>NC_090941.1:515072309-515675309 GCF_040938575.1 Ambystoma mexicanum
TTTGTAGTGTAGGCAGCTGAGGAGGCGATGGCATTCACCTGCCGTGTGAGTGAAAGCGCAGCATCCAGATAAACTCCCAAAGTCTTCGCTGAGGGTGAGACAGGGACCGGGACACCATCGATGTTGAATGAGTTATATTGGGCATCAAGCTTCTTGATCACCTGCGAAAGACCTGCCACAAGGATCACTATCTTTTCATCATTCAGGCAGACGCGGTGTGTGGCCATCCAGGCCTGGGTGTTCATGTAGACAGCCTTTAGATAGGAGGAGTCCTTGAGGTAATTGCCAAAGAGGGGCAACAAAATCTGTGTATCGTCAGAATAGTTAGTGTAGGATATGCCGATAGAGTCTAACAGGCCAAATAGGGTTTTTGTGAAGATGTTCTATAATGTTGGGGATACACAACCACCTTGTGGAATGCTACAGGTAATAGGTGTCGGGTGGGGGCACTAGCATTCTCAACGACTACTCTAATGGATCTAATCCCTAGGAAGGAGGAAATCCAGGTCGAGGCCTCAGGTGAAAATTTAGCTGCAGAGGTTAGGTGATCGCATATGCTCTTGTGATCCACCAGATCAAATGCAGCTGATAGATCAAGGAGAAGAAGTAGGGCAAGCTTGCCCTTATCCCTGGTCTCATCGAGCTGGTTCTTCAGGTCGAGTAGAGCTGATTCCGTGCCATGGACTCGGCGGAACCCTGATTGGTGCATACCCAGGAAGTGTGTTGGCTTCCAGATATTGCTGAATTTGCAGATAAGCTGCTCTGTCCGTGATCTTTAGTAGAAAGAGTACTGTTGTGATTGGGCTATAGTTGGTTGGGATTGTGGGGTCTAGGGAATGTCTTTTAATGTATCAGAGTACCCAGACTTCCTTGAGGCTAGTAGGGACTACGCCGGTGGAGAAGGAGGCATTGATAAAGGAGGTGATGAGGAGAGCCAGGACTTCAGAACAGTCCTTGATGAGGGCCGCTGGGCATATGTCTCCTTTGCATCTTGAGGGTTTAAGGCCTTTTAAGATGGTTCTGACTTCACTTCATGAGACGTCAGTAAAGCAAAACATGGGGAGGTCTTGATGCACGGCTTCAGGGGGCATATGGTTGGCTGCCAAAGTTTGCTGAGAGTATTTGATGATGGATTACTTGGGGTCAATGTTTTTGTGAAGGGTGTCGATTTTGGCAAGCATCGCATTATTAATGTTAGTGCACCATAACTCATCTTTAGTGAAAGTGGTTGGGGGTTTGGTTGGAGTTTCAAGTTCCCTGAGGATGGTGCTTGTTTGTAATATTTGGCTGCTGCAGTGAAGGCCAGCTTCTTAGCTTCTGTAGGTGATGTTTTCCATGTAGCTTCTGCTAGCTGTTCTTTTGCACAGAGCTCTTGATGGTTAGGATTGAACCATGCGTTTATGTGTACTGATGGTTTGGATTTGTGTGGCACTAATGGAGAAATGGTGTCTATGGCTTCAGTCAGAACTTCGAGGTACAGGTCAGCAAGCCCATTAGGGGCTATAGAGTGAAGAGACTCAGGTAGGAGTGAATTGAGCAGAGGAGCAACACATTCTGAAGGGAGGTTTCTGGAGCTCTGGGCCAGTGTAGAAGGCAACGTGGAAGCAACATATTCTAAACACTTGAATAAGGAGAGGATGCCAGCACTAGCTCTACTCCCAACCCTGTTGGTGCGCCAGGTTTCTGTGGCTCTTCTTATACCTTAGCCTCCTCCTCCTTCGCAGGCCCCACGCATGTCTTCTTCTCTTCTTCCTGTGCCTCCTCCAGATCCTGAGGACCTGACTCTGGAGCAGAGTTCTCACACTGAGACTCAACATCCAATTAGCAGGGGCCATCTCCATTTATTCATCTGAGATCCCTGTGCTTTACTTTGTGTTGCCTTTGGAAAGTGTATGGATCACCACAAACCCTCAACCTTCCTCATCTGTTGTGGTAGCCACCACTATATATTTCAGGCATTGTTCCTCTTCATCCTCAGTCTCTGCTGTCAGCAAGGATGACAAGGTGTTGGAGGCAGTAAGTCATGGACATCATTTAGTAGGAGTCAGATATAGCAGCTTTTTCCTCTGACAATGCCCTTTGCACACCGTGGCAATGCCCTTGCAACTCCTAGCCTACTGGCGTTCACACTTAAATGCCGCAAAGTGACTTATCACTCAGTGAAAAGGGAACTATTGGACTGAAATAAATTGCCTTGATTTTAAGTTTGTGTGCATGGTCTCATCCACCTTTTAACAATAATAACTGCTTGTTCAATGGAAGCTATGACCACAATAGGTTCCTACAGGATTATGAGATTTATCCCTTGGCATGAGCAAAATGAGTCTTTTCCATAGGCTGCCAACTCAGCATTCCTTCTTTGCAATGTTGATAAATTGAATGCTATTATTTGGCCATCATTGATATATGTTAATTACATTGATTGAAAAGTAGATAGGTTATGACATCGAGAAAAGTATAGAAAACAAGAGAATAAATCACACTTCCTTTCCCCAACACCTTTCATAAATGTGCCTTTTATAGTTTCAGGTTCATTTAAACTCTAGTTTGTGGTTAGGCAAATCCGCTTTATTAAACACAAACAACTGATTCTGCTCATGAAAAGAAATAAGGCAGAAATCTTAGTATGTTGATGTAAAACTAAAATGTGGTCCACTTGCTAAATTGGAGACTGTGAAACAAGCTCCACTGGCCTCAAATCCTATCTTCTCTGATTCAACACATTTTGTGATCCTGGGTAAATCACTTTTCCTAATAGGATACTGTTTTCCTTAACTGCCCAAACTGAGATCACCTAAATGCATTCAGTTCAGTTTGCTCACCAACAAGATACATAATTTAACCTGAAAATGCACCATCATTGCAACCAAAATCTGTTCAATGCAAACCCCTCCCTCTCACCTGCTCTTGCAGCACACACTTGCAAAATAAAAGAGATGATGGGTCCACACTCTGCCTTTTCCAGGCCCTCTTTGACCACAGGACCTTTTGTTTTAAATATGACACTGCTAGGGGTATGGCTCGCCCAATAGCAGGCCTTCTCTGGGAAAATGAGCCTTCCCTGACATATAATGGAAACATCTGGGCATGTGAGGCTGTACATTACATATGAAGAATTTACCTGGCATTGAATAGCAGTACTGGTTGAGACTCCACTTGACATATGATAACAGCCCTTGGGTATATGATGACCACACATGTCATATGAGGCTTAACCTAGCATATTATAGCATCATTATGTGTTATGAGCCTGTACATAGTGGTGTCTGGGCATGTGCACCTGCATGTAGCATATGTCTGGCATGTGTGCCTTTAACAGGCATGAGACGGCAGTGTCTGGCCATGTGAGGTTGTACTGGCCTAAGAATGTGCTGCTACTGGCCTACGATCGTTCTGCTGGCTGTTCTCCTGGGATATCATGACTGCACCCATGGCATGTTGATGCAGCACCGTAATTAATATATAGTTGGTAACGAACACAGATTTTTTGCGCTAGTGGTGTTTTTCATTTTGTTAATCTTAATGTATTGTAGATTCTATACCTTTGTGGTGTCAGTTCTGGTGATGTCAGTGGGGTCAAAGACCATGTGATGACACTTCCTGTGATGTCATCTGGTATGTGATTTCACTCCAGATACCCCTAAATTGTAATGAATGTACGCCCCTGCGGTAGGTAAAATGATGTACCTCAATTACAGCATTCACTTAACACAGACTTAATTTGATGCGCTGCCAGTGGGCACAAACCAGAGGCTCTAGCATGAGCTAGCAGATTTGTAAAGGTTTTTGCAACTTTACAAACTGGACCAGTGAAGGGTAGGCCCTGTTGATGTGAAGGTAATTACTTAGGTCGGTCTTGAATCAGCTGCTCATCATTGTGATACCCCTGCCTGTGCTATGTCTTTGTAGGCTGATGTACACAGGTAGGCATGGTGGCAAACCAACAAGTGTTCCCAAGAAGTACAAGACAAGGTGCTTGACTTTCCCTTTACTGGGTTGATCTTTATCTTAGTGCCACTGATGAGGAGCTCAATAAAATGAGGCAAGCTCACTTACCATGAAGACACACTAAAACCCCATTCAGAGCCAACCCTTTACCCCTCCACACAATCAACAGCCTTAGCAATTTTGTTCCTGAGCAGCTATTCATGGGAAATTTCAGCTTGTCAGATAGTAACTTGAAAATAATCCAGGCTGCGACAAAGGATAGAACCCAGTCACATTATTGGAGCAAGTGAAGAAGAGTTTACTGCCAGTGCCTTGAAAAAGAAGGGAATCCACTGCTGTGCTCCTTAGGTGAAGTGCTATAATCTAATTTACAACTGGTCTCTTTAGTTTGCAAATGTAGTCCTGTGAATTTACCAGGCGGCCATAGGTGCTTATAGGCATTTGGATGCCTCTTCCTTCCTTTTCTCTATCCAATCAGTGGTGAAGCACCACTGTGGTGGTCTAAGGGTGTCGGAGAAGGAGGCTGACACAAGGGTGGCATGTTGGTTCCTATACCATTACGAGTGTGTTAAGGATGAAACAAATTATGCAGCAAACCTCAAATTGACAGTACTGAACATTTACCCAAATGGATTTATTTCTGCAAAAAACCTGAATCCCCATTAACCTACTGATCATCTCATGCAAGAAACAGATGCTAATGGGGCACACTTGCCTTTTAGTTTTACCATTACTATGTTGGTTCCTATAAACATTCATTTATAGTAAAAAGAAACCCTCGCTATCCCTATCTTCTAAGAGAGGTTTCCTTGCCTCAAACTAATATGAAATGATCTGTCAGAATAGTCAAAATCAAACTCCACTGTCCTGTTTCAGAACCTACTTCTATCACTTACACTACAACTAAAGAATAATATAATCCAACAGAAGGTTCCTTCTCCAGGAGAATGACTCCCTTCTCCTGGTATTTGGATGTTGTTCCCAAAAATGTTCTCTTGTAAAACTGTGCCAGGATGAATGACTCCCTTTCCCTGGCCTGTGGTTCCAACAAAACCTTTGTGTAGTGCACATTTCTGGACCAGGAGAAGGACTCCCTTCTCCTGGTATTGGTCTGCACACTCCAATATAGTTCACAACAAAGCCAGGGAGAATGACTCCCTTCCCGTTGAGTCTCTTGAGTATATTCAACGGGCTTTAGTTTCTTCAGGAGAATGACTCGGTTCTCCTGGTGTTTGAGAGTTCTTTTCTGTATCTTTCGAACTTGGTGTTTATTTTACCACTCTCTCCCAGTATTAGCAAAGTCCGAAATTCTTCTCTGGGTTTCATTGGACTTATCATTGCCACTGCAATGAGGACAATTCCCTCTGATGTAGTTTCCACTGCCGTTGGGGGTCTCAGACCCTTCTCTGGTTTCCAGTGGACTTTTTTTCTGCCACTGCTGTGAGGATGCTTTCCTCCTATGCTTATTTCACTTATCTTGGTGTCCCAGAGCCTTCTCTGGTGGTCATTGGACTTACTTCTGTGAGTTTATCTCGCCACTGCTATGAGGAAGATTAGTTTGGATGTATGGCTGACCCTTCTTAGGCCCAACAGCCATATCACTGCTCATGAGCCGAGGAAGTGTCACCTGGCCATAGCCTGCTTGCAACCTCATGTCCCCTACAGGTCTCCCATACCACCCGTTACCTTCACTAGGGCTTTGGTATGTCACAGGGGCTTCCTGGGACTGAGGTTCATGTCTCCGGATCTTCGGGCTTCTCTCCTCCACTCTCGCTGCAATGCAGCACCTTGGCATGTAGCTCCGCTCATCTCTGCCTCTCCTCTGTCTCGTGCCTGGGTCCATTCCAGCAAGACCCCAGGAGGACTCTCTCAGCTGCTCGTTGCTGTCCAGCGTTCTTCTCTCTTCCTCGGGTCTACCGTCCACTTGGGGAGAAGTGACGATGCCTGGCGAATCGTCACCTTTTCCCATGAGGAAGCGACACTATATGCAATGGGATCCTAAAGCGGGCCTTGCGCCCCTCAGCCATAACCTCTTTGAGCCAATGGACCCTTCTGATATTAGATTGGTTTCGGCAGAAGGTCACTGTCGTGACTGCTGTACTTCTAGTCCACAGTCCCCTATTCTCTATTTCCTCCATACGCCTCTCCTTACGCCCCTCTAAAACTAGTTATTAGTCAGTTATGTCCTACATGGATGGAAAAGGACTGAAGTGAGAAGCCAGCGGATGTGCTTGGGGAGATGGCATCATGGCCATGTATGCACCTGGCTTCCTGTAAAAATAAGGGATGGACAATTGTTTTTGGTGCCACAAAAAACTCTCCAGGCCTGTTGGATGAAATATACCCTTAAATATGAAGTTAAGGGGCCTATGGATTAGCAGTACAGTAGTAGCTATGGTGAGCAAGCCACACAAATATAAACGACTGGTCCACCCTAGTCTTTTCTAAATCAGTAAGTTCCTTGTAAGGAAAAAGTGACATCAGGTAAGTGTTTGTCAGCTCCTTTGGCTAAGCAAACATAGACCTCTTATTTGAAAAAAGTGAGCACCTGCTGTTTGATCTTCATAAAATACTTGCAGCAGATATTTGATAAAACAGCATGAAATGTGACTATGGCAACGGTATCCGTAGAAATGGTCAAATGAAAAAAAACGAATGGTAAGTCTGATCGAATTTCGTTTGTCCGAAAATTTTGTACAGCTGAACATTTCAAACAAATGTAACATTTGGTGCGCTCATAGTGAACAAGGGCAGCAGGGGGGTGCTGGGGTGTCCCCTGCAAACTTGTTCACTTTAATGGCATTGAGGTTGTGGGGTCGTCCCCCGCTCCCGATACGGTAAATTAAAAAACAAAAAAAAGGACCCTGTGGCACCGTTTCCCATGCACGTAAGTGAAGGGAACCGGTGTCGCAGAGCGATGGAGGAGTCGGCTGCCCACCACAAGGTGTGCCGCCAACAGGTAAGTAAGGGGGTGAGGGTGCGCGTTGCCAGAAATGTCAGCGGGAGAGAAAAAATAAGTAATTTTCATTCAAATAACTTTCATTTGTTTCTTCCGCAGACATTTCAAATTCGATTATTTCATGGACAACCTTAGGCAACTAGATCTGCGTCAGTAGGGGCCTCATTACACGGACGGCGGTAAGGGTTAACGGTCACCGGTAATGGTACCGGTAAACCCTTACCCCCTTACTACGAGGTCCCTTTGCGGGTAGGTACTTTAACGCCTGCTGTTTAGCAGGCATTAAAAACCAACCCGCAAAGGGACCAGGGTGCTAATTATGGTACCGCAATTTGCGGCACCGTAATTAGCACCTTCCCCATTCCCATAGAGCCCTATGGGGCAAAAATAGGAATGGGGAAGGGCAATGGGGGAAGGGGGAATTACCGCCCCGCCAACCTTGGAATAGGGCGGTAATTCCCCTTTCTACCAAGGGGGTGCCGGTATTTTACCGGCATGGACCAAGGTGCTTGTAGCACCTTGGTCCTCCACCTACCGTGTAATGAGGCCCTATGTTTCCATTCTCAGGCTTTAATTTCTAAAACATAGGTATTCTGGGAGCTGTAGTCCTGGACCTCAGCACCTGAGAAACAATGGTTTGAAAAAGAAAATCCCAGGACTGGAAAAGTAGAGTCCTTGTGACATGGGGTCATCTGAAACAATATGTTGAAGATCGGCATAAGTATTAAGACCGTAATATGAACAGTGCCCCTACAGCAACAGACCTATATCTTTAAGGGTCTGTGCAGAACAGGTGTTACTATCCCAAGTGAGTCTTCTCACTTCAGTGACCTCTGAAGGAAGAAATAGTAGGAGGGTGTCATAGGATTCTAACATTTGACCTACATGTCTCAGCAGAAGATGGTTAAACAATTGAGCCAGCTTATTGTTAAGTCTTAATAAAAGGTGTGTTGTATCTAGTTGCAAGACTTTACATAATCAACAGAACTATTACATACATTGATAAAAAAACAACCCACCAGTCAAAAAAGGCTCAGCCTAAATACAAGCAGTCATTTTAGTCTGTGGGGCTTTTGAGCCTAGTGTAAATAACAGTTAGAATAAAGGTTATTTATTTGCTCTGTGAACACACAAGCAACTTCAACACCTTTGGAGCCCTTCATTATTTGTTAATTGTATCAAAAACGAAGTTTGGATAGGATCCTTTGGGTATTGAAAGTTGTTGAAAGCAAAACTAGGAATTTTGAAATGTAAAAATCGTGTTTAAAGAAACTGATATTTGGGTGATGCAACTTTAAAAAATCACCCTTGCTTCCCATTCACAAAACATAAACATCACATGGTGATTTCATGCCTACGATAAAGCCTGAGCTTTCTCCTGTATTGTGAGACAATGCATCACTTCTCAGAGCTGTTACATGACCCAGTAAAGTAAATTGTTTGTGCCACTTCCACAGCCCAAGAGCTTACTAGAGATCCTATGTGGTGAAGTGCCGTGAGTGTAATTGAGAACACTACACAAACAGGAGTGTGGCTGCGAGGATGAGACACGTACCGCACCCAGGAGGCAGGAGGGATGCCACATGCTGGGACCAAGCAGAGGCCCTGAAGAACTCCCAGATTGGGAAGTATGAATGAGGGAACTGGTGGATGAATTAATCTTTTTTGCGAAGCACGTAGACTTCATAAAAGACAACATACACAATCAATACAAATTAAAAGAAATACATCTTATTAAAAAACATGAGGAAACTATACGACAGCCAAGACTGGAGAGAGGTCCAAGATGCATGTCATTATGACCCAAGGAGAATGCCACATGACAGAGAAGAGACTTCCAAGGAAAAAACAATAGAGACATTTGTGAAAGTGATTGAAAGGAGAACTTGTACATGCCAGAACTTAGAGGAAATGTCTCAAGAGCCAACTGAGAAAGTAATTAAAAGGAGAAACATTGTAAATTGGAATTTGTAGAAGAAGGTCCTATAGTGATGACAGAATGAATGAAAGAGGAAGCTATGAATTCTGGAAGTTGGAGTAAACATTTCTAGAGCCAATTGAGAAAGAGATTGAAAGGAGAAGTGCTTTCTGCTGGAACCTTTTGGAAATATTTATATGCTAAAAGAGAAACTAACTGAAAGAAGGAAAGTCTACTGGGACTTGGAAGAAAAATTCTTAAGGACCAATTGGGAAAGAGATAGAAAGGAGAAAGATTGAACACCAGAACTTGGATGTAAAATTCCCAGAGGCACTTGAACCTGAGAACAAACTTAGAAATCTTGAAAACTGGGAGATAAAGTTACTAAAAATTAACTACGAACGAAAACACGCAGTAATTAGACTTCCTGGGAGTTAAAGCCCAACAACCTAATACCACAGCGACTGTGATAACCCACATGGGTTAGAAGGCAGTGGCCGACCAAAGAACAGAGTTTCTGACCATATGACAAACCTTAAGAAAATATTTGCTGAAACCTACTTCGTATGTATCATCTGAAGTTGCAGAATTGGCCACACAATCTGACAAGGAGAGAGATATGATCTTCAGTAAATGATAAACTAGCTTTTTCAGAGTGACATCAATGCAACTAATAAAACTGCCAAACACGCAGCTAACAATGTCAGGCATGTGAAGACAGCATATTGAATGATATCTTCCTCTCTCCACACGCAATGCATATAGTTCTGGCAACGGTGGTGCTAAGGACTCACTTACGAGCCAAAATTGAAAAACAAACAAAGCGAAAACAGGACTAAACACCTTAGTGACAGTCACAGAGAAATAGTGAGCGATTCACATCTCTCTGCCACCAGGTGCAGTGCGGATGTGCCTTTGACTAGCACCCTCTGTGACACCCTATTCACACCTGAGTAAGGGACCTGTGTGGTATCGAAAGCTAACTCCTTTGCAGCAGCTTTGCCTGTCAATCAAATTAATTCTTTATTGGAGTAGCAGGGTGAAAAGCAACCTTAACCCTTTGAGCACCATATGCTATAGATATACATCCCTATTTACACAGGAAATGATTGCCAGAACCAAATGTCATGTAATATACCCAAGAGCTTCTGAGCTAAGCCTTTATTCTGAAACGACTTTTTGTCACTGAGGTAGAGAAATGTCCAGAGCGAAGGCAGGAAAGAAGATGACTCATCTTCTGTTGGTTTGTGGATGGCGCAGCATATGATGGATGAGTCAGGCGGTAATGCTCTGGACAGTCCTCATGGATGTACAGCAGCAGAACAAACAAAGAAAAGCATGTCGGCTGCTTGAGGTCCAGGCTGCAGTTAATTCGGCTGAGGACTGATTAGAGGAGTGAACATCCAGGCTACAGAAAGGACAGTTCAGAAACATGAAGAGCCAGCAAAGATCGCAGAAAAGCTTAAGATAAGAATCAAAATGATATGCGTTCATTCATCGCCAGGTTGTTATTCACTGAGTTTCTTACACAGATTTTTCCTGAAAAAACGAATCAAAAAATATGGAGGGGCGGGTAAGGGATGGAAGCACTAGGGGGGTGGGGAATAGGTAGTAAATAACTGGTTAGGGAGATTGGGGGGAACCCCTCAATTAAAAATTAAGAAATGTGATGTGTTTTTTCAGTGAAATTCGGTGGGAAACAAAATCAGCAAAAAAAACCCTGGCGATGGAATGACATAGTACCATCAAAACGCCTCCTTCTGGAGGGCTGCAGCCATAGGCACACAGCTTATTTTTCGTGTATGTAACTATTGAATGATGATTTGGCCCACGCTGGATGCAGACAGTGAGTAGCTTCCTAACTCCAGGGTGTAGTAGGGGGAGGGATGGAAAGGAGAGCCATAGGTTGGCTGGTCCAAGATTGGTTGAGGTGCACACAATGTAGGCATCTTTCTCAACGATGCAGCGTGCCACTCCTTTACCAAAACAATAAATGTCACATCTGTCTAATCAGTCAGAGTTAAGATGTGCTTATCAAAAGTGCTGGCTCTCAGTGAGTGCAGTATGACCTTAGTTTGTGAAGGCTTGCAAGGATAAGAATGTTTATGGGGTCTTCTTGATCTACAGATGGTCTCCTTGACTCTCACACCTTTTTGTGGCTTATTCCACAATTGTGGAAAATCTTAGGACACCAATTGTTTGACGTGACGTATTTGTTTTTTTAATTGGCTGAGCAAATATATTTCTGGATAATCCTTGCTGGTATTGAGGTAATTCTGGATCTCCTCTGGCTCCTGCCAGCCACAAATGCTGCCATGGCATGGAATGCAGGGTTGTCTCACAAAGTCATGTTATATGTCTCACCCGTCTCTATGTCGACTTGCCACGAGCGAGACAATTAAGTATGGTGAAAAAATAAAATGCTGCAATTCACTACCACCATTTTCTAAAATGTGGCATCAGCGCGACACAGCACTGCGTTCAGCCAGTTTGTTAACTTCTCTTGTAGAGCTGAGTTTGCCAACCCACCGAATAGCAAAATCCTAACAGCTTTTCAGAATTTCGAAAAAAACATTAAAATAATGTGCATTTAAATTCATTATATGTATGTAATCCTCACACATGTTCATAGGGGATACCTTGAAATCCAACACACTGGGCCTCATAAGGAGGTTGGAGGTAGCCATGCTCTTAATATGGTCCCACGAAAGGGGAATTACCGGGCCATTCCGACCTTGGAAGGCCCTGTAATTCCCCTTTCACGGGACCCAGAGCTGGTATGTCCCCATTCCCATTGAGCCCCTATAGGGCTCAATGGGAATGGGGAGGATGGTAGCAGCGATACCATTCATAACGGTACCATTGCTATCATCCTGCTCTGCTCACGGGTGCCGCTCTGCACGCGTGGTCTGGCCAGACATGCAGAGCAGCACCGGTGAGCAGACTCGTAATGTTGGGGTATGGCAACAACGGCGCCGGTAGCACTACCAGCGCCATTGTTGCCTTACTGCAACAGTCCTAATGAGGCACACTATTTATTATTTGATGCATTAGCAAATCAAACCCTCTTCGCTTGGAATCAATAAACGGATGACTTCCTCATGTTTAATTCACACATTTTCTCAAGGAGATCTTTCAGTGTGACTTTCTTCTGTAGTATCTTGACCCCTTCTTCCTAAGATTTCTTACCATTTCACTGAAATGGCTCAAACCTCGAGGCCTCGTGTCCTTCATTAGACCTCCTGTACGTGTCTATTTTCGGCTCCTTCCCCTCACCCTGTTCCCTCCCATATCATTTTATTCTGTAAAGGTGGCAAAGGAGGAAAGCGTTGCTTCTCATTGTAGTCAGTGTTTGTGCCGCCTTTCATGGCTCTTATCCAAGTAATTTGCAATACACAATTTGCCCGAGGATTGGCGGGACTAAAAAAATAAATTATTAAGAACATCTATTTTTTCAATGTGTCGTTTTTCTCTGACGGTGACCTATTGCTGTTGAGTTACACATATAAATTCCACTCTTACCGTTTTGTGTGATCGTAAAGAATGCATCGAAACACATGAGGATCAAGACTTGGGAGGGAGTTCAAAATGGCGGTCCAAAATCTACCCGTTACTTGTCATTATAGGACTTCCCTTGCTTCACATTACTCCAGTGATTGCTTTAGTCCTACTCAGAAAGCACTTTCAGAAAGAGGACGAAAACCCGTATGTGGCTACTATTCGAATGTCGGCTTATGGAAGGCATTCATAATCAATATTAGTACCCGGCGAGGGCGCAATCAGAATGAAAGAGCGATTCTGATTGGCCCTCGCCAAGTCATTACCTGGCCGGGAATCCCTCTGTCAGGATTCCACGGCCTTTGTCCCCTGCGGGGGACATGGCAGCCCCTCAGCCAATGAGGATGCTCGAAGCGGGCCATTCCCGCTCCGAGCCTCCCCACGGCTGAGAGGCTGCCTTCGCACGCTGGGGACTCAGGTAAAGCTTTGGATTTTTTTTCCCCTCTCTCCCTCCTCCCATCTCCCTGCTCTCCCCACCCCACTTACCTTCTATCCTTTATCCCCAGTGGGGGACAATGGCAGCCTCTGTTCTGTGGTGACTCGGAGCGGGGCCATCCCCGCTCCAAGCCTCCACACGGCTGGAGGCTTCTATCATCCCCCGACGGTGACCCAGGTACCTTTTTAATTATTTTTTTTTCTTCCTCCCTTCCCCTCCCGCCCTCCCAACCGCACTTCCCTTATTTTTTTTTTGGGAACGGACGTGCTGAAAACGCTTCTATTTCCAGCGCATCCGCTCCCGATGGCCGCCATAGAAAGGGAAAACGGACTCTATTTTCCCTTTCCATGGTGGCCATTTTCTTTGACGTCTTTTTTTTTTTTTCTCCCGAAAAGCTGCAGCGTTTCGGGACAAAAAAAGCTTTTAGTGTCCCGGTCACACAGTTTTTGCGGGCCGGGGTTCTAATAGCTATATACCCCTCGCAGCGGGGGCATTACCGACTCTGGTAATGCCCCGGGGCCTTCGTTCGGTTTTACCTGTAACCATAACATCCCTGTAGCAATGTTTTTCCATTGAATTTCATAGGTTTTTTAGTAGTGCAACTTAACCATAACATCCCTTTAACAACGTTTTTTGTAGGTTTATTTGATAGTTAGTAGGGCAGTGGATCTAGAAAGTTCCTTCAGTATAGATTTTTCAGTGACAGTGATAGGTTTTTAGTAGCGCAACTTAACCATAACGTCCCCTTAACAATGTTTTTTGTTGGTTTATTTCATAGGTTTTTAACAGGACAGTGGATCCAGAAAGTTCCTTCAGTATACATTATACATTTTTCAGTGCAGGTGATAGGGGTGTAGTAGCGTAACTTAACCATAACGTCCCTTTAACAATGTTTTTTCAGTTAATTTCATAGGTTTTTACCAGAAACCCATTAGTTTGTGTAGATGTACCATACAGCAAACGAAAGTGATGTCTCCATACGGATGAGCACAGTAACCACAAACTGTACGCCTGTGCGCATGTAGCGGCTAGCATTCAAACTACTGGAAACAGCATGAGGCTCTTACATACTGTTACCATTCGCCAAAGTGACTACACATGTACAAATAGCACCATGTATGTACATTGCAATGAGAATCAAGTAAGTTAAGTGTGCAAACTCTGTACTTGTGAAACAAACAGACCAAAGGCATAGAGTATGCACCATAATGGAATGCACCAGTACACAAATTGACGTGTGCATCCAACAATATTACCACACTGCCACTGTACATGGAAACGAAGAAGCAAATAGCAGAGTAAGGAATGCAAAGAACGTAACTGCAACGTGGTAACTGCACTGAAGTCTCTCCTATGATTGCAGAATTTCTGCAGTGTACCACAATAGCAAATCATTGTATTCGTTTTTTTTACGCAACAATGCCAAGCACCCTAGAATGGCTGGAAGAGAACGTCCTTCTTGCCTAAATGAGTAACGATAGCAACTGCATTGGCAAGCAACACAGTCTAAAAAGTAATGTAGTTAATATGTATTGCTTTATGTACACTCCAAACATATGTTTGTGTGTAACAGGACATACTTTACATTGAAGAAATGCATCAGAAGCAGCACCTCTTCTGCAGCAGCATATAGGCACACGAAATCAATGAAACGATGTTAAAAGCAACGTGCACAGCCTGTATGTAAAAATGGAACACTTGCTGAACAATTTCTACTACCACTACTGTGTCCTAATAGTGCCGATGTTTCTTACACATTAAACGCGTACATATAAACTGGTTGTGAGTGTGTGCGGATTTGTTGCTTTGGTGCTGTAATCGCATTGTTACTCTGTAGCGCACAGTGCTGCCCGAGATGCCTGCAGGTAAGCAAGATGGAGGTTTCTACTGAGAGTGCACCTGCCCTGCGTATGTCCAATCACAATGGAAGTGTCCATAGGACTACAGGACTGGCCTCAAGTCTGTATCTTCTCATTCCCTTTTAATTAGTCGTGGGACTGGACATCTGTCGGTTGCACAGCTATACATATGCGTACGTCAACATTTGTCTCCTGGTAATGCCGCCCCTGTTGCCAACCCTGGAATTCATGCGACAGGCTATACCATTTCAAACAGTCCTGCCGCCTACGGATTTCGTGTTGCAAAGCTACCTATTTATGGCTGTGTCACGCCTGGCTGCCTTAGGCCCATTGGGAGCAAGGAGCAGGATGCTCCAGTGTACAGTGGGTATGATACATGGCCCACTGCTTTGATTGATGAGCTGCTTGCCCTTCCATGACCCGCGAAACTGACACACCGTCTCGGAACTTATCACTGTGAGGTTACGTAGCAAGTTGCTCACTGCGGTTTGTACAGATGCATAAAACATTGCACTGCACATATGACAGTCCGTAGTGAGTCTGGAAAATATTAACGCTGTTGCTGCTTGCTAACTCGCAGACAGTTAAATGTAAGCACAGCTAAGTAAACAACAAATTCTTCGTATCGCAAAGATTATCAGTGCCGGTTGCAAAGATACTGTGGCCGCGTGCAGCTGCCTCAATACTTTTCTTGTTGCTCTCCCTAATGAAAATGGGTGTATCCTGATGGCAAGCATATCTATGTGGCAAAATGTACTCATCTCCATGAATGCTACAGATACGGCTAATGTCGTGCCATCAAGTGACGGTGCTTTCGCTTCGATGCACAGATTGCTATCGTACAAATAGCAGTTTTGTTGCGTAATACATGTCATACAATATGCTGCAGATCAATATCTGCGAGAACACATTACCCTTGGTGAGACATTCAGACATATGGCAGCGCCACTGCACAAGCTGTTTAGGACTAGTGCATCAGACGTTGGATATATACATTCACTGTTGTATTATACTGTTCATAGCAACCTTTAGAGTGGCCCTTTGTACATAGGCAAGAAGAAATGAACACAGTGGGTATTGGGACCGAGAGGCAGTTGACGGCTTTCATTCGCAATGCGTGTTTAAGTCCCTGCCCACCCTTTGCAGTAGCTATTGCAATTACCTGCTAGCAAGATTATATACAGTGCTATTATATTTAATTGGTGACTATTTTGCAAACATTATGCTTCCAACACATTCTTGCTCACACCACACCAAGAAGCCTTATTGCACAATCTCTTAGCTTCCACAGACCCATTTCCATGCGCACCTTTCTGCAAATAGGCCGGATGTGGCACGTGGAATCCCGTAAGTAACGCAGTGTCCGCATACTTTTCGTGCTGTGTGCGGGCGTGGCGCAATACATTTCAACCAGGACAGTGGATTTCATATGTAGTGGTGCCTCTAAAAAGAGCCTTTTCAGAAGGAAACACTCTTTTTGTGGTTTTATAGAGATTTCTATTTTTCTGCACTCTGCCCATTCTTACAGTAAGCTCTTCACTGAATCCTGTAGATGGAACAACAAAACACCATTGCCAATATTGGACACATAAATGACATTGTCATGGAATAAGTCAGCATTTTTGGAATCAATGATGTAATTTTTGCAGAAGAACATTGCAGCATCATACAAAAACGTAGACATGCTTCCATTGATGATACACCTTCCGCCCTCTCGCTGTGAACAAAGTGCATTAGAACAGGCGCATACTCTTCCTAGTGGTATGGGTAAGAAAAGGATTTTGTCTTTTTATACAGATTTTTCTTTTTCTGTACTCCATGCATTCTTACAGTAAACTCTTCAATGCATCTTGTAGATGGAGCAACAAAATACCATTGCCAATGTTGGACAATGAAATGCCGTTGTCATGGAATAAATCTGCATTTTGAGAAGCAATTATGTCATTGTTGCAGAAGAACATTCCAGAATTGCACAAAAAAGTAGCAATTTTTCCATTGATGATACACCTTCCGCCCTCTGGGTGTGAACAAACTGCATTAGAACAGTCCCACCCTCTTCTTGGCAGCATAGATGAGCATAGAATTTTCGCAGTGGGAAAAAAACGCTTCACTGCTTTCATCAATCTCTTGAGTAGATGCAATACTGAATGATGGATCATATGAACAAGGCGCGTAACCCAAATGCTGAGCTCTGTACTGTACCACGACAACACAAAAAGGTGCGAAAGTGACCACTTCTTTGCAAAGGTCAATGACAACGCCAAAATTGCAGACATTGGCAATGCACCACAATGCCTTCATTCCTTCCAACCCGAAATTGCCATGCAAGTCTCTTTCCTAGGCATACCTGTGCAAATGTACCACAAAGGCATGACCCAGTAACAGCACTCATTGTCTCTCCATTTCTACCAGTCTGAGTACACAAAGTAAAGTAAGAATTTGTTACCGCCCCTTCCCGTGAGGCGGAACCTAATCAGCTAATTGGATAATACCGACAGTCACATTCCCACTGGCCAGCATGCTTAGAAAGGCAGAATGTGGCACATGCGCTTTGCAAACTAGCGCACGGTCCGCGCCCCAGTGAAGCTCCTCCCTTCTTCCTATTGGTGCACTTTCCTGTGACGCACATTCTGAGCACCTGATAGGACAATCCCTACAGTCCCATATCCATAGGCCAGAATGGCGAGAAGCGAAGAATGTGGCATGTGTGCCTCCCCAATTACAGCGAGGGCCAGGCCCAAGTGAAGAAGGAGTCCTTCTTCCTATTGCCGCACACTCTAATCACCTGATTGGACAATCCCCACAGTCCCATTTCAATTGGGCAACATGGTGGGAAGGGCAGATTCTAGCACGTGCGCCTCCCAAAGTACCGCGAGGGCCGCACCCCAGTAAAACTGGAGCAGTTCTTCTTCCCTTTCCTCTATCTTCTCTGCAGGACTACCTCGTTGGGTTACGCATAAATAGGGACACAAGAATCCACCAATCGCAGCGAAGCTGCCATCATCCAACACTGTCACTCTTGTACAAAACTTCAAATGTACCGTTACACATTTACAGTACAAGTGTCGTGCCATTCCAAAGCACGTCCACTGCAAACTTCAGTAAAAGTATGCATGATTTCTCCTTCCGCATACATCCACATGGCCACCCAGGATGTGGCACGTGTAATCCTGAAAGTACTGCAGAATCTGCTACCTTTTCGTGATAGTGGGCGGAGGTGGTGGGGGTTGGCAGGGGAAGCAATATCAAGCTGGATAGGGGATTGAATCTTTCATCGTAGATGAGTAATTTTATTTATTGTTTACGTGCGTGCAAGCAACTTTTTTTGTTTTTTCTCTTTATACGCGTTTCTGTTTTCCTCTCCTCACATTTTTACCACAATCTGGTCCATACTTCTTGCACAGTGTAAAAGAAAACGGCATTGCCAATGGCGCCCAAATAAATGCCATTTATACAGAACCACTGCATGTTTTGCCACCTCATGATCTCATAGTGGGTGGAGAACGTGCCAGCAGTCTGCATAAATTCACACATGCTACTGTTTATGACACACCTTCCGACCTCTGGCTGGGGACAAATTGCACCGGCATGGGCCCATACTCCTCTTTGTGTTATGCATGAGAACACAACCTTGGCAGTAGGAAAAATCTGCATCACCGCGTTTAGCAACCTCTTCAGGTGACGGATGAAACGTCCACACAACATGTAACCCAAATGTAGACTTCCATAGTGCAGCACGCCAAAGCCTATGTTCGTGACGGAGGCTACATATCTGCAAAGCGGAACCATCCCGCCGAAACTGCAGTCACCCTGACAGCCCCAGAAAGCGTCCACTCCTTCTAACCCGAAATTACCAGCAACGCCTCTTTGCACACAACACCTGTGCAGATGGTGCACAAAGGTATCACCAACGATAAGCACTGTGCGTCTCTCCATCTCCACCAACCTCACGACACAGTATTGGAAAGATATGGTACTGCCCCTTCCTGTGAACCACACCCCAAAAACCTAATTACCTATTTCCTACAATTCCATTTCCATGGCCAGCATTCTCCTAATGTCAGGATGTGCCACGTGTGCTTTCCCATCTACAGTGAGGGCCACGACCCAGTAAAGCAGACACAATACTTCTTCCCTTTGCAGTGGCATGCACAACTTCTCACTGCACCATCTCCTGCCGCACACCAAATACTGTAGCAGGTTGCAACTATCACCACAACCATGGAACACACAATAAATGCTTTTCAACTCACTTGTGCTGCTGCAGCATGTCTACAATGTGCTCCACACCCATTCTCCAAAACTCACCACCCTGTGCCTGATGCACTGTCAAACCTGAATTGCTGCAGTGGGTGTGCTCCTTGCACACATTCCCCACACCATAATGCAACCATACATGGCAGCATGTCACCAACTACCACTGTGCACATACGCACCACTGGCACCAG
Organism: Ambystoma mexicanum; assembly: GCF_040938575.1. Classification (NCBI taxonomy): domain Eukaryota; kingdom Metazoa; phylum Chordata; class Amphibia; order Caudata; family Ambystomatidae; genus Ambystoma; species Ambystoma mexicanum. The sequence continues at coordinate 515,091,436 of NC_090941.1, forward strand.
CACTCCTACCCAACCTCTGCACCGCAATGGAGCTACACAGCGTTAAATGCAACAGTTACCATATTCTACAAACATTACACTGTCTCCGGCACACCTACGCCCTTTCATTCACATAGTATGGTCTTACCCACTTCCACTCAGGAAGTATTGTGTCACTGCCAACATAACCACAAAATGTTCACAACATTGCCCCTACTCCACGCAATCTGCACACAGCACACTATCCAAGCACATATAAGCTTAACTTCAACCAAACCCTCTTCCATACTGACAGTATGCAAACACTGCACCCAGTGCCCATACTGCGTGACATTTCACTGCACCATCTCCAACCTCACAAAAAAACGTTGCCATGTTCTAACAGTGACCTCACCTGCGCAACCAAACGTACACGCATGTCAGCTCACTTTTGCTGCTCTATTGCATCTGAAATGTGCTCCTCACCCATTCCGTGCAAGTCACCACCCTCTAACTGATGCAGAGTCACAAATGCATTACTGCCGTGAGTGTGCTCAAGCCCTAGGCTCTTCAGTGCATGGCCTATGGCCTACAGCCTTCTACTGCAGAGTCACAAATTCATTACTGCCGTGAGTGTGCTCAAGGCCTAGGCTCTTCAGTGCATGGCCTACGACATACAGACTTCGGCCATGAACCCAATAGTCTAGGCCTTGAACACACCCACCGCAACGTAATGCCACCATGCATGTCACATGGCACCAAGTACGACAATCCACATACACACCACTGCCATCAGCATTCCTACCCACCCTGTGCACCACCATGGAGCTGTGCAGCAAAAAAGTGGAACCGTTATCATAATGTAGAAAGAAATCACTGTCTCCTGCATCCCTGCACACTTTCATTCACATACTATGGCCGTACCCACTTCTAATCACAAACTATTTTGTCACTGCCAACCTACCCACATACTGTTCACAGCATTGGCCCAACTCCAACCTATCTGCACACACCACACTATGGAAGCACCACTCTCTACCGAATGCAGAGTAAGACATGCATTGCTGCGGTGGGTGTGCTGAAGGCCTAGCCTCTTGACTGCATGCCCTAGGGTCTATGCCCTTGGGCCATGCACCCAATAGTCTAACCTTTCAACAGACCCACCGCAACTTCATGCACCCATGCATGCCACAATGTCATGTGCAAAACACTCCCCTTCTGAAAATCACCTGCCACCACTCACCACGGAAACAGGTCGGCGCAAACAGGTTGCGGCACAAGCTATCGGGCCGTTACAACAGCTGCCTCCAATCACCATACAAAGTAGTCGCCTGTCTAGGTACCCGCGATTTGGCGCAATACTCACGAATACTGCGCCCACTCTTCCGTCTTCTTCCACCTATTCGCATATCTCACATGAACCACTTCTCACTCCCCCACCCTTTCCCTCCCTTCTTGCTGCCAACACATGGCGTACTGTATATTTTCCAGACCCTTCCGTCGGCTCACTCTCCTCCGATACACCATGGCAGCGTTTCCCAAAACCTTTGACGCACAGCACGCTTCCCTCCAGCCAAACACCAGCCATGTCCACTGTTCGCCGACAGCACTGCGTACCGCAGGCCAACGAGACTTTGGTCCACGCAGCGAACAGAGAAATGGGTGAGACGTACATTTCAGTCATTTGCAACAAAAGTACTGATCAGATTCCCACCAAACACACAAAAGCACACTTTCTGACCCAAGCCCCCACTCCTGCCGCAAATGTGGTGCAAATCCGTCCAGCCGCTCGGGCTGTAGCCGTGCGTAACGTTTTTCCCCATTCAGTCTATGGAAGAAAACAAATGTGGGACCCCTCTATAACTTTGCACCCCCTACACGAAACCTCACCCAACTTAGCGAAAAAATTCAGAGCCGGCCATATACTTTTTTTGCAAAGTTTGGTGAGGATTCCTCCAGGGGAAGTGAAGTTATAAGCCGCTGAAAAAGTGCTCTTCCTGTGAGTTTAGCAACTTAACCATAACCACACGCCCGCTAACGCGGGCATTGTGTAATATATATATATATATGAAATTAATTAAATGTGATGATTATAAGTTACAATTGTTAGATTTATTTCTACATAGTTATTGCTATTATACCCACCCTTTTTTACCCAGAGAAATGACAATGGCAGAATGTTTAATCCTAGGAGCAGTGTTAGGTGCATGCTGCAAATAATAGACATTTCAGAGTTTTTGATTTTATCTGTAGGCTTGACATCTGTGGATCCAATTTTGTCAGAACTGGCTCAGATTTTCATCATTCCAAGGTAAAACATGTATGGTATATCATTTTGTGAAATGCCATTTTAGCCATAGATCATTATTTTGTATTTTGATAATGCAGATTGCTTTTTAAGAAACAAATATAGGTCAGTTAAAAACATAACTGCTAGCATGATCTTTTTCTTTCCCTTTGTAGTTTTTGAATCTATGAAAGGAGCTTGTCAAGGGGTGGGGCTTCCAAAATGTGGGCTAACATTCCAGTTTTTGCTTCAAACAAAGATGGCAACCCTACATGTTACTTAGAAAAATTCCCTCCTAGTTCCTGTGTGTAATGTTTCTCAACTTGTCTTTGCAAAAATTCTCATAAATATTAGAAGCATTCTCTCCCAGGAAAATGTTCACTCAGTTCACGTGTGTACCATTTCTCAGCTTAACTTCACAAAAACAGTAACGCACAATACGAACTTTTGGCCTGATTTATGGAAAGTTTTCCTGTGGGATTGAGCCATTATAAAACACTTCCATGAATCAGGCCCTTTGTCTTCCTGTTCCTGGTGCAACAATTTCTCACTTGGCATTAAAAAGGCCTCAAACACAATTTAGGAACAGTCTGCCCCGGTTTGTAGAGACAGCATATCTCCACTTAGCTTCTCAAACTCTCAAACACTGCAGGAACCTTATCTACTGTAGGCGTCACTTCTCTTTATATTAACAAGACATCCCAACTTGCAATATTTCATTGTGCCTCTTTCTTTGCTCTCGCAGAATTCTGTTTCTCTCCCACATCTAAAACAGAGCCTTCACAGTTTCTGACTATTTCTCATTATGAATGTCACTGGACCACTGTCACCTAATCTCTCTGATTGTCTTCCTCTATGTTATTTCATGGTAGGCCTCTCATATATCTCCCCTTTCTCAAATCGATTATGGTGGCAACCTTCAGCCTCTATGTTTACTCCAGATAGTGGAGAATGTCTTTCTCTGCCCATTATCTGATTTGGGCTCATCTCCTTACTAGTCTCTTCCTGAGAGCTTGTTTCTACTCACCAGTGCGCCCAACGGGCATTAAGCGTACACTGCATCTGGCATCTCTGTTATGTCTCAGTCTAGTTCTGCAATGGACTTCCCTCTCAGTCTCTTCCTGGAGGCTCAGCAAATTCACACCATTTATGTTTCTGTTCTCTTTCTCAACCTCAGTCCCTGTCACTTTATCCGATTCAGACCTTACCTTGCTTCTCTGTGTTAGCAGAGAAGTGAAGAGGTAAGGCCATCCTCGGTCCGCAGCCACCTTGATAGCCAAGATGGAACTGGATTAAAGGGGGCTACAGGTATGGGCATCCACATTTAGATGATACAGAGGAAGCTAATAGTGAAACCAGGATTAGTAGACCAGCAGAGAGTTGCTCAGAGAATCCTTGAAATTGGAATCAAGGAGAAGTACTCGGATGAGTTGGAACAGCAAGGAGTAGTCCAGGATGATTCAAGACAGATGCCCAGGATAAATGGCAGGAACTGGTAGAAGCAGTGAGGAGAGGGAAAACGAGGAGCAAGCTGGTAGAAGAGGACAGTAAGAAGCACATTTAGACATTTAGACATAGGCCAGGAGGGTGAGAGCATCCGCAGTGGAAGGAACTGGCTACGTTGCAATGCGCAGCCCGCCTGAAACAGAGAACAGATAAGGCAGTCGAGAACGTTGAGTAAGTGCCTGAGAGGATGAGGACTAGACCACTGAGGCACGTAATGCAAAACTTGGTGTAAGGAGGAAGTTGGCTCACTCCACTCGCCACCAGTATCTCCAAAGCAACAGGAACCTGACACTATGTCCACCTCCCGGGGACCGAGGACCAGGCTTCCAGGGTAACATGCAATGAAAATGTTGCAGCAGGACTGGGGTATGCAGGTGCAAAACCGGTTCCCAGGTACAGTCACAGACTCCAGAACCCTTCCAATGAACCAGGTACCGCAACCATCTCCTCAGATACCGTGAATCACAAATACGTTCCACTTTGTATTCAGGTCCTGAGTCCATCATGATTGGAGGTGGAGGAACGGGAACCCTGTCATGGAAGAGACCAGGCCAAAATGGCTTTAAGAGAGAAACAGGAAAGAAAGGGTGAACCCTGTGGCAGGATGGACGAAGGAGCAGTTTATAGGCAACCAGATTGATGTGTTGGAGGTTCTAAAATGGTTCCATGAATCAAGGGGCCAATTTGGTAGGAACTAGGTATCATGGCAGCGTCCACATGACATTGTCGGACGACAGAAACCATCTCATCAAATGAGGGATTGGATGAAGGTTTCAACAAAAAGTCAAGAAAGGCATGGGGGTGAAGACCAAAAGTGCAAAATAAGGTGATATCTTAATGTAAGAATTCAAGGAGTTATTACAGGCAAATTCTGCCATGCAGAGAAAATCAGACCAAATGGTGGAGCTGGCCTGGGTAAATTAACCTAAGTACTGTTACATGGTCTGGTTCAGTCATTAAGGCTGGTCATTTGACTAAGGATGGTTACCTGAAGACATTGAACATTGTATATACAATAATTTGCTCTGTGTGCCCAGAAACATGAGGCATACTGAGAGCTCCTATCTGATGCCATAGTCAGTGGAAGACAATGTGGTCTGAAGATCTCCTGTAGGAAAAGACGAGCCATTCATGCACCTCTGTGTACCTTCTTAAGTGGAGTGAAATGGACCATTTTGCTGAAGTAGTCGATGGTTACCATAATCACCGTAAATCCTTGGGACGGTGGCAATTCTACCACTAAATCCATAGATACGACTTGTGTGGTGTACTGAAGTAAGGAGTCGGACAAAGGGGTCACATGTTTCCAACAATTTTTATTTAAATAAAAATGAAAAAGGCCTATCTGTTCCCATCTCTAAAGGGTTGTCCCTACCTAACTAAAGAAGAACTTGGGTGCTCGTTGTCAGGGTGGTTGTCAACTCAAAATGTCCGTCCTTTGTCCAGACTAACCTACTCAAGCCCTACCACTAACAAAAGAGAGTAACATAAACTGCACCAGGAAAATGACTACCTTCTCATTGTCCAATGGAATCAGCCCGAGATACATGTTTTTATCAGTCTCTGATAATAGTACAAGTTCTGCACTTGTAGAGAATACCAGGAGAATGACTCCCTTCTTCTCGTTCCACAGTACAACAACTGTTATCTCCTCCTGGTAGACTTGGTCAGCCTACAAGCTGCTGCTTAGAAACATTTTGCGTTAGTTTCTGATTCAACAATTTAGGTGAAAGAACCAGGAGAATGACTCCCTTCTCCTGGTTCAGTTGGTTCAGCCACTGGCTAACTTTGTATAGTTTCCGGCAACCGTTTTTGTCAACCTTTGCTCTTCATTCTAAGCTTCTCTTAGACTTTCTTTAAAAGTCAAACAGTCCTGTTGTTTCCACCACACAGTTATTTCTTGACTTATTTTCCCCTCCTCTTGTCGCTTAAAACAAGGGAAACTTGTAGTGTCCTTGACTCCTCCTGACACTCTTGCACAGGAGATGGTTCTCGTGGCACTCTCTAGCTTAAATGTCTCTTTTGATGATAGAGTTTTGAGGGAGATTACTCCTGCTATGTTCTTCTCTTTCAGTCTCTAGCACAACTGAGATGAGGAAGATTACTAAGGGTGGAATCTTCACACTTGATACTTCTATCCCAACTCTGGAGACAAGGGAGATTACTCCCAAGGCTTTCTTTCATTACAATAACTGAGATGATGGAGACCACTCCAGATGTCTTCTTCCCATTCAGTACTTCTGAGACAATTACTGAGATGAGGGAGATTTCTCATGGGGCTTTCTTTTCTTTCACTACTCTGGATACAATTAGTGAGACGATGACTGTTAATGTTAATTATTTCTTATAAGACGTAGCCCGCTCGTAGGCCTCAGTGCGCAGCAAGTAAGAGAGCTCTGTAGAGAGAAGCAAAGGGAAGACCAGGGAGACACAGGGTTGATAGGCACTAATCATAAGAATTAAATAGAAATGTTTTAAGAGATTTCTTAAAGCAAGAAAGCTCAGGGCAGGTGCGCATAAAAACAGGCAGAGAGTTCCAAAAACGTGGGGCAACAGAGTCAAAGCTAGTGCTGCCAAACAGGGCAAGTTTGCAATGAGATTACTCTCAATGTCATCTTTAGCTTCAGCACCCTTCCCCAATCCCCTACCGTGTCTCCTGTTACTCCTGTTACCTCTTCATTGTTGGAGCCAGGTCGCTGGTTCTTCCTCAGGTGTTGGGTCAATGCATTCCCATGGAACGTTCTCTCTGCTTCTCTTTCTGCTGCCCACTGCCGTGATTTGGCTCCGTGGGGTCCCCGACCAGATGGTATCAGTGTAGTTAATGGACCGCTTAGTCCACCTCCTTGCGCTCATGCTACTGTTGTTTGGTTTTCCAGCTTCCCGTCAGGCCTGCTACGGGTCGGCCTGCCAAAGGTTTGTGCAATCTGCTGTTGGTGTCCTCCTCACTGCAGAATCACTTCCTCGATGTAGCTTCTTGCTCCCAGGTTTGAAATTCCCTGGTCTGACAGGCTTCATGCATGTTTTGCTTCCTTCGCCTGCTTTGCTTACTTTGCCTTTCTTTGGGTCCTTTCTCTATCTTTATTCTATTCTGCTGCTTCCTCCCCAGCGGAGTGTCACAGTTCTTTGTTTGTGGATATTCTTCATGCCACTTCTTCCCAGTACATTCTGTATTTGTCAAAGGAGCAGTTTGTATAACTCCATCAATCTTCTTCTTCACAGTACTCTTGGAAGATGACTTGAAAGTAGACTGTTTGTCCATCTTTGTCCTGATCTTGGTTGTATCAATATTTACAGGAAGAAAGGTAGGAGTTTTACAATAGCATACAATAGTGCTTTCAGATTGTTTCACAGCAGAATTTGTGGACTTCATAGATTCAAGGGCAAGAGCGTTAGGGAGTTCCATCATGGAACAGGAGTCCTTGTCCCGTCTCTCCCTATGAAGTCCCACTTTCCACCACCCATTGGGGGAAAGTCATGTAGTGGACTTATCTCCCTAGCTTCACACTAATAGGCTCCTCCTGGGGATAAGAGACGTGATCCCATGATCACCACATACTCTTCAGCTTGGGATTTCGCCTTCCCCTTCTAAAATTAGGGTTTTTTCTTTGGAGAATTTTTTTTATTTGCCATAGGGGGCATTAATAACCCTATTCCCATCCTAGATAGATTTTATTGTATAACGCGCTTAACAACAGCAAGTGTTTTCTAAGTGCAGGATCAGGATTCAAACCTGTGCTGCACTGCGTTGTCTTACTTCCAAGACAAACACGTTGCCCCTGAGCTATCCTTCCTTCTTCCTTGTCTTCCACCTTCCATATTCTACCTCAACCCCATTTTTCTCCCACATATCAAAGAGTGAATAATTTGAAGAGGACTTATTCAGTTTTTCTATTAGGTCAGTAAAATTTGGGAAATCTGTACCAATTATAACTTCCTCAGGAAGTCCTGGTACTATAGCAGAATGTATCATTATATGTTCTCCCCTAACTCTGAGGGTGACTGGTGTTCTATGATATATTTCCTCATCCCCATGGACTCAGGTTATTTTGATGGGTTCTCCCAAATGTAAGTTGTCGGGATACAGTAAATCAGTACCGAACAGCTGTTTCTTTGCTTCTGGCATCAATCAAAGCTAAGGCATGTATTCCATTAATCATTACCTTCTCCTGGCTCTTAAAAAGACTGGAAGTGCAAAAACGTCTATCAGCCTTTTCTATGTCCTCTTCCCTCATTAGTTCTTCCTCCTGCCAAGGGTCAGCCAACAATGTTGTGCCAAGTGCCCCTTTTCGCCGCAGAAAAAACAGGCTATTACAGGACCCGCAGGAGTTTTATTTTTCTGGGTCTAACTTTTTATTGTGACTCCCTCTTTCAGAGGAGGCTATTTCCTTTCCTCTTTTTTCCCCAGTCTCTGAGAATGGGCGTTAGCTCTCTATGGGACTTTTTAGGGTGATGTTTCACTTCTTTCTGAATATCGTCCCCTTTATGTAGGGCCCGTAATTGTTTTGCAGAATCGGCGTGGCCCTGGGCGATTTCTATAGCTATATTAAAGGTTGGTTTATTCTTTTGCAAAACCGCTTTCTGGAAGTACGGAGGTAGCCCATTGGTGAGTTGCTCCAGAGCTAGTACTTCCAGTGTTTCTGGGAGAGTCTTTTTACCCACCCATTGGTACAAGGTTCTGGACTCTTCCGGCCAACTCCAATGGGGTTTCGACAGGATTTAAGTGGTTTTCCCAGAACATTTGTCTATAAAAGGTCTCGGTTTGTCCTACTCTTTTCAACAAGCCCTGCTTAATTTCATCAACGGATGAAGTACCAAGCGTGCTTAGCGTTTTATAAGATGCTTGGATTTCCCCCCTCAATAATGGTGCGAGGTAACAGGTCTTTAGTTCCTCATTCCAACCAAACTGCTGAGCTAACCTCTCAAAATAAAAAGTTCTAGGTTGTCCCCTTCTCTGTATGGTTGTAGGATGCCATTAGGAAGGACGGTTCATTGTTGGCTGGAGGTGATTCTATCCAAGCACTCTGGAAACCTCTGGTCTACTTGTATATGTTGATCTTCTAAGCATTTCAGTAAGGCCTCAATGGTACTCATGGTTGGATCTACCTGTCATTCCTTAAATAATTCTATCTGGAGGGATTCCTCTGGGATATCTCCATTGTTGGAGTCACTAGGTAAGGAGGATGCTAAAGGAGTTTTGGCTATAGGTATCTGGAGGCTTGGTGTTTGTTGGGTGTCCTGACCCACGTTTGAGCTATCATGCTGCAACATTTGGTGCTGTGGGCTTAGAAAATCCAAGATGGCCAAAAAGCCCACATGTACGCCAGAATAGGAAAACTGTGCAGTACTGGCATGGAAAACATCATGATGGCCAGAACTTCCCAGAAAATGCACAGGGAAATGCATGAATAATAGGGTGCCACCCATTTTTGCTAGGTTGTGAGCACAGGAGGGCACTGCCTAAAACCACCATTGGGCTACCCACACAGTAGCCTGAAACCATTGGGAATGGCAATGCTGATTGCCAAAAGCAACCTAGAACTGTGGGGAATTCATTTTCTTAAATCCCAAAAATGGTTGCATTACCAGTACTCACCACTATCAGAAAGCCGGCGTTTTAAAACCACCAGACTTTTGTGTAAAACTGAACAAATGAAACAAAACCAGACCAAGGAAAGACTTGCTAAGAGGTGGATACAATGTAAAACTATACTCTGAAATGACTTGAAGGAAGTAATTATTTAATGTGTATGTAAAAATCGTAATAGACTTAAACTGGGGGACAAAAAGTGACATTTAGCTGAAACCTGGCTTAATGAAACTGAATTCTGCCTGACATCTACCCCACAGGAGTTAAAACCTGCTCAGCCACTCTTCCCCTGGCCAAAAGGAGTTGTCACCTCTCTGATTAGATTAGGGGTGGAGCAGCTACAGGGAGTTGAACAAAGGCCTGTCCTGGGCCCAGGCAGATGGTTTATTGGGGGGATCGTAAATGGCTTCCTTTTGAACAAAGCCCTTCCTTGACTCAGGCAGAAGTTATATTGGGGCGTCGTAAAAGTGGCTTCCTCTTGGCAGAAACGGGGAGGGGCAGCCCCCTCTGAGGACAGGCTGAGCTTAAAGAAAGTGGATAGACTGGTTTCTCCACCATGTGACCTGGGAAGACACACCCCTGTTGGCCAGAATATGATTTTAAGAAACATGTATAACTCATGGTGCGGACTTGTCAAAATTATCTAAATAATACCATAATTCTTGTGATTTTTCTGCCCACATTTTAAGAGGTTTTAGGACCCGGTGGTATGATCTGGGGGGTTGCTAGCGGAAAATAGGGTTTCACTCCAAATGTCTGCATGTTAAAAATCTGACACTTCATCAATTAATGTCCATACTCCTTGCGCACATGTGTGTAAATTTGGGTAAATGTCCGATATTGCAAAACCAGTTAAAAAGTGCAAAATGTTGGCATTTCTGAATGCAAGCCCCCAGGAAGAGCAGAGTTTGAACAGAGTATACCTCATGTGATATGTGATGGGTGCATGTAATTTTAAACAACTGTGTATCTGTGCAATATGTATTTGAATCAAATATAGATTTGTGGGCAAACTGACCAGGGGAGGATCCTCTGACCCATAAAACCTACAGCATCACTCTGACTCACATTTCCTTCCCCCAATCATGGGAGAGGGGAGAATTGGGCCAATGACAAGTAGAGAGGGGCAGGCTTAGCTAGGCCCAGGCACACGCCCATTTTCAAAACATATAAAAAGGGACTGCTGGGACAGGTAGAGACATTCAATTCCATTTGCTGCGGAGCATGCTGACCGACGACTTCACATCCAGAGATCCTACACTTAGACTTCCAAGCTAAACAGAGACTACAGAACTTTGAACCAAGAAGGCCCACTGCAAGCAAAAGTATTTGTCAGCAGGCAAAAAAAAATCATTTGCAGACTATTCACAGTCGGGCTGAGCTGTTGATTCTGGCCTGAAACCCTGCGCCAGAAAGATCCAGAAGCAGTGATGTACCCAGAGAAAGCAGAGCAGTATCCAGAACCAGAGGCCAGAGATCCAGTGACCCAGACCTCTGTTAGCAGAACCAGAGAGCTGACCCAGATCACTGTGAAGTGCCGAGACCAGAACCGGAGTCCAGTCCAAAACCTGACCAGATCCGTGGCGAGGCCTATTTCAAAAATATATTGTGAGTACCTAGCAGAACTGTGCAGAACCAATCTCTTAGTTAAAATAATCTAATCCAAACTATTTTAATCTAACCAGAACTGCCTCCTAGAAGTTGTCACTTGTCATTTTGTAGAGCTGCACCACTGTCACTTGTCAATTCTGAAGCTGCAAGCTGTCACCTGTCATTTTGAGTTTACTTTAAATCCGAAAAACTACCTTTATTTAATCGTCCATATCTCTGGAACCGTTTGGGCTAGGAACTTGGTTTAACTTTCCTCTGAAAGCTTAGAATCTCACCTTCCCAACAGGCCTAGAACCTACTCCTTATACTTTTTCCGCAATCACGATTCACGCACTTGCGAATTTTACCATGATTTGCGATTTGGTTAAAATCCAGCCACGTGTAACCATCAGCAGTCACTTCTTTCCTTGCTAAAAATTCGTTTGCCTCTTAATCACCATCCCTGAATCATTGCTAAAGTGAGCCTGAACTCATCCCAAGTAGCTACCACTCCCCCTGAACCTCCTAAAGGGAATTAAAACAATTTTCAGCATATTTCTCACTTCATTGCCATTACCTTTTAAAAGCATTTTGGGCCTGTGTTTCAAACTTCTATCTGTGGTCTAAGCTTGGTGGGGTGAACTGAATTATATTTGATTGCATTCCTAAGAACTGTGTGTGTTACTTCCATCTCCTTCCATTTCTTACATTGCATAGGGGAGGGGGGTGAATTGCCAGAGAAAAAGTGATTATATTATCTTTTGCTAAAATCATATCAAGTATTTCTGTACTGCATTTTATTCCTCATTGCTTTTCCCTTGAAATCATAAAAGTATTTTTGCTACTTTATCCATCCTATACTAACTCCTCATTGATTATAAAGAAGTGTGCTAGTGCCAGATTACCCATTGTTGATCAACATCAAATGTCTAAGTGTACTATCAGATATTAATGTATTATAAAGTGTGATGTATATATATATTGTTTAAATTCTCAAATAAACCTTTTAACTTGCAAAACAGAACTACTTCTTGGCTCAGTGGGGTCAGGGGGATTCTAAGAGAGGGGTGTTATATAGGGGTAGTCATCCAGAACTCATGAACTGGACATAAAGATATATCAATAAGGGTTTCCATTCAGTATCCCAGACTAGGCATTGACTTAGCTGTAGTGTTGAATTGAATCCTCTTACAAAGTGGGGGCTCGAGCCGGGATATTCTGGGTTAGATTTATCACTTGTGCAGATTAATACAGTGTGCTAACTGACAGGAGACATACATCCGGTCGGATCACCACGCTGTGTTACGCTGTAAAGCACTCCTCAAAGGAACGCTCTAAGGAAACGGTCTGTTTTGCAAAAATAAAATACAAACTTCTGTAAGTCAGGAAGGAACTCAAATTCCAGAATGACGACACTGGTAGACATCAAAATAGCCAGAGAGCACTTCTTACATAAGCTATTTGTGAGAGGTGAGTGGACTCATCAGGACCAAACGGTCTGGTTGCAGGCAATCGCGCAACCGGTCACTGAAACAGGGTCAGATATATGGGGAGATCAGGGTCCATTACATGTGGCCCTGAGTGAACTATATATGGCCCCTAAAGCCAAAGATGAACATAATAAGATTGCCAGAATAGCGGCATACTTGTACCTATATATGGGAGACATGCAGGACAAATGTGCTGAAGGCCAGGATCTGGCAAATAGGCAACAGATGGCGTTAGAGAAGGCCCAATCTGATCTGGACTCTTCTGAGCAGAGGCTGCTCAGGAGCCAGGAGTCAGAAAATGACAGCAGACGGTACATCACTAAAATAAAGGAGGACATGGATGTGCTGCAACAGGAAAAGGCTGACCAGGATACCAGATTTCTGGCCTTGCAGAAGGAGTACCAAGAAGTTTTGGACTCCCTACTGCAGAGCCAGAAAAAGCTGGAGCAACAGTTAGACTTCAATAGGGCATGTGCTGAGCAGGTAGTCACCCTGCAAAGCCACCTAGATAGGGAGAAGGTAGAGAGCAATAAACTGATTTTGAAAGACCTGGATACCCAGGCAGAGTTTGACCAGGAGCGCCAGAAAGCTGGTGCCTTCCAAAGGCAAAGGGGCGACCTGGCGGCACAGATACAGGCTCTTAGTCAGGAAAGGGATATCTTAGGCCAGGAAGTCTGCCACTTAAAAAGGAAAATGGAAGAAAATCACCTGGCCCTCCAGGGACTGGGTGACCTCCAAAAAGAACACCAGAACTTGTTAGAGCACACCAGGAGGGTAGAGGAGGCTCTGGCAAGAAAGGAGCAGGCCAGTAGGGAAGGGACTCAGGAGGTAACCCTCCTGCAGCAAAGACTGGCCCAGTACTCCAGGACCAATCAGGAGGCACAGAGAGAAAATGAGGCTCTCTGTCAGCACAATGATAGGCTCCAACAACAGGTAGCGATGCAGGAGACTCTGATAGAGTCTAGTAAGGCCTTAACTGAGGAACTGAAAGCGCAGGCTCCTGCATTGCAACAGGGAGCAGGGGCGGATAGAGACCAGGTTCGCTGGCAGAGGGAGACTCCTGAGCATAACCTCAGGAGCCCTAGTACCAGAGGCCTTAATATCTCTCAGTCCCTGGACTCTGCCACCCCCATGTCCCCTCGCGCACATGAGCCCAGGGCCACGGGGTTGGCAGATTACTATCCAACCAGAAGTATGGGGCTCATAGGCCAGTACCACCCAGGAATGGATGGGCGGGCATCCGGGTATGGGCACCCAAACACAGTGCAATTTAGTGGGGAACCCCAGGAGAGTAGGCCCATTAAGGGCATCCTGAAAACCTCTGCCCAGTTAGGTCAGTGGGGGGGGGTTACCCATCAAATCCTGGCAGCAAGGAGGAATCTGAAGACTCCTCTGAACGGCGCAGGACACAGGAGACCAGGTCCCCACATTCTGCCAGCCATTCCCAGGCTCGCAGAATCCGGGAAAACCTGGAAGAGCAGACAGGAACCTCTGGGAGCAGTGCCTCTGAGTCAGAGGATGAATGGACCAGGGTTACCCAAACCAAAAAGGCCAATAAGGCAAAAAGGGCCTTGCTTAAGGACCCATTGAAGCAAATAAAGGCAATAAGGAGTGTCATCACGCCTTATCATAAGAACGCCAAGTATTTCGTTTGGGAACACTTGGAGCTCTATGAGCAAATGATGGAGACTTTCCATTTGAAGGACAGCAGTAGCTGCATCCAGTACGTCAAATGGACATTCTCCCCAGAATACTCCAGTTTCTTTGCGGGGCTGGAGGACCAAAATCATTTAAGATGGTCCACCTATAAGGCGGCCATCTTGAAACATTTTTCTGTTCACAGAAATCCTCAAGAGGCTTGCAAGGCAGCCTACAATTTGCAATGTGGGGAGGATCAGGCCCCACAAGAGTTTGTGCAAGAATTAAAGCGTGCTTTTGCGCAGACCACCAGAAGGGTGCGCACAGACAGTAAAGAGTTTGTCAATACATTTTTCCATGCTCTCTCTAAATATATAATGACCCAGCTTGTGAGAGATTTTCATGAGAAAAGATCTTTGGACTGGGTCATTGAACAGGCTACCCGGATCTATGAGGTGCAGAAGCCTATCGAAAATAAAAATAACGCGCCGAAAAACCCCAAAACCAACAGCACCCCTGCTGCTGCCAAGGTGGCAGAGGTAAAGGTTGCCCCCGTTTTAGATTTGGATATGGGGGGGCCTAAAAATCAGCCTGCACCAAATAATTCACAGCCCAGAAGGCCCTCGGGCCAGTCACAGACAGGGAGTCGAGGAGGTAGTCCCACAAATGGGGTCCCCCGCTCCCCTGACTATGTAAGTGCCCGCTATAAGGGAAACCGACCAATCCTGGGTTATGTGTGGACTCCTCAGCCCAAAGGGGGGGATCCGGCCAAGCACCTAACCCAGGGAACTTCCCTCGCAACTTCCCACAGGAGGGCAGAAATTCTCCAAATCCTGGGCAGAACTTTTTCCCCAGGTATCCACCCAATTTCCTGCCCCAAAATCATCCATCCTTCTTTCCCCAATTCCCTGAGCCCAGACAACCTAATCCGGGAGAGGGGAGGCCACGGGTGGAGGGGTACCAAAATCTTCGCAACCAGGGGTACTACCAGAGAAGGGATAGCTACCCTTCCCGGGATCAGCCCAGGGGAGAAAATAGAGCCCCGTATCAGCCTGAGCGAGTTTCCCAGTTAGAGCGCCAGGTCCAAAATATGGCATGGGATCTGGGTCACATACTGAGGGCTCAACAGAACCCTCAGATGAGCATGCCACCGCAGAATGCCCCAAACTCTGGACCTGGTGCTCCAGAACAATGACGGGGGCAGCACCCGATAACCCACCGGTTCCCAGGGAGGAGGCACAATGGGAAGGGGGGTGTAAAGCCTTGGAGGAAGCTTCCTTCCCAACTTGTAAACAGCCCCTGGAAAATCACGGAACCGGAAATAAAATCTCCTACCCCTGAAAGTCTGCCACCCAAGGAGCAGAGAGGAGGTAGGAGAAACAAAGGACCCAAACAGACCCACTTTGTGGAGGAGGTTCAGGTCTTCCAATTTGAGGGAGAGGGATCCTCAGAGGATCCTGGGGAACGGAACTTCCCCTTCAGAGATGGGGGAACTCCTCCAAAGGAAAAATGGGTCCCAAGGGATTCCAATCCAGACTGGGGATATATGGAGACTGAGCTACCGCCGCCCATCATCTCATCCCAGAACCCACAACACCGAAATCCCCTGGTTCAAACCCATCCTGGTGACTGCCTCCAAAAAGGGGGGGACGGCCCAGAAACGGAACCAGGGGAATCCACAATGGCTCTGATCTCCAGTTGCCAACTTTTTCTTTCAGATTCCCAAGGCTCTCCACAGAATTCTGCCCAAATCTCTTCGCTACCAATGTCCAAAACCAGAAAGTTAGCCCAACAGTTGTCAAAAAATGTGCATTATCTGTGCCCCCTTGAGGAGAAGGAGAGAAGATACTATGCCCCGGTACAAGTACAGGGGCAGGGTACAATTTTGGCACTGGTGGACACTGGATCCCAAGCTACCCTTCTGTCCAGAAGGGCCTTTGATGAAATGAATGCAGGTAGGGGGGAAAAGTACCAAATTCCTCTCACCCCTCTTCCTGGACAGCTGCAGAACTTTGACGGGAAGGAAATTCCCATCGAGGGGACCGCAGATTTGGACATTAAAATTGGCCGGCACAGGGTGAAACACCCGGTCATTGTAGTGACCCCAGAGGGCACCCCTTGTTTACTAGGGAATGACCTCCTGAGAAGGTTGTCACCTTTAATAGATTGCGTAAACAAGGTTTTCTGGACACAGACTAGCCGTCCAATAAAATTAAAACAGAGTGTCAACCATTTTAGTTTAAACGGCACATGCCACATGGTTGAGCAAAAATCTGACCAAGTAGAATTTCACTTCCAGAACAACCAAATTCCAGATGTGACAGTAATAGCAGTAGGACAACAGACTGGTGATGGGGGGTCCTCTCTATTTCTGAAAATCAACCTTCCCTCCAGTTTAAGGTGGTATTCCACACTGGAAGGAAACACTTTGAAATTCTTTACAAATCCACAATCAGACATTCCCACTCCAATAGTCCAGGAAGATGTAAAATCAGCTCAGAGCTTGGCTGATGTTCAGCAAATTGGAGAGCAATTGTTCATCCCTGTTCAGTTAAATGATGGGAAGGACTCTGTTCTCGCCCGAGTGTGTGTGAATAACGGTAAGAGCTTCATCAGCGAAGCCATGTTCCGCAAACTCCCAAAAGATCCAGCCATTCTCACATTCAAACTGATAGACAAATGGGAAATGGACCTGGAAGCACCTAATTCCAAACATCTCCTGCCAAGCAGGTGTATGCTCAAAATCACCATTGGCAACAAGAGCATAGTCCATAATTGTTGGGTCGTGCGAGACGTCCCTGCCGCCTTTTACTTAGGCAGTGATATTCTCAATCGCTTTGCCATTAGTTTGGACCTAATAAACTTCAAAGCTTGGTCCGGATTAGCAGATAATCCCATGGGCTTTGATGATCAAGAAAAAGCATTTAGGTCAGCTCAATTGCTACCTTATGCAGTTGAAATTCAGATTAAAGAGGAAGTCACCATCCCAGAAAGGACCCGACAATTCTCCCTGGAAGTGAAAGTTAAAAGAGGACAACATTTGAAAAACCCTGATGCTTACATACATCTAAATGCTTCTCTCCAACAGCAAGGGTTGGGGGTAAACCCAACACCATTAGTCAACACAGAACATGACACCATTCTAATAGAGGTGGATAACAGCGACTTAAAGAGTATTACTCTAGCCGCAGGCACCATTATTGGAATGGCGGTTGATGACCGACATTTTTCCATTGATCTAGGAAATGAACTGTTAGGACCAATCCCCAAGGACTGTTTTGACAGTGACAGTGATGACAATACAACACCAGACAGGATTTTTACCCGGCATGGGGGGAACTTCCTGGTGTACACTTCCTGCCCTTATGGTAAGGAAGATGTGACTTGTGACTTCAGGAGGGATGAGGTGATTTTCCAGGTTCATGAGGGTTGCCTTTCCCACATGAGGCCTCCAGTCCAAATCAGCACTCTGACCAGGGACTTCTCCACCCAGCTGGAGGAGACCGCTGAGATTGCCAAACCAGAAGTCTTTCCAGGCTTCAGGCAAATGGTGGAAGAGAGAGTCAACCTAGCTGATGCCTGTGTGACTCTGGAACAGAAACAAAAGTTGAAACAAGTTTTCTTGGATTTCCAAGATCTCTTTGCGGTAGACTCATATGACTGTGGCCGCACCGACATCCACACAACAACAATCCCCACGAACCCTGGCATGGCTCCAGTGTTTGTGAAGCAATATCGCTTGCCTCTCGCATCAATGGAGTCCCTTACTGAAATAATTAAGAACCTTGAGTCCCGGGGAATAATCCGTCCAGTCCACAGCACCTTCAATAATCCGGTGCTGGGAATATTGAAGCCAAACGGCCAGTGGAGACTCTGCGCCGACCTCAGGGAGCTCAACAAACGGGTCCATACTTCCCTATGGCCTCTGCCCTACATTGACCAAGGGCTGGCCCAGATCCAGGGGTCACAGGTGTTCACTGCAGTAGACCTGACCAATGGATACTGGACCGTGCCTGTCAGTAGGGAGGACCAATACAAACTGGCTTTTACCTTTGGGTGCCAGCAGTACACATGGACCCGGACTCCCTTCGGATACCTCAACTCCGGCAATGAATTCAACATTTTCCTACACAAGGCCATGCCCGACCTGGGTGCAAGGGGTAACCTGGCTTATGTAGATGATGTCCTCATCAAAAGTTCATCTGTGGAGGAACACATAGCGGAGATCCGTTATGTTCTGACCCAGTTGAGGGCCGCCAGAGCAAAACTTTCCTTTCAGAAAGCACAGTGGTGTAGAACCCGTGTTAATTTCTTGGGGCATGAGATTACTCCTCAGGGTCTCTGTCCCCAGGAAAAGAAAGTGGAAGCACTTCAGAAACTGAAAGACCCCACAACTCTGCGGGAACTAAGGTGCCTACTTGGACTGACTAATTACAGCAGACAGTTCATTGAGGGCTATGCAGATATCACCAGACCCCTGATTCATCTCCTGAAGGGGAGGGTCAAGTGGGAATGGGGTCCAGAACAAGCCGAGGCTGTAAGACAACTCAAAAGAAGCCTCTCACAAGCGCCTTGCCTAGCTTACCCTGTCAGAAACAAGGAGTTCTTCCTGGAGACGGGGTTCTCTAATACGTGCTTGACGGCAGTATTATACCAAAAGCATGACAAGGTCAATAAAGTAATCTCCTATGCGAGCAAAACTTTATCCTCTGTGGAGGAAAAATTCAACGATTGTGAGAAGGCACTCCTGGCAACGGTGTGGGCATTGAAGAATTACCGCCCGTTTATCCAGGGGGAACACATCATAGTGGAGACTCCACACCAGCCTCTGCAATATCTCCAAAGTGACAGAATCCGGGCCGGGAATGTGAGTAATTCCCGAATTACTTCCTGGATTCTGTCAATGCACGGCTTTCCTGTGGAGGTCAGATATGGCCAAAACAAGAAGAGTCCCCTCGCGCAAGGTCTGGCTGACTTGCATGATTGTGCCAGAGAAAACTGTCTCGAGGACGAAAGTCTAAAAATCAAGGACAACATGGAGGCATACCTTAATTCCCCACACAAAGTCTTTGAAGAAGACAAGTGTGAGGTTATGCCCACTGTCTATGTGGATGGATGCTCTTACCATGTTGACAACGACGGGGAGAAAGAACTGGTGGCTGGCGTAGGGAATGCATGGGTGAAGGAGTTCCCAGAACCCTCCGCTGGATACAAAATTGGTCCCCAAAGTAGTCAGGTAGCAGAATTGATGGCTGTGCATCAGGCCATCCTCACTGCTGTCCAGCATCAACTCCACGAACTGGTCATAATCACAGATTCGGATTATGTACGGAACGGGTTCGTGGAGCACCTGGTTAATTGGAAAACCAGAGGCATGCTATGTGCTAACAACAAACCCTTGAAACATGGGAAGTTGATGCAAAACATTGATGATCTGGTCACATCGAGTGGGATGACCATCTATTGGAAGAAGTTCAAGGGTCATTCCAAAGTAGAGGGACCAGACACATCTGGAAATGACTAAGCTGATCAGCTGGCCAAAACCGGGGCCATCCAAGGGGATCTAATCGAAATAGAGTCCCTGTTGGGGGAAATCCAGGTCACTGCTATCACTAGGTCCCAGACAAATGCTCAC
The DNA here is from genome assembly GCF_040938575.1 of Ambystoma mexicanum. Lineage (NCBI taxonomy): Eukaryota > Metazoa > Chordata > Amphibia > Caudata > Ambystomatidae > Ambystoma > Ambystoma mexicanum. The sequence continues at coordinate 515,111,127 of NC_090941.1, forward strand.
AATGATCTTTCAACTGCCCAATGGAGCAAGGAGACCCCTGATGCTGATTTGATTACAGCTCAGAAGGGGGATCCAATTATTGGTAAGTTTTACCAACACCTGGAGGACCCTGAGAACTTTCCCCTGACGGATACCGATTACATTGGGAAAGAGGACCTAAGAGTGTTGATGAAATGTCCAAAAATGTTCCGGATCCAAGACGGTTTGTTGGTAAGGAAATCCAAAGCTGGTCACGATCAGTGGGTGGTTCCTACCTCATTCCGAAGCCTGATGTTAAGTCACGCCCATGAAGCGGCCACCGCCGATCATAGGGGGTTTCACACAACATTGGAAATCTTAAGAGAGGTTGCATACTGGCCACACATGGGGCAGGACCTCGACCAATACTTGAAGGGGTGTCTTGTGTGTGCACAATTTCAGCCATCATCCCTCACGCACCGTGCACCCCTCCAAAAGAGGGGGATGATACTGCCATGGTCAGATTTGCAAATCGACTTTGTAGGCCCTGTAATCCGCTCGTCCAGAGGAAACAAGTACATGTTGACCATTACATGCTTGTTTACCAAGTGGGTGGAATGTCTCCCAGCCCCAAACGGCAAGGCAGAAACAGCAGCTGCCCTGATGATTAACCACATCTTTTCCCATTTTGGTCTACCTCAAAGGATTGAGTCAGACAGGGGTAGCCACTTCACCAGTGAAGTAATGACAAAGATGTGGGAGATACTGGGGGTTAAAACGAAGCTACACATTGCTTACAGGCCAGCTTCTTCTGGGGCAGTGGAGAGATACAACCGAACCATTGTGAGCATATTAAAGAAGTTTGTGGCAGATTCTGGGCCAAGTTGGGATATCCAATTACCTCTGGTCCTAATGGCCATCAGATCTACCCCTTCATCTGCAACCAAAATGTCACCATTTGAGTTGATGACTGGACGCAAGATGGTGCTTCCCCAGCATTTGCTCTTCAGAACCCAAGAACAAACGTTGATAAATGCCTCCACAACTCATGAGTATGTGGAGAATTCAAGGAAACACCTTCAACATGCTTCAACAGCCGAGAGTATGAAGACCCACTATGACCTGAAAACTTCCAGGAAGGAATATCAGGTGGGGAATCAAGTCTATTTATACAACTTCCAAAGAAACCAGGCAAAACAGCGAAAATTCTTGCCTACATGGAAGGGACCCTTTGAGATTATAGACAAGATCTCCCCTGTGGCCTACAAGATCCGCATCCCCAAAGGCGGTTTGGCAGAGGGGGAAGACAAGTGGGTCCACATAAACCAGTTGAAGTGTTGCCATCCCAGGCACACTTTGCAGCAACTGGAGGAGTCCTCTGTAATCCCAGAGGGTACCGCTCCAGAGTAATTCAATTCCAACCCTAAAATATCCTACATATAACCTATCAAATTCTGTGTTTCTCAAGTTTATGTGTTCCTGTCGCTTAATTTAAAAAAATGTGCATGTTCATATCTGTGGAGTTCTAAAATAGATATGCCACCCCACTATATCAATGGTGGGGGAGAAATGTCCATGAATAGGTATTACCGCTTTTCCTTTGTCATCCTAGGAGAAAGAAAACCTGGAGACTGGCCAAGGAGGACGATCCGGAGACCGGGAGCAGAGACCCAAGGGGCCCGGGGTACCGCCCAATATTCCCATCAGGACCGACGAGGAGAACCGATCGATCAGTACCGGATGGAGGAAAAGATGCTGAACTGTGCCATTTGCAGAATTGGAAGAAGATTATGCGGACATACCAGTGCGTGGGTCATAACCTTCTGTGCACCCGACTCCCCATCGACTCAAATTCAAAGTGCAGTCGCGTGGGGGGGCTTTGTTGGGTGTCCTGACCCATGTTTGAGCTATCATGCTGCAACATTTGGTGCTGTGGGCTTAGAAAATCCAAGATGGTCAAAAAGCCCACATGTACGCCAGAATAGGAAAACTGTGCAGTACTGGCATGGAAAACATCATGATGGCCAGAACTTCCCAGAAAATGCACAGGGAAATGCATGAAGAATAGGCTGCCATCCATTTTTGCCTAGGTTGTGAGCACAGGAGGGCACTGCCTAAAACCACCATTGGGCTACCCACACAGTAGCCTGAAACCATTGGGAATGGCAATGCTGATTGCCAAAAGCAACCTAGAACTGTGGGGAATTCATTTTCTTAAATCCCAAAAATGGTTGCATTACCAGTACTCACCACTATCAGAAAGCCGGCGTTTTAAAACCACCAGACTTTTGTGTAAAACTGAACAAATGAAACAAAACCAGACCAAGGAAAGACTTGCTAAGAGGTGGATACAATGTAAAACTATACTCTGAAATGACTTGAAGGAAGTAATTATTTAATGTGTATGTAAAAATCGTAATAGACTTAAACTGGGGGACAAAAAGTGACATTTAGCTGAAACCTGGCTTAATGAAACTGAATTCTGCCTGACATCTACCCCCACAGGAGTTAAAACCTGCTCAGCCACTCTTCCCGTTGCCAAAAGGAGTTGTCACCTCTCTAATTAGATTAGGGGTGGAGCAGCTACAGGGAGTTGAACAAAGGCCTGTCATGGGCCCAGGTAGATGGTTTATTGGGGGGATCGTAAATGGCTTCCTTTTGAACAAAGCCCTTCCTTGACTCAGGCAGAAGTTATGTTGGGGGCGTCGTAAAAGTGGCTTCCTCTTGGCAGAAACGGGGAGGGGCAGCCCCCTCTGAGGACAGGCTGAGCTTAAAGAAAGTGGATAGACTGGTTTCTCCACCATGTGACCTGGGAAGACCCACCCCTGTTGGCCAGAATATGATTTTAAGAAAGATGTATAACTCATGGTGCGGACTTGTCAAAATTATCTAAATGATACCATAATTCTTGTGATTTTTCTGCCCACATTTTAAGAGGTTTTAGGACCCGTTGGTATGATCTGGGGCGTTGCTAGCGGAAAATAGGGTTTCACTCCAAATGTCTGCATGTTAAAAATCTGACACTTCATCATTTAATGTCCATACTCCTTGCGCACATGTGTGTAAATTTGGGTAAATGTCCGATATTGCAAAACCAGTTAAAAAGTGCAAAATGTTGCCATTTCTAAATGCAAGCCCCCAGGAAGAGCAGAGTTTGAACAGAGTATACCTCATGTGATATGTGATGGGTGCATATGATTTTAAATAACTGTATATCTGTGTAATATGTATTTGAATCAAATATAGATTTGTGGGCAAACTGACCAGGGGAGGATCCTCTGACCCATAAAACCTACAGCATCACTCTGACTCACATTTCCTTCCCCCAATCATGGGAGAGGGGAGAATTGGGCCAATGACAAGTAGAGAGGGGCAGGCTTAGCTAGGCCCAGGCACACGCCCATTTTCAAAACATATAAAAAGGGACTGCTGGGACAGGTAGAGACATTCAATTCCATTTGCTGCGGAGCATGCTGACCGACGACTTCACATCCAGAGATCCTACACTTAGACTTCCAAGCTAAACAGAGACTACAGAACTTTGAACCAAGAAGGCCCACTGCAAGCAAAAGTATTTGTCAGCAGGCAAAAAAAAATCATTTGCAGACTATTCACAGTCGGGCTGAGCTGTTGATTCTGGCCTGAAACCCTGCGCCAGAAAGATCCAGAAGCAGTGATGTACCCAGAGAAAGCAGAGCAGTATCCAGAACCAGAGGCCAGAGATCCAGTGACCCAGACCTCTGTTAGCAGAACCAGAGAGCTGACCCAGATCACTGTGAAGTGCCGAGACCAGAACCGGAGTCCAGTCCAAAACCTGACTAGATCCGTGGCGAGGCCTATTTCAAAAATATATTGTGAGTACCTAGCAGAACTGTGCAGAACCAATCTCTTAGTTAAAATAATCTAATCCAAACTATTTTAATCTAACCAGAACTGCCTCCTAGAAGTTGTCACTTGTCATTTTGTAAAGCTGCACCACTGTCACTTGTCAATTCTGAAGCTGCAAGCTGTCACCTGTCATTTTGAGTTTACTTTAAATCCGAAAAACTACCTTTATTTAATCGTCCGTATCTCTGGAACCTTATACTTTTTCCGCAATCACGATTCACGCACTTGCAAATTTTACCGCGATTTGCGATTTGGTTAAAATCCAGCCACGTGTAACCATCAGCAGTCATTTCTTTCCTTGCTAAAAATTTGTTTGCCTCTTAATCACCATCCCTGAATCATTGCTAAAGTGAGCCTGAACTCATCCCAAGTAGCTACCATGCCCCCTGAACCTCCTAAAGGGAATTAAAAGCATTTTCAGCATATTTCTCACTTCATTGCCATCACCTTTTAAAAGCATTTTGGGCCTGTGTTTCAAACTTCTATCTGTGGTCTAAGCTTGCTGGGGTGAACTGAATTATATTTGACTGCATTCCTAAGAACTGTGTGTGTTACTTCCATCTCCTTCCATTTCTTACATTGCATAGGGGAGGGGGGTGAATTGCCATAGAAAAAGTGATTATATTATCTTTTGCTAAAATCATATCAAGTATTTCTGTACTGCATTTTATTCCTCATTGCTTTTCACTTGAAATCATAAAAGTATTTTTGCTACTTTATCCATTTTTGCTACTTTATCCATCCTATACTAACTCCTCATTATAAAGAAGTGTGCTAGTGCCAGATTACCCATTGTTGATCAACATCATATGTATAAGTGTACTATCAGATATTAATTTATTATAAAGTGTGATATATATATATTGTTTAAATTCTCAAATAAACCTTTTAACTTGCAAAACAGAACTACTTCTTGGCTTAGTGGGGTCAGGGGGATTCTAAGAGAGGGGTGTTATATAGGGGTAGTCATCCACAACTCATGAACTGGACATAAAGATATATCAATAAGGGTTTCCATTCAGTATCCCAGACTAGGCATTGACTTAGCTGTAGTGTTGATTTGAATCCTCTTACAGGTTATACCTAACAACCCGATGGGAGGTAACTGGCTTTAGGGCTATGCCATACATTTTCCTTTTTGGTCCCTCCACCTTATATCAGATGGATACAGATCACACCCTGACACCATATGTGGCATGCTGGAGAAAGGAGTTAGACAAAGGGGTGGCATGTTTACAGCAATCTTTATTTAAATAATAATGAAAATACCTATCTTCTCCTATCTCTAAAGGGTTTTCCCTAACTACCTGAAGAAGAACTTGGGTGCCCATCGTCAGGGGGGTTTTCAACTCAAATGTCCATCCTCTGTCCAAACTAACAGACTCTAGCTCTTTCTTTCCCCTCCTCTTGTCGGTGGAAACAAGGGAAACTGTTCCCATTGTGTCCTTGGCTTCTCCTAACATTCTTGCACAGGAGATGGTTCTTGTGGTACTCTCTAGCCTGAATGTCTCTTTTGGTCATAGAGTCTTTCCGCAGATTACTTACTATATGTTGTTCTCTTTCAGTTGCTTGAGCACAACTGAAACGAGGAAGATCACTAATGGTGTAATCTTCACACTCGATACTTCTATCCCATCTCTGGAGATGAGGGAGATTACTCCCAAGGCATTCCTTTCAATACTCTTGATACAATTACTGAGACAAGGGAGATTATTTCTGAGGCTATCTTTCCTTTCAATACTCTTGATACAGTTACTGAGACACGGGAGAACACTCCCGATGTCTTCTTCCCATTCAGTACTTCAGAGATAATTACTGAGATGAGGGAGATTTCTTCAGACGCTTTCCTGTCTTTTACTCCCCTGGATACAATTACTGAGACAAGGGAGATCACTCCCAATGTCTTCTTTAGCTTCAGCACCCTTCCCCAATCCCTTACCGGGTCTCTTGTGGCTACCTTTACCTCTTCTTTGTTGGAGCCAGGTCACTGGTTCTTCCTGGGGTGTTGGGTCGATGCGGTCCCATGGATTGTTCTCTCTGCTTCTCTTTCCACCCCCAGCTACCGTGCTTTGGCTCCAGAGGGTCCCCGACCAGACAGTGTCAGCGTAGTTACTGGAGCACTCGGTCCATCTCCTTTACGTCACGCCACTGTCAGTCGATTCCCAGGTTCCCGTGAGGCCTGACAAAGACTTGTAGAATCTTCTGTCTGCATCCTACCGGCTGGAGGTTTGCTTCCTCGATGTATCTTATTGCTCCCAGGTTTGAACTTCCAGTGTCTGCCAGGCTTCACACCTGCTTCACTTGCTTCACTTGCTTCACCTGCTGCACCTCTCATTGGGTCCTTTCTCTACTTTTATTTGATTCTGCTAGATCCTCCCCAGCAGATTGTAACAGTCCTTTGTTTGTGTCCATTGGGTATTCTTCATGCCCCTTGAGGCCACCTCTTCCCAGTACCTCCTGTATTTGCAAAAGGAGTAGTTTGTATAACTCCATCAATCGTCTTCACAGTACTCATGAAAGATGACTTGAAAGTAGACTGTATGTCAATTTTATTCTTCCTAATCTTGGTGGTATCAATATTTACAGGAAGAAAGGTAGGAGTATTACAATAGCATACAATAGTGTTTTCAGAATGTTTCATAGCATACTTTATGGGCTTCATCGATTCGAGGACAAGAGGGTTAGGGAGTTCCATCACAAAACAGGAGTCCTTGTCCCCATGAGGGGAGCCTCTCCCTGTGAGGTCCCGCTTCCTGCTACCCCTAGAGGGAACTTTGTGTAGTGGGCTCATCTCCCTAGCCTCACAGGGAAGGCCCGAATCCTGCGGAGAAGTGATGTGATCCCATGAACTGTCACACTTGCCAAATTGTGCATGGGGTAGGCAAAGGTATCAGTTTGCTGAGCGGTTAACTATGACTGGCTTGGTTTGGGCACACACCAAACAGGAGGTTACATAGTCCTTCATGTCAGACTTGCTGGTAGGCCATCAAAAATAATGTTGAGGATGTCAGTGGAACTGGAAAGCCCTATATGGTCAGCTGGGAGACTGTGATGACAGAGTGGCAAGACTTGCTGTTGTAGATCTCTGCACTAATTATCAAAGGAGGAATCCCGGTAGACCACTAATTCAAACTAGTTGGTAGTGTCTACTCTGTCTATATCCGGGTGGATCAAAGTTAAAACAAATGATTAAATTCACAGGTCGACAATACAAAAACTTCACATCCAATATGAAACAAGGAATACATAACAGGCACAAAATGCTAGCTAAAACAAGTTCTGAAGAAAACACAAGGTACATATAAGAACAAGTAGTAATGTACCACAATCCATTTATATTAATAATTCATATTATGATTTTTTCATGTCTCTGTTTTTAATCCAGAGAACTGTCTCGACATGTTTCTGTTCTAAAAACATAAATAACGAACATTCATCAGGAGAGGGTAGTTATAACGAAAAAAAAACAAGTTCTTATTGAATCATTGTATAGATCAAAGTCAGTCTCATAGCACCTGTAGAGTAAAAATATATAAAAAAAACAAAGAGTCAGCTGATGGATAGCTTAGATACTTTGAAATTCAATAAATGAACCAGAGGACCAAAGAAAAAGGGGTAAATTACCTTAACTGGTGCTCGTGGGGGCTCTCTACTTCCAGGGATGAGTAGGTGTAGGGAACAAAGTACGACCTACAAAGCATTTATGCAATACCAGATCAGCCCTTCAGCTAGCGCTACTGACAGCGGTACGTGGCACTTTCCGCTGCAGATTTCGCTACATCAGGTATGCTCCTCTTATTTACTGGGGATTTAATCATTTGTTTTAACTTGAAGATTTATTATTAAAAATGATGCTTAAGTTTGTATAAGTGTCTGGTCCTTACCCTCTTTGGAAGAGGTTTAGACTCTAGCCCCTGTTCCTTTAGCTTTGTCTCTCATTAGATATAGATCTCTGCACAGCACCACCAACTGGTTTTCCTTGAATACTAGTCCATGGCAGGAGTCCAACGAAACAGAGTGGGTCTCATTACGAGTTTGGAGGTAGCCATGGTGCTATTAGCGCCATGGCTGCCTCCAAAATCGTGTCCGGGTTCCAACTTTGGAGGACCGGTAATTCCTCATTCAAAAAACCAATCCCATTCCCCTATAGGGCTCAATGGGAATGGGGATGGAGCTAATAATGGTTATTAGCTCCTTGGTCTCCTTGCGGGACCCGCAAAGGGCGTCTGGTCTGACCAGACGTTCTGAGCGGGTCCTGCAGGGGACCCTCGTAATAGGGCGGAATGGCCTTACCGGCACCGGCACCATTACCAGTGCCGGTAAACCCATTCCGACAACCTCGTATTGAGGCCCAGTGTCTTTCTTTAATAGGTTGGTTAAGGGTCTGACCAAATGAGAAGAATAGGTGGTGAATTTCCAATAAAAAATAAATAATAATAGTGCTTGGTATATCTAGCAGCAAATAAGATTTCTCAAAGTGAAAATGCATGGATAAATCCTTGTCAATAAATAGAAGACATTATTTTCAAAACCAATAATCATGTATACTCTGTTTCAATTAAGTAGCATCATCCATAATAAAATACATGCTAAAACCTAAATAATATGTAAAGTGCTAGTGCATCTTCCTATATTAGAAACATTGTCAAATGACAAATCAAAATCATGATTATCAATATCGAAACCCAATAACAAAAGGAACATTTGTAGGCTAAACTTAAAAGCTATGTCACAAGATATATGTGCATATATATCACTTCTAACTCACGAGCTAATAATGGGTTATCATCATATACTATATCTTCAAGTACATATCTGTTATTCAGTTCAAAAACACAAACATCTCTGAGTCAACAGTTAGAGCAACTTTTTTTTATAGTACTATCAAATCAATTTTGCTTCTAGTTGTCGTAACTTAAGTTCTCTGTTACCTTTTCTGTCATGTTCAGGAATATGCACCAAGCCCAAAAATGACATCCTGTGAGCATCACTACTGTGCTTCTCTATACAATGCTGAGCTAAAGGATGGCCAAAATCAGCATTGTTTAAGGCCCTCTAGTGTTGTAATATGCACTGTTTTAATGGGCCAAGGCTAGATCCCATATACCTTAACCTAAAACTACTTATAAACACATAGACCACAAATCTAGTCAAGCACGTCAATCTGTGCTTGTAAATTTCCTTTCTTGTGTTTCAAACCGATCTGTGTGAATAAAATCACACATTTTACATTTTTGAAATCTAAAAAAGACAGTAGTCTTAGATGCATTAGAAAGCCAATCTTTAGATGTCTGATTCAAATGTGACTCACTGGGTGACAATATATTTTTTTAAGTGGGGGATCTAGAAGAAGTTACCTGTGGAAACGTATCCAACACTTTATAAAGATCTCTATCACTGGTTACAATATGCCAATTTTTGAAAGCTAAGCGAATATGCACCAGCGTGTTCGGCCCACTCCCATTCATTTTTGCAGGGAGTAAAAGAGCATTTATTGATCGTAGCGCAAAACCAAATAAGAAACAACTTGGGCACAAAGTGTCACAGATGTGCCTTTTGGTTATTTGGGGTCGAGTCCGTTTTCTAGTTTTGATTCAACATAGACCTTGCTCCTGAAAACATGTATCTATCCCCCATTGTGCTTTGCAGCAAAGAGGCTGAGAGGCTTTTCATAAAACAAAAGCTATCATTTTATTTTGCTTGATACAGGTGATTCCCTCAGGAATTCTGAGGGAAGGCAAAAATTAAAAGTGCTCAAAATTATTTTTGGAGGAAGAAAGGAGGTGCATTCATTTTAGGCCACAGGAGGGGGAAGGAGAAATGGGACCACATGTGCAGTGTCGGAGTTTGGGGTGGACTGGGGAACCCGTTTTGGGGAGAAAATGTTTGCTTTAGCAGGGAAATCCTGTGGTAATCTTGCAAGATTCCCGTTGGAATGTTGCAAGGTGCGTTCAGAAAAGAACATTTGTACATGAACCGAAGAGTGAAAAAAGATAATGGCAGAGGGACAGGGAGTAAAACACAAGTGAGGGGAATGTGTGGACCAAGAAAAGAGAAGCAGGATACAGTTAAGTGACAGGGAGATCAGGGAAGACTTATATTTTTTTTGCTCTTTGTCATTACCGCAGGAATTAGCATGTTGCATTACCATAGGAATTGGCAATCATTAAATTACTGCAGGAATGGGCCATACTCTGTAGTATTGCAGGATCGAGAGGGGAAACATTTGTATAATCAGTTGGCCCATTTGAACTTGGTGATATTCTTTAAAACCTGCATGCTGGATCAGAATACCAAGCAGGCAGCTGCATATGGGCCAATAATTTGTGCAACATGTACAGAGTAGATCCAGAGACTGGTGGCTAAGTTCCTCTGTGTATTTTAAATATCTGGGGCAACATGGACATTCTTCACAGCCAAAAACTGACCACTTGCAAAGGCCAAAGGGCAGTGGGACCTGAGGCCGCTGGCTATGGATATAGGGTATGCCTAGCTAGTTGGATCTGGTTAGGTATTAGGTAGGGGACAATTGGTCTCCACCACTAGTCTAGTGCCCTTGGCCATGGATGAAGGGCCATGGCCAGTGGACTTCCCTCTTTTAAAATCATTATTGCAACATGTACAGTGGCCATGGCTAGTGGACCCTGAAGACTATATAGTATATCCAAACCCTTCAAATTCAGTGAAATACCTTTAGTTAAGAGAGAGTTAAGGTGATCTGATTTATTGTAACAAAACCCTTGAAGTTCAGCGGGAAGTAATGAGCATTTTAACTTGGTGTCTCGCATTGAAAAGCCCATGAGGTTTGGCGCAGAAGGCATGAGACAATCCATTTAAGAGTACTACTTCAAAACCTGAAGGAGAGAGGTGGGATGCAGCATGACAAACACAGCTAAGAGGTCAACTAAGACCAGGATGTAAGATAGTTTGGAGGGTTGAGCAGAGGTGAGGAAGTTAGAAACATGGGTGAGGGGCAATTTAGTGGAATGCCTACTTTGGAGTCCAGATTGTAGCAAGTCTCTAAGATTGTTACCATCCAGGTGGGAGTCTATGTTGATGACAGGACAATTAATGTCTTTATACGAGTGGGGTAGAAAAGAAACTAGCCAATATTTGTCAGGATTTACAGGGTCAGTTGATGGCTTCTTCAGGGTCGAAATGACAGTAACCACCTCAAAGCATCATGGGGATACTTCAAAGGAAAGAAAGAAGTAGAGAAATGAGGAAAGAGGGGTTCACATGAGAGGTAACAGTTATTTGACTGCTTGAAGAGCAAATGGACCAATGCGGGCCCTTTATTGGCAATCCAGAGAATGAGGGCAAGTTCATGAGGAGATCTTAGGTGTACTGGATCTTGTTAATTTTGGAGGAGACATAGGCTGCCAAGTCGTTAGCAGAGCGGAAGTGAGATACCACCATGGGGTGGAGGAGTGGTGAGCATGGCTTGTAGTGTGGAGGAGAGTTTATGTAGATGACAGCATAAATTGCTGACTAGAGTTGTGAAATATGATGCTTTGGCAGAATGCAGGGTTAAGGTAAAGGAGAGAAGGATTTCTTTTAAGAGAGAAGAAAGAGGGTGCAGACCTGGCACCACTTGTCTAAGTGAAAATGTACTTCCTTTTTGAGAAGGAAGATGTAGAGAGAAAACAATATCAGTTGTGTGAGCGGGCACTACTAGATTCCAAAAACAATTTCTTGAACAACAAAATCGATATACAGTGTCTACCAGAATCCTGGAGTGCACTGTAACAGGAAAAATAGAATCATAAAGCTATCTGATGATATCAATCATCAGATCTGATGACACCCCTTGTAGTTATGACTACTGCATTACAAACGTTTGTAATATAAACATAGTAAAAACATGACCAAAGTAAAAAGGTGCATGCCCACTGTACATGTTGCACCAATAGGTGTCTTTGGGACCCACTAGCCATAGCCTTCGACCGTGGCCACTTTACATGTTGTACCAATGGGTTCCTTTGGGCCTACTAGGTGCAAAATATCTTTTTTTCACTCCCTTAAAATTCCTATGGGATTCCCCGATATTCCCCCAATAATGGCAATGAACTAGACATGCAGCAGGTAATGAACTACACAGGCCTGCTGTATTCTCCCAGTATTTCCCCGATAATGCGAAAATGTTCGAAAATCAAAAACTCTTCCCTGCCTTCTCAGGCACTCACCAAGTGCCATCCCTCCTCTTTCCATGGTCCCACCTCCTCCCCTCAGCAGCCTTTTCCCTCCCTGGACCTCTCCGATTACCCTCTTTCACTCTTTGGTTTGCATGATGCATTTTCTTTCCCGAGCACGTCTTCCATTGTAACCACAAGAATCTCCCAAGTTTCCCCAGATATTCCCCCAATTATCTGAAAATGTTAACTCTAACTGGCTCCCCCAGACAATGCTGAACCCTCAAATTTCACATGGCATCCTCTTCCCCCTCCCCACCTCTAGCCTGATGCAATTTCATACTTTTTCCGCCACTCCAAATAGCTTTTTGAGAACCTTTAGATTTTGCATTCCCCAGGTATTACTGCGATAATCACTTGCATTGTGCAAAAGAAACTGGTGGTTTTGCATTTCTAAAAATTCTCTCTGCTGCATAGCACCATGGGAGATATAGCTATTTGTTTGGGAGCAGGGGCACCCCATTTCCCATCAAATATTTTAAAACCTCCTGGGAGGAATAACCTCAAACCTGTCCTGGAAATCAAGACAACACATTAACAAAATATATATATTTGCCAGGCTGCCGCCTGGCAAAGAAAACTCTCACTGGGCGAATTTAATGGATTTTTTAACTGCTGCAAATGAAAAATAAAGGTTGTTTTATAAACATACAACCGAAGTTGCAGTGTTTGCTGTTGGCTGTCTGTGACTATTATTTGTCATTTTGGAACACTTTTGTGTGTGGGTGCTGCTCGCTGAACAGTGTCTTTTGATGCCGTTCTTATTTGAAATATTTATATATATATATATGTATATATATATATATATATATATATATATATATATATATATATATATATATATATATATATCGAAAAGACAAAGAGGAAAAGGGACCCGCACTCTCCGCGGACAGAATAAAGGTGCCCAAGTTGAACAAAAATTAGCGCAGTTCACAACGTAGGAATGGTCATAAATTTCATTTAATGGGTAATACAAAAATAGAATAAAAACACGGCCGGAAAGGCAGCAGCAAAAATAGAGGCAGGACGCCTAGGAGCATGACCCGCACACAACACGTTTCACGCTCAACTGAGCGCTTGATCACGTGAGGGAAAGAAGGACCAGAGCACTCTCATAGCTGGAAGGTGCAGTCCTATTGCTATGTCAATGAAACTGTGAACGTGCATGGAGGGATGGAAAGGATGGCAGCCATGTTGGAATGGAGGGCAGCAGTGGCCGAGAATGGGAACAGAGGTGGATCCCAATGAAAAGGGGACAATGGATTAAAGTGTCTTATGCAGTGCAAAGTGCACAAAAAGGACAAAATAACATTGGAATGGTAAAGGACCCAAAATAATAAGGTCGGTACCACAGGTCCGCGCCAGGCACACCCACAGTTCCACTATGAATCAAATGTAGTTTGAAAGTTCAACACGGAAAACCCCCATAGTCATAATATACATACAATTGGTAAAGTTAAAATACTGCATAGAATGCAAGAATAAACAATACATAAATGACACTAGATAAAGACATAAGGCAACCATTTCCCAACCCCATATTGGAATAAAAGGAGCTCATGCATGTAACTAGTAGCTAGTCATCAATATGACAGTGTGACACAGGTAATGGTTAAGGTAAAGTGCAAGTGCAAACAAGAAATAGCAGCATAAACATGTGCAAATCAGCAGTAACATGATAGCAGCATCTATGTGTGCAAGATTGCAAAATACAGCACTAGCTCCGAAAGAGCATAGCAACATCAATATGTGCAAATATGCAAAAGCTGAAATAGCAGCAGAAACATGTGCAAAGTTGCAAAGTACATTTAAAACCATCAAAGTCTTAAAATTCATACTCTTTAGCTAGAAATAACACTAGTCATGATACTGACACAAGCTGGGGGAAGATGGAATGCAAATGAAGAGAGAAATGGCTGCCTCTAAATGACCAAGTATGCAAAACAAAAAATGGCAGAACCAGAAAGCAGCAGGGGAGCAAACTAAGAGTAAGAGAGCAAAGGACTACAGAGACATAATCAAAGAAAATTATTGTATAATGAGAGGCTCGTTTCCCACAGAATCGTAACTGCAGCAGCACAGAATTTATACAAAATAGGTCTAAAAAAAGGAAAAGACAAGATCACCGATAAAATAAGGTGAAAAATAAAAATAATCCAGACAGGCCAAGGATAAAGTGAGCGGAAATAGATACCCGCAGGGAACAACTAAACCAAAGGAAACTCAAAAAGTATCTGAGAAAAAGGAGGCAACATAGATGTATGTAAATCCAACTTAGGTGCCCAAAAACGTATACAGCTCCTCATCTAGATTGTGACCATTGGGAGACTTAGTGTCGAAGTCCAAGATGAATCTAGTCTCCAATTGTCTTAGCTTTAAAACACGGTCACCACCCCTGGGATGAATGGGAATGTGAGCCACTGCAAAAAATGTAAGCAGATTCAGGTCATTCTCATGTTCCTGCCAGAAGTGCTTAGCCATGGCGTACGCGGGATCTGAGTTTTTAATTGCCCTAAGATGTTGCAAGATCCTGAGTTTGAGCTTGCATGTGGTGCTCCCGATGTACCACTTCATGCAGGGACATGAGAGGACATATACAATAAAAGTAGTGTCACAATTCATAGAATACTTAATAGTCTGATTACATTTGGTGACCGGATGTATAAAAGATTTGCAGGGAGTGGCATGAGCACATGCTTTACATTTAAAACACGCCAATGTCGTTCAATGATCCGATGGACATGGTTCGAGGCATTATCAAAAGAGACAATAAGTCTCGGTTCTTCATGAATAGCATTCTTGTCTGACTTGATGCCATACAGTAGTTTATCCCTGCAGAGTCCACGTGCCTTTGTATAGGCCATTTCTATAGTTCGTTTTTCATAGCCTTGTTGCAAGAAATCGATGGCCACTTGGGCACAGTGATAGTCGAATGATGCCAGGTCAGTGCAGTTCCTACGATAGTGAATAAATTTGCCTTAGGGAATGCTTTTTTTACATGACATAGGGTGGCAACTAGTGGCATGCAGACGTAGACCAGTATTGGATGGTTTTTTATGCAAAACTGTGTGAAAACCAGATCTTTCAAGAGTCACAACCACATCAAGATAAATAACTTCGGTGGTACTATGAAATTCTGCAAACCGTAGATTAGCCATGTTGGTATTAATGCTTTTGACAAACAGTTGCTAGTCGGTTTCCGTACCCTTTCAGATTACAAACACATCGTCGATATAGCGCCACCAGGCGACAATTTGAGTTGGAAAACTGGATGCAAGCAAGTCACAAAGAAAAGTAGCCTACCACCATCCCATCGTCAGATTTGCCTACGATGGGGCAAAAGTACTGCCCATAGCAGTACCCCTTTCTTGCTGATAAAAGGCACCATCAAATAAGAAAACATTGTTCGTCAAACAAAAACACACCATCTCCAGAATCATGGAACTATGACCATGATAGTTCAATGAGCGAGTATCAAAAAAATATTTGCAGGCTCCCATTCCCACCTGATGATCGATGGAAGTGCAGAGGGAAACAAAATCGAGGGTGGCCAAAAGAAGCCCATCCTCCCACAGTGAATTGGTGACATGTTGCAAGAAGTCCTTAGTGTCCCGCAAATAAGAGGGCAGAACCGAAACAAAAGGAAACAGAGTCTTATCATTGAACTGTGCCAAGTGCTCAAGGATGGAACCACATAATGTAACAATAGGTCTCCCGGGTGGGTGGGTGAGGGATTTATGTGTCTTAGGTAGCAAATAGATGGTAGGGACGGTATGGTAGGAGGGAACAAGAAATTTAACTAAGTCTTCTTCGATGAGTCCAATGTCAGTCCACTTGGTACACAGGCTATTGAGTTCCGACTGAATATCAAGAAAGGGATTTTTGGATAATTTAGCATAGCACAGTCGGTCCCTTAATTGATGATTGGCCTCGGTGACATAATGGTTTCTATCTTGAATCACTATATTCGACCCCTTATCGGCCAGCTTGATGACGATGTTAGGAAGATTTTGTAGTTCACCAATGGCCTGAAGTTGTAGAGCACTGAGATTGTGTTTAGCACTGACGGTACTAGTCTGTAATTTTCTAAGGTCGCTGACACATAAATCATAAAATGCTTCAATACATCCACCCACGGGAAACTGCAGATTAAATTTGGATTTGTCCTTGAGCCTTGTATGTATATCCCAGTTAGGATTAATGTCAAAGTCGATAAAGTCGCCATTTATAGGATCAAACTGGGTATCTTCAAGACAGGCTAGATCCATTAATGATGGAATGTCTGAGATAAGGAGGTCAGTATGACCAGTCCGAGGGGCAGAGGGCTTGATGGCTGTAGGATTTATGCAGAAGAATTTCTTGAGTTTAATCTTACGAAAAAATGTGTCTAAATCTAGACGTGCCTGAACATAGTCAAATGCCTTGGTGGGGCAAAAACTGAGGCCCAGGGAAAGGACAGAAGTTTGGGGCTTGGTGAGGACATGAGAGGACAGATTAATGATTTGGCAGAGCTTCATGGTATTGGTGGTTATTTATATATATATATATACTCCAAAGGACAGGGACAAATCCCTGCATTGCCTTAGCTCTCACAGTGGTCCCTCCTTTCACGTCCACACTCTCAGGGGTGTATCCCAGCCAGATTTGTTGCCAAAAAAGGTGAATGCAACTCCAATGGAAGAATTTTGTTGATTGTCACTTTATTCAAAACATTCTTGTAAAATTGAGACACAAATTCAGAAAAATTGTAAGCTCACCAGTTCGGATGACAGACAAAAGTGAGGACTCTGGAAAGTCAACCAACGCGCTTCGCCATCAAGGCTTCATCAGACAGTGTAAGTCTGCACCTTGGGTATGTACTGTCTCTATGGTATGTGTTGAGACTTCTCCCTCCTCTGTGTTTTGTCTACGGTGTTCTCTGTGTTTTGTGTAATTAGAGTGTTGAGCTGAGCACCATCTTGGTCTGGTGTTTGGCCTCTATGATGAACTGCTCAACAGATGCTTGTGTATGCAGGGCACTCAGTGTGACGCTGATACGATTGGTCTGTTTTTTTTTGCAGTGAATCATGACACTGCCTGGATGGTAATTCACTATTACGGTATTGGTTGTGCCTTTGATGACGGTGGGTAGGTTAATTGTCAACATGAGTGCCCCTAGAGAGTGATGTAGATGCATAGTGCATTTATTGAAAGAGCGGCTTGATTACTGCCATCAAGGTGCAGAAGTTCTAGTTCTTTTCTTGAGGGGCCTTTTTATTGTCTTGCACCTGAAACGATGATCCTATCTGGTTGTTGACATTCACTGCCGTGTGTGCTGGCCGCATCGTCTACTTGTGCAATGTTGCTAGATAGGTGTGTTTGTTCTGGCAACAATGTGCATCATTAAGTGCTGTCTTGCTTGTTAAATAAATCAGGTGCCAGCTTGTTAAGGCAACCTACTGTGATGTTGCATGAATGTATCAACAGCCTTATGCAATCTAAAGTGCTGTCATGCTTGTATGGTACGTAAAGTGCCCTGGTGCTGTAGCAGCAGTGTCATGGTATAGGTGCCCTTCAATTGTAATCCATCGTCCCTTGATTTTTGGACTGGCATATCCATGCTCTAGCAGGCTTAACGGTTCTAAAGTGCTGCAGTGCTTGCATATTGCAGAAAGTGCCAAAGTGCTCCAACTGGTTAAACATGTTTTTTTTAGATAGGCATAGTTGCCTGTCTAAGTCCTAGCAGTCTCGATGGTTCTAAAGTGATACAGTGCTAAATTATTGCATAAAGTGCTATGGTGCTACATCTGCGATGTCGTGGTATGAATACCCTCAGGTTCTTATAGGTGATAGACGATCAGATTATCATGTGTGGGCATGCCTTGGCGGCATTTGTTTAGCATTATGGGCAGTGCTGTTATATTATTGCTTTGTGTGGTAGTGTGTACTTCGCCGGTGTGCAGTCAATGTTCTGCAAGGACTGCCACAATTGCGACCACAGGATTTTAAAAGAGAGGGAGTACATATCAAAGGTAGCAGCAATGTGAAAGTGAGTCAAGAAGTATACATGTCTGTTGTGAATAAAAAATGTCTGCCATCGTAACACCTAACACCAATGTGGTTTGGCTTTCCTAATATCAAAGGCAAACTGTGGAATGAATTCCAATCAGCTATTATTTCTTATGCATGTCGTCAATTGACATCATCAAGGGCTGGTACTACATACATTGTGCAGGATAATGTAAACCTGTGGTATATTGCAATTCTATCTTATGACACTGTCCTGTGTGGGTCAATTCTGATGTCGACAGCATGATGGATTGTTAGTCCCCCAGAAAAGTTTACCTGTCTTCATCCACGTTGTGTCCATTCAGGGCTTTTGTATTGAGATCGAGAATATACTGTGATTATCATTGGCGTAGTTTTCTTTCCCTATCCCCTCCTCGTTGGTGGTTCTCAATTGTGTCAATGACAAAATAGTGTCGGTAGGTCTGCCTAGTGGGTCTCTTGGAAATGCTTCAGCAAGCTGTACATGTAGTACTTGTTTATTGCTCGGATATGCTGTAAAATAAGTGTTTTGGCCATGTGCTTGGTACTACCTACATATCTCTACTCGCAACCACATTGCACAATATATATTGCAAATTGGCTCTCACATGTTAGGTGTTTTTTGATTGGTGTCATTTCCTTTGTTCTTTGATTTATATACTGTTAGACATTTAGGCCATATCGGCATGCTTTGCATTTGCTGCATTTGAAAAATCCGCCTATGGGTCCTGTCAGCCATTTCTTTGTCATGGATGTTGTCTGGTTGCTTTGCGAAAAGTCATTTGGGCTTTGTCTTTCAAATGTGTAGAAAGATCTGGGACGTGTTTCAGAATTTTCCAGTGGGTGTCCAGAATCTTCCTCATTTTTGTCGTCTGTGTGTGGTATGTGCTAATGAATCTTATAGTGGTCATGTTGTCATCCCCCGGGTGTTTGTTCTGCAGGAGATCCTCTCTTCTTTTCAATTTGGCTTTATCATAGGCCCATTCTATTTTGATTTTAGAATAACCTCTCTTCCCAAACCTTTTTGCTGTAGATTTCTCATGTTTTTGGAACTTTGATTCTGCTGAGCAGTTTCTACGGGTCCTTACCATCTCTTCCTATGGTATGCTGCTTATCAGTTTTTTTGGATGGCAGCTACTTGCGTGTAATACCGAATTGGTGCTGGTAGGGAGGAGTGGGGGGGCATGACAAACATTTTATTTGGAAAATATCAGCCATATCCCTCCTGCAAGTCACAAGTTATTAGCAATAGCATTTTTGGATTTCCTATGACTCAAAGCTATCACCTTAACTATAGGGTGGCAATATATGTATATATATATTTAATTAAAAAACATAGTTAAGGGGAATTATGATTAAGTTGCACTAATAAACACCTATGAAATGCAATGGAAAAACATTGTTACAGGGATGTTATGTTTACAGGTAAAACCAAAAAACACCAGAAATTCGCCAGAAATTATGGTAAGCTAAGCAGTTGCCATAACTGGCGCCACCATCGTGCACTGCTAAGACTAACACCCAGGACATCAAAGATGACATCACAAATGTCATTGACACTTGTCAAAAAATAAAACACTGGCACATTTGCAAAACCATGCTTTAATGTCCTTGCCAATGCTCCTCACGAGTTTGCTCGAAATCTGCCCATGTTTTATTTTTCAAAAAGTGTCAAAATGTATGTAAATACAATAGTCATATAACTTAGCCTCCACTTGACAAAAAATCCATTCAGTCTTTACACAAACATTGAAGGTTGGGTATATAATCTTTCTCAAAACCTTTGTCCACATTCGTCAAATAGCAACAAAGTTATAAGCCATCTAAAAATGTTGAGACCTCCCCCCTCTAATTTCGCCCGCTCTGGAGAAAATCCCACCATCCTTTAGAAAACCATTTATATCTAGATCCAAAATCGTTTGGCCAAATGTTGTGCAGATTCATCAAATGACACCACTATGCCTTTACAATATTTTGGGACCCCCCTCTAATTTTGCCCCCTCTTGACAGAATCCCACAAAACTTTGCAAAACGATTTACGATTAGTTCTAGAATAAAATTGCAAAATTACATGCAGTTTCATTGAGTGGCACAAAAGTTACAAGCCATCCCAAAACGGCTTTTCCCCAACAGTGTAATGCAGAAATAGGTACAGATGTCTTATGACATCTGAAGTGTCCGCGAACACCACATGACTGCCCTAGGAGATCTGGAGTGTTTGCGGAATTTCAGGGGTTGAAACAACCCGTTTTTTGTTTTCTTATGGCCATATCCAATCCAATCCTCATCCTCCTACATCCTAGAGATTGTTTGTTGAGTTTGACAAATGCAATGCTGCTTCTTTATTTATGTTTTCACTGCGCTATCCGCAGACCCCAAAAAAAGTCTGCAAATCCAAGATGGCGGGCGCTTCAGGAAAACTGACGCATTTCACGTTTCCCCACCACCCAATCAGCAGCCGCGTCCCGATGTCCGCGGACCATGCAAAAGTCAGTGAATTTTCTGGCCAATCAGGGGCCAGTCCATGGGCCCAACAGCCTATCAGAGGTCAGTCCGCTGACCGAACAGGGAAGTGAGTCTGTGGAGCGGACCTAGATATCACTAATTTGTTTTGCCTTACATTTTGGTCGTTTTAAAAAAAAACTACCAGACGGATTTACACCAAATTAATAAAAGCACGCTTTCGGAACCAAGCCACCGCTCCTGCCGCAATTTGGTGAAAATCCGTCCAGTGGTTTGGGCTATATGAGTGACAGAAATTTCTTCCCATTATGTCTATAGGAAAAAAAGAAATTGTGGGACCCCCCTATAACTTTGCTCCCCCTAGACCAAACCTCACCAGATTTTGCAGAACAATTCAGAGTGGGCCATATACTTATTTTACAAGGTTTGGTGAGGATTCGTCCAGGGGGAGAAAAGTTATAAGCCACCCAAAAAGTGCTCTTACTATGGGTTTAGCAACTTAACCATAATTACATGGCTGCTAACGCAGGCCATGTAATATATATATATGTATATATATCCTTTCTGATTTCACTGATCACTCGGTAAACATTGAGTCACACTCACAGAATTGCCTCTCGCCAAGGGAAATAGAGTTCTTGCTGGAACAACAAAATTTCCTTAGTCAAATGGTACATCAGTATTTAAAAAGTACACCTTTATTATCAAAAATATTCAGGTGAAAATCAATTCGCAACCTGCCCCCAGTATGCAAACGCGGGAGACCAAAATAAAGATGATGCATTTTGCTACCACCTGTAGCTTGATCACATGGTATTCCCTACGTTCTGGACACATATTTACACACTGCTGACTCCCAGATCCCTAGTTTTTATCAAATCTAAACTTTAAAGTGTCTTATAGAGTGCATTTTTTCTCAGTGCACTTTTTATATAAATCAGTACATTTTTTCAAAACAGTGCATTTTTTTAAAAAAACATCCCGGAGTTGGAATGAGGCGACATCGATTTTTTAGTCATCCGTGATTCTATTTGAGAGATGCCAAGTACTAACAGGTTGATCGATTCTTAATTATCTCTCATTGTTTCTAAAGTGCATGGTGCAAACATGTTTAGACTCTAACATCTTCTGCATATTGTCGCTTTTTTTGTTCAGCCTATATTTCTGACTGTAGCACCGAGTAATTCAGTGTTGCTTGTAACCCATACTTTCTAATATTTCAATATTTCAATATGTTTAAAAGCAATGCAAATCTACACCTAATTTTTTAAAGTGCTTGATGCAAACAACATTAACCCGTAGTTCGCCTATTTCCTTACAACTTTACGTAATTCATTTCACTGTATAAAGTACTGGCGTGGAACATGGCAAGTCAGGACAATATTTCTAACTTACTATCCATATTTCCAGGTGCATACTGTTACATGCTCCCTATATTTCAGTTCTACCTATACTTGGGACCATAAAAATGAGAGATGCAATGTTCCTTGTAACTGATATTTTTCAATATTGCAATGTACTCGCTTAGTGCAAACAACATTAATCCACAGTTAACCTATATACTTGCTACTTCTCACCATTCATTTCACAGTCTAAAATACTGGAGTAGAATTAGGCAAAACTGGGCAGTATTTCATACTAGTTATCCATATTTTCTGGTACATAGTGTTAGATCTTATTGTGTTCTGAAATACCTGTTGCATGATGACTTCTTCATAATGAAAAATACACCATCTTAAGGCAATTATCTAGTCCATATGACTTGTATAGGATATATATATATATATATATATATATATATATATATATATATATATATATATATATAATTTTTTTTCAAGGAAAAAACTTTAGTTGCAGGGACATTAAGGTGAGAATTTAACGCAATAAATTGAAATTCAGCCAAAGCCACCTTAACTTCGCACTCTCTGTTGCACTGCCTATGAACACAATGATGACATCAGAGATCACATCACTGATGGCATCACTAATTACATTGCAACAGTAACTGGCATTGAGCATGTCCTTCAGCCATGTTCAGTGTGCATGGGCAAATATATTTTAACACATGAATGGGTGCCAGTAATGGCCTTCAGTTATGGGCATTGGTGACAACATTCACCCATGTGCACTGAATATTTTAAAACACTAACAGACTACCAACCATAGATTTTGGCAGTGGATACAGCTTTCAACCGTGTCCACTGTATATTATATAGACTGATCAGGCACTATCTATGGACTTTAGCACAATATTGGCCACTGGCCACCATCTTTGGCTGTGTCCACTATATATTCTAACATATAAATGGGCTACTAGCCATGGTCTTTGTCCATGAGCAGTTTGTACATCTTTTGGCCATGTCCACAGTATGTTTTAAAATAGTAAAATGCCATAAGCAATGGGCTTCTGATGTACCCACTGTGTATTATACAACACTAACCATCCCCTAAATGTGGCCTTCGGCTGTGTCCACTGTATATTATATACACTAACCAACCACTAGCCATGGCCTTCAACACAATACTAGCCAGTGGCCACAGCCTTTGGCTGTGCCGACTGTATATTCTAACATATTAATGGGCACTAGCCATGGCCTTAAGCCATGGCATACGATTAGAGCTTTCAACATTGCCCACTGTATATTTTAAAACAGTGATGGGCTAATAGGCATGGCCTTTAACCCTGCATTTTGGTATTTTTGAACGCTAACAGACCGCTAGCTATGGCCTTTGGTGCAGGCCAGTGACCCCAGCCTTTTTCATGGCCAAGTCCAGGCCCTTCATTGTTATTAAGGTAATCAAATTTTTCATTAGCTAACTTATAAATGATTTAATGCCTACTTACATTATTGATGTAATCAGTTATGTACAATGTAATTAGTGTTGTCACCAGAGATGGCATCCTTGATGTGATTTATAATGTCATCAGTGTTCTCATACAACATGTAATTAGTAATGTCATCAGTGATGTGACTAGTGATGTCATCATAGTGGTCATAGGCTGCACAACAGGGGCGTGAAGTTAAGATGGCTTGAGCTGATTTTCAGTGGTCCCTGCAACTTAAGTTTTTTCTTTGAATTTCAAAGGTTTATTTACAATGTATTGCTCACCTTAACGTCCCTGAAACTACATTTTTGTTATTCCATAGATTTTTAGAATGCTTCCAGACCACAAGCATGGTGTTCAGCCATGGTCAGTGGGCACCGTTTGGCTGTGCCCACTGTCCATTTTATAATGCTTCCAGACCACTAGCCATGGCCTTTGGATTGCAGGGTTTGAGAACTCACAATGTTTTTAGGCAATGGGCAATTAGATTAAATTATTTGCCATGGACCACACACTTTGGTTGAGCAGCGTGCTCCAAGCTGTACACCCATTTTTGGTGCAATAATTTTGGCAGGGGCCAATTTGGCGCTGTCATTCTGCTGCAGCGCACATTTTGGCGCACGCTTTACGGCGCAAAAGCCATTACAGCGCCTTTATTTTGAGCCACGTCTAAACGCCCTCATGCAAATAAGATCGCAGGACTGCGCTGCGACAAACCTCACCACCTCCCAGTTACCTTGCTTTTCTTTCAATTAAATTAAATTTTAAAAAAGTTATATTTTTAAAAAAAACACACAGCCTTGCCAGAGTTCAAGGCCCAGTATTTAACCCGTAGGACACAATGGCTTGCTGCTTCATGAGACATACATTTCATACTTAGCCTATAATTGAATATGATTAATGATAAAATGCTAGGTATGAAACTTGTGAGAAGGGAACCAATAACATTGTTGTAGCATAATGGTTAAGTGCTGTGTTTGGAACTCCTGCAGGCCAGGGTTCTCCGATGGCAGTGTTCAGCCTAAATGTGATTTTTTTAAATTATCATTTTTCTGGTTTATAATGTGGGCAGAGACGGTGGAGTCCTCTTTTTAAATAAAAATGTGCAGTGTGAGGGGGAATGTGTGGTGTGAGTGTGTGCATGTCATCTGAAAGGGTGTGCATTCAATGTGTGTCTGTTTAATGTGAGCGTGTGTGTGTACATGGTGTGAAGTTGTGTGTGAGGGATTGTGCAAGGGATGTCATTTCACCAAAATGACAGGGGTAGTGGAAGTGACATCACACGACCCTTGACCTTTGATGACATCACAGTAAGTGATGTCATTTGACCCCACCCGGAAGTGATATCACAGGAAGCAATGGAACACAACCTTTCACCCCTTGACAAAACTGGAAGTAACTTCACATAGCATTGTTCCTAAACACACTACAAAAAATATGGTTGCGATATCACTAGAATGTGATATACATTTCATACAAGAATGGATTGCCTTTGCATTAAGATCAGTTTGTATAGACCCATATTACCAAATTACTGTGAATGCAACCAGACGTCATGACCAAATGATAATGATGTGCTATTATATAGCACTTACGCTTAAGCGCTTTATAAAGAATATACATGCAATATCACCCAACCTGTGTTAGTACTCATTTATCGACCTCAGAAAGATGAAAGGCTGAGTTGAGGTGTTTAAGAACAGACTAAATCAGTGACTCATACCTTTAATGACTCTAGCAATTATTTTATAGAATTCTAGAAAGACAAATTATTTGGTATTCCCATTCTTTCTTATTTAGGGTCACTGCTGAAAGTGTTAGACTTGTGTAACCTCTGTTCTTTTAAAAAATATATATTTTAAGAAGCCTGAACTAGAAAGCCAACCACTCCAGAAGCAAAGAGCCACATGGTGCTGGCTAATGCCCAGGACCTTGCATTTAAAAAATGTTTTTTAAAAAAAGAAGAAAACATTTTTATTTTTATTTTATTTTTAGGGGGAGCAAGGGAGACCACAGGGGTAGCAAGGGAAACCTCAGGGGTAACAGTTGCGACCCCTGTTGACCCCTAAATGATGTCCCTGGATTGTGCATGCAGTGTGCATTTGCTCCGTGAAGGCGAGTGTTAGTGTGTGCGCATGCATGTACACCCGTGTGTGTATGTGGACACTGAGACATGTTGAGTGTGAGTTTTCAGTTTCAGTGTGTGGGTGTGTGTGTGCGTGTATGTGTGTGTGTGTGTGTTTGCATATCTCCATGTAATTCGGAAGATGCCCATCTAGTTCTTGTTTTTTTGTTGCATTTTGTGACTTTTAGTTTTGTTTTATCCATCAAGTGTCCTGTACTAAACGTCCCAAAATGCAAAGTAAAAAGCAAATCTGAATGATCATCTTCCAAATAACAAGGGATGTGTGGCATATAACAATATATACAATACATGTAACTTGGCTATATTCATGATTTCTCCTGCACCTCTATTTGTTTGGATTGAATGGAGTAGGGCATCTGTAAATTATTGAAGGAGGAGGTACACAGTGTAGAATCAAGGGAGGGGAAAAAAAGTAAAACATGTTTTTTTTCAGCTGTGGAACGTGAGAATAAGGGACTTGAGAGAAGTGATGTCTACTTGCCCCCGACGTTTTGAAAGTCTAAAGTAGCACAATATATTAAGGGAATAATGGGACTGTGTGGCAAGCCCCTCCCTTGAGCTGTAAAGAAAGTCTTGTTTGCGCTGGTTCACCTGCAATGGAAGACGCTCAACTATTATTAACCCATTGGTAGTGCAGCTCAAAAGACCTTCTTAAAATCATGCAGTGATTGGGTGAACATTTCCTTGAAGGAGGCCACATAGATCAAACATATGCCTGTTAAGAGTACATAGTCCAGAATACAGAGTGTTTACCAAAAAAGTCTCAAGGACCAGCATTCAACCACTACACCACAATGGCTTAGTGCTTCCAAGTGCATACATTTCATACTTACCTTACAATGTAATATGTCCAATTGTAAAAGTCTAAATATGAAACTTGTGAGAATCCAAACAATGTTATCATTATAGCATAATGGTTAGGTGCTCCATCTCTAAGTCTTACAGGCCGAGAGTCTGGAAGGCAGCGTTCAGCACAAATGTGTTTTTATTTCATTTTTTCAGTTTTATAATGTTGCCCCGAGTCTGTGTAATACATGTTCCATTCTGTTTTATTATGTTGCAGTAAATAAAATGCGCTTCATGTTTAATACGTGTTCAATTCTGCAATGACAGTGTAACACATGCCCAATCCAGTTTTATAATGTTGCAGCAAATAAATGTTTTTCACGTTTAATCCATATTACAAAATGCAAAGTACCTGCAGGTTCATGCCAATTGCTACCTCTTGTGCCAAAACATCATTGTGCCGAGAGGTGCAAAATGCAAAGTGTCTGCAGGTTCATGTCGTGCCAATTGCGACCTCTCATGCCAAAACATCCTTGTGCCGAGAGGTCCCTACTCCCAACTTGCTGTGTCTAATAGGGTGCGCCCAAATGGGACCTGTGCCGAAACGGTTGCGGCTTAACATTGTGCGCCTAACTGGCTGTCCCGAAATGTCCTGTCTCATTCTCCAAGACCCTTGTTTTATGGCCGGCCTCTTGGTGACTGTTGAAATACATTGCACAACCCCAACTAACCACATTTAAGCAGTACGGAAACAGGGAAAAAATGACCGGCTGCAAGAACAACATATACGCCTGGTACTTTTTACACCCATAGGGAAAATCAAAAGTTGGCACCCACGAATATACGCACAGTAGCGCTTAGCTTCAAAATGAGGAAGGAGCTGGCCCCCCTCAGGCCATGATTCTATAAATGGGCTTGTAACATTACCTTCCTTGTTAGCCACCATGTCCTGCGGGGTCTTGCCTTTTCCTCATTTTGAAGCTAAGCAGCGTCAGTCCTGGTTACCGCATGGATGGAAACCCGGGTCACCAGTAATTTGTCACCCCCGATGTCACTGTAGCTGTAAAAATATCCATTTATTTATCATGTTTAAAAGATTGCAGGCTTTGAGAACTCCCAATGTTTTATTTAATGCCCTTATTTGCTGAGGATCACACACTTTGGTTAAGCAGCGTGCTACAAGCTCCTTGTTTTATTGCAGGTCTCTAGGTGACTGTTGTCATACATCGCACAACCCCAACTAACCACACTTACGCAGCACGGAAAAGGGTCAAAAATGATCGGCTGCAAGAATAACATATGCCAGATACTTTTGCCCCCATAGCGAACATCAGAAGCTGGCACCCATGAATATACGCACAATAAGTGACCACCATATATTTTAAAGTGAAATATACAAATGTAGTTCAATTGACCTTCTCCTTAGAGGAAAGTGTGCAAGACAAAATAGCATTGGACTTTAAAAAAAAATGAACACCAGAGAAATAACCTGAGAGAGGAAATCTTCCAATAATTATGCTGGCAAAGTATAAAAGGTGCTCACCTTTTATACCCAGCAATCTGTAGTAAACTATTCCATGGAAAACTAAATCCCAGTATGAAACAAGTGCTTGTGGTCGTGTAGGCAAGCGTCTGCACTGGGAACATGACAATCTGAGTAAAATCCTGGTAGCCAAATACTTGAGCAAATTCACCAACCCAATAAAAAACAAGGGGTTGTGTCAGCACTCTGAAGAAAAAGTTACACTGTCCACCCACATGTGTCCTTTACTAGTGCCCTGAAAAGCTTCCACAATCAGAGGACAATAACAGCACCAATGCCCAGGATTGCAAACTCTCTTGCCATATCATAGGCAAATACTCATGACTTATTTGCCCTCTCATCATTTCCCCTCCCCAGCCACATGAAGACAGTAGCGGGTAGATCTCTCTGCTATGTAGGTGCCTCCCTCTGGAATGGCCTCCCTGCCCCTCTCATACTTCCCTCCAATCTCTCCTCCATTCCTCGCCTTGAAACCCCTCCCCCTTCCTGCTCCCCTCCCTCCTTGCCTTATCTCCTTGATCTTCTCCCTACCCCCATTCTATCCCTTCACCCCTTCCTTTCCCTTCCCCCTCTTCCCCTCCCCCCTCCCTCTCAGTTCTACTGCACTACTCTCCTTCTCTCCTCCAGTTAATTGTTCTAATTATTGTTTTGTTGGCTTGATTCTCAATGGTTAATTGCTTCTACTGTTACTGTTATAATGTTATTAACATATGTATCTTGTTGTTCTAATGTGCAGCGCTTTGGTGTAAAGCGCTACATAAACAAAAATAAATACAAATACAAATACAAACTTGAGCCGGATCACTTTAAGTTCCAGAATCAGTTCAAAACATTCCTTTTCTCCTCTGCTTTCTCTCTCTCCCTCCCCTGCTGACCTACCTAACCTACCTGTCTGCTGTACCAACTGGTTGCTTGGCTACCCTCAGAGTCTCACTGGGTACCAGCCTCTTTCTTGATCGTGCACTGCCACTGGGCCTACCGCACACTTAACGGTTTTAACTGTAACCCTACAGTCTCTTGTTCTCCTTGTACTACCCAGATCCCCACTGCCCTAGCTGCACTTACTCAGAGCATTGCTGCCCTGTTTTCTTCTCCCCTCTCCCTTGCACTTATCATACTCACACTTGCACGATCTGAATGACACAAGGCCTAGTAAGATCGTTTGTCTTGTCCTCCCTCTGTCATCCCTCCTTTGTCTTGTTGTGCCGAGAAATGCGTGTGTACAGGCACATTATATATGACTTATCATATCATGTCTAGCTTTCAACAATACTCTGCTTTATGAAGCTAACTTAAAAAGTCCACATACCATAGTGTCACCCAAATATATAAATCCTTATATAACTATGTTGGGCAAAGGTGTACAATTGTGGCATTATTCCCCACATCTTGACTGTGAGACTACAAATACCAGAATGCAATTCAGTAAAAGGCAATGCAATTGTCTCTGAGTGCAAAACCTTCAAGGACTGACCCTAGCACGGTTTTAAAAAGAATAATGCTGATGCCGTGTGTTCTGAGATATTTAAAACTAACTAAAACACACACCATTCAGTACTGTGGACTGTCTGCCATCACTAACCAGAACTGACCCTGCTTAGTTTCAAAACGGGGAAATATCCAGTCCCCTTAGGCCATGTTTCTCTAAGTGGTCTTTTAAGGCGGGCTCATGTATTAGGAAACATGTTCTTATGGGGCTGACCCCTTTCTCACTTTGAAGATAATAAGATTCACCCTAGTTACTGCAGGGATGGGAACCCCACTGTTTCTGTAAAAATACATATATTTGTTTTAATTATTGACTGGGAGACTACAAATACCAGAAAGAAATTCAGCAAAAGGCAGAAAAGGTCTCTGAGTGCATATCTTTCAAAGACTGGTAGTAGCAGGGTTTAAAAAAAAGTAATAATTTGGATGCCCATTCGGTCGCCTGTCCAAGTAGTAAGCGGGAATGACCTTTCTTAGCTTCAAAGCGGGGATGACCCTACTTAGCTTCTAAGCCAGGAAAGGGCCAGCTTGTTTCTGGAAGTTGTCTTGAAAGTGTGACTCAATTATTAGGCAACATAGCCTGAGGTGGCTGGCCCCTTCCTCACCTTAAAGCTAAACAGGATCTGTATGGGAGACCTGGATGGCAATCAAGTCGGCTAGGGCTAGTGGTTTTTCACCCCCCTGATTTTTATAAAACCTGTAACCATGGGAAATGAACTATGCATACCCTCGGTTATCCATAGTCCTGTATAGCTGCAAATATCGGCAAAACAGCAGGAAAAAAAAGCTGTCCCTCGCCAAGTGCACCACTCATCTGTGCCAGCTGCCCCCCCCCCCCTTCCCAGCTGGCCTCCTCCTCTCCTGCTCTCTCCCTTTCCCCCCACAACATATGCTGTTTCTGTGGTGCAGTTTGCTTTCACATGTCGGCTATTCGAGGCTACAGAAAGCTTTGTGTTGCAAACTCAGTCCCTAAACCCCCTACAAATCCCAAATTTCACTTGGTGCCCTCTAGACAGCCCCCTCCCCCACCTCTAGCCATGTTTTTTACCTGCAAATAGCTTTTTTCCTGTATTTCATTTTCCCATATCCTCAGCTATAGCCACAAATATCTGTCACATCAACAAAAAAACAAGATGGCAGTCGTCTATAAATCCCCGGTTTTGAGTAAATCTCTGAGATGTCTCTATCTATTTTTGGTACGGGGCACACCCTTCTCCATCAAATATTTAAAAAACGACTGCACGGAATAACCGCAAACCACACATGAGTCAATGATTCGTGCCCAAGCTGTTTTGGACCTAGTCCAAATCCGTCCAGTGGTTTGGGCTGTGTTTTTGCCAAAATGTGACCTTGTTTGTCTATTGGAAAAATGAATGGGTAGTAGGCTGCACTTTTGGAGAAAACATTTTTATTTTTACTCTTACAAACTTTTTTTTAACAAAACCTTTACAAAACTTTGCCATTTGGAGGGGTTGCGGTGGGGTGAGGGGGCTAGGTTTTTAATCACTTTCGAAATTTCGGCCAAAAGCATTACTCGAATCAAAAGTTATTAACAATAGAATTTTGAGGGGTTCCTATGGCAGTCTGACTCACCTATCGCCGCCCTAAAATTATATTCTCGAAGGTTACCTGTGCAGACCCAGCTTCCCTTCTCAGCCCTTCTTCTTCTAAAAACGTGAGGAAAAGATTGAGGGGTTATAGAGACACTGCCAAAAGGAGGAGACTAAGGAGAGAGAAAACCCGACTATCAAAGAGAGTATGCGCGTAGACTCCACTGATACAGAGAGACAGAGAAACTAGAGCCTGCTAGACCACCCTAACAGAAGAAAAGAAAACGTGAGAGAGAGCCTGACACTGAAAAAGAGATACAGACTGCACCACAGAGAGCGAGAGAGAGGTTACGAGACCACACTGGCAGAGAGAACAGAGAGGATGCAGCTGACAACGGTAGTGCTGCCCACAGAGAGACAGGGGAAGAGATACAGAGAGAGAGCACCAGATCAGCAATACCCCGAGCTCAGCTAGCAACAATACATAACATTGAACTTGTAATTCAATTAGACCGAGTTGAAGTGATGAGGTGGGGATGGATCCTTGCTGTTTTCATATTGAGGCCACTGTGGTTTGGTCTCCGGACGATTCTGCCTCCCTCTCTGGGTTATTGTGCTCACAGCAATGTCCGGGGTTGCCTAGAGCTCATTTGGTAATCAGCATTTTTAGGGATTTTGGGGAAACGTTATTATTTGTGCTAGTGAACCAGCGCTGCTTTGAGCATCAAAGACGAGCTGAAGTTTGGACAAACCTACTATAATGCTGTTTAAATGAGTGCTGAATAGGTGCAGTGTGTGCCTTAAGTAGCTGTTTGGATTAGCCTTAATGAGCTGCAGAGTGGATTCAGTCAAGGGAACAGGGAATGTGCCTAGGTGCAGAGGAAAGACATTAAGGCAAAGTGCAGTACTTAGGAGGTGCTGTTTCATCCCATGCAGTTTGCATGAGTGAAATGCTACAGATACGGGAACGAGACACCGGTATAGTGTGCTCCTTGAGGATAGGGCCCCCTCAGCTGTGTTGATGCAGTTTTGACTGCTTCACTGAAGCTGAAATGAAGCTAAGTACTCGTGGATGGGTGA
The DNA here is from genome assembly GCF_040938575.1 of Ambystoma mexicanum. Taxonomy (NCBI): domain Eukaryota; kingdom Metazoa; phylum Chordata; class Amphibia; order Caudata; family Ambystomatidae; genus Ambystoma; species Ambystoma mexicanum. Next base: position 515,143,081 of record NC_090941.1, read on the forward strand.
ATGAGCAAGTCTCCGCCAGGCCACACTGCACAGCCAATGTCACTGGTGTTTGCTCTCCGTGCTTGTAATAAATGCATGTATTAATTTTATAAAGTAAAAATACAACATTTGTATTGCTAACATAATAGATTTTCTTGACCTGTTCTGTCCAAAATATAGCTGTAATTTGATTTTATATTTAATGGTCATTAAGCTCAATTCTGTAATAAAATGCCCCGTTACCACAAGCAAAATAAACACACAAATGACCTGAATATTTTAATCGCTTAATTACAAGTGATCGGAATTGGTGATGGGAGGGCCAGATGCACCATCGAAAATATAATATTATCATTATTATTTATTATTTATCATCTTCTGAATGTTTCTCATCACATTGTCTAAAAAAAAGAACACATTATCAGAATTTCTTTTTTTTAGCAAACATTAAAAAGCATTTCAGAAAAGTAATAGCTCAATGAATGTAATTTTATATTGGAACGACACACAGACTTGCTGGATTTTTAATAAGAAAAGTATACTATTATAGCAATGTGACCATTTGAATGAACAGCATTCATAACCAAATACATGTACTAACTTACCGTCTTTAAAATAAGTGCTACATTTGTGTTCCTGGTTTCCTTTTTTTCAATCCCAGATATCAAGTAAAAACAATAACAATAATAATTTGATATTTATATAGCGCTTTGATCCAAAGCGCTTTACATAGCACATATTTACATACATTATTACCCAATCAAAATTGGTACACTATAATAAAAATACTTCAAAATTAACAGTTTCAAGAAAGACGCAATTTAAGTGGGTAAATCATTTTTAAGGGACGTCTTGTCTTTAAAAACATACAGAAGTGCTTTTTTAAGTAACAGTAACATGCCCTGTGGCTTATCAGTAGGAAGTAAGCAGAATGAGAGGAGGAACATACGTGTGAGGGTAACAGAATAGCAAAAAGAAATGTGTCGGGGAGGGAGGCGTGAGGTGGGTTCTTAAGAGAAGGTAGGGGGAGCTAAGGTGAGCAGGGGCGAGTTCGAAAGGCTGACAGAACATTTTTGACCAATGGGAATAAGATACACAGGGCCTCTGTCGTCCTCGATTTTGATAGAGAACCCCTGGGTACTTTTTCAAAGCTTGTTTCCTTTTACTTATTTCCGTTACCACACTTCAGCAAAGTTAAGATTTTCCGATTTCGTGTTTTTTCTTACACTATTTGTTTCTTCAGTGTTATATTTACAGTGAGGTACTTCTTCTATAAAAAGTCATAGACCCATGAATTCACGAAGTGGGGAAAGGCTTTAGGCATGGGCACAAAGTCAGAAATAAATGTATTCAAGTGTGCGTTACAGAACGTCCTCCCCTTTGGGGGTATTGAAATAGCATTGCAACAGGAAAATAGCAATTCGGAATGGTGCAATGCACAGTGAAATAGCATTGCACAGGAAATGGTGCAATGCACAGTGAAATAGCATCGCACCGGGAATGGTGCAATGCACAGTGAAATAGAATCGCACCAGGAATGGTGCAATGCACAGTGAAATAGCATTGCACCGGGAATGGTGCAATGCACAGTGAAAGAGGCAATGCACAGTGAAATACCATTGCAATTGGAATGGTGCAATGCACAGTGAATTAGCATTGCACCGGGAATGGTGCAATGCATGTAATTCGCGTGCTGATGCAAACGATCATTTACCATTGATATTTATCAGGTGTGTGAATCACTACAAAGAATGCGTCTACGGCAGGTGAAAAACATAGAAACATCACTGAGGGCCTGCTTTGCAAAAGCATTTTAAATTGACACAATCCCATTGATAATCCATCCTCTCACCAATCCTTTTTTTATCTTTACATGGAGCCGCTGGGCACGCTACTCAAAGATCACAATATAGCCATCCATCAATACACGGTCTATACTGAGCTGTACACAAAAGTAAAAAGCCAGCAGGATACCAGTCACCTCTGCTATTTCCTAGCCATCATCTAGTCCTGGATTTCAACTGTGTACCTCAAACTAAACCCACCAAAGACCAAATTCACACTCATCGGTCCCCCAGCTAAACAACACATTGTGCAACAGTGGCTCAATGATATGCACCTAGAATGATTTGATCAGCAACACAAGGATTCATCAAAATCCTTAGGTTTCACCATTGACGGCAGCATGTCGTTCCAAAAACACATAGCCAAGAAGGCCCAAATGGCTTGGCTCCAAATCTCCACCCTTTGCAAAATGAAACCTTTGATCCCACCGCAGGACTTCCAGACCGTAGTGCAGGTCCTTGTGTTCTTGTACATCGATGGGGGAAAGGCAATCCTGACGGGGCTCTCATCTGCTCACATGACTCCCGTAAAAGCAATCCACCATGCTGCAGCATGTCTTATTACAGGTGTGTGGAAATTTGACTGAATCATCCATCCTATGCAATCTACATTGGTTTCCTCTGCAGACCAAGATACTGTTCAAGACTCCATGTATCATCCATGTGTCTACAAAGCAGTCACGAGTAGCACACCAGCTTACCTGGTGGTTTATCTCCACCTATCTGGTGGCACATGCTGATCATATAGCAAATCAACCAACCAGCTTGAATCACAACTCGCCCGCAAAGAGAGGACCCCCAAACAATCCTTTCCTTGTCACGCAGCCACTCTTTGGAACTCAATCACAGTATCGACTCAGAATGGCCCCACAATTATCCAACTCGCTATTCTCTCAAAATGTTACCTTTTCAACAACATCTGACCAAGGACTAATCCCAATGGATGCACAGACCGACGCACAGACCGTAACTCACAGTACTGCACTTCTGTTAAAAGGTGCCAGCCCGTACGCTGGCTGCCCACACCCTTTACAGCGCTCCGCTGCTCTCGAGCTAGGTGCACGCTTTAAACAATAAAAAAATAGGCTCGTTGAGACTTTTTTTGTTATGTTATCCATACAGGAGAGGTCAGTGTCTATATGGTGCCCAAAGAATTTGTACTTTGGGGCAGAATAGATTTGAAGCCCCCAGAACAGTGTTGCTGATTCAGGTCTGAATATGGAGGCGAGATGAGTCACCGTTGAGGAGAATGAACTTGCCTTTTGCTCTCTGACACCTTTGCAGGATTGATTTTGTCAGTTGACAGTCAAGTGTCATCTTCTTATTGACTTATGCAGATGTTATGACTGTCCAAAGGGCTCCATTGAGATATTATAGATCTTGGAATAAACATTGAAGGTTGCATGGAGAAGGGGTGGTCTGGGGATTCCATTAAGAGGAGCTGGTGCCTATCAAAAGTGAATAACAAATGAAGAGCTGGGTGAAAAATGCCCAAATTAAAAGAAAGTGTGGAGAGGATAATGTTTTTCAAATGATGCAGGTAGATCAAGAGGAGAAAGGCAGGTAGAGTCGTATGAGGCATATTTCCTTGCAGTCTGAGCGTTCGATGGTTTTTCTCTCTTTGGCCATGCAAACATGAGTATTTAGACAAGATAGAAACGCTGCACAGATTAAAAGGATTGTCACGTGCAGGTTTTTAAGAGAGTACAACTTAAATCGAAGCGCGGTAAAGCTCTTCCACATTGACATGAGATGTAGCTTGAAAAGAGCTCAAATTAAGTGGCCTGCACTATAGCATTGAGCAGGATCAGATGCCACGTGACCACCCTAAACGTATGAGCACTGGCATCATCAATCACTAGGGGTACCATTAAACATGCCCCATGCGGGACTAAAAAAGGGGCAAGCCTTTGCAATCCTACAACTAGGAACTTGGAGTCATAAGATAGGTATATGAACGATTCTATGTTTTGACGGTGATAAGCGTCAACTTTCATTTGTTATGAGGATTCCCCCTTTCCCGCTTCTCTACCCCCCACACCCGTTCCCCGATATATATAGGTAAAGTTTGTTTCTTCATTTTTGTAATGTGATATTTTGTCTTGCGTATGTTTAGAGTCTAAGTTAGAAAGATTCCTTTTTACCTGGAAAACACTTTCGCCGGGAACCAGATATAGCAAAGGACGTATGACTGGGAGGGTTACCAGACATTTGGTCGAAAAAAATTGGTCGACCAGACAAATGGTCGAACCAATTTGGTCGAAAACCAAATGGTCGAATTTTTTTTATTTATTATTTTCACTCCTTTTTTTTTTGGGGGGGGGGGTCCCCCCAACCCCCTTTTTTTCTAAAAAACCCTTTTTTTAAAAAAAGAAAACCCGAAAAATAAATATATAATTAAAAAAAAAATTCGACCATTTGGTTTTCGACCAAATTGCGTCGACCAAATGTCATTTGACCAGTTTTAATTCGACCAAATGACTGGACACCGACTGGGAGCACATCTCGTTGTATTCGGTACCGGAGAAAGACATCTCTGGCATGCACATGGGCAAGCTAAAGCCTTGATCTTTATATACCAAGCAGTAAAAACTCACAGAGTTGTAAAAGCTGTTTACAACTTGTTTTTTTAACGCCAAATTTAGAAAGGGGAATATATCACGTAAACATATTTATAAGGAATAAGCACTCACTGCTCCCTATTCTCTAACTAAATATAGGGTGGAGAGTACATTTTTGCCATAAGCATAGGGCGCATGCAGCTATATAAAAGCCTTAGTGGGTGTGGGTTGCCAACACGCACTTTCACCACTACATTACAACGCGGGTGAAAGTGCAGTTGTCAGCGAGGAGGTAGAAACACTTTACAATATGGATGGCAGAGTAATTGGAAGAAAAGATGGCGGCGTGGTTGAGAGGAAAGATGGCAGCGAGGTAGATAGTAGAAAGAGAAACAGTACGGGATCTGCTCGCTTGGCGTATCTTATCCAGGAGACAGCTACTTTTATATTATCTTACATTGCATGGCAATTCTACATACAGCCAAGTTATGTAATGGCAATAACGTCATAAAGTCATGTTTTGCTGCTGTTTATTAAAATATCGCCATGTAACCAAACATCCTTGAGCATCCAAGCATTGTAATGGTTCACCTACCACAACAGAGAGTGGCAAGCTTAGAAAGTCTTTTCATCTAGAGAAAGTAAAATTGTCCGACGCCAAAGTGAATTAGAAAAAAAAGGGATAGAAATTGAGTTTACTGTATCAAAGACCAAAGCCATGAAACACACAGGAACATTCCAAAATGAATTGCGTTTCCATTCTCACTATTTGCTAACTTTCTGGCTCAAATATGTTCCCTTCTCTTGGAATGATACTAGGTTTCAAAACAATAGTGTTGTAACATAGAACATCAGTGATCACACTTCCGCAGAGTGAAGAATAGTGGAAATAATTGCCGGATTAACCATCGATCTGTTATTCTCAACTGCACAGATGAATTTAGAGCGACCGTACATGTGTTCATAATAATGTATTCCAGTCGTGCTTCCCATATGTGCCACGTGAGAGAGAGCATTATTGTACTCCTATGGGACTGGAGTTATTTAAATGGGCAGTTAGTGTGTAATCTGAACTATTCATGAAATTGACATTTGTCTTTGTGGACAATAAAAAAGGCCACTGTTTGGTAGTAAGTAGAAAGGTCATGCTGTGTCTTGCAGACTCCTTGAGATATGGCATTGCTGGAAGGCGTCAAAGGATAGCATGGCGTTAGCCTCTGGTATAGCGGATTAATGCATTCCCCCTTCCCACCTCCCCCCTTCCCATTCTGGTGATGGCAGGAAAAGCTGCACAAAGATTTTGAACCGGTGGGTTACATTTGTGCAGTGTTCTCAGAAAATCGTAAGCAGGCACACTAGCCCAGAAGTGCACTGTTGGCACGCTGGCCCAGAAGTGCTTTCATTGTGCAACAGACTATCTTGTTTGTTTCTTCCTGCTGTGTGGGGAGAAACTTGGATTTCATCTTGACAATCCTTGCTGGGATAGGCTGTGTGCTGATTGCTTCCCCACTCGCGCGTCATAGATACATAGGTTGGTAGATAATAAGAAAGGCACGTTGGTTCTCTTCTCTTGATGAGTGGGGAACCAATCAACCCAGTACATTTTGCAGTGTGTAACCCAAAAACAGTGGCAGAGCCAGCCTCAACACTGTCAATCTCCAGCACTACCAGAAATGTTGTCAGCCCTAGTACAATAGTCGCTTGTTATTTTCCTCTCCCTCACCTTTTGTCAATCTCCAGCACTACCAGAAATGTTGTCAGGTCTAGTACGATAGTCGCTTGTTATGTTCCTCTCCCCCATCCCTCCCTCACCTTTTGTCAATCTCCAGCACTACCAGAAATGTCGTCAGGCCTAGTATGATAGTCGCTTGTTATGTTCCTCTCCCTCACCTTTTGTCAATCTCCAGCACTACCAGAAATGTTGTCAGGTCTAGTACGATAGTCACTTGTTATGTTCCTGTCCCTCACATTTTGTCAATCTCCAGCACTACCAGAATGTCATCAGGCCTAGTACGATAGTCGCTTGTTTTGTTTCTCTCCTTCCTCCTCCCCCCTCCCCTTCCCTCACCTTTTTGTCATTCCCCTGCACTACCAGAAATTTCGTGAGCCCTAGTATGATAGTCGTATCTGTCTCATTTCCTACATCTTCCTCCGTGCCTCCCCTTCTTATCATTGTCAAAGCTCTTGCACATCTGAAATGTTGTCAGGCCTAGTATGATAGCTAATTTCACATCCTTAATGTCTCAAGGACTTGTAAGAATGTCATTGTATTTTCCCTTGCTCCCTGCCTTACCTTGAAGCGCTTTGAAACACATGTGTGTATAGGCGCTATACAAATAAACTATCAATCAATCAATCAACATTTTGGGGGGCTGGATGGCAGTTTTGAAAGCTGATAGTGAAAGGGGCCATTAAACCTATTGTGCCATAGACGCCCCTCTGCCCCCCACCAAGCCCACAAGGCTGAGTAGATATTATGCCTTTCTTTGGCCTAACAGATGCATCTTTCACCCCTAAATCACCAGTGTCAGAGCCAGGATTGTGTAACAAGTGGGGCGTGCAACTAATGTACTAGGGCTCATCCTATGCCCCAGGCCAAATGCGCAGAAGTGACCGAGCATAGCGAGGGAGCGCAAACCATTCAAAGAAGTTCCGGGGGGTTCTACCCCTGAGAATCATTTAGAAATAATGGGTTAAGCAACCCACACAGTTTTGAATCGGTTTTGTAGGGTAAGACATGAAAATAGTGCATTAGATGCCAAGTCACGAGCAATGCACAGGAGCATTTTCCAAGGCCTTTTTACAATGCCTTTTCCCGCTATAAGCCAATACTCTGCTGGTGTAAAAACGCATTTTCATATTGATTTTGCTCACTCATGTCCATTCTTGTGCACCTATATGTGCCAGTATTTCCACGTAAGAACATACTCATGTTGGTTTTCCCCTTGATGGCAATAATGATTCTATAACAAAACATGTTCATGCTAGCTCTGCCAATATATGCCAGTATCCCCACGTAAAAGAACATACTCCTGGTGGCTCTGCCTTAATGTCAGTAAAAAAATAAAGCCATGAATCCATGCCACAGTAAGAAAACATGTCCTGGCTGGCCAGCCGGTAAAATAGCTCAGCAGGTTGAGAGCTTGCTATTGCAATCGGAGTGTGATCTGCAGGTCACAGTTTCAAATCCTGGCAAGGCAAACTCAGCCTTTCACCCTGCCAAGGTTGATAAATGAGCACCAACTTCGGTTCCCATAATTACACGTGCGCATGTTTTCTGTACAGTGCTTTGGCGAATGCGCTGTATAAATATCAAATCATTATACGAATTCCCCCATATAAGAACAGCCATCATATTTATCCCCTAAAGTGAAAATGTCATGCCCTCCCCCACCCCACGTAAAGACACTTATGTTGTCATTTGTCTTTAAATAGTAAATAAAATGCAATGCCACAGGTAAGGAAACATGCCCTCCCCCCTTTAAATAAAATACACTGAACATGTTCGCTTCGCTCTTAATACAAGTACAGAATTTCCAGCTAGCCCCATTGTTGTACCTTCCCCCGCTCCAACCCCTCTTTCACATAATAACACTGAATTTGCCTTTCCTTTTCCCCAAAAACGCCAGTAAAGGATGCCATGCTCCTGTCATGCTCCAATGCCCCTCCACAGGCACCATACACATATGCACATATATGCAGATATACTCACACACCTATACACATAAAGATACACCCACAGATTCACATATATACAGATACACACACACACACGCACACGCACACACACACACACATGTACACACATTCACCCACCAATCCTGCACCCATACAGCTTATCTGCCATTCACACAAGCACCCAGAACCTTCACACTGCACTGTCATTCGCAGACGCACTAGCACCCATGTTCACCATTCCCACTGCATTCATTCATATGTGTGCATTTCCAGACATGCCCTCCATATTAACATACATGACCTTACACACTGCCTCTCATGCATGCATTCATGCATGCATACACACAAACAAAACCTTTTTTAGTTTGGGCTATTACGTAGCAGATACCCAAAACTATTGTGTTAGAGTACAGATAGGGAGAAATGGCATATGGGGCACAAAGCTTCAAGGTGTTTGGTTGTTTGCCCACCCATTGACTGCTCATGGCCATGCTAATCCCTATAGCCATTCCCACCCAGTTCCTTCCCCTCCCCACCCAAAACAACTCTTCATGGGAACTCTTTGTGCTCACTTTATTCAAGACTTACCATCAACCTTTGCACTCAAATTGCCTCCCCGTGTTTTTTCAAAGCAGTCTTCTGATAGTTAATGACTTAATTGGAGATGTAAACACAATACTGATGTAATAAAAATGTCTTATTTGGGTGCGCCTTCAGCCACTCGATTTATTAGCACTGCGAATGTCCTTCACTGAAGACCTGTTAAATACAAACATTGTCAAAGTCAACAGTTGTGGCTTGTGTACAAGTATTAGGCATTTGCCAGGCACTGCTATTAGATGCCCAGGTGCTCACACCATTTTGCACTGGCTACCATCAATGCCCAGTTAATACCACGCTCATGCCTATACAAAACCCAAACTGTTGGCATTGCCAATTCTTATTTTGCTACTCGTATCCCTTCGGACCGCTCAGGCCCGGCCCTATCTATGCCTCTGCAACTCACAGGCTATTCAGTCAATGCTAATTATTGGAGGTGTGAGCCATCTGAAAGGTGCGCCCAGCAGATAAGCCTTTAACTTCATCCTTTCAGCAGAGGGGGTCTATTGATCTTGCCTTGCAGTCTTTTGTCCTCTGCCTCACTGCGGTTTCTGCTGCCACAGTCACGTTAATGACACTTTTCTCATCTCAGAGAGCAATTTATTTGCTCACTTTTAAAGTTTAAACATGAGTAAATAAACTGCTTTCCGAGGTGGGAAATTTGACATATTCTTGCTGTCTGAGCCCGGGGCTGGGCGTCAAAGCAGAGTGATGTCTGCTGCTTCAAATTGGCTGGGCTTTAGCCCCCCCCAAACCCATGCCTGCTGCTGCCCATGCCCGAAAAACCACCAGCTTCCTAGCCACTGCATGATTCTCCAGCCTTTCCACATCATTTTAGTCTATTGAGACATTATTGTGATAACCAAGACCACAAGACAGAGTACAACCAGGAAACCAGAGGCCATGGTGACTTGTCCACTTTAGAGCGTATCCTGTGCAAAAACCTCGGCAGCAATCCGGTAGCCTAAAAAGCGGGCCTTTAAAATTCACTTTTGAATGCATATATATGTGGGGGTGGGTTTGGTTAATACTTTATGTTAAGGGGGGATATGGGGGAACTGCAGGGGGTCCTCCCCACATATAACTGCACTCAGAAGTGCATTTTAAATGGCGTTTTCTTCGGCCGCAGGATTATTTCAGGCAACTTTATCACATAGAACCCTTTAGAGATGGTGCGCTGTGGCCAGCTTGGAATTAAAGGTCCTTCTTCATTGACCAGAAAATGAATGGCACAAGATACAAAGTCACAGGTCATACCAGTCTTCTATCATAGTCCCCAAACACACTTCAGCAGCTTTAGGGCGTAGTGGGCATGGTGCCACGGAGCTACTTACAGCAAAATAAGAGACGGAGTAAGACAAAGGAGTTCTCTTGCTCCTCCTTGGTAATTATCTTACTTTCTCTCTCTGCACAAATGAAGAATCATATCTGTCATCTGTTTACAATTTAAGAGAGAGTGTTGATCACTAAATTAAGATTTTATCAGTAGTCTCTGAAACTGATTAGAGGTAGTTGGGCTCATGACTCTCCTCACCCCCGTTCATTATGAAGGGGATAACAAGTGGCGACTAGTTTTTTTTTAGTTTTTTTTTTTTTGGTGGGGTGTAAATGTTTCCCACAAATATGCCAAAGCGAGTTTAGCGAGGGATGCCGAACAAAACCATATTGGGTTAACATGGTGCATTATACAACACACTTTCTGTGGAAAAACTGGGTTAAAAAAAACGATTGAAATTGGGTTTTGTAGTGTAACTCCAATCCAAAAATGCAATAGCGGCAAGTCACCAACATTGCACAGGAGCATTTCCAAACTCATATTCATGAGGCCTTCTCCAACAATACCTGCCGGGATACAAACATTTTCACACTGGTTGTGCCCATACATTTCCATGCTGGCTGCACCAATATATACCAGAATCCCTATACAAGAACATATTTATGTTTGCTTTGCACATAATGGCAATAGTGATACTGCAAGAAACCATGTCCACATTGGCTCTGCAATATATGGCATTTTAACCACAAAAGAACATACTCCTGTTGGCTTTGCCTTTAAAAATGCCATGACACAATAAGAAAACATATCCAAACTGGCTGCACAATGTAGTCCAGTCTACACACGTACTAACACCTATCATGCTTCCTGTATCATAGATGCCCAGATAAAATGTCATGCCACAGTAAGAAGTAGCTAGACTGGTTGCACTAAAGTGCCAGTCCAGGCATGTAATAATACTTAACATACGTTTTTTATCATAAATGCCCAGAATGAAAGGAAATCATGCCAAAGTAAGAAAGGGCTAGACTGGCTACCTCAAAATGCTAGTTTAGCCAGTATTAGCACATACCATGCTTGGTTTATCATAGATGCCTAGTAAAACATCTCATGCCACAGTAAGAAAGGACTAGACTGGCTACCCCAGTCATGCCAAGTAACAACACATCATCCTTTCTTTTATCAACCGGGGTGACATTTTCTGTTTTCTCTCCTCCAGTTCCGAAACTTTAGAGAACATAAGCCTGACTACTGTTATTTGATGTTAGCTTTGAATAGTAGGGTGTGGTAGTCTCAGGAGCTATTCCTGTTGGCTGCCATATACATTAGGAAAAGGCAGTCAGAGCTCACTGAGCTGTATTAATGATAACGTTTCATAATGTTCCTTGTGTACTTTCCGGATAATTGAGGTTATGTATGAGTTTTTTTTTTATGATGATCTATACATTTTATGTTTGCTTGTGTTTTATGGACTATTTCTGAAATAAACATAAATTGACTGACTTATCCGGCTAATTGGGATGATTCATCAGACCAAGGTATTTCAAGGAAGTGGTAGGTGCAATGCTCATATTCAAAGTCAGGAGTGGTGAAATCACTACAGATGACGGTGGCTGGGCTTTTAGGACCGCATGCCATTTATGGTGCACAGATCCTGGTGAAGTGCATTAAAATGATATAGAATAGAAATAGAGTCAGATATATGTCGCTCGTATATAAGGTGCATAGAAACATATATACCTCTAATACCAGGTGGATAGCTCACACGTTCCTCTGATATGGGATAGGCCAGAACTTTGCAAGCCCGAGTCTCATCAGGGCTGATTCTGCCTACCATGACTTTGAGGTCGATGCATCGAGTATCAGTGATTTAAATATATAACAGCTATTAATATAGCTCTTAGAAGCTTGGTGTATCCAGCATAAAGTGCTATAATAAAACCTAATATTGATATTTTGGGGTATGGCAGAATAAATGCATACGCTCTCTGTTATGTTTGTCCACAGTGAACGCCCGCTTGTGCTGTGTGCCTGAAAATAGGGCTACAGACTGTTCTGCATGCTGGTCGAGATAGCACTCTAAAACCATGCATATTAACACATTCAGCCAACATTTGAACGTGAGTTCTACCAATATTTTGTCCAACACCATGGCCCTCTTGGTAAAGGTGATATTCGTGATATAATCTACTGAGAACTACTGCAAACACATGGGATTTACCCAGTGTCCAACAGCAAATCCAGTGAATGGTGGTTTCGATCTGAAGAGGGGAAATGATGGAAAGCAGAGCAGGAGCGCCCTCTACAGGGTTGGGCTAGAGCCTGTTCAAGGAGTTCTTTCGCTCTGTATGCACAGATGAAAATCCATTTGAACCAAGTGAACGCCATTATGGAGCCTGTGAGAGTATCACACTTAAACGTTACAGTGTTGAGCTACAGAACAAAACTGGGAGTTGGAAGGAGGCGATTGTTTCTTTGTTTGTCATACACGGGGAATTTCCGATATATATCCCATTTTCTGCTTGTCTCCGCAGTATTGTTACATCTAAAGAGAAAACTGTTTAGACCATTTTTAGAAAATATACATTTAAACTGACTCTGCTGCCATGGAATCTGATCCCATTGAATGACTGATAAAAGCTGAATTTAAAGATATACATGATGCTCTTGGCATTTACATTAAATAGGCATCGTTCATTAGGGGTTGCATTGATTTTAATGTTATATGGTGTATTCTTTAACTCTATGTTGTAGTGTTGCTGTTCGTTGTTTTAGTGCAAGCGTTCGAAATGTCATTCATTTGATGCAAAGAATTTTAATGGATACATCTGAACTACATGTTTCCACTGACTGCTGATATGAATCTATGTTTTGGCATCGGATGGTGGCTAAAAGGATCATTGCTCCTAGTATTGCGCAGACTGCAATAAGGAAAGGGTCCAGAAAACAAGCCTTCTCTGCCTACGCCCCAAGACTATGGAACATCCTCCCTGTCAGACTTGCCCCCACGCTCCTCGAATTCAGAAAAAGAACTCAAGACCCACCTCTTCCAGGGGTCTCTCCTCTTCAACACCTAGGCTATCACATCACCACTCGTGCCACCTGACTCGCTAGATGCCGCCCGCCCCTCTCCTCCCCGCCACCCGGTACAGCTGTACCCCTCCTCTGTGCCCCTCTGTATATCTGTTCTGTTGTTACCAGTGTAAAGCGCTCTGCTATGTATCTGTATTGGTTTATACCTCTGTACATTGCTTCTCGAAGCTAGGTCCTTGCGCAATAAATACAATAATCATAATAATAATAGTAATAATGTTAAATAATAGTGCTGAGTCTATGGAAGGACAGTCCCTTTCCGGACAGTGCATATCTAACAATATGCCCTGATCCTTTGGGGAGACCACTACAGATGATAATAGTAGTAATGAACACAGTCATATTAATAATAATCAGTATTTTGCACTGTGTACATATATTGTGGCATAAAACACACTCAGTACTGCGCCAAGTTTTAGGTACAGATTTACAACTTTCGCAAGGGCTGATGCATGTGCGTGCGATTTGTGTGGCTATGCCCAATGCCACAGCGCCAATACAGCTGTGTACTCTAATGTTAACTGTGGCCAAATGCGCAAGTCCTTCTCATAGCTATCTATCCAAGCATCAACATGTTATTCTCAGCATGAGTAAATATTCTTAAAGAGAGTTAGCCGTAACAATTTAGGTTTATTACGTTTCAAAGGATCCAAAGGCAACAGGTGTTTTGATTAATTTGGTCTTTTGTAAGGCTCTATAAATGCCATTGGTTCAAATAGTGATTTGATTGCATTATTCATATTATTAATGGAATAGATTAGAAACGGAATATGTATGTGACTTCATATGTGTACCCAACACATTAAGGTGCAGTAATCAGTACTTTGGGAAATTAGAACACAGTTAATCTGAAAGCCATATCATGGCAATACAGTAAAATAAGATAAGAGGTCGTGCGAGAGGAAATGGAAAGAAAAAAAGAAACATATCGTTAGTATAATCCTGTATTGAATTGCCTTCTTCACTTCATTTTTAGGTGGGGATCTTACCCATAATTTACTAGAGAGTAAAGTGTCTGTTAGGGCCTCATTACAAGTATGGCAGTCCGGAAATAAGGTTGCCGGTAGCCCTTTTCCGGATCCCCATACTACAACAATGCCAACATGGTTGTTAAGGAAGCTCCAGCACCATTAGCAACAGTCCTCTGGGACTCCATGGAAATGGGGAGTAACCATGACTGGTGACACTTGTAATATCCCTGTGGCACCGGGCTATCAGGTGGCAGTGCTGCTGTTACGGGGTTGCCGGAAATTCGTCGTCTACCAGCGATTTTCCAGCAACCTCATAAGGAGGGCCTTGGGCTCCAATTCCTATTGGTTTCAGATCTGATTCTCATGTAATGGTTTCCTCTACAAGCATAGAGAGCGCTCTCCTAATGTTGCTAGCCTCATATTTTATAATACGTTTTTCTTTTAGGTCGGTAGATTACATTTCTTTATGAAACACTCACCTTTATATGGGTCTTTAGGGCCTATCGTTATCTTATCGGTTCTGCAACACCATTTATCCTGCCATTGGTAAAAATTACTACTGATGATCATTTGTCGGTAAATAACACCAGCAAAAGAAAGTATAAAATTATTGTACGTGGATGCTCCCTTCCAGGGAAAAAATACATCCCCATGATTGCATATACGTTATGTGACAGCACATGACACATAATTTGCAATGTGGCAGCTGCTTACACATAAGGTTTTGTTTAAGACCAGCTAGGAGCTGATCTTATCTCTGGTGATAATTGTAGCCCCTGTTTTCTATGGCCCTGGCCTGGGTCTGCACACTTACCCTGGACCAGTAATTGGCCACACTGGAACCACTCTAAATCCCAGACTAGCTAGTAAGGTGAGGCTCTGACCAACCTACTGTTTGAAGATGTTAACACAGGAGATGGGCCACAGTCCTGGGTTCCTGATATTAAATAAGGCACAGTACACTGGAGGGGAGGTTTCTGACTCTTGAGGGTTTTTGTATAGAAACATGCAAACCTGTAACACAGATAGACTTTCTTCCAATCTGCTCGCCTCATTTATGAAGAGTTTGCCCTGATGAAGGACCCCTTGGTCCGAAATGCATTGGCCCAATTTGCATCTGCTGATGATATGCTGCTAGTAAATTGATCACTTTTCTATCTTGGACAACTTGTGGAACCGTTCTATGAATGAAACGCCAACTTGTTATACAATGAATTAACAATGTGATGGTTTAGAGTGTGCAGCCCTCACCGAAGGCTGTCTAGCCTGGGTCCTTTTTTCCTTGACTATAATCAGTGTCTGGGGTGGAGACACTTTTAAAAGGTATACACCCCGTTCACAATATCCTATCTTCATTAATATTGACAACTATTGTCATATATAACCGCTGTGCCCACTCACCAACTACTCGGTACCACCTCATTTATGGTCCCACTCAGCGAGTATACACCCTTCAAAACATACCCACTCTATGTAAACTTTAAGCAAGTTCCTATTCACACCTTACATGGGCTCCATCCCTCATTCCCAACCTTCCTCTTCTTTCCCAATATACATTTTATTGTATTCCCCTCAATATCCTTGGCAGCTGCAATGCACCCTTAATTGACAGTTTCCCACTTGTCAGGCAAATTGAAAATAACAGGTCCCCAAAAGTACAGTACCTTATCAATGTAGTCCATCGTGTCTATCTGTGTCCTTCTTTACTGTATTTATACTCCTGATCTGCCACAAGTGGCTGACACACTCCCAAAGGGTGTTTCGGGAGTGGGGGTTATCGGAAGACATGGTGTTGACTCCCTGCCATTATAAGGTCCTGGCAAAACCAAAGTACATTGGGCCCAAAGGAGATGTGTTTGTTGCCTTTCCTTTGTACAACAACCCCAAGGGTAGGACGAGGGCAGCAACGTCTCTTCAATGTATATACCCTGAGGTCTGGAGGAGACTCTGTGTCTGGTTAAGGAACTCAGTTTGACTCCAAAGTCATCACCTGGAGATGGAGCTGTTCTCCTTCCCTCTGCAAAGACCTTCCAGGGGAAGAAGAAAAGGATGATGGGGATCAGATCCCTTTGGATGAATTTAGGGACACTAAACAGCAATTGTTGGATGCATGGGAGGGTTGTTATGGGTTATTCCATGTTTGACCCCAGTTCCCTCTGTCATCCCGACTCTAGGCATTGGGTGCCATTGCATTTAGTTTTTGAGTATGCTAACTCAATTTTTCACGTTAGATTGTATGATGGATTCTACAATAAAAGGAGGGCACAGTGCTCCTATCCTAATCTCTGAGGCAAGGTTGATAAAGAGGCGGCCATTCCTTTCTCCAGGTATGGCAAAGAGTTAGCAAAGGGCATCGATCATCGATCGAGACTGGTATAGTTACCTGGGGAGGGTCCGAATACCTGCAGCCCTTTGGTTAGAATTTTGAACTCAGCGCAAGAGAGCAAAATTGAGTGCACCTATTTGGATGCTTCTGTTATCAGCCATTTCTCAAACCCTCTTCCTACCCTCTCCCCAGCCCCCCCAGCCACATAATATCCACCAACCACCCCAATCCAACTTACCTGCTGGAGCATCCAGCACCCATCTTGGCTGCTCCTTCCTTACTCAGCCTGCTGCCATAGAAATAGAAAAGGGACATTGTCCCTTTTCTATTTCTATGGCAGCATCCATCTTGTTTTTGGTATCCCTCGCCAAGGCCTAAATGACTAGCCTCAGGCTGGTGGGCCATTACTGGGCCAGTATGCCACCACCCCACGGGGGTGGGAGGTGATTGCTATATTTTATCATAAACCTATTTGGTTTATTAGGATCCTTGGGTCATTGAGTGTGCTGCCCCTAGATGGAGATTTCAGGGGATAGGGGGTTCTCAAGAGGGGCAATTTTTGACTTCCCAGGAGGTGTGGGAGTTACTAGAGGAGGGGGCCATAGCAGTGTGATTTTCTCCCAGGGCCAGTGGTCAGCAGCATTTTCTTGATATACAAGAAAAACAAAGCATTTCAGCTGGTTATTAAACTGAAATATCTCAATGGGTTTTTCCTCTACTGTCTTTTGAATATGGAGATGATTGCACAGTTGAGGGACAGGTTGCATCTGGGAGATTCGCTCATCAGGTAGGATTGGAAGGATGCCTATGTGATAATATCAATTAACAAAGAGCAGAGGAAGTGCTTATAGTTCTCTTGCAAGGGAACACATTACCCGTTTTCAGTTCTCCCTTTTGGTCTGGCATTGGCCCTGTGATACTTCACCACGTGTTTGAGACCAGTAGCAGTGGCCCTCTGGATGAGAGGTGTATGTCTTTTGACTTATCTAAAGGACCTTCTTATCATAGCCAGGTTCAGGAGAGAGGTCCAGAACCGCCTGTTCCTGACAGTCTTCTTTACAGCCTGGGATTTAGTGTCAATTTGGAGAAGTCTTATACTTCTCCATCTCAGACCATGCCGTTTTGGGGTTTTCTGATAAGTTGCAGGAACGCCACCTTGGGGCTTTGAGATAGATTTCCAGGGGGACTCTGCAGAGCTCTTTCACTTCCAGTGCCTGCTATGAGAATTCTATATAGGATTACAGGTCTGCTATTCTCATTGATTCAGGCCATTTTTCCTGCCGCTCCTTCTTAAAGAGGCCCAAAAGAGACTATAAATTCAGGCTTTGGGAAGATGGTTAGGTTATTCAGTTTGGGTTCCACTTTCATGTGATGCAAGGACCAAAATCTCCTAGTGAGGCTTGCAATGACCAAACTCCATTTCCTTCCGCCACAGATCTACACTTAGGGCCTCATTACGAGTTTGGAGGCAGCCATAGAGCTATTAGCTCCATGGCTGCCTCCAAACCGGCCTCCTTTACCGGGTTCCTGCAATGGGGATTTACTGAGTTACTCCGGCATAGGAGGACCCCGTAAGTCCTCCTTGCAGGAACCATTCCCCATTCCCATTTGAGCCCTATGGAATGGGGAGGGAGGTAACAACGGGCACATTATGAGTGTTCTGTTGTTGCCTCCCTCTTCCCCTCGCGGGACCCAGAAAGGACGCCTGGTTTTACCAGGCATCCGATCCGGGTCCCGCGAAGGGAAGCCTGTAATCGGCGCTCCCGGAATGAAGGGGGCCGGTCCCATACCGACTCCTTCATTCCGGGAGCGCAAGCCTTATAATGAGGCCCTTAGAGTCAGATTGAAGCCAGATTGGGTGGGGTGGCAGAGGCGTTTTCAACTGGACTGAAGGATCATGGTCTCAGAGGAACTCATCCATGCATGTTTAGAGATGCTGGCAGGTTCATTCGCTTAGCAGAGTTGCTCAAAAGGTCAGGCTCAGTGTGTGGTGAGCCTTCAAATGGACAAGGTATTGGCAATCTGGAATATAAACAATGTGGGGGGTACCAAGTCTCAAAGAATCTCAGATCTAGTGGTGGCACTTATCTTGCGAGGTCAGGGACCTTGTTTTGGGTCATGAAGGTCAGCCCAATCCATTGTACTTATTTGCAGGGTCCCTTTGTCTGATGGACTGGCCTCTTTTGGGGACATATGGGCCCCATGGTGAATTTCAGCAACGACTTTAGGGTTCCTATCCAAAACCTATGCACCCCAGCATCTGGCAGGCCAATTTTGCCATTTGGAGTGCTTGGGTTCGGTGGAACCATGAGAGGAGTTTGGATCCCGTGCGAGCAGATGTTGTTCAAGTTGTACATTTTTTGGCTTCTCACACTGTTTCATTTGCTTACCATACCATCAATTTGTATGGATCAGCTAGCTCTTCTTTTTGTCATCCGGTAGAGCAGAGGTCTGCAACCTACAGCTCTTTAGGTATTTTGGACTTTGACTCCCATGATTCCTCTTCATTTGCTATGATGGGTAGGGCTGATGATAGTTGTAGTTCAAAAAATCTGGAGAGCCGAAGGATGCAGACCCCTTTGATAGATGGTTGGCCTTTAGGTTGTCACCCTTTGGGTTCAGGTGTCCATCCCTCCACATCCGTGTTTCTCTTCCATTGGGGATGTTAACAGTGCTCTTTCCTTGTTAGGGTGTGGATAGATAAAGGGGATATTTTGCTACAGAGGTTGTCAGCAAAATTGGTGATGTTGATTTGTCTGGTTTCCTTTAGGAGGTTGGCGGATGTCAGGGCTTTAGAACTATCAGGAAGATATTTTTTGCCTTCCAATGTTTGTTTTAGAATGGTCAGTGATCCTTAGACTAATTCAAGACTGAGTGAACACACAGCTTTTTTCCAACACTCCCGCTTTATGTGTGGTGCAATGGTGTGTGGTACAATGCTTCGGAGCATATGAGGATCATATGGCAGATCTGAGAATGACCGCGGATCAGTTATTCATTTCTTTTGTCAAACCTTGTATTCCTGTATCCTACTGGACTCTGATGCGGTGTGCTCTGAGGTTCATGGCTTTGGCAGGGTGGATCTCTATGCCTTTGGGATTCACTCTGCTTTTTGGGACAGTTTCACACTGGGGAACATTCTCAGGGCTTCAGATTGGTTCAGTGTGCTGCGTTTTCATACCTTCTGTTTTAAGTCTGATATCCGTGAGGTTCTGGCGGGACTTTGAACTTTCATGATATGACAAATCCAGTCCATGCCATAGAATGTCAATTTCTCCTAGTTTTCATTGCAGGAGAGCTGAGAATATTTTAATGTCATGGAAGCAAGTATTATCCCGCCCTTTTAATGCATCCATGTTCTGTGTTTCACCAGGGGCTTCCGCTGAAGGCTACTCTGGTCAGCAGTTCTTCTAGGATTGCAAATCATTGGCCCCAGGTTTGGAGATGTTTCTAAGTTGTTTTGGCTTTGGTGATTTTTCCCTGAGATTGGTTGCCTGGTCGGAGCAGTGGTGAACAAAGGAATGACTACATGAAGAGGTTGCCTCTATAGGACCACCTTCATAGGGATTGGTGCAGAGGATCACATAGACATTGCATGAATGTATCCAGTAGTCTGGGAAGGACTAGGGATATTTTTTGTTTTTCCTGGTGCATTTTCTAAATGCTTGGTCAAATAAAATAAAAGGGGGATACATAACACTCATCATCTGTGTGGTATTAATGTAATGCCAACTCTCCTTCATAAAAATCAGGAACAATCAATGTTGTCTGCAGAGGCGTTGCTAGGAGAGAGGCTGAGGGGGCCATAGCTGTGGGTCTTTTGGTTGTAGCCCCGGGTATTACGCTGTGATACCCTTGGGTGTGGGCATGTAACAAATGCAATAAATAAATAAATAAATAAATAAAGGCTAGCAAGCCCCACGTCCCGACAGTCCTGACATTAGCATAGCCCCAGATCTTTGCCAGGCCTAGCAACACCCCTGATTGTCTGGCATAGGAAGTTGGATTACTCGCTGCATGACAGTGGACTGAGCTGCACAGCAGGTTGAATTGCGTGCTGCACTGTGCTACAGAAACAAGAGTGGGGTCCTGCTTATCCTGAAACGGCAGGGCAGCCAGTCTATATAATATGTTCTTTACCAGGCATAGCCACATCTGACATTCCAAAATGCTTCCAAACCCTTGTTTTATGATGCATGGTCGAGAGAAGTCTGCACGAGTGAAGCACCCACCCCAGATATCCATGTGCAGCATGCAGGGCACAGGTTTGAATCTCTGCGGGGATGATTCGGCCCTTAAGGAGGCTGAGGAGTATCTTTTCCATAGAAAAGGAAGCGCCCGCAGGCGATATTCTAGCACTGCTACTAGGCACATGGGAGTAATAGCATTGAGAAATAAGTACTAGTTAGTAATGGTGAGCTGAGGCTGCATGTGGAACGTGGCAGTTCTTTAAGAAATTGGAATTCTGTATTGGTGGGGATTATGTTTTGAGAACTATGAGACTTCTGAAAAAAGTTTAGCCACAGGTTTTAATTCTTGAGGCCAACACAGCCTTTCACCCTTCCGAGGTCAATGAAGTGAGTAATATACTTTGGTAATAATGTTTATTATTACAGCGCTGAGAAGCAGGAAGCATGATGATTGTTCTTCTTTCACTTACTTCAAAGATACAGATTTCACCTGCTCTTTTATTTCTATATATATATATAGATATATTACACATCCAGTGGCTGTGTAGTTATGGTTAAGTTGCTAATCCCATAGGAAGAGCACTTTTTGGGCGGCTTATAACTTCGCTCCCTCTGGACGAATCCTCATCAAACTTTGCAACAAAAAGTATATGGCCCACTCTGAATTTATTTGCAAAGTTTGGTGAGGTTTGGTCCAGGGGGGGCAAAGTTCTAGGGGGGGGTCCCAAAATTTATTTTTTTCCCATAGACTAAATGGGGAAAAATCTTTGCTCACGCCTACAGCCCAAACCGCGGGATGGATTTTCACCAAATTTGCGGCAGGAGCAGCGGCTTGGTCCCGAAAGCGCGCTTTTGTAAATTTGGTGAAAATTCGGTCAGTATTTTTTTTTTAAATGACTAAAAAGTAGGTCACAAAAAAATTAGTGAAATCTATGTCCGCTCCGCGGACACACTTCCCTGTTCGCTCCGTGGACAGGACACTGATTTGCTAATCGGCTTGCGTCATGTCCGCGGACATGGGACGTGTTCGCTAATTGGTTGGGATGAAGCGTGAGGTGCGTCAGATTGTTTCGATGCACCCGCCATCTTTGATCCGTGTTTGGTGTCCGCAGATATCGCGGTAAAAACAAATTAAAAAACACAACATTGCCCTTCTCAAACCTATCAAATAATGTCTGGGGAGGTGAGGGGTGATGAGGATGGGATGGGATATGGCTGCAAGAAGCAAAAGACAGGTGTTTTTTTGTCGTGAAAGTCACATGGTACATTTGGAGGTGTTCCACAATATGTGCCTAAAGTACAGGCGAAAGAGATTGCATTTTAGCATTCAAGGGATGGTTATGTATAATTATGGAATTGTGGACTTGTAAACATAGATTGTTGCTTCTGCAGTCTGCAACCCGAACCTTACCTTGTGGTATTACAGAGTAATACTACATTCCGAATGCCCGTTCCTCTATATTGTTTATATTGGTTGCCCAATATTTATTAATATTAAATAGAAGCAATTTCAGGTAATTTTACACTCTTAATTAAAATGCATGATGTTTATTAATTGATGTGTTGGTGCTACACCCAGAGCGTGGCAAATAAAGTGCTATTCATGTCTCTGTTAAAATGTAATTAAAATAATAATGGAGTCAGACTTGGACCCCCTAGAGCCTGGCACCTCAGGCAGCCACCTGCAGTGCCTGATGCATGCGGATCAGAATAACAGTTCTCATGGATGCGGTGAGGCAAGTTGTTGCAAAGAAAGAATGTATTTTGATTCTGAGTGAAGGTCATCAGCTTTGAATTTTTGATTGCGAGCTAAGGAAGCCTGCGCATCGGACACACAGTATATGGTTCAATAGTTTTTTGACCTTGAGAGAAAGGGACGATTCCGAAAGGAACTGAATGAAAGGAGGTTTGTAATAATGAAGATATGATAAGGTTATGCATTCCAAAAGTAGGCTAAGGAACATGTAAATTCAGTTTATGAAGAATCGTTGGTGAGAACGCAGTGTACGTTATGGTCTGAGTTATGCCCAGAGAATGGAAATGGCGAATATAATGTAAGTTTAATTTTCGACGATTGTAACACCGAACCAGCATTAAGTTATTATTATCTGAGCATTGTTTCTGGGTTACATTGTATTTGTTTGTTCTGTGTGGCATATTGCAATGAAACTCAAGTACAACCTTTGAGTGTAGTGGTCTTTCTAACGGCATCGAGGTGCATGTAGACCACCACTCGGTTCCCCCAGGTTCAACGCTAATATTTAATTAAAATGTCATGTATGACCATCTCGAATTGTGTACCACTTTGTACGTTGTTTTCTCTCTGTTGAGATTGTTTCATGTCTTTGCTAATCATTAGTTTAAACTCTATGCCGAATTAATAAGTCAATAGAATAATAAAGATCGGCTAGTGAGACATATTTCTGTTATGTTTTCGAAACAGGTACATTCTGCCATTCTGCCATTGTCATAGATTCCAGATGACAACTGACGGTTTTTTTAACCGGCAGCTGAACATAGTTGTGAACTCCTGGATCACAGAGACTATTTTTTAGGACGATCGCCAAGGGCCGATATGCCTTTACACTGTATTAACGATTAGAAACAACATAACATCCTTTACGGTGGTCTAGCCCAAAGTTGATGCAGAAGCACTGGAATTCACTGTGCGACCCAAGCGCTTCTTTTACCGAAAACGAACACCTTGAGTATGCAAAAAGAACAACGCGTGCCTCACGATAAACATTTTGGATCGCGAGCGAAGAAACAAATTTGTAATTTGATTGATTATGGCAATAGTCGGATGTTCTCTGAGCATTTATTGTGAAATTAAAGTACTTTACAAATTGTACAGTGTTGTTGTTTTCTTTTAAAGTACGGTTTAATATTCTGAATTGTGATGTGGTGTGTTGTGAGTCGATGTGTATTGATGTTGCGGGTTCTGCGTCACGTCACGTAGGTGATTATGGGCGCGTTTGGTTACGCTGACGAGGAACGTCATCGAGAAAGGTGGAGAATATCACTGGGTTTGGTGATGTTAGGCTCAGGGGCGGGGCATATGATTTAGTGACGTCAGGGCAGTTTACCTTAGGCCGATGCAGCAATGGATAAGATTAGCACAATATGGCCGCGTCCTGCTGCCAGATTTCACATGTTTATAAAAGAGGAAAAGTCAGGTAAGGTGCATTGGAAATGTTTGTGGGATAGATCAACTTATGTATAAAAATACAGCCCCAAACCCTCGGGACAATAATATTTTCAGAGCATTGCACTTGTGAAACTTATCAAATAATCTCTGGGGAGGTGAGGGGTGATGAGGATGGGATGGGATATTTCTGACCTGATTTCGAATGAGTTTACAAAGTTAGGTGGGATTTTGTGCAGAGGGGCTAATTAGAGGGGGGGCGCTAAAATAATGTAATGGCTTATAAATGAGGTGTCATTTAAGAAATGTACACAAAGGTTTGCAAAAAGATTATAGATCTAGATATAAATGTTTTCGTAAAATCTGAATGGATTGTTTGAAGTGGGGGTAGCTTATATGACGATTGTATGTGCATTTATTTTACACTTTTGAAAAAATAAAACGCTGGATTTCCAGCAAACCTGCGTACGGCGCATTGGTTGGGATTTACAAGCATGGATTTACAAATGTGGCAGTGTTTTATTATTTGAAAAGTGTCATAATGTAGTTAAAGAAATAGCGGTATAGCTTTAGTGACTGAGGGGTAGCCTGTGGCCATGGGCAGTGACCAGAATGTCCGGGTCATGGAATAAGGTCATGATCCGGACAATCTGGCTACTGGCCATGACCAGAAGGGACAGAAAATAGGATTAAAGTGGCCATGTCCACCAGGGACTGGTTTTGTGGTAAAGTTATTCGAAATTAGAATAGATTTGAAAGGGAAGAAATATGTGCTTGTGGTAATATGGTCATAGGGTTTTCTTTTTGCCTTCTGCAGGCTGCCATGCAAAGCGAAGAGGGGCCCTGTATGGAACCCCCACCTTCCCTTTCCATGGTGGCCATCTTGAAAAAGGATTTTCCTTCCTAAACCGGGACGCCACAGGCATCCCGGTGTAGGACGAACAATCCTCTTTTTTATTACCACGGGCCTAGGCTGCTAATGGCCTTCATCCCCCATTTCAAGGGCTGAAATGGGGGGATAATGGTTCAGAGACCTTGTTATCCACCCTTGCTTCGCTTGGGCTGATAAGTTGGGCTGCAGGGCCGGTATCCACGGTTCCAGTCCCTGGATTGGAGGATGAACGCCTCAATATTTCCATTAGTATAACACAAAATGCAATTGGAAATGTTGGAAAATCTTATTGAGTCTATGTACTTTACTGAGAAATATAAAGTAGATGCAGTCAATGCGTTTTTTTTGGTTCTATTTTTTAATTGTGAAAGGTGGTTCGTAAAGGAACATTTATTTTGTTTTTGGATGGATTTGTTTGGCAGGAGAGCTTAGAACGAAAGGTGGGGAGGGAAATGAGGGAAGAGGCACCAGCACCAGCAGGTGGACAGGGGAAAATGTTGCGCGTGTGTTATTTCTAAGGTAGGCGGCAGTGTTTCTCATGCTCCTTGATTACAGCAATGGTGGTGTCTCTTGGGGAGAAGGGATGGGCTTAGCTGATGCCATTTTAAGATAAATAGCAGTTTTGCTTAAAGTATGAACTGTGTACTAGATTGTTAATGGATGATTAGGAATAGGTGTTGGAGCTGTGCAAGGGAAATTTTGAAGTTGAAAGATCCTAGGTCAGTATAAAATGCAGTTCTGAACTGTCCGCGAAGATCTTATCGTGAAGTGCACACGGGTTCTCGGACACGTCATCATGCCGCACGCCAGCGTATGGTCATGTGGCACTGTCTGGAAGGTCCGCTATGAAGTCAGATGTTTGTAGATGTCTACGGATGCAAAACTAGTTGAATTAGTTGCAAAAAGTGTGTAGAAGTGTTAAAAATTATTTCAGAAGGTGGGACATGGCAGAGATTTAAGGTGACACTTTGTAAATGGGGCACAAATATTGCTATATTGAGTAAGTATGATATTAGTAAGTTATTGGAAAATAGCATGCACTGGTAAAAACCCATGAAATTCACCGAAAAAAACTATTGTTAAAGGGGCGTTATGGTTAAGTTGCACTAATAAAAACCTATGAAATTCAATGAAAAAACTTTGTTAAGGGGACGTTATGGGTAAGTTGCACTAATAAAAACCTTTGGCATTCACTGAAAAAACTTTGTTAAAGGGGCGTTATGGTTATGTTGGACTAATAAAAACCTATGAAATTCAAAGAAAAAACTTTCTTAAAGGGACGTTATGGTTTCAAGTAAAATTGAAAAACCCCAGAAATGTGCCAGTTATGGTAAGCTAAACAACCATAACTTGCGCCACCACCGTGCACTGCTAAGACTAACACCCAGGACATCAAAGATGACATCACAAATGGCATTGATGACATCACTGATGACATCACATGTGAAATACATTTTGATGAAAAGTCCCTACAAGGAGTTGTGTTTATATTGTTGGTAACAAGATGTCAGGGGTGATCAGGAGACCTATCATGAACTACTTAATCTATTAAAGAATGTACTCATCTAATATCATTGTATTGGAGTGTTGTCGTTAATACAGAAACCTAATCATATATAAACATAGGCAATGACTGCAGCATGCACCACAGAAGTACACTATTTATAATCTTGTAATTTTGGATAGTACAATAATGAATTCTACTGTATGAGCAATGTCAAACATGTGATTACTAGCTAACAATTCAAGATTTACAGCACTTGTGCTGGTACAGACAATACATATGAAGAACCACAATGCATACAAATCAGAGGCACATATAGGAAATCTAAAGTAAGGAAGAAAGAAACTGCATCATCAGAAAATGTTAATGACATTAAAGTTTATCTTCATGTTTACAAATGAATTGTGTGTTTGAGGCCTGCTCATTTCCCCATGTATGTGCACCATGAGCTGAGACCAAACCCTAACGAAAGTACTTAAAGAACATATGATAAGGTTAACGTCTAGATATATAGCACCTTTTTTAATTTTATTATTCTGACTGCCAGTGAACAAAACCACCAGGCCTATATATGTCACTAAACAAACACAAGTGGCCCAGATAAGTGATGTCATCAGTGATGTCATCAATGACATTTGTCATGTCATCTTTAATGTCCTGGGTGTTAGTCTTAGCAGTACACGGTGGTGGCATGAGTTATGGTTGTTTAGCTTACCATAACTGGCACATTTCTGGGGTTTTTCGATTTTACTTGAAACCATAACGTCCCTGCTGAACTACTCCTCTGGAGGAAGGTTTACATGCTGAACTACTCCTCTGGAGGAAGGTCTACATGCTGAACTACTCCTCTGGAGGAAGGTTTACATGCTGAACTACTCCTCTGGAGGAAGGTTTACATGCTGAACTACTCCTCTGGAGGAAGGTCTACATGTTACACTACTCCTCTGGAGGGAGGTCTACATGTTACACTAGTCCTCTGGAGGAAGGTTTACATGCCACACTACTCCTCTGCGGGCAGGATTACATGCTACACTACTCCTCTGGAGCCTGTTCATATGCTACACTAATCCTGTGGAGGCAGGTTTAGATGCCACACTACTAGTCTGGAGGCAGGTTTACAAGCCACACAACACCTCTGGTGACAGGTTTACATGCCACACAACTCCTCTGGAGGCAGGTTTATATGCCACACTACTCCTATGGAGGCAGGTTTACATGCCACACTACTCCTCTGCAGGTGGGTTTACATGCCACACTATTCCTCTGGAAGCAGGTTTACATGCTACACTACTCCTATGGCGCCTGTTCACATACTGCACTACTCCTCTGGAGGCAAGTTTACATGCTACACTACTACTCTGGAGGCAGGCTTACATGCCACACTACTCCTCTGGAGTCAGGTTTGCATGCCACACTACTCCTCTGGAGACAGGTTTACATGCCACACTATTCCTCTGGAGGCAGGTTCACATGCTATACTACTCCTCTGCGAAGTTTACTTTTATTAGCAATGTATTTTTAGTGCTGCAGATCTTGATACAAGGGGTCTCATTGTGGATAGGGGGGTAACAGTACAAACATGTGATATATTAAATGTCTTCTATTTTTTAAACATCACGTAATTATGACCTTTACTCATGTGAGATTAGTACTTTATAGGGTTCCTAGAAAGTGCTTAGAAAGTACTGCATTGGGTAAATATGGCGTCGGGTGCTTAGAAAGTACTGCATGGAGTAAAGAAGCCATTTTCACCCCCGAAGATACTTTCTAGGTACCCCATTCTGCAAAGATCCTATGAGATCAGCAAGTATTTAAATAGCACTTACACCATAGTCTTGAATTGATTGAGCTGCAGAGTTACCAAATGCATTTCCTGTGAGTAAAGTCCATCATGGATTCTTTATCTCGGGATCACAGTGGCGCTAAAATTCCCATTGAAAACAAAGCTGATTGTGTGATTCCTTGCTACCACTGTGGCCTCGCTTGCCACACCTACAAATATATATATATATATGTTAATGGAAGCTCCTGGGCTGAGCCATGTGGTTCTTTGTTTCTGGAGTGGCTTGCTTTCTTGTAAAGGCCTCTAAAAAACAGGGGGCTCCACAAGTGTAACACTTTGAGCAGTGACCCCCAAATAAGAAAGAATAGGAATAACAAATACTTTGTCTTTCTGGAATTCTATACAATAATTGCTAGCCTCATTAAAGATTTATTTCAGGCACACTTCAGGGGGTGAGTCCCTGATTTAGTCTGTTCTTAAACATCTCAAATTCAAAATGCAGACGAAAACTTCCAAAAAGCATTTAGGGTAGAATAAGCATCAATTTTGGAATATATATTTTGTTTTTCGCACTTATAGAATTTTTCTGCCGTTGTCTCTGTTACGATCATCACAAGACATTCCATCTTGGTGCCCTCGGTCACTTGACAACATCCTTGTGCCTAAAAGCTTGTGTACAGTTTAGAAACGGTTGACCACAGCACATAAAATGGCCCTTGATTGCATTCTGCCACAATAAATGCTTTGTTGTAATCTATCTTTCCTATCTGCATGGCATGCTGTTCAGTATGTTTGTTTGCATGTATGAGGTAACGAGTGTCCAGAGTATGGGATACCGTGTGAGTGGCTGCTGTCCCTGCGCTACTCTTAATTCTTTAATACACAGTTATGAACCCTTCCAATGGTATGTATTTTGCCAACATCTGAAGCCGGGAAGTAGAGCCATGCAGGCTTGAAATGTGGCCAACTTTGCATCAGACCTGCAGATGAACTGGCCTGCTGTTAAATCTCAGTAATCAGTTTTATTGTATCCACTACAAAGTGTAATTTGATTTCTGACTTTGAGAATATTCAGACATGTAATTGCTCATTTTACTATAGCTGGTAAGATAGCTATAGCTGGTAAGATAGCTCAGTGGGTTGAGCGCTCCCTTAGCTGCGAGGTGTGTGTGATCTGTAGGTTGAAGGTTCGAATCCCGGCAAAACCAACTCAGCCTTTCATCTTTCTGAGGCTGGAAAATGAGTACCAGCACAGGTGGGGTATTTGTATGTATATTTGTTCTAGTTAAAGAACTTAAGCGTAAGTGCTATATAATAACACATCATTATCATTTGACCTTGTACGTCTGCTTGCATTCACAGTAATTTGATAATGGGCCTATACACACTGATATTAACGATACATATGATGATCCATTCTTGTATGAAATGTACACACACATTACTGCGATATCGTAACCATATATTTCGTAGTGTACTTAGTAACAATTATATGTGATGCCATGTTCTGTTTCATCAAGGTGTGAAAGGTCATGGTCCATCGCTTCCCGTGATGTCAATTTGGGGTGAGGTCAAATGGCATCACTTTCTGTGATGTCATCAGAGGTCAATAGTCGTGTGATGTCAATTTCACTACCCCTGGCATTTTGATGAAATGACGTCCCTGCTGCTGAGGTCATTTCTGGGGCTGATTAAGATATGTCTTACAAGTCTAGCGCTATTCAATGAGGTGCAAATGTTGATTGCTTCACTAGTAAAACAAATATGCATGGGGTGCCCTTTAAGATAACATAAGAGAGCAGGAGCTACTTATAGCTTTAACCAACAGGGACCATGATGAGCTCGTCCTCACACAGTAATGCCTGTTTAGGATTTAATGATGCTATGGATTGCAATGTTTATATTTAATGTGGACTATCAGTCAGCATATTGATTACACATTAAATGCATTGTTGCAAGCTACGCATAAAGTTCGCACCATTACTGAGATTGAAAATCAGGACTAGGACTATGCTGCCCCCCATTATGCGTTACCCTGCCTGGAATACCAGTTTGCAGACATAATTAAATCAGTGATTTCCTAATTGCAAATTAATTATATCAAACACAATTTCTCAATCTGTCAATGTAAATGCATACTTTTTCAGAGTGAACTACTCTTTATTTTTCCTTTGTTGAATAATTAGATAATTTAACTGCAACATGCCAGCTCCTTGCATGCCACGATGTTTGCACATCCAGAGAATTTGTTTTAGTTTTTTTTTTTAAGTTCGCTATTTCTTGTGTCAAACATATCATAAACAAAATATAAAAATACCAGGCAAGCAGGGTAATCACTTCAACGAGGTGATTATGTACTTGAAAAGTTCCAGTCACCTGTAATCACCCGTCAGCTGCGGGCATTCACTTCAACTGAGCATGAGCAATGCCGGGCTGGGAACGGCATAGCGTCTGATTAAAAGCTTCACAAATAGTGAGAGGGTCAGCAATATGACCACGAGGCCTGACCACAACCCCTCCGCCCCCTCACTCAAGGTTTCATTTCTGTAACCTCGCCAACTTCAGGCATTGATATTTGATCAAGACTCGGGTCCTGCATTATGCAAAGGTGCAATCCCATTGAAAAACGCTTTGTAAATGAGGCTCGTACGCTCGTACTGTGATATTGTGAACTGTCAATGAAGCACAAAGTCTAGGTGGAGGGGTGGGGTATTTGATTCTTGAGAATAGGCAAGGAACTGAGTGCAAGAATGGACATGTTACTGGGCTGCCTGCAGAGAGCATCACAATGGGACAGACATTTATGAAGAATACATTTAGGACTAATTTACTGTACACTGTATGGAAGGTCAGTAATGATGTGTTATGGCCTGGTAGTGGGCTGTAACAGGTGCCAGAGCCCTGCATCCGAGTTATGGGTTCAGGTAAAGGCCAAGGGCGCGCAATGAGGGCCAGGGATGATAAAACCTAGGAAGTGCTACTTACTTACAAGCAACAGCATTAAGACATTGGTCTCCGGTTCAACAGATCAGCGCCTCAGCAGGGGGTCACCCGGCTCCTCCAGGGAAGAGTCCCATGTAAAGGGTGTGTGCTAGATGGTCTATCACACAAAGAGAGGACTTGGCCCTTCAACCTCCAGCTGCGAACGTCTACCACCACTAGGGCCTTTCAACACCCCCATAGTTTCTTGGTATTCAAATGAGTCCGCCGTCTGTCTAGGGCACGCTCACTTGACTGCACCCCATGACAGAGAAACAAGTACGATTTTGTATACTCTATATTCCCAATTCCGTGCCTGTTATTCAACAAAAACGTATTGCACTTTAAAAAAAAGTTTCCTATGTAAACATCATCTTGCAATGATGTTCACCTTGATACTTATTGGGGTGGAAAGTGCAGCCACAATATATATCCCGGGTTCTTCTGACATCCCACAGGTGTATGACAGATATCAGCCACTGCAAAACCTATGGTTCTGATTTTACAAAACCTATACTATCTTTTCACTCCCTTTTCCCACACTTTGAAATCTATGTTTCCGAGGTCACGCTATTAAAATGTAATATTTGAAAAGGGTGCAGATATGTCATTGAGTGCAGATAATATGCACGTGCAGTATGAGATGTTGTCTAACACAACTTTTTTTTGGATCATTATTGAATGCTTTAACATACGTGTAAAATACTTTATCGAATTTGTGATCATCTTAAAATATACTATTTCGCATTGGTAATGTGCTGTTTCAGAACCGAAAATGTTTTCTCATTAACTGCTAACTAATAGTTGGCATGGTCACTGAAAGATACAATATTGTACTGTGCATAAAATATACACTACCACAAATAGAAGAACAGTTTTAAACATAGGATAAGCAATTCTTTATGCAATATCCCTAAACCCAATGACATTTGGGACATATTCCTAACATGCAAGAAATCAGGTTTCTGCAGTAATCAAGCTCTATTCCAACACAGGAAAGACTTTTCATCCAAAGTAGTGTTATCACAGGTCATTGCCATATATCCACGACACTGATTCAGCATTTGCCCCACAAGGAACACAAATGCAGACGAATATTCAAGCTGATTCTTTGTGGCAAATTTGCCATAAGTCAGCCTGGTTGAAACATTTCAGAAATAACTGAAACACTGAGTATTGTGCATTTTTGGGGACCCAATTTGTTCCAGTCCATGTACATGGTCCGAGCAAAGCGATTCAGGTAGTTCCTGCCAAAACAGTATAAACAGTGCTAGCGTGGTTCAGCTATTTTGGGATCAGTCTTGTTAGATAGAGGGTGAGGCAGGTGGCTGCTAGAGCAGTTGAGGCAATAGGTTTTATAGGAGGAAGAAGTACAAAATCTATAGGATTGAGTTGAGGACGAAGTCAAAAATTAAAGTAGGCTTTAGTTGCAGGACGCTTCAAACATTTACATAGGTTTTAGATGAGGGACAGGTCAAACATTTTAATAGGGTTTATTTGCTGGCGATGGAGACATTCAAATAGTATTTATTACAGTGAGATGCAGGTTGGAAAGTGAAAGAGGATAGTCCATCTCGTTGACAATACTACATCCCAGAGACCAGTTTGCAGACATAAACACACCTGACTTTTCTTGTGAAGAGAAGTACACCAAGGACATTTTTGGAGGCATGCTAAAAGGGATTGAGTCATCTTTCAGTGGCCATACCGACTGCACTTGCCATTTTGGTCCCAGGTAAAAACAACCATTTCTTTATCGCATTTCTTTTACTGCAAACAGGTACATGGAGGTGTGGGGTTAGGTATATGGAATGTGGGGTGAGGAAGGTGAGGGTGATGTGGGTGGTCTCTGTGACAAATTGAATTCTGCCTCGCAGGAGCAAAGAGGATGAGCAGGGGTAAAATGACCCCCTCAGCGCTCACACTTCTACAAACCAAAACGCAATGCAATCATAAAGATAAAACAGGTACAGTCAACGGATAGACCACTTTAGCCTTTTGTGGTAAGGTGGGCAGAGGGAAGGCTATACTCTCAAGAGGGCTGTGAAGGTGAAGCAGTAGCAACCCAAATAAAACAGTATCACAGTCCAAAATAAAGGGAATGTCCAATGAAGGTTCTATAAACACTTTCATAAAACACACCATCTGCACTTAGAAGGAAAAGAGATTACTATATAAAAACCCACCCCAAAGGAAAGAACAGAGAAGATGCAAAAGACTGAAGAAAGTAGCACTTCGAGCATAGTTCCAGGAGCGGTAGGCAAGTACTACTATAAAAAGTATATTGGGTTGAAAACAGGGACGATCATGAACTTTCCAGTCTCTAGGGTCCAAGTGGACTGTGGGGGCAGTTCACTGTCAACTGTATCTGGATTCAGTTCTTGGTGGGCTGACACGTCAGACCCAGTGTTGAATGATGATGCAAGCTGATCAGGCTCAGTTCAGGCATGTAGGATCTTGGAGGCCCTGGCAGCAAGTAGGCCTCGAGTTGGGGTGAATGTGGAGGCTCTTTGCCCTTCTAACAGCAGCTCTTCAGAGATGCAGGTCAGGGAGGTCCCAAGAACACTTCGCAGTTGGCCAGGCAGAGTTGGCCTTCAGTTGCTGGGTGGGGCCAACAGGTGACACTCCAGCAGTTCCAGGTGGTGGGCGACAGTCGTCGAAGTGGTGATCGAGGTTGCGTCGATTTGTGATCAGTGAGGCGGAAGCTCATATGCTAGCTGGGCCGAGCCATGGTTATAATCCCCGGTTAGAGTTGGTTAGTGACACTCCAGTGATTCGGTTCGAGTTCCGGTATTGAGCAGTCCATCCAGCAGATGACGTGCTTCACTACGACACGAGGCTGGGTTGAGCTGGTTTAGATGCAAGCAATATTTTGGCTGGTTGGAAGAAGGCAGACACCACCGCTAGTGCCTTTCTGTTGTTCCAGATGTGGTGAACCCGGGGTGACAGGTTCCAGTGCGGTAGAACAGGAAGCTTCGGCTGTCTTGGACCTCCAGTTGCTGTGAGACCTTCGCAAATCACTCAATGACAGAATGCTATAAAGGGTCTGCTCTTCTAGCTTAGAAGTTCCTTGCACAGTGGTTTGTCATGCTCCACAGTGCTGGTCACTCCTGATATGCCCTTGGAGTGGTTCAGGGACAATCTTCCTTCTGTCTTGGACGGCTCCTTCTTCACCTCAGGCTGAGGGCTTTGGACAGGGCAACTGTCCCAAAGGAAGTCCATTGAGAATCTTCAGAATGTTTCTTTGGCCTTAAAGGATCCTTGAGGGACTTGGTGAATCTGCTCAAGGGGTGAGAGACCCCTTCTTTTAAAGGCACAGGTCCCCAGGTGATTGGTCTAAAGCTAGCCTGCTTTAACATACCAATCTCTGCTCTTGGCCAGAGTAGAATGTGCCCTGTTGATGTCACACCCAAAGTGCTTTGGTCCAGAGAAAGTAGATGGGACTGGAAAGAAAAATACAAACAGTGAGAACTCAGATGGTTGAAGGCTTCTTCCAGTAGCCAGAGCCCTCCAGACAATTCTACTCCCACCCCCTTCCCTCCTAAAGAACAACAAAACCCTTTGGACATGCAGCTCCCTGGTGTGAAGCTACTCCTCCTGAATGGGTGTGCTCCTTTGGGACCTGGGCCCAGGACAGCTGTCTGCTGTGCGGCTGTCTCTGGGGAAGGGTGTTACCAGCCCTCCCAAAGGGGATCAAAGAGAAGTTGGGTCCTCTGGGTTTCTGTCTTGCCGTTTGGCAGCATCGGCCCGTCTGAGCCAAATACACATTCCCTTCCACAGCAGAGCTGAGTCATGGGAGCTGACACGTGTGCGATTTCAATTTATATGTGGCAGTTATGATCATAAGTAGTATCATACACTATGCCTAAACTCAGGCATAGCTTATTTTTAGAGATTACTCTGCCACCGGCATGGGGATCTTATGAAAGTCACAAGGAGGGATCTGCCAGAAGGAACGCAATTTAGTGTCTTACTCAAAAGTTACTAAACAAATCTATGAGAAAAAAATCACAGCATATCAGCATATCTTGCTGTTGTGCAACTGAAGCAAAATCAGTCCAAAAGGATATTAATTCCTTTATTCCTTTATAAAACGTTTTTTGAAACAGAGATTATTATAGCTGGGAGGATAGCTCAGCGGCAGCCTGCGCGTCTTGGAAGCAAGACGACACGAAGCAACAACAGGTTCGATCCCCGGGTCCGCGCTTAGAAACCTCTGGGTGTTTAAGCGTGTTATAAATACGTAACTAAGACAAAAAAAAAAACACAATTACGCAACTAAGAAAAAGAAACAATTCCTGTAACAGCGCCTCGATGTCTGCGGGCTGTGTGAGCGCTTTATAAATGTTAAATAAATAAATAAAAATAAAAAATTGCAATTTTTTTGCATACAGTTTTGAAGTAAATTACACACAGTTAGGAACCACACCATTACATCAATAACTAGCACATTTCAGTGCGACATGAATACACCAACCAGATAGTGACAGAACCGTGCATAGTGAGAAAAAAATGCACGTGCACGTGAAACAAATAAATACACTATAGCAAAGGAAATGTAAGGATGGTCCTTTGTCAGGACAAAGAGACGCCCTGGTAAAAGAGAAAAATGATGCTCTCATTAAAAAAAAAGGGGGAGAACTAAAAATGCAAGCTAGCAGAAGCACCTGAGCCCATAGAAGTAGAAATGACTAACCTCACAGGGCACTACCCCACAAAGACAGCTCAGTGTGTCCACATCAACGCGTGGTGATTCCATAGTTTATACAGCACTAAACGCAAAGGAAAGAGAGCCGACAATGACGCACAGTCACTCGATCAGAAAACATTTGGGAATTTTGTGAAGAGAGCCAATTGTTCACTAAGAAATGCAAGGAAATGCCAGTCAACTACATTAACATACCTCGGTTAAATTGCTTGAAAAAGAGTATGAGATTGCTACCAAAATGGTCAGTTAAATTGACGATAGGATCACCTACTTCGCATGGGGAACGTAGATCTAATAAAGTTTGTCTGCAAAGCAAAACCAAACAGAAACAAGCATTGGTAATGCCAACAGTTTGGGCTTTTGTGTCAGCAAAGACACTTGTCAGGCACACCTCTGGGGGTATTGACTGCCCATTGATGCTAGCAGGTGCAAAGTGGTGTGGGTACCTGGGCATCTAACAGCAGTACCTGGCAAATGCCCAATACTTATACACAAGCCAAAACTGCTGGCTTTGCCAATGCTTGCTTTTACCAGGACTTCAGTGAAGGACACACATAGTGCTTATAAATCGAGTGGCTGAGCACCAACCTTATTAAGACATTTTGATTATACCAATAGAGCATTTACACCTCCAATTAATTAATTGACTCTCAAAAGATTGCTTTGAAAAAACACTGGCAGAGACTATGATTGCAAAGTTTAGTAAGGTTTCATTGAAGCAAGCTCAACAGTTCCCTGTTATGTTAATGTTAATGTTAATGGTTTTTATACTGCGCACAGGTGCCACTTGCATGGTCTCTCGGCGCTCTGGCAGTTCTGTGAAAATAAGAAGAGGGAGGATAAGTTAGTGGGAGGAGCCGGAGAAAGAGCAAGGGAGCTGTGATGTCCTGTTGGCAGCTTCAGTTCGGATGTACCATTCACTGAGCTTGGGTGCGAGGTTCGGGAGGCGGCCGTCATGTGGTGTTGTTCAATGTTGTGTGTGCTATGTCTTGCTGCAGTGTTGTGAAGTGTGTGCGTTTTGCTGTGCTGAAGAGTTATGGTTGTTTTAGTGCATTATATGAGAGGTGTATGCGGAGGGTTGAATTGTTAGTAACAGTTTGGGTTGTCGGTTGCTATGGCTGATCTTCAGCTTTTCTGGTTTATTAGTTCCCTTCTTTCTAGTTGTATCGGTAAAGTCGCCTCTGGGTGAAGGGCTCTTGCGCTACTTTGCTACTCCATCCAAACCTTGCCCATCAAACCCACAGCTTGAGTCTTTCACTTTGGAATTCCTAAAACACTTCATTATATACCGCTGATAAGTTCCTCTGAAGTATTAATTATAATTGTTTTTTTATAACACTCTTAATACTGAAGAGGTTTCTAGGCGCGGACCCGGGATTCAAACTTGTGTTGCTCTGCATTGTCCTGCTTCTAAGACGAGTGTGCTACCACTGAGCTATACTACCCATGTAAGCACATTGCATTTGTGGTAATGCTCTACACACATTGCAAACAAAACCGCCTCTTTTTTTAAATAAACCAGCATCTTTGCAGTTCTTGTGAACAAGTTCCAGCTCACAGTCCTACTCACAACCATTGCACTCTGACACACGAGGAAGAAAACCAGTCAGGGCGAGGGTTGTACAATTACCCTATGGGTAACATAGCATGATTGTTTAAATCACCTGCTCAGGCAAAGGCTACATCATTTAAGCACCCTTATGAGGCCTCCTGTTGAAGCAACGCTCAACCAACATAGCTGTATGTGCGCACAAAACCTGCATCTGGGCGCTTCACTCTGCTAATCATCTTTGGATTTGCAGAGCACCCAGTGCAAATTGTAAACCATCCTGGCGCCTGACAGCTTACACTTCTCAGGAAAACCCAATACTTTTCACATAAATAACTATTTAGACCTTAGGGCCAGTGCAGTGAGTAACTTACATACACGGGGGTTAATGACACTGATTTATAAATGCTACGATTTTATGAATGGCAAGAGCCTCACGTCAGGCAGTTCAGCAAATTTCAGGCAACAGCGCTTTGCATTCTGTAACTTGTAGTTTTGTTTATTCCCATTACATTTATTTAAAAAACCTGCATCAGTGTCACTTCTGTGCTAGACAACTCTGCCGCAAGAGCATTAACCTGCTGTACTCTTTTGTCAACATACTTTATTGAATTACAATGTATTGCCCACAGATTCAAGGTTGTGTGCCACTAGTAGCAAAAATACCTATTTCAGATGGTCGGTGACAGAGTGAGATGGTAGGCAGGCACTGCTATATGTACTTGCTTTGCCCACCTAAAGACCAGATTCCCTAGAGGAAATACAGCGATTTGCTTGTTTTGACACAGTGAAGGTGATTGAACCGTTCCCTAGTACTGTGAGGGTCAAAAAACCTCAGCACCTGGAATTCTGATTGACTGATAAGGTACGAAGCTGGTCCAACGGTGCTGGCAGTGAAGAATTTAAGGACGTACAATCAGATGGGGGGCAGGTGCAGAGGAAATAAGGTGCAAGGAAAAATGTGGAGTAGTTAGCCCTGCTCAAGCTGAAGTGGCTATGCATTACGGGGTTGGCAGTTCACACAGCATCAGAGTCACCTAGGAAAAGACGGAAACTCCATCCTCAAAAAGTGAAAACTCAGCCCAGCTGATGGCCCAGAGAAACCTATCCCTGGCAAGAGGGTGGTCACTCTTGTCCAATAAGGACTCAGCTCTCACAGACAAAACCCTTCGAGGGACAAGCCCCCCAAAAGAGGGAAGGCGAGGATTCCCCACTGTCAATCAGCAGCAAGAGGGGCATGAGTGTCATTTTAGGGGGGACAGGGGTGTTTGTCCCCCCCCAACTTTCATGGCACACCATTTTGTCCACATTCGTTTGGCTGGGGGAAATTTTCTTCAGATGTCATGTCCCCCCCAACATTTTCAGAAAAGTTACTCCACTGCAAGGGGGGCCGGGCCTTGGGAGGTTTTCAATTTTTTTGTTCCCACTGAAGGGACGGGGAAAAGTTGCCATTATAAGCCCAAAAAAGACAGTAAGGAGGAGAGAGGGAGAAGGCACAGAAGGGTCCAGATATATCAGGCAATGGGTGGGCTCATAACCAAACACCACCTATAGCCTGTCTGTCCCTCCTCAGATGTCATTCCTCCCTATCTGTACTCCAATGCAATAGTTTCGGCTTGCAGGTGTCGCAAGTGACACCAAATATCCCAAACTAAAAATGATGGGCCCACCCTCCTTCCGGGAGACTGATTGGCCGATCAGAGGACATCAGCTGGTAACTGGAATGCTCTCTGAAAGGCACGATCCACTGTGGCCCAATAAGTAGACCCCCTGGAGACACAGGGGAATCTGGCACTCACGACAAGGCAATTAAGGATACTGAGAGATGTAAGACTGATGGAGGGTTCCTGTAAAGGAGAAATTATCTTGCTATCTTCATATCAGTCGAAGGCTAAGTTTGAAGAATTAAGCGGGTGTAGCGCTCCCCTTTGCTCGTCTGGAGCGTGAAGAAGTCTAAGTTTTGGCTGCACACTATGTTTGATGAATACATTGAAATCGTGTCAATATGTTGAGGCCACAGGAAAAAACTCTTCTCATTTTGGGGAAAAGGTAGAGGGCACATTAATTGTTGTGTAACATATACCGTTTTCGCTCGATTTCTTTTATTTACTGGCGTTATTTGTAATGTTCTGTTTTTTTTTGCTTTTTTTTTTAAATGAGCCCCTGGCATTAGCTTGGAAAACACGTTTGATCTCCATGCAGAGAGCAGAAGCTGCACTGCAGGTCCCCCAGCTGCTGCAGGCAGCACAATCAGCTTTTGGTTTTCTAAAGCTTCCCCAGCCCAGTCCCCACCCAAAGATTGCTTTCAAAGTTTCAGCACAGGCATTCTTTTGTGTTCTATTGCTTCAGCTGGCAAAGTAGCGTGCGAGCATCTTTTGAGCAGGGGCCTGGTTTGAGATATCTTAGATTTTGCTGAGACATACACCAGAAAACCGATGCTGGACAAATGACTCATAGCGACCTGGCAGTACAAAACTTGCTTGGAAAAAGTGTTTAGCACACTGTGTACTGGGACATACTAATGGCAAACATTTGCAGGTTACTTATTACAAACATGCATTAAAAATGATGGCAAATGTGGGTCAGGTGGGGAGTGCAATGCTTCTTGGAACTGCATCTGTTTCCCTACTGAACAGAAACTTGCATATTTCCTAAGTTTTAAAAACAAGGGGGGTAATTCATGGATTATTTGCGCCGGAAAAAACGGGATTTGTGCGCCATTCTGCCCGCAAATCCCTGTTTAACAAATGGGGATTTGCGGGCAGAATGGCGCACAAATCCCGTTTTCTTCGGCGCAAATAATCCATGAATTACCCCCAAGGATTGTTGGGTTTACTGCAATGAAAGATAGATACCTTTGCAGGCCCTAGACCCGTGTGCTCTAATAATGGGAATTATGCCGTTTGCTGTAGGAAGGCAATTTATCATGCCTTAAACCAGCCATGTGAAAGCAAATGCCTGAATGAACCAACCTGAGTGCCAGTTCTGACGGATGCCTTTGGATATGAAAATTCTTGTTTAAGTGACCTACCTGTCAGAAATGCTGGAATGGTAACGCGTAAAGAAACCGCAGTCACCACATACATATATCATATCCATGTTTCCTTTAGAAGTAACTCTGGGCTTGATTTTAAAAAGCACTTTACAATGGTGCAATCCCATTGAAAAACACTTTGGAAATCAGGCCTTCTGTGTTCTGCTCTGCAGAGTCAAATGAACCCAGATCAAGAATAAGCTTAAAATGGTTACACATGTTAATAATGTAGTTATTCAGTGGTACCGCATTTGGCGATTTAAAATGATAAATGCTGACCCTCAAATTATTTTAATAGGCTATGGTACTCAAATAAACTGGAGAAGCTGTAAAGTACATCGTGAAAACTTTTCTGTGTTGTCTTCCAGTGACCAGTGATTCTCTATAGTGCAGTTTGCTCCCACAGGCTTTGCGCCCCATTGCTTTGGCATGGCAGTGGCAGATTACTTATAGGGGGCTTGCAGTTCTGTTCTAGCACTCCCCTACATGCTCACTATCTGGCAGCACTTGCTCCTCATGTTTATTTCACTGGCGAACCGCACTGATGTGCTCCAGTCCTCAGAATAGTTGGAGAGCGTGATTGCAGTTTTCAAGCAGAATGTAAACGTTTCAATACCAGTGCAAGAGATGACATTCGAAATAGAATAGGAAAGGATATCCATTTGAGAAATGAACAATTTTTCAGAAAAGAATACGTGTTTTGTACTATCGCTGCTCTCGCAATGGTCACTGTGAAGGGAGAACTGATCGCGGCTCAGGGTGCAATGACTCACGGGTTATGGTAAAGAGGCATCAACATGTGAACACTGGTCATCGTCCGCTCCCCCGATTCCCCCACACTCAAAATAGAAGCACAATAGCAAATTCTGCTTTTAACGCGGCCTGGAGCAATGCACTGTTAGTAGCTGAGTCGCTTTAGGAAAATATTCCTCGTGTGCGCAGAGGTGCACACAATGTCCAAAGACCACAGACCCAACACAGACACTCACATTAGATGCGCACGCTGCAGTTTGCATGTTATTTTTGAAGCAAACTTCTCATCAGCGCAGCCTCCATACAAAAGTGAATTTACAGGCAGCCTGAACCGTATGGCAGCATGCTGCACACAACATAGCCACCGCCACAATACATTATGTTAGCAAATTCACCACTGAAATGTGAACAGGTCTCAAGTCCTAAAAAAGCTCCCAAAATGCAAATTACTTTAGCTATTTTAAATAAAGGATCATTTTATTTGGAAGATGCATGGTATCTTTCACATTCAAAGATAGCCGACTTGTTTCCATAGAGCTTCCTTAGAGACAGTCATCCAAGATGGCGTTCTCCATGGAAGAGCTCACACACAATCAGAGTTCCGAAATGGGCAGGAATGGGTGGGATTAGCCATAGGGACTTCATTGACTAGGGCCAGGGTATTGGGAGGGATAACTGTGTGTCCCTCCTCAAATGTCATTTGCATTGGAAAAGCATTACAGACCCTCATACAAAACCCATATTTGAAACTCTAATGTCAATGACAATAGCTTCGACATTTAAGGTAGTACTTTCAGTGCCACCTAAAAGCACAAACTAAAAATCAGTCTGGTATCAGACAGCACTAGTTACAAAGCATCTGATTCATATTTGTGGACAATAAGATGGGATAAAGGTATTTATCTACTGAAAAGCTCTGAACCATGTAGACAACTAATGCAGCTCTATCTAGTTCTCATGGATCAAATCGGGAGGGACAAAACCATGCTCCATTATCACTGCCTTTAAAACATTTATCAAACAGATATCCCGAGCTATGTGAGACATCCAGCCTTTTTGCTCCATGACATCATCACGTGGTGCACATGTCGTGGTTGCAAGAAGAGGCCTCGAAAGAGCCTTCGAATTGCCTGACCCTCGCGCTGTAAGAGGATTCAATTCAACACTACAGCTAAGTCAACGCCTAGTCTATAATACTGAATGAAAACCCTTATTGATATATTTTTATGTCCAGTTCATGCGTTCTGGATGACTACCCCTATATAACACCCCTCTCTTGGAATCCCCCTGACCCCACTGAGCCAAGAAGTAGTTCTGTTTTACAAGTTAAAAGGTTTATTTGATAATTTAAACAAGAGATATATAGATCACACTTTATAATAAATTAATAATTGAATATCACACTTAATCTGATATGATACAGATTAACAACGGAGAATCTGGCACTAACACGCTTCTTGATAATCACTAAGGAGTTGACATGAAATGGATAAGGTAGCACACTGGTAAATAGGTACAGAAGGATAATGTGGTAGAGAATGCTTTATAGGGTTCAAGGAAATGCAAGGTTGAATGAATGAAATGCAGTATAGAAAATACTCAATATGATTTCAACAAAACAATGTAATCACTTTTCTCTGGCTATTCACTCCCCCCCTCTTTATGCAATGCAAGGGAATGGGAGGAAAGCACACAGTTCTCAGAAATGCAATCAATGTAATCAGTTCAATCCCCCCCAAGCTTAGACAACAGAAGTTTAAAAACACAGGCCCAAATTGCTTTGATATGTGCTGGCAATGAATTGAAAAGTATGCTAAAATACTTTTAATTCCCTTTCAGAGGTTCAGGGTGATTGGTATCTAGTTAATATTAGTCCAGGCTCACACTAGCAATGATGCAGGGATAGTTAGCAGGTTAAACGAATTTCTGGCAAATGGAAGGCAAGCAGCAGCTGATTTTACATGTGGAGAAATTTGCAAATCGCGGCAAAATTCGCGGATGCGCCGAGCGCTATTACAGAGGAACCACAAGGACTATCTCTATCGTTTTGGGGTCC
This sequence comes from Ambystoma mexicanum, assembly GCF_040938575.1. Lineage (NCBI taxonomy): Eukaryota > Metazoa > Chordata > Amphibia > Caudata > Ambystomatidae > Ambystoma > Ambystoma mexicanum. The sequence continues at coordinate 515,186,002 of NC_090941.1, forward strand.
TAGGAAAGCCTAGGATCTCAGCTTCAAAATGAAAGTTACTGCAAGTCTCTAGCACAAACGGTTGCGGAGATATGAGCGATTTAGTAGAGGTCGTTTTTAGTTTTGCAAATTTTAAACGCAACACTTTTTCAGCTTTAAAAATGATGGCAGAATAACACAATTTCTAAGCTGCAGTTCTACTTAGATTAAAATAGGATTGAATTATATTATTTTAACTAAGAGATTGGTTCTGCACAGTTTGCTATGTACTCACACTATATTCTTGAGTGAAATGGGCCTCATCACGGATCTGGTCAGGGTTTTAGACTGGACTCTGGTCTGGTCTGGTCTGGCCTCTGCACTTCACAGTGATCTGGGTCAGCTCTCTCTGCAGGTCTGGGTCTCTCTGGGTACAGCACTGCTTTCTCTCTGGTCTCTTAGTTCTGGATAGATTGAAGTCTCTAGTTTGGCTCTCTGGAGGTTGATGGAGGTAAAGTATGGATTTTTCCGGCAGAGCGTCCCGCTGCAGATGGAATTGAAAAGTCCCTATCTGTCCTGTCTGTCTGCTTTTATGTGTTTAGAATGTGGGTGTGTTCTAGCATCACTGACCCTACCTCTCTCTCAGCTTCTAATTGGTCAAACTTCCATTTATCATTTGATTGGGGAATGAACTGTGAGTCAGAGTGATGTCATTTTACAGCCTGCAGAAAGTCCACTCCTCTGTCAGATTGCACACATTCTATATTTGATAATAAAAGACATATTTCACAGTTACACAGTTGCTTGAAATTACATATACATGGTGTGGCTGAATTTAGCCATGTCTCTGTCCAAATCTGCTCTTTCTAGGAGCTTGCATTCAGAGATGGCACATAATGGACTTTTTAACTGATTTTGCAATTTCTGACATTGACCCAACTTTACATACACGTGCGCAGGGAGTACGGACATTAACTGATGAAGTTTCAGATTTTTAACATGCATACATTTAGAGTTATCCCCACTTTTCCGCTGACACCCCCCTGAACATACCACCGGTTCTAAAAACCTCTTAAACTGCGGGCAGAAAAATCACAAGAATTATGGTATCATTTATAAAATGTTCACATGTCCGCTCTATGAGTTATTCATCTTTTTAAAGTTATGTTCTGGCTCCAAAGGGGTGTGGTTTCCTCTCAGCACAAGGTTGAATTTCTGGTTTTTCCAGTTCTGCCAAGCCAGCTTGCTCTCACAGGCAGTGCTCCTCCCCTTTCCTCAGGAGGAAGCCACTTTTTACGACCATTTACGACTCCTGCCAATAAAACCTTTGCCTGAGCCAGGACAGGGCTTTGTTCACTTTCCTGCAGAGCACAGGTAATTCAATTATCAGATAGATGGCATATCCTTAGTGTGAGCAGCAAAAGGGCAGCTAGGCCTGGGAACACAGCTGTGACTCAAGTTTCACTCCTGATGGGGGTAGTTGCCAGGCAAATTGGAATCTCTTTAAGCTGTCATTTCTGTTCCCCAGTTTCTGCATTCAAATAAAACTAAACATTTTCACATATGCAGCTAGAAGGCTGATTCTAAGTTTAAAACTATGACATTTAAACAGTTACAAAGGCATGTGACACCAAACATAGGTCACTCATTTAATCTAAACATTTTCGATTTTAGTGTCTTTAAATCCAGTGCAACTTAAACTGCTGACTCCATAGCTCAGCCAGTTTTGTTATAAGCATTGTTCTGGGCTCTTCATTTCCCAGATTTTGTAGGCACACAAAACTCCATTCTACCAAATGTCTGCTGGTGTTCAGTGAATATTTTGCACATATTGCAATGTTTGAAATAGGCACTTTGGCTTGCCTTCAGAGAAACACAGGGTGGTTTTAAACTGCCGGCTTTTGGATAGTGGTGAGTACTGGTACTGCACCCATTTTTGGGATTTAAGAAAATGAATTCCCCACAATTCTAAGTTGCATTTGGCAATCAGCATTGCCATTCCCAATGCTTTCAGACTACTGTGCGGGTAGTCCAATGGTGGTTTTAGGCAGTTTCCTTCTGTGCCCATAACATCGGCAAAAATGAGTGGCAGCCTATTCTTCATGCATTTCCCTGTGCATTTTCTGGGAAGCTCTGGCCATCATGATGTTTTCCATGTCAGTACTGCACAGTTTTGAGGTAGGGCTCGGATGCATGGGTAAATACATCCCACAAGCCCTCCTCTTGCGATGGCCATTCGGTTTCACTGATGGGACTCGCAAGATCTGGGATGTTTCCTCATCTTCTTCCAATAGATGGCACAGTTCAGCATCTTCTTCTCCATCCGGTACTGATCGATCGGTTCTCCTCGCCGGTCCTGATGGGAAGATTGGGCGGTACCCCGGGCCCATTGGATCTTCGTTCCTGGTCTCCGGATCGCCCTCCTTGGCCCGTCTTCAGGTTTTCTTTCTCCTAGGACGACAAAGGAAGAGCGGCAATACCTACTCATAGACGTTTTTCCACCACTGTTGAGATAGTGGGGCAGCATATGCATTTCATCATAATGAAACATTACATTCTTATTTTGAAAAAAGAACAGTATAACTAAGAGACAGTTTCATGCAAATCACAATATTTTAGAGACTAGATGTGGTATGTTTTATGGTTGGAACTGAATTAGTCTGAGACAGTACCCGCTAGGATTCCAGAGGATTCCTCCAGTTGTTGCAGAGTGTGTCTGGGATGGCAACATTTCAACTGGTTTATGTGGACCCACTTGTCTTCCCCCTCTGCCGAACCGCCTTTGGGGATGTGGATTTTGTAGGCCACAGGTGAGATCTTGTCGATGATCTCAAAGGGTCCTTTCCATGTAGGCAAAAATTTGCGCTGCTTGGCCTGGTTCCTTTGGAAGTTGTATAGATAGACCCGGTCCCCCACCTGATATTCCTTCCTGGAAGTTTTCAGGTCATAATGGGTCTTCATGCTATCAGCTGATCTTTCTAGATTCCGCTGAGCATAAGCAAAAGCATGTTGGAGGTGTTTCCTTAAATTCTCTACATACTCATGAGTAGTGGAGGCATTTATCAGTGTCTGCTCTTGGGTCCTGTAGAGCAAATGCTGAGGAAGCACCATCTTGCGCCCAGTCATCAACTCAAATGGTGACATTTTGGTTGCAGATGAAGGGGTAGATCTGATAGCCATTAGGACCAGAGGTAATCGGATATCCCAACTTGGCCCAGAATCTGCCACAAACTTCTTTAATATGCTCACAATTGTCCGGTTATATCTCTCTACTGCCCCAGAAGAAGCTGGTCTATAAGCAATATGCAGCTTTCTCTTGACCCCCAGTATCTCCCACATCTTTGTCATTACTTCACTGGTGAAGTGGCTACCTCTGTCTGACTCAATCCTTTGAGGTAGACCAAAACGAGAAAAGATGTGGTTAATCATCAAGGCAGCTGCCGTTTCTGCCTTGCAATTTGGGGCTGGGAGACATTCCACCCACTTGGTAAACAAGCATGTCACAGTCAACATGTACTTATTCCCCCTAGCCGAGCGAATCACAGGGCCTACAAAGTCGATTTGTAAATCTGACCATGGCAGGGTCATCCCCCTCTTTTGGAGAGGCGCACGGTGCGTGAGGGATGATGGCTGAAACTGTGCACACACAAGACACCCCTTCAAGTATTGGTCGAGGTCCTGCCCCATGTGTGGCCAGTATGCAACCTCTCTTAAGATTTCCAATGTTGTGTGAAACCCCCTATGACCGGCAGTGGCCGCATCATGGGCGTGACTTAACATCAGGCTTCGGAATGAGGTAGGAACCACCCACTGATCGTGGCCAGCTTTGGATTTCCTTACCAACAAACCGTCTTGGATCCGGAACATTTTTGGACATTTCATCAACACTCTTAGGTCCTCTTTCCCAATGTAATCGGTATCCGTCAGGGGAAAGTTCTCAGGGTCCTCAAGGTGCTGGTAAAATTTACCAATTATTGGATCCCCCTTCTGAGCAGTAATCAAATCAGCATCAGGGGTCTCCTTACTCCATTGTGCAATTGAGAGGTCGTTGTGAGCATTTGTCTGGGACCTAGTGATGGCAGTGACCTGGATTTCCCCCAACAGGGACTCAATCTCAATTAGATCCCCTTGGATGGCCCCGGTTTTGGCCAGCTGATCAGCTAAGTCATTTCCAGTTTTGTCTGGTCCCTCTACTTTGGAATGACCCTTGATCTTTTTCCAATAGATGGTCATCCCATTCGAGGTGACCAGATCATCAATGTTTTGGATCAACTTCCCATGTTTCAAGGGTTTGTTGTTAGCACATAACATGCCTCTGGTTTTCCAATTAACCAGGTGCTCCACGAACCCGTTCCGTACATAATCCGAATCTGTGATTATGACCAGTTCGTGGAGTTGATGCTGGACAGCAGTGAGGATGGCCTGATGCACAGCCATCAATTCTGCCACCTGACTACTTCGGGGACCAATTTTGTATCCAGCGGAGGGTTCTGGGGACTCATTCACCCATGCATTCCCTACGCCAGCCACCAGTTCTTTCTCCCCGTTGTTGTCAACATGGTAAGAGCATCCATCCACATACACAGTGGGCATTCCCTCACACTTGTCTTCTTCAAAGACTTTGTGTGGGGAATTAAGGTATGCCTCCATGTTGTCCTTGATTTTCAGACTTTCGTCCTCGAGACAGTTTTCTCTGGCACAATCATGCAAGTCAGCCAGACCTTGCGCGAGGGGACTCTTCTTGTTTTGGCCATATCTGACCTCCACAGGAAAGCCTTGCATTGACAGAATCCAGGAAGTAATTCGGGAATTACTCACATTTCCGGCCCGGATTCTGTCACTTTGGAGATATTGCAGAGGCTGGTGTGGAGTCTCCACTATGATGTGTTCCCCCTGGATAAACGGGCGGTAATTCTTCAATGCCCACACCGTTGCCAGGAGTGCCTTCTCACAATCGTTGAATTTTTCCTCCACAGAGGATAAAGTTTTGCTCGCATAGGAGATTACTTTATTGACCTTGTCATGCTTTTGATATAATACTGCCGTCAAGTACGTATTAGAGAACCCTGTCTCCAGGAAGAACTCCTTGTTTCTGACCGGGTAAGCTAGGCAAGGCGCTTGTGAGAGGCTTCTTTTGAGTTGTTTTACTGCCTCGGCTTGTTCTGGACCCCATTCCCACTTGACCCCCCCCCTTCAGGAGATGAATCAGGGGTCTGGTGATCTCTGCGTAGCCCTCAATGAACTTTCTGCTGTAATTAGTCAGTCCAAGGAGGCTCCTTAGTTCCCGCAGAGTTGTGGGGTCTTTCAGTTTCTGAAGTGCTTCCACTTTCTTTTCCTGGGGACAGAGACCCTGAGGAGTAATCTCATGCCCCAAGAAATTGACACAGGTTCTACACCACTGTGCTTTCTGAAAGGAAAGTTTTGCTCCGGCGGCTCTCAACTGGGTCAGAACATAATGGATCTCCGCTATGTGTTCCTCCACAGATGAACTTTTGATGAGGACATCATCTACATAAGCCAGGTTACCCCTTGCACCCAGGTCGGGCATGGCCTTATGTAGGAAAATGTTGAATTCATTGCCGGAGTTGAGGTATCCGAAGGGAGTCCGGGTCCATGTGTACTGCTGGCCCCCAAAGGTAAAAGCCAGTTTGTATCGGTCCTCCCTGCTGACAGGCACGGTCCAGTATCCATTGGTCAGGTCTATTGCAGTGAATACCTGTGACCCCTGGATCTGGGTCAGCCCTTGGTCAATGTAGGGAAGAGGCCATCGGGAAGTATGGACCCGTTTGTTGAGCTCCCTGAGGTCGGCGCAGAGTCTCCACTGGCCGTTTGGCTTCAATATTCCCAGCACCGGATTATTGAAGGTGCTGTGGACTGGACGGATTATTCCCCGGGACTCAAGGTTCTTAATTATTTCAGTAAGGGACTCCATGGATGCGAGAGGCAAACGATATTGCTTCACAAACACAGGAGTCATGCCAGGGTCCGTGGGGATCGTTGTTGTGTGGATGTCAGTGCGACCACAGTCATACGAGTCTACCGCAAAGAGATCTTGGAAATCCAAGAAAACTTGTTTCAACTTTTGCTTTTGTTCCAGAGTCACACAGGCATCAGCTAGGTTGACTCTCTCTTCCACCATCTGCCTGAAGCCTGGAAAGACTTCTGGTTTGGCTATTTCAGCGGCCTCCTCCAGCTGGGTGGAGAAGTCCCTGGTCAGAGTGCTGATTTGGACCGGAGGCTTCAGGTGGGAAAGGCAGCCCTCATGTACCTGGAAAATCACCTCATCCCTCCTGAATTCACAAGTCACATCTTCCTTACCATAAGGGCAGGAAGTGTACACCAGGAAGTTCCCCCCATGCCGGGTAAAAATCCTGTCTGGTGTTGTATTGTCCTCACTGTCACTGTCAAAACAGTCCTTGGGGATTGGTCCTAACAGTTCATTTCTAAGATCAATGGAGAAATGTCGGTCATCAACCGCCATTCCAATAATGGTGCCTGCGGCTAGAGTAATACTCTTTAAGTCGCTGTTATCCACCTCTATTGGAATGGTGTCATGTTCTATGTTGACTAATGGAGTTGGGTTTACCCCCAACCCTTGCTGTTGGAGAGAAGCATTTAGATGTATGTAAGCATCAGGGTTTTTCAACTCTTGTCCCCTTTTAACTTTCACTTCCAGGGAGAATTGTCGGGTCCTTTCTGGGATGGTGACTTCCTCTTTAACCTGAATTTCAACTGCATAAGGTAGCAATTGAGCTGACCTAAATGCTTTTTCTGGATCATCAAAGCCCATGGGATTATCCGCTAATCGGGACCAGGCTTTGAAGTTTATTAGGTCCAAACTAATGGCAAAGCGATTGAGAATGTCACTGCCTACGTAAAAGGCGGCAGGGACGTCTCGCACGACCCAACAATTATGGACTATGCTCTTGTTGCCAATGGAGATTTTGAGCATACACCTGCTTGGCAGGAGATGTTTGGAACTAGGTGCTTCCAGGTCCATTTCCCATTTGTCTATCAGTTTGAAGGTGGGAATGGCTGGATCTTTTGGGAGTTGGCGAAACATGGCTTCGCTGATGAAGCTCTTACCGTTGTTCACACACACTCGAGCGAGAACATAGTCCTTCCCATCATTTAACTGAACAGGGATGAACAACTGCTCTCCAATTTGCTGAATATCAGCCAGGCTTTGAGCTGATTTCACATCTTTCTGGACTATAGGAGTGGGAGTTTCTGATTGTGGATTAGTATAGAATTTCAGAGTGTTTCCTTCCAGCGTGGAATACCACTTTAAACTGGGAGGAAGGTTGATTTTCAGAAATAGAGAGGACCCCCCATCACTAGTCTGTTGTCCTACTGCTATTACTGTCACGTCTGGAATCTGGTTGTTCTGGAAGTGAAATTCTACTTGGTCAGATTTTTGTTCAACCATGTGGCAGGTGCCGTTTAAACTAACATGGTTGACACTCTGTTTTAATTTTATTGGTCGGCTAGTCTGGGTCCAGAGGACCTTGTTTACACAATCTATTAGGGGTGACAACCTTCTCAGGAGGTCATTCCCTAGTAAACAAGGGGTGCCCTCTGGGGTCACAACTATGACCGGGTGTTTCAACTTATGTCGCCCAATTTTAATGTCCAAATCTGCGGTCCCCACAACGGGAATTTCCTTCCCGTCAAAGTTCTGCAGTTGTCCAGGAAGAGAGGTGAGAGGAATTTGGTAATTCTCTCCCCTTCCTGCATTCAGTTCGTCAAAGGCCCTTCTGGACAGAAGGGTAGCTTGAGATCCAGTGTCCACCAGTGCCGAGATTGTACCCTGCCCCTGTACTTGTACCGGGGCATAATATCTTCCCTCCTTCTCCTCAAGGGGGCACAGATAATGTACATTTTTGGACAACTGGTGGGCTAATTTTCTGGTTTTGGACATCGCGAGAGAAGAATTTTGGGCAGAATTCTGTGGAGAGCCTTGGGAATCTGAAAGAAAAAGTTGGCAACTGGAGATCAGAGCCATTGTGGGTTCCCCTGGCTCCGGTTCCGGGCCGCCCCCCCCTTTTTGGAGGCAGTCCCCAGTATGGGTTTGAACCCGGGGATTTCCTTGCTGTTGGTTCTGGGATGAGATGGTGGGCGGCGGTAGCTCAGTCTCCACATCTCCCCAGTCTGGATTTGCATCCCTAGGGACCCATTTTTCTTTGGGAGGAGTTCCCCCCTCTCTGAAGGAGAAGATCCTTTTCCCAGGATCCTCTGAGGATCCCTCTCCCTCAAATTGGAAGACCTGTACCTCCTCCTCAAACCGAGTCTGTTTGGGTCTTTTGTTTCTCCTACCCCCCCTCTGCTCCTTAGGAGGCAGACTTTCAGGGGCAAGAGATTTTGTTTCCGGTTCCTGGGTTTCCAGGGGCTGTTTACAAGTGAGGAAGGAAGCTTCCTCCAAGGCTTTACACCCCCCTTCCCCTTGTGCCTCCTCCCTGGGAACCGTTGAGTTATCGGGGTGCTGCCCCCGTCATTGTTCTGGAGCACCAGGTCCAGAGTTGGGTGCGTTCTGCGCCGGCACGCCCATCTGAGGGTTCTGCTGAGCCCTCAGTATGTGACCCAGATCCCGCGCCATGTTTTGAACCTGGCGCTCTAACTGGGAAACCCGCTCAGGCTGATACGGGGCCCTGTTTTCTCCCCTGGGCTGATCCCGGGAAGGGTAGCTATCCCTCCTCTGGTAATACCCCGGGTTGGGAAGATTTGGGTACCCCTCCACCCTTGGCCTCCCCTCTCCCGGATTCAGTGGTCTGGGCTCAGGGAATTGGGGAAAGAAGGATGGATGGTTTTGGGGCTGAAAGTTGGGTGGATACCTGGGGAAAAAGTTCTGCCCAGGATTTGGAGAGTTTCTGCCCTCCGGTGGGAAGTTAGGAGGGAAGTTCCCTGGGTTAGGTGCTTGGCTGGATCCCCCCCCTTGGGCTGGAGGAGTCCACACATAACCCAGGATGGGTCTGTTTCCCTTGTAACAGGGACTTACATAATCAGGAGAGCGAGGGACCCCATTTGTGGGGCTGCCTCCCTGGCTCCCTGTCTGTGACTGGCCCGAGGACCTTCTGGGCCTAGCATTATTAGGTGCAGGTAGGTTTTTAGGCCCCCCCATCTCCAAATCTAAAACGGGGGTGACCTTTACCTCTGCCACCTTGGCAGCAGCAGGGGTGGTGTTGGCTTTGGGGTTTTTCTGGGCATTACTTTTGCTATCTATCGGTTTCTGCACCTCATAGATCCGGGTAGCCTGTTCAATGACCCAGTCTAAAGATCTTTTCTCGTGAAAATCCCTCACGAGCTGGGTCATGATATATTTGGGCAAGGCATGGAAAAACGTATTAATAAATTCCCTGCTATCCGTGCGCACCCTTCTTGTGGTCTGTGCAAAAGCACGCTTTAACTCCTGCACAAATTCTTGTGGGGCCTGATCCTCCCCACATTGCAAATTGTAGGCTGCCTTGCGAGCCTCTTGAGGATTTCTGTGAACAGAAAAATGTTTCAAGATGGCCGCCTTATAGGTGGACCATCTTAAATGATTTTGGTCCTCCAGCCCCGCAAAGAAACTGGAGTATTCCGGGGAGAAGGTCCACTTTACATATTGAATACAACTTTGGCTGTCCTTCAAATGGAAAGTCTCCATCATTTGTTCAAACAACTCTAAGTGCTCCCAAACAGAATACTTAGCGTTCTTATGGTAAGGCGTGATGACGCTCCTGATCGCCTTAATCTGCTTTAAGGGGTCCTTAAGCAAGGCCCTTTTTGCCTTATTGGCCTTTTTGGTTCGGGTAACCCTTGTCCATTCTTCCTCGGACTCAGAGGCACTGCTCCCAGAGGTTCCCGTCTGTTCTTCCAGGTTTTCCCGGATTCTGCGAGCCTGGGAATGGCTGGCAGAGTGTGGGGACCTGGTCTCCTGTGTCCTGCGCAGTTCAGAGGAGTCTTCAGATTCCTCCTTGCTGCCAGGATTTGATGGGTACCCCCTCCACTGACCTAACTGGGCAGAGGTTTTCAGGATGCCCTTAATGGGCCTACTCTCCTGGGGTTCCCCATTGAACTGTACTGTACTTGGGTGCCCATACCCGGATGCCCACCCCTCCATTCCTGAGTGGTACTGGCCTATGAGCCCCATACTCTTAGCTGGATAGTAATCTGCCATCCCTGTGGCCCTGTGCTCATGTGCGCCAGGGGACATGGGGGTGGTAGAGTCCAGGGACTGGGGGAGATGAAGGCCCCTGGTGGTAGGGCTCCTGCGGTTATGGTCAGGAATCTCTCTTTCCCAGCGGACCTCATCTCTATCCGCCCCTGCTCCCTGTTGCAATGCAAGAGCCTGCATTTGTGCTTTCAGTTCCTCTGTTAAGGCCTTACTCGACTCTATCAGTTTCTCCTGCATCGCTACCTGTTGCTGGAGCCTATCATTGTGTTGGCAGAGAGCCTCATTCTCTCTCTGTGCTTCCTGATTGGTCCTGGAGTACTGGGCCAGTCTTTGCTGCAGGAGGGTTACCTCCTGGGCAATGTCCCTATTGGCCTGCTCCTTTCTTGCTAGAGCATCCTCCACCCTCCTGGTGTGCTCTAGCAAGTTCTGGTGTTATTTTTGGAGGTCACCCAGTCCCTGGTGGGTCAGGTGATTTTCTTCCATTTTTCTTTTTAAATGGCAGACTTCCTGGCCTAAGGTATCCCTTTCCTGACTGAGAGCCTGCATTTGTGCCGCCAGGTCGTCCCTCTGCCTTTGGAAGGCACCAGCATTCTGGCGCTCCTGATCAAACTCTGCCTGGGTATCCAGGTCTTTCAGAATTAGTTTGTTGCTCTCTGCCTTCACTCTATCTAGGTGGCCTTGCAGGGTGACTACCTGCTCAGCACATACCCTGTTGAAGTTCAGTTGTTGCTCCAGCTTTTTCTGGCTTTGCAGTAGGGAGTCCAAACCTTCTTGGTGTTCCTTTTGCAAGGCCAGAAATCTGGTATCCTGTTCTGACTTTTCCTTTTGCAGCACATCCATATCCTCCTTCATTTTAGTGATGTACTGCCTACTATCATCTTCTGACTCCTGGCTCCTCTGCAGCCTCTGCTCAGAAGAGACCAGGTCAGATTGGACCTTCTGTAATGCCATCTGTTGCCTATTTGCCAGATTTTGGCTTTCAGCACATCTATCCTGCATGTCTCCCATATATAGGTACAGGTATGCTGCTATCCTGGCAATCTTATTGTGTTCCTCTTTGGCTTTAGGAGCCATATATAGTTCACTCAGGGCCACATGTAAGGGACCCTGATCTCTATATATATCTGACCCTGTTTCAGTGACCTGTCGCGTGATGGCCTGCAACCAGGCATCCTGGCCCTGTTCAGTCCATTCACCTCTCACAAATAGTTTATGTAAGAGGTGCTCTCTGGCTATTTTCATGTCTACTAAGGTCGTCATTCTAGAGATTGGTCTCTGTCCTGACTTACAGAAGTTAGTGTTTTATTTTTGCAGAACAGAACTTTTCTTGGAGTGTCCCTTTTGAGGAATGCTTCACAGCGTAATGCAGCGTGGTGATCCGACCGGATGTATGTATCCCGTCAGTTAGCACACTGTATTAAGCTGCACAAGTGGTAAATCTAACCCACCGTCTCGGCTCGAGCCCCCAATTTGTAAGAGGATTCAATTCAACACTACAGCTAAGTCAACGCCTAGTCTATAATACTGAATGAAAACCCTTATTGATATATTTTTATGTCCAGTTCATGCGTTCTGGATGACTACCCCTATATAACACCCCTCTCTTGGAATCCCCCTGACCCCACTGAGCCAAGAAGTAGTTCTGTTTTACAAGTTAAAAGGTTTATTTGATAATTTAAACAAGAGATATATAGATCACACTTTATAATAAATTAATAATTGAATATCACACTTAATCTGATATGATACAGATTAACAACGGAGAATCTGGCACTAACACGCTTCTTGATAATCACTAAGGAGTTGACATGAAATGGATAAGGTAGCACACTGGTAAATAGGTACAGAAGGATACTGTGGTAGAGAATGCTTTATAGGGTTCAAGGAAATGCAAGGTTGAATGAATGAAATGCAGTATAGAAAATACTCAATATGATTTCAACAAAACAATGTAATCACTTTTCTCTGGCTATTCACTCCCCCCCTCTTTATGCAATGCAAGGGAATGGGAGGAAAGCACACAGTTCTCAGAAATGCAATCAATGTAATCAGTTCAATCCCCCCCCAAGCTTAGACAACAGAAGTTTAAAAACACAGGCCCAAATTGCTTTGATATGTGCTGGCAATGAATTGAAAAGTATGCTAAAATACTTTTAATTCCCTTTCAGAGGTTCAGGGTGATTGGTATCTAGTTAATATTAGTCCAGGCTCACACTAGCAATGATGCAGGGATAGTTAGCAGGTTAAACGAATTTCTGGCAAATGGAAGGCAAGCAGCAGCTGATTTTACATGTGGAGAAATTTGCAAATCGCGGCAAAATTCGCGGATGCGCCGAGCGCTATTACAGAGGAACCACAAGGACTATCTCTATCGTTTTGGGGTCCTAGGAAAGCCTAGGATCTCAGCTTCAAAATGAAAGTTACTGCAAGTCTCTAGCACAAACGGTTGCGGAGATATGAGCGATTTAGTAGAGGTCGTTTTTAGTTTTGCAAATTTTAAACGCAACACTTTTTCAGCTTTAAAAATGATGGCAGAATAACACAATTTCTAAGCTGCAGTTCTACTTAGATTAAAATAGGATTGAATTATATTATTTTAACTAAGAGATTGGTTCTGCACAGTTTGCTATGTACTCACACTATATTCTTGAGTGAAATGGGCCTCATCACGGATCTGGTCAGGGTTTTAGACTGGACTCTGGTCTGGTCTGGTCTGACCTCTGCACTTCACAGTGATCTGGGTCAGCTCTCTCTGCAGGTCTGGGTCTCTCTGGGTACAGCACTGCTTTCTCTCTGGTCTCTTAGTTCTGGATAGATTGAAGTCTCTAGTTTGGCTCTCTGGAGGTTGATGGAGGTAAAGTATGGATTTTTCCGGCAGAGCGTCCCGCTGCAGATGGAATTGAAAAGTCCCTATCTGTCCTGTCTGTCTGCTTTTATGGGTTTAGAATGTGGGTGTGTTCTAGCATCACTGACCCTACCTCTCTCTCAGCTTCTAATTGGTCAAACTTCCATTTATCATTTGATTGGGGAATGAACTGTGAGTCAGAGTGATGTCATTTTACAGCCTGCAGAAAGTCCACTCCTCTGTCAGATTGCACACATTCTATATTTGATAATAAAAGACATATTTCACAGTTACACAGTTGCTTGAAATTACATATACATGGTGTGGCTGAATTTAGCCATGTCTCTGTCCAAATCTGCTCTTTCTAGGAGCTTGCATTCAGAGATGGCACATAATGGACTTTTTAACTGATTTTGCAATTTCTGACATTGACCCAACTTTACATACATGTGCGCAGGGAGTACGGACATTAACTGATGAAGTTTCAGATTTTTAACATGCATACATTTAGAGTTATCCCCACTTTTCCGCTGACACCCCCCTGAACATACCACCGGTTCTAAAAACCTCTTAAACTGCGGGCAGAAAAATCACAAGAATTATGGTATCATTTATAACATTTTCACATGTCCGCTCTATGAGTTATTCATCTTTTTAAAGTTATGTTCTGGCTCCAAAGGGGTGTGGTTTCCTCTCAGCACAAGGTTGAATTTCTGGTTTTTCCAGTTCTGCCAAGCCAGCTTGCTCTCACAGGCAGTGCTCCTCCCCTTTCCTCAGGAGGAAGCCACTTTTTACGACCATTTACGACTCCTGCCAATAAAACCTTTGCATGAGCCAGGACAGGGCTTTGTTCACTTTCCTGCAGAGCACAGGTAATTCAATTATCAGATAGATGGCATATCCTTAGTGTGAGCAGCAAAAGGGCAGCTAGGCCTGGGAACACAGCTGTGACTCAAGTTTCACTCCTGATGGGGGTAGTTGCCAGGCAAATTGGAATCTCTTTAAGCTGTCATTTCTGTTCCCCAGTTTCTGCATTCAAATAAAACTAAACATTTTCACATATGCAGCTAGAAGGCTGATTCTAAGTTTAAAACTATGACATTTAAACAGTTACAAAGGCATGTGACACCAAACATAGGTCACTCATTTAATCTAAACATTTTCGATTTTAGTGTCTTTAAATCCAGTGCAACTTAAACTGCTGACTCCATAGCTCAGCCAGTTTTGTTATAAGCATTGTTCTGGGCTCTTCATTTCCCAGATTTTGTAGGCACACAAAACTCCATTCTACCAAATGTCTGCTGGTGTTCAGTGAATATTTTGCACATATTGCAATGTTTGAAATAGGCACTTTGGCTTGCCTTCAGAGAAACACAGGGTGGTTTTAAACTGCCGGCTTTTGGATAGTGGTGAGTACTGGTACTGCACCCATTTTTGGGATTTAAGAAAATGAATTCCTCACAATTCTAAGTTGCATTTGGCAATCAGCATTGCCATTCCCAATGCTTTCAGACTACTGTGCGGGTAGTCCAATGGTGGTTTTAGGCAGTTTCCTTCTGTGCCCATAACATCGGCAAAAATGAGTGGCAGCCTATTCTTCATGCATTTCCCTGTGCATTTTCTGGGAAGCTCTGGCCATCATGATGTTTTCCATGTCAGTACTGCACAGTTTTGAGGTAGGGCTCGGATGCATGGGTAAATACATCCCACAGTGCCATAGCTTTATCGTTTTTGCTGAAAAATATTGCATCATGAAAGTTTGATAGCAGATAAATTAAATTGTGAAATCATACAGCTACAATGGCTGGCACGAGCCATTTTTCAAATGAAAACATATGTATGTGAAAGGCTGAATACATAAAGACTGAGTGCAACACATTCAGCTTTTCAGTAGCACAATACCTTTATCCCATCTTGTTGTTCATTCAAGCCCTGCACATTGGTACCCATCCTATGTATCCACCTAGACTCTTTCCTCAATAGGATGCGTTCTATATTTGTATCTCCTTTTATTGAAACTACCACCCACCACTTGATATCATATGGGGAATGTCCACACAATAGAAAGTTGGACCATAGGGGCATTGGTTACCTTGCATATTATTCGAAACCTGTGTTCTGAAGTGTGGCTATTCACTGATCTCATTGTTTGCCCTATATACCTCAGCTCACAATGGCATTCAATGTAATAAATTGTTCTCTGTGTTTTGCAGTTTGCAAATTCTAGTAGGAACCATTGTCTATCACCAAGCTTAAATGAGAATTTTTTTTTGTGAATTTACATGCGGAGAACTGGCCACATGGATAGTTTCCAACTAAGGGTTGTAGATTGCACAGTGTGTTTTTGGGGTTACTTTCTCAAAAGTGCACTAGTTTATCTTTCAGATAAATGGCACGTGAGCAAACATTGGTTCCTCTTCCTCAGGCAGATTAAGTTTTACTATTGGACAATGTTTTTTAATGATGTACTTCAGTTTGGATGGCATGGGTGAATGTGTAAGAGCGCATGTCATTCTAATTCTGATTAGAGGGTCTATCATGTTTCTCAAGGAGACTCTCACGTGGATTGAACCTAGCTCTTTTCTTAGACCACTTGACAAGGTTTCCTTGGATAGCCCCTTTCAATCAGCCGCTCATCCAGTACTTCAGAGTGGAAGTAGACATCCTGCAGATCAGTGCAATTCGTTCAAAGGCAGAGATATTGTCCTAATGGCAAGTTGTCTTATAGACTGCTTGGATGAAAGCTTGTATAATGAAGGACCATGTTCCTGTCCATTGGTTTACGGAACAAAGTGCACTGAATGGAATCATCAATGGATCATCTTGAGATTCAGATCAAGAAAGTTGATCTCAGATGGACTATAGTCAAGGGTAAATTGAATATCATTACAGTTATTCATCCAACTGTGAAATAACTGGAGAGTATTTACATCTCCATGCCAGATGAACAAGACATCATCGATGTATCTTGCCCACAATGAAAAACGGGGTATCTTCAGTTCATATGAACTTTTTTCAAATGAGAACATGTACAGCACAGCCATGCTCGGCGCAAAAGCAGCCCTCAATGCCTTTCCTTTTTTCCTTTTATTTGAAAGTAAAACTGTTAGTTGAAGGCAAAGTTGTTCTGCTGAAGGGCTATTGCCATTAGTTCAAGAAGAAACTCAATGGGTACACAGTTATTAGGGAGGCTGGTGACAAGATGATCTCTGATGCATTCTACCGCTTCCTCTCGCGGGATGCTTGTGTATAATGCATGGACATCCCTGGCTGATAGGATATCATCAAAATGCCTTATCCTTTTCCCCTCTAAAGCTGTAACTACGGAAGTCTTGTTTTGTAGAAAAGATCTTGTGGTTTAACTAATAGGTTTCAAGAAACTGTGGATGAACTTGCATATGAGTTCCAAGATAGAGGCACATCCTGAGACAATGGGTTTACCTGGGGGATTCACTCTGTTTTTATGCTGTTTTGGCAGTGCATAAAACTGCGGACCTTTGCCGTCTGACATGTTGAGAATATCAAATTCTCTCTTGCTCAGCCAGTCTCTTTCCAAGCCAAACAATGTGGTCTCTTCAATCACCCTTTTGATATATCTTTCGTAGGGTTAATTTTAAATAGGATTATAACTCTGAGAGTCATTTAATAGATTCATCACCATTTCTCATACTGTTGTGTTGTCATAATAGCAATTTCCCCTCCTTTACCTGCTGGCTTTATGATCAGTTTGGGGTGCCAATCAAAGAATCTGAGATCTCCCATCTCTGCATTTGACAGATTGTGTCTAAGATATTGTTTATGTTAACCTGGGTGTAGTGTTTTTTTTTCTTTTTAATAGCAGTCAAGATAGCCCAGCGACTTAGTTCACTTAGTGTCTGACTTATATGTAGCGTCTTTAGATTGACAGAGAAAAAAACCAACTCCGGTATGTACATTATTTGATTATATACTCTTAAAAGTGGCACCAAGTGTAATGTGAAATTATCTTCTTTTTAATTGCTTCAATCAATTTTTCAGCCCTTGTGGGTCATCCCTTACGATAACATGTGTTTCGTCTTATGTGCTTTTTAAAAATCTGGCCAATATTTAACATCTTATTCAATTAATCACCATTGAACAATAACAAATGACAGAAATCAAGGGTAGGTGGCGGGGAGGATTTTGAGGGTTTCGAAAACAACAAACTAAAAAATACAAAATAAAAGAACAAGAACAAATATATATGCCTTATTAGTGTGTCTCTCTTATACCATACATATTGTTTATATTTGTCATACTTTTTATCCTTTGTAAAACTCATGCTCACACTAATTATGTTTAATTACTCAGAAAAACATTACTCAATTCAAATAATTTCATATGTTTGTTAAATAGTATATTGGAATATTGTCTTACCTTCCTGACAGTCTACTCTCTTGTCGGTTGCCCCATGTTACTGGGATAATCCCAGCTGCAATAAGGTACATAATCATGTGTCTAGTACTGTTCCTGTTGCAGGGAAAACACCTATCTCCTGAATATCCTCCGACAAAACCCCGGGAGGATTGGAAGTACTTGATAATAATAATATGGAGGGTAATAAGGCCCTGGTCTCCCTCTCCCATCGCATCTCCCTAAAGTAGGCTTTTCACATCAAAATAATTGAGTGCCACCTTCCGCATTGGGTACTTATGATCATCATAGATTTGGTACAGGGAGCATATCTTAAATACTGCGCCTGTGCCCCAGTGACTTTGCTGTCGCTGCGGCAGTTGAGTGTGCATCTTGTGACTTTGAACCTGCTCTGTACCATGACCGGAGCAGGTGCTGCGGATCAGGCTACTGATGCAGCAGGACACAAGTACATTATGCTTTTGGCATAAATTATACTTTTGGCATGCAGTTGGAGATAATGGGTGATCTGATTAGCAGATTGCCCTTTGGGAGAAGAAATCACCTGCATCATTTTACGTATTAATACAAATCAAAAAAGCCAGGGCTTTGACCCCTTGCCAGATGGCAATTTCCTGCAGTCTCCCCTCGAATTCTGCAGTAAAAACAATGGTAAAAAAAGGTGTTGTTTTTAACCAAGGTCAACAATATGCATTGATCTAACATCAAAATATACCAACTACTAGTTAGCAGTTTAAGAGAAAACATTTTGGGGGCGTGGCTTGGAGCCGACGCGATGCAGTCGCTCCTCTAAAGCCGCCCGTGGACTGCCCGCTGCTATAGCTAAATTTGTGCGGTTCCTGTGGCTTACACGATCCACCGATGCCAGCTATGTAGATCGGAACCGATGGGGCACTAGCAGCTCAAAGATGAAAGCCGGGAGAAAGAGCACTATTTCCGTACTTGGCGCCTGAATCCCGGTCCCCCCCTCTGCCGCTCAGGGAATCCAAGATGGCGGGCGCACGTATGAATGCGTACGCAGCCGGGAGTTGGAGGCGAGCCTCCCCGTAACACACAGGCCGAAGGGGACGGACAAGCATCCAGACATCCAGGCAAGAAGCGAGGACTGTTTCCATCTGCCTGTGGGGGGCGGCCCGGGCTCCCCTGGGACCGGCGGGGAGCGCTGCATGCGCCAAGGATTGGCGGGGGATTCCCCTGCGGAGTGATCTCCTTGCCTGGCCCTCGTTTTGTGCTCCCTCTCCTCCCTCTTCGTCCTGGGGCGCCCGACCCACGCCGCTTTACAGCTACACGCCCAGCGGACAGACACCAACGCGGGCTGCATTGGTGGATCCTCTGAGTGCCCGGTGGGGCCTACCTTCCGGTCTATAGGCATTTGCAACGGCCCTTAAAGTGACTCAATCCCCTGGAGCGGGGACAGGAGACCCTCCCCCCCAACAGTTGGCGGCGGGATCCTTCAGCAGGAGCCCCTTGAGAGCACTCCATTGCACCTCACCGCCTCCCTGAGTCTACAACCAGCACCCGACCCGAATCCGATTTAAGGTAGGCTTAGCCCGCATGCTCTTCTCCCTGAGCCTTTCCTGGGGCGCCCCGGCCCACGACCCTGCTGTCCGCGGATAAGGCCTATAATCCACACGGGTAGTGCTCCCTAGCCTCTGGGGGCCCCTGAGCGGCTCTCGTAGCAGCTCTCCTTCACCGCTACAGTGCTCCCGGCGGCCATTGTCCCGCCTTGACAACCAACGCAATGACTAAGCAACAAAAGAACAACAAGTCTTCGGACATAGCAACTCTGCTGGTCGCATCCGACAAAGCTAAGAAACAGGACTCCTGCTCCTCTATGTCACAGAAATCCCTAGACAACAAGGGACCTCTGGCGACCAAAGAAGACATACGTGAAATCATGGCGGATATCAAATCAGAATTCCGCTCTTGTATGATGGAACTTACTACTAAACTGGAAAGCACGGATAAAAGGGTCTTGGAGGTTGAACAAAGAGTGGGAGTTGTTGAGGACCATATCCAAGATCATGCCTCTGCCCTAACTGAGGTCCAACGCTCAATCAGACTTTTCCAGGACAAGTACGACATCCTGGAATACAAGCAGGAAGACCTGGAAAATAGGTCCCAGACAAGGGGTTGGCTGAATATGTGGGCCTCTTCTTCCAGTCTCTCATCCCTGACATTGAAGATTCACAGCTTCTCCTAGAACGCACCCACAGGCTGAACCCCCGTCGCGGAGTGGAGTCAGATGGCCCCCCTGACGTCATCACTAGGGTGCACTTCTTTACCACGAAGGAAGTCATCTCGGCGATAAACCGCTCCAAAGACGAAATTACATTCCAAGGGACCTCCCTCCAGATCTTTCAGGACCTTTCCCCTCTTACTCTCCAAAAGAGGCGAGCCCTCCGCCCACTAACCACTCTTCTTCAAGTCCAAAAAGATCCGCTACAGATGGCTCTTTCCCACAGCTTTGCAATTTTCCTATAAGGGCTCACTAAGGAAAATTAGCCACCTGGAAGATGCTGAAAACATCCTGCGCCCAGATGCTTCCAAGCCTTCGCCTTCCCTGCCCTCTGAGGCAACGGCTGGCTCAGACCTTGTGGCCTCCCCTAACCCCACACAAAATTCCTGGTCGAGGGTTCCCAAATTCCAGAGGAGGAAGTAGCCGGATGCGGTCCCATGATGGAGCCACCACTTTCTGTCCCGGCTCGTCAGTCCGGCACCGTGAACCGATCAGCACCCACAGGAACACAGATGAGCTCCATCCCCAAAAAGCAGCGGGCATTATTCCACGGCCCATGCCCGGTTCCAAGGCACAGTCCACCTATGAGTCCTTGGAACGATCCACTGAGACTACCTGTAAGGTTAGCCATGTTGGCTACATACTGTTCTACGGCCCCGTTGGCCAAGGGAGGCTCTAGACCTACAAAAGGTCCGCCACCCCCAGTTAAAACTCGGCCCTCCCATTGGCGGCCCGAGCAAAAACCCCATAGGCAGGTTAAGGAATGGCCACACACTCCGCGACATGATAGCTGATCCCTCTATGTCTCCCCCTCTCCTCCAGGACTTGTCAACGGCCCCGGAACTAGCCCCAGAACATCAGACTTTGAGGTTTGTCTCCCTGAATGTCAAGGGACTGAATTCACCCGCCAAACTCAAGTCCATCCTACAGAAGCATCAGAATGACGATGCAGCAGTAGCTATGCTACAGGAAACCCATCTACTGCCGGCAGACCACAGCCTCCTACGCTCCCGAAACTTCCCGAAGCAACTCTTCGCATCTGGGAACTCCAAGAGAGGTGGCACAGCTATCCTATTTGGGAGGGGACTGAACCCTCAGATTCTAGACTCCATAAGCTGCCCGG
Source organism: Ambystoma mexicanum (assembly GCF_040938575.1). NCBI lineage: Eukaryota > Metazoa > Chordata > Amphibia > Caudata > Ambystomatidae > Ambystoma > Ambystoma mexicanum. Next base: position 515,206,712 of record NC_090941.1, read on the forward strand.
AGGGGCGGTACATGGTGGTGAAATGCCTGCTACTGGGACAACTCTACTCTATAATCTCCGTATACGCACCCAACTCAGGCCAGGCGCTGTTCTATGAGTCCCTGAGTACGACTCTCTCTCTGTTTCTGGAGGGCCAGATAGTGATTGGTGGGACTTCAATGGGGTCCCGGACCCCACGAAAGACAAGTCGCACCCGCCCAGTGCCAGGGACCTCACCATAGCTCTGGCTCTCCTGCAACTATTCAGAACTCTGGGGGGGGTGGACTCATGGAGGGTACTCCACCCATCCGAAAGAGACTTTTCCTTTTATTCTTATGTCCACAGAGCCGTCTCCAGGATAGATCTTCTCCTAGTATCCCCGCAAATCTTCACGTTCACCAACAATGTGACAATTGGCTCCATAATCTTGTCTGATCACGCCCCGGTGACCGTAGAAATCCGAGTGCAGGAACCGTCTAACCCCCAACAGCGCAGATGGACACTATATGATCCGATTCTTAACGAGATGCCACTCAGAGACGCGATCACAACCACGATCACCAACTTCTTTAAGGAAAACCCCAGTGAAGACACCTCTACTGCCAATAATTGGGACACAATGAAAGCAGTAGTGCGGGGAGAACTGATTGTGCAAGGAGCGGCCTATCACAGGCATAAACGACAAACTCGCCAGGGTCTTGAGGAAGAACTTAAAAATGCAGAAAGGACCCATAAGGAGAAGGGCTGGACCCCTAAAACTCAGCGTGGCTAAGAACAACAAAGCGAATAAGTTACTGGTGGCCAAACTTGCCAAGGCGAAGAGGAACAACACAATTGTGGGCCTGCGGGACCAACAAGGCAAGGTCCATTACGCTGACCAGGACAACCTATAGCTCCCAACTGCCCACCTGACCCAGGTGATAACCACTCCGGTACGGGACATGAAGGAACAGAGGAAATACCTACGGAGTGCAGCGCTTCCCCGGCTAAAAAGAACAGCCCGTGACCCTCTGGAGGCGCCGATTACCGACGAGGAAGTGGACGAGGCAATAAAAGCCCTTAAATCCCGAGCCCCTGACCCTGATGGGTATACAACCAGGTTTTACAAGATTTTCAAACCCCAATTATTAGCGCCTCTGGTACAGTTGTTTAACTCGTTCAGGACCACGGGCACTATAACCCCGTCCATGCAGGAGTCAATTACGGTCTTACTACATAAACCTGGAGGCGATCCGAAGAACCCTGCGTCATATAGACCCATTGCCCTGCTCAACATAGATGCTAATATATACTCTAAAATCTTAGCAACACAACTATCTCAGTTCTTGCCGGAGATAATCAGTGCGGATCAGAGTGTCTTCCTCAGACACCGCTCCACGGCCGACAACATTCGAAGGGCCTTAGATCTGGTGGAACTTGCCTCCTGAGACTCCCGGGAGCAGGTGCTTCTGGCCCTGGACTCAACCAAGGCATTCGACAAAGTGGATTGGACTTTTATGAGGCTCACCCTTGAGGCCTTTGGATTTGGCCCGGAATTCTGCACTATGACGCTGGCAAACTACAAAGCTCCCAAAACTCTTCTCAGAGTTAATGGCACCCTTTCCTCCCCTATCAACCTAACTTGCGGAACCAGACAGGGATGCCCGCTGTCGCCACTCCTCTTCGCTCTAATCATGGAACTGTTTGCCCAGCAGATCAGGTTGAACCCTGCAGTCGAAGGCTTTCAATCAGGCCCGGCACACCACAAGCTGGACCTCTATGCAGACGATGTCCTCCTGACTATCACAAAGCCCCGTTCCTCCCTCCCTCAAGCCCTGGCTGAGATAGCGAGCTATGGAAGGGTCACAGGCTTTGCCATCCACTTCCGGAAATCAGCTGCCATGGGAGTTGGTCTGACCTGGGAAGACCGAGAAGCCCTAATCCCTCTGTGCCCAATACAATGGACGACCAAGGGAATCAGCTACTTAGGAGTCCAGATCCCGGCCAACCCAAGCGAGGCCTATCGGGCTAATTTCCCCCCATTATTTACAAACCTGGAGGCAGATTTGAAGCGCTGGGCGGCACAAGAGATATCGCTGATGGGCCGTGTTACAGCCTGTAAAATGAATTTACAACCGAGATTTCTGTACGCTTGCTCCTCACTCCCGGTGCCGGTTCCGGCGCCAGCCCTTCAACACCTACAGAAGAAAATGCTGCAGTTTATTTGGAGGGGGAAAAAACCCAGAATCCCTAAATCCACGATGCTGGGCAGCACGAAACTCAGTGGCCTCGGGGTCCCAGACCTACAGAAATACCAAATGGTGGCTCAACTGTCCTGTATCCAATCGTGGCAAATCCTTACCAACCGCCCTAGATGGGTGGACTTCGAACAGGCGCAACTATCCCTCCCGCTGTTCTTTCTCCCACATATCCCCCCTCCGGAGCGGTGATGGTGGCGGAATCTTCTAGCGACCACCAAACACACCATTTCGGTATGGGACAAGGCGTTGAAACAGAAGAGGATCCCGACGGGGCTCAGGCCGCTCTCCCCGGTGTTTATGAAGCCGACCTTTTCACCTGGTCTGTCTGCCCGGAATTTTAAATCCTGGATTGCAGGAGGCCTAGAGACCCTGGGAGAACTTTTTGAAGGGGGCCAACCCTGCACCTTTGAGCGATGCAAAGAACTCTTTGGGATCCAGGAACAGGATAGATTCACATATATCCAGCTGCGCCACTGGTGCACCCATCCACAGACTCGCCAGGCAGCTAATCGTCCCCCCACAGCCATCGAATTGACCCTTAATGAGCTCCCGCCCGAGGGAGAATCTCCACTCTATATAAACGCCTCCAAACGGATTTCTTAACCTCCAACTCTCGGTACATGGCCCTATGGGCCGTTCGATTGAAGACCAACAGTCGGTTGACATCTGGTCCCGGGCTCACACCTCCTCATCATGCATCACAAACAGAGATTGCACCGCCTACAAGATCCTCCTCCGTTGGTACTACCCTCCCCTAAGACTTCACCACATGAACCCCACACTCGGCCCACAATGCTGGAGACAATGCGGCCAAATAGGCTCCTTCTTCCACATGTGGTGGTCCTGCCCCAAGGCTCAAGCCTTTTGGAAACAATGCCTAGCGACGATAGCGGACATCACTCAGGTGTGACTGCCTTTAGACCCCAAACCTATTCTCCTTGGAGCACCGATCCCCGGGATCTACCCAAGGTCTGGTCCTAAGGCCAAACTATTATCCCAATGCTTACTTGCGGGCAGGAACGTGATGGCCCGCACCTGGAAAACGACGGGAGGCCCGCTCATGCCTTTCTGGTGGATGAAAGTCTGGGACATCTTGATCGCTGAGAAGGTGACGGCTGTCGGGGCAGGCATTTTACATCGCTTTCACAACATCTGGGGTCCGGTTTTGGATTTTGACCAAAGGTTCCCGGCCCGAACATTCAAGCCCCAACTGGCCAGGAGAACTATTCAAGATGGAGATCCCCAGCGGGGCCGTGAAGACGGAACTTGAGACCGGAGGGTGGGGTGGGAAGAGCGTCAAGTGGTATTGCTTTATGCTTCATGTCACAAGTGATTAAGCTTTGTATTGTCATAACCTGTCTGTTTAAAATAAACATGTTTAAAAAAAAAAACATTTTCAGTTCTTGGAAGGCAGAAGGCGATTGTATTCAGCATCAGAAAATTAGTGCATTTTCTCTTAGCGGCTGTACGAAATACTATTTGCAGAGAAGAAGTCAGCTGTTTCTTGGTAGGTTCAGTACCTGTAATGGAGTGTGTTCTCTGTCAGTGACCTGGCCATTGCAAATACAAGTTGTAGGGAAAATACCTTATATTTCATGGTATGCAGGAGGAGATTATGTTCAGCAGCTTTACCTACTGAATATGTTGTCTTTTAGCGGATGTACCAAATAGTTGCATAGAAACGTCTTATCATTCTTGGGAGGCAGAATAAGATTGTGTTCAGTGACTATAAATCAATGTGCCATCTGTAAGTGGTCAGTCCAAACACAAGTTTGCTAGTATTTGCAGAGAAAAAGTCATAAAACTATTGGTAGACAGGAGGCGATTACATTCAGTTATTGGTAACAGAGTGTACTTTCCTTAAGTGGCATACCAGATGCTAGTTGCAGAGAAATTTGTTTTATATTTCTTGGTAGGCAGGAGACAATATACCGTAAGTACTGGGCTGTGTTTGTAACCAGACCAAACTCCAGTTAACAGTTTAATAGTTGCAGAGAACGAGAAACGTGTTCATAATATTTTATAAACAGGAGGAAATTATATTCAGTTGATGTAACCAAGAGTGTTGTCTTTTTGCTTCCATACAAAATGCTAGGTGCAGAGAATAAGTCTTACAATTCTTGCTAGGCAGGAAGAGGTTATATACAGAGACTGTAAGTGACTGTGCCATGTTTTACTGGCCGCCGAACACAAGCTGGAGAGACAAAGGGCATCATCACCAGTTGGGTGGTATACGGAGGTAAATCTGCTGTAATGCCACCCAACGCAATTACCATTACCGCCACTTGGTCCAGCGGTATTATTGACGGATTACGTGGCATTGGTGGGAGTGTAAATCCCAATTGTTTTGGAGTCCATTGGACTCAATAGGGCATTTTTGGCGCAATTGCCACAGTGGTAATTCCGTTGTGGTAATTGCACCTAAAATATCCGTAAAGATGGCAGATTTACCTGCAGCTCAGAGCTGGAGGTGAATCCTCCCACTTTTTGCCCAACTCATAGTTGCTCAACGTGCTCACCTTGGAAACAAGACTACATAAAGCAACACAGGTTCGATCCCCGGGTCCCCGCTTAGAAACCTCTGGGTATTAAGCCTGTTATAAATATGCAACTAAGACATAGGGGCCGATTGATGGGAGAAATGTGCGCCGGAATTTGTGGCACAAGCTGGCACAAGCGTGAAAAAGCAAGCGCACGTGCACCGTGCGATTCATGGAAGGCCCTGCGCGTGTTTTCCCCGGAATGTGCACAAAATTCGTGGGTGTGGCACACTGGCGCACACGTCACTTTAACATCCCGAACGCCACAGCGAAAGCGCACAACGTGTAGCGCACACACCAAAAAGGGGGCGGAACACGCAGAATGGGGAACAACCCGTGAAAATGAAGGCGTAACCGGGGAAGTACTGCTGGGAAATAGACGCCCCCACACGCGCACGAACAACACATATTCATGGAATCAAATACGGGAACCCGCGCACGCCAAAAGACACGCACAGGCGTAAAGACGTCCGCCACAAGAAGGCAGGCGGAAGCGTCCCTGCGCAGTATAAAAGTGCGTGCAAACAACAAACACGTATATACAGCTACGATGAATGTCCCATTTCGCGCAGCACTGATCGTGGGACACCACAGGAGGAGGAGAATAGCCAGGCCCTGCATTTTTTTTGCCCAGAAACAGGATTTTTGGGATGCCTGATGACCAGGTCTATGGCATGTATATGTTTCCACCTCGTATCATCCTCGACCTGGTCACTGTGTGGGAGGATGACCTCACATCACCCACCTTGTGCTCCCAAGCACTGAGCCCCTTGGAAAAGGTGCTCAATGTCCTGCATTTTTTGGCCACTGGGTCATTTCAGCAGACAACTGCCATAGTTGGGGGCGTCTCACAGGCCACGCAGTCACGCTACACCAGGTGTTGGCAATCATGACTGCAAGCCCCTCAGTCCGCAGGCACATATACCTGCCCAGAACACACGCAGAAAGGCAGGCCATGGTCCAGGACTTTTACAGGGTAGCACACTTCCCCAAAATGCTTGTGCCATAAATTGCACCCATTTGGCCCTACGTCCACCTAGGGCCACTGAGCACATCTATTGAAACCGCAAGCACAGGCATTCCATTAACGTACATGTTGTATGCGATGTCCATGGAATCATCACCTCTGTCTATGCAAACTATCCTGGGTCTACCCATGACAGTTTCATACACAGAATGTCTGCCCTGAGCCGGGACCTGGAAGCTGGGAAGCATGGTGACACATGGCTCATTGGGGAGTACAAATGTCTGTGCACATGCACGCATGTCACACACAGACAAATACACAAGCCCAACTAATGACAACCATCCTCACCTCCCCAGGGGACAGTGCCTACCCTCTGAGCAACCACATGATGACGCCGATATAGAACCCCACCACACCACCCCAGGTAAGATACAACACTGCCCATATTGCAACCAGGGGCATAGTGGAGCGCACATTCGGAGTGCTCAAGTCACGCTTCCGCTCCCTTGACCGCTCTGGCGGGCAGCTACTATATGCACCCCCAGTAGTGTGCAGGATCATTGTGGCAGCATGTGTCCTGCACAATGTTGCAGCACGGCAGGGCGTACCAGTGGACAGGGTGGTGCCACGACATCCCTAACCACAGGTGCAGGCGCTGGCCATGGTAGGGGAAAGGGCACGTGGCGAGGCAGCCCGGACCCAGCTTGTGGACACATTTTTCACCTAAACTCCCACCCCTGTGGAGTACTCAAAGGCCTGGCACATACCAGGTAACAATCGACTTTGACAAAGAGACAGTCAACTGTCACAACCTTACCTCCCTGAGAATGTTGCCACAGAAGTGCTACATTGTGTTTATCCCTAGCTAATTAAACATAACCAATCCTGTGTCACAAAAAGGAACACATGCAAGGTGTATATCACACCACCCCCCTGCAAAACAGGCAATGACAATCAGTGGTATGTCACCCAAATCCTCTCAACCCACATCACCCTTGTCTGCCACACCATGACATGGCATGCAACAGCAAAAGAGCAAACCAAAAGCACAACACATGACCAATTAGATACGAAGTGACACGTGATAAATGGAAAGAGGCCTGACACAATCACACCTGACATGGAATCAGATGAAATGACTGACCAACAACCTCCCACAAATACAAAGCCATACACAAATGCATGCCACCAGCGGTACCATCAACAAAAGATAGAATGCCTATTGTCATGCACATTGGCCAAGCCAAATCCGCAAATCCCTAACCCGTGTGCTGTGTGTGTCTCCTGCAGCACACTGCTCAGCACACATCACAGTGAGCAGCCATTGTGTTGGGGATACAAATGGTAAGTGATCATGCGCTGCAGGGACACAGCATGCCAGAGAAGGCAATCTGTGTCCATGTGTGGGCATAGAAGGGTGGTTGTATGTGTGCTGGAGCATTGTGTAAGTGTGTGTGTCAGTAGGGACATGCACTCAATACATGCATGTGAAATCAAGTGACCCTCAGTGTCCTGTACACATCACATGTGAACACTGGCCATGTGTACACCCAAGTATGTCAAATCACAACAATCCCTTGACACCTGAAAAGTAAACACAACACAGGAACAGCCATTGACCAGCAGAACACATCATGTACATAGTACCCCACAATGACAATGTCAGACAGTGCCCAAACACTGTAGCCCAAGAGTACTGTCCGACAACAAAAGGCCCTCCCTCATTTACTCATCACCATGACCTTCAGAAGAACTGTGTCTGTGGTCTGTTGGCTTCTTCCTTCTAGTCTACCTGGCTTCAGGATCCCCCTACCCCTTGGTTTCCTTGATTCACCTTTCGTGCAAAAAGGGTCCAGCCCCCTCAGAGGCCACCTTGATTGGTAAAAATACCAAATCGCAGAGACCTCCAAGGAGCCAAACCCCCAAACCTGGGGAAAAGCCTGTAGCCACAAAAAAAACCTGGAAGAGTCTCCAGTAGATGACTTGAAGTCACTGAATATGGCCAAGCACATGTCCAAGCAGAATGATAGAATAACTACCAAGGTAGCACAGTTGAACGATGGTTCAACAGGATGGGGAGCAATTTCAGTACACAACAATCAATGAAGATGTAACAACTGATGGGTAGTGTCACAGCTCCGGTCTCCAGGTGCAGGAGTGGCTTGAACCAACCACCCCCTCTGCGGTCTGGGTGCCTGCAAGGTAAAATTTACACAGGTCTCTGAACCCCAGTGGGCAAAGAGGGTTAGGGATCCATTGGTTGGATAGGCATCAGTATTTAGGATAACCGGAAAGAGGGTCAGGAGAGGGGAGGTGGATGGGCAAGGGAAAGTAGTGAAAATACAAAATACAACTATTGACAATTACACATACTCAATCAGAGAAACCATGTACTTCATGCACATTTTACAAAATGGCTCAAAGGCGAGCCAAAGAGAGACTTATCTCTGGGGTGAGTGCTGGCCTGCTGCCTGCGTACTCTCAGTTCCGGTAACAGGAGCAGTTCAATGCTGCAAAGAGAGCGTGAGTTACTATTCTGTGTGTGTTTTCCCCACACACACATAACACCATTCATGCCTCGAACTTTGTGACTCCTCCCCAAACAAGCACTCTTGTCTGCTGCTTTGTTCGTATACTTTTGCTTGCCTGCGTAATGGTTCATTCACTGTTAATGTGGTAAGACAGCCGCACGTGGCCCCATGGTAAATGGAAGACCATGTGTTAAGAATCACACATGATAGAATGGGCCTTGAGTGAGCTGCTAGACGCGTGTGGCGAGGTGCGACTTCAGTACAAGTCGCGTTCTTCCAGCCGCGGATTCCTATAGGTAGCGCATGTGGCAATTTGCATATGCTAATGATATGCACTGCACTCAAGTTTGTGCGTCACTGGGTGCCCCCCCTTGCGCTGTATCAGTTTGTGGTTAGGAACGCTACTGCGCTAATAACTTAGCTTCTATGGAGCAGGGTGGACTCCAGGATATGGGCGCCGCCCCCTGCGTGTGCCCTTGACAACTTGGAAAGCTTCTTGGTATTTGCTCCTCAGCGTGGCTTAGCTGTACTGTGCGCATCTTCCCCAATGCCTGGCTAAGCTCCCCAGGACTGGCACTACTTAGCTTGCATGTGTGATGGGCCTGGAGGAAGGTAGGCTGGGGCGTGGACCATCGTGATGCTCACCTTGCTCGGAGCTCCTGGAAACACGTCTGCTTCTGTCGGATGTCTGAGCACAAGCCCTGTGCTTCAGCTTGAGCACGCATGCGCACGTGTGCCCCACCCAACGTGGCAAGGGTTTTGTAGTTCTTGGCCCGGTGTCTGCTGGGAAAGGTAGTCTGGAGGTTCCTTTTCCTGCAGAAAGGGAATACAAGCCTTTAATAAGGCAGGAACGGTTTCTGTGTGTGTGTCTTCATGCTGCTTGTTATTGGGCCATGTCTGAGACCTGCATCTGACCTCCTCCCACACAACCCCAGGTTCTGTACCCTGACAGGTAGAGATGGAAATTGAGTAGAAAATAACCAAGGAGGCTGGCACAACTGGATGGTTGAGCTGAAACCCAATCAATCCTTGATGGCGTGAAGAAAGAAAGGCACAGACAGCACAAGTCTGGAAAGACATAGGGAATGCGAGATAGCCGGAAACAGCTGACAGCAAGTTAAGAGCCACAACAGTTGAATAGCATTGGTAAAAGCCAACAGTCAACATAAAAGCATGGTTGTAATAGATGAAAGACAGGAGGAGCGACAGAGAGATGCAGTTGAGCAGAAGTGTACTGAGGCAAACCGAGGCAGTGTAAGAGTATGTGGAAATAACTGCCCGAGAGATGGGCGGACAGATCGGCAACAAGGACAGTAGCATGAAGAAGAACAGGGACTAAAGGCACCAGAGTGTGGAAAACAAGTAAAAGAGCTATAGTCCAGTAGGAAAACTACGCCGTCAGGCAGCATCAAAGTCGTAGAGGGAAGACAGACACAACGTGCCGTCCAAACAGAATGGAGTGTAGTAGTAGTATAGGCGGACATCTCAGGTGAGGACTAGACTGTGAGTTGTGCCTCTTGGGTCACATCCCTAATGCATCCTCCTTTGCCACAATCCCCAGGGGCTGTACTCAACACGTACCAACTTCACATTGTCACCACCCAGCCCCCTCCCACCATCAGTGTGACTTTGACAGCTAAAGGGTGCAGGCTACCATCTACAGCATGAAGTGCATCAAGCACATATACAGGCAAGAAATGAGCATACATCCCAATCAACATCAATAAATAGACAGTTCAATAATGTACTCACCAAAATTGATTGCAGACATGCCATGGAGAAAACATCCATATTCCCCACTAGGGGTGTTAACACAAGTAGTACAGCAGCAGACAGGCCAGAGATATGACGTAAGTCCAATGCCCTTGTGTAAATGGTTGTCACACCGAACCATCCTTCCAAGCCCATGGATAGGGGAAGCAGGAGTGGCATATGTGAGTCAGGACCCCAAGCTGCAAACACATACACGAGACAAGCTTGAATGGGCCCAGCTGGAACAGACAGTGGATGCTTTCAAAAGAAACAAAGCACCACACCGTCACATGAATGCACAATTGACAAACAATTTTAAACTATATTAACTAATTAAACTAACTATAAAAATAAGAAATAGCCACCTATGACCTGGGGGGGGGGATCCAGGACGGGGAGGTACAGGGTGGATCTCAACACCCACATGCGATGTTGTTGAGATAAAAAAAACTCCATGGGCTCAACGCCTGGACGGCCCGACCTGTGTGGGAGATAAGTCGTTGTCCGAGTCCCCCTCTGGATGGAAAGCAGAAGGTGGACATGGCAAAGTACCCTGACCACGCCTATGCGAAGCTGCCCCTTGTCGGCAGAAAGTCTTTGGGACTGGTAAACCTGGTCCTGTGCAGCGATGACACGTAGGTCAGCATGCAGCACCTCACGTGATATGCGTGCTTCCTCTTGCAAGGTAGCACGTGTAACTCAGAGTTCTTCCTGCATGGCCTGGCATGACATCTGGAGCACCTCCCGGCAAGCACGTAGCTCAGCCGAGATGGTATTCTCAAGCTGCTCCAACCTCTCCTCTGTCCGCTGCCTCTGGGACATGTTGAGCACACCCAGAGTAGATCTGAGGGATTTATGGTCATCCCTCAGGGCCTCCCTATGTGCCTCTGTGTGAGCAGCAAGGCCTTGACGCAGAGACACCATTTCAGCCCGGTGTGCCCTGTCTGAGGCCGCCATGCCCAGCCTGAGCGAGCGGGCCGTGGACTGTGGTGCCCGCTGCTGGAGATCCACCTGCCTAGCAGGGGGGAGCATGGATTGGGCCACACGTTCCATGCTCTGAGCGATCTTATCAATTGCTGCCCCCTGTTGGTCGAAATTAGCAACCATGGCTTGCTCCCACTCAGTATAACCCGGTGGAGCACGGCCACCGCGTTGCTGGGCTTGACACCCGCGGGGCCCAAGGAGCCGCGGGCGGTGCCAACTCAACGAGGACCAGGGCTGCAGGACTTCATCCCTCCGTTGACGTGATCCCCCAGGCACATCAGCAACTGGTGTGGAGTGTGACCGTGCGTCCAGATCCACCACAGGCAGAGGTTCCAACACCGTCTAGCCCCTCAGTGCAGGTGTCGCGGACAGAGGATCGTCCACATCAGAATCACTCACCGTCGACGAATGGACATGACGCGTATCCAACTCAACATTGATGTCAGAGTGATCATCCGAGCTAGGCCCATTGCCAGCCCTGGACACGATGGTCTGCAGCACAAGTGGGTTCTCATGGCCTACCACCCCACGACCCACACTTGTGTCGGGTTGCCGATGTAATAGCAACCCCGTGTCAGATTGACATCACCATCCTCTGGCTCCATTGCATCATCATCTGTAATGTTGAAAAAACAAACATGAGTACACATGTCAGATGCACATAACGCACACACATATAGACATCACATCGACAGCCAACACATGAAGCATACATGTCACACACAAATGAAATTCCGGCATGCATCCAGTGGCATCGATATGCAAACACATCCCAAAAGCAGAAATGGATGTGTGTAAATAGCGAAGCCTACACATGTACTGAATGTAGTATATCACCTCCATCACACACCACCTCTGTCAGGCACATGTCACAGGCAGAAATGACAGATGGCAACAAAGTGATGGCACATACCATAAGCATGTCTGAACTGCCAAATGGCCAGAGCTGCAAGTGAATCCAAACACACCATGACTCACGTAATATGCATGTACACATGCATCACTAAATAATCATCACCAATATTGCTTCATCCATCTGCAGCTCGGCCCGTACCGGGTGTCATGGGCCATGTAGACATAGAGCATGGCCAGAGCAAAGCGAGGGCCTGCAAACAGGCATGAGGGACCATAACACCCAGTACGGTCCAAGCTGACGGCCATGAAGCCTCCAGAACACCCCTCAGGGCCTGATGGAGCACATTGTGCCACAGTGAGCATGGAATGGATAATGAAATGCCATTAAATGTATGTCATCCTGGACACGTACTACAATGATCATCCTGCAAAGGACACATTGGGGCATGCATGTAATGCACATGGAGCATGAATGGGCTCTCGTGTCCCTGCGGAGCATCTGACATCTGCACAGTCCGAGTGAGACACCCTGCATCAAGGACATAGGATGTACCCCACAGTATGTGTATGTCAGGTTGGCAGGGGGAAGTGTGCATGTACACAGGAGCGTTGAACAGGCCATTGCAGTAGTCCAACATGTTACTCACCAGTGCAGTGGTGTAATAGTGGTGCAGGGGGGTGGAGGGGCAAGGGAGCATGCCTACGTGGAGTACCAGCATGCAGGCAGAAGACACATGCATGGCAGTCATGCAATGACATAGTCTGAGTGCTGAGTGGAAAGACACCCCAGGCTACATGCAGAAGGGCAGTGAGCTGGAACATGGACCGGAGGGGCAGCCGGATGACTAGCATGTGAGTAGGGTGCAAGTGTCGTGATGAGGACACTCCCTGTCTGCACTACATGTCCAGCATGCTGCACAGCAGACATGTATTAGTGAAGCATTGCATGACTCGCACGTGAGAACCATGTACCCTTAGCATGTATTGACAGTCAAGCAAAACACATCTCACAAGCAAACCACACATGGCATGGACAAGCACACAAAAACACTCACTGGATGGGGCATCAAAATCCAGCATCTCTCCCACTCCTTTGACCAATTCTGCCGGTATGAACTCCGCAGCGATCAACTCGTGCGGAGTGAGTTCTTCTTCCTGAGGTGGTGGCCCACCGCCAGTTACCCCAGTCATGGCATAATTGGAGGCACGCTTTAGCTTAGCATAGCGTCGGAGGTCATCCCAACGCTTTTTGCACTTCTGAGCTGTGCGCACGTCATGTCCGAATGCACTAACACTCTCCGCAACACGCTTCCAGTGGTCCCAACACTGGGCAGCCGTAGTGTGACAATTTGGGCCCACTAGCATATCACGTTCGTGTTCCGACACGTAGCCCACAAGGAAGTCCAGTTCCTGCTTGCCGAAAGGCTTCTTCCTCGATGTGCCGGAGGCCGGATATGTGTGTGGTGTCCCAGCCTCTTGTGCAGGTGCAACCTTCCTCCTCTTGGGCAGTGATCTGGACCCTGACTGGCAAATGCTGCCCTGATCAGTAGGGGCTGTGGCGCTGGTGGATTGAACCGAGGGAGTGACAGGTGGAACAAGGACGGAAGCCCTGACTTGCATCAGTGGCTGCTGAGTGCCCTTGACTGGACCCTGCGTAGCAACATCTGCTGTGCCAAGGTCATTGAACGGGACTGTCCTGGATGGTAGACTCACATCCGGGGTGGTGTCGACTGCATCTGCCCATGCACTTGCCAACACCCAGCTGTTCGGGGTAGCAGATGACAATACTGCCCCAGGGAAATGTGCATCGGTCAGGGCAGCCTGTGTGCACATACCACGTGCCTCCTGACCTCCTGGAAATCATCCTGGGACTCTTCAGGTGCCAACGCAACATGCGCTGGCTGATCCTGAGCCTGGGTGGTGGTGGACACAGCTGCACCTGCAGCTACCACTACCCTTGGGCCCGTGGCAGTCGATGAAATGGACTGCTGGGGTCACATGGGCGCCAGTGCCAGATGCAAGAGCTGCATCTCCCAGAACCACATGGGGTGGTGGCATGACTGCAGCAACACGTGGAAGAACATCCTGCCGAAGTGGCGCACCCCTGCCTCCTTCCCCCTCTGCAGCCACCCTGGACACCCTGGAGTCCCCCTACTGCCTGGTCACCCCGGACATGTCTCTGACCACGCCCACCACATGGAGTAGGCCCAGCTGAGGTGCCCCTCACCTTTCGTGGCCTCCCAACCATGGCACAGATATAGTAGTGCTGGCACAGATGTAGTAGTGCCAACGGGTGGTGTACACGACAATTGTCCTGGGCAATTGGGGTGAAGGGGGTGGGAGCAACACACGCATCTGTCTCCACGAAAGGCACGTACAGCGAACTGCTGGGACCCGCTCACCACGTCACTTACACGGTTAGGCCATTTCCTCGAATTACATGCATTAACACGCGGACGTGCTGTTTTTTCACGTGCTGAATAACTATGCACCTGTGATGAGGGGAACGGCCGCGCGTGTTACTTCACTTACGTGCTTACGTGCTAAGGGCCTTTCCTCCAATTACACGCTAACGTTCTGTTTTTTCACATGCCAAATCACTCCGTATCAAGCTGGACACGCGACAACACACGGAAGCCCATGCTCCTGCCCAGAAGGCCATTTTCCTGCCCCCCATAGCCCCGAGCCGACTCCCACCAGCCATCTGCTGCTGCCTGCCTGCCTGCTGGCCACGTGCCCTGCTATTTGGTGCCTGCACGTCAGCCATCTGCAGGGGTCCAGTTGCTGTGACCACCCCTGCTGGAACAGAAGACTCCCGACTGCAGTTCCATTGCTCCACAGCCCAACACCAGGACCCAGTTGTCCACCCACACCTGCCTCAGGGATTGCCATGTCGGAGCAAACAGCATCGGAGCCCACTGACAACCCCCAGCCAGAGAGGCAGAGGGCTGTCAGCTTCACAGCAGGAGAGGTTGGCATCCTGGTGGAGCAAGTCCTGGTGCATTATGATGCCCTCTACAGAAGAACACGCGCTGACAAGGATGGACTGGAGAGGATCTGGCTGGACATCGTAGTTGCCATCAACGTGGAGGGGGTGGCAACACGCGACCTACCACACGTCTATAAGTGCTGGGAGGACTTCAGGTCCAGGACCCTCAGGAAGGCCCGGCACCTCTTGGAAGCAGCGGATGCAGTGAGGCACTGGGTCCACCTTACCACCAACAACATGACGGTCCTGGAATGCATTAACCCAGTGCTTCACCGCCAGGTCCTCGAGAGGGAGAACCGTCCGGAGTCGAGCGGTAAGTGTCCATGCGTACTTATTGGACACAGTGCATGTTGAGATATGCCAGGAGTGTGCAGCTTGGACATATGTCTGCAAAGGGCCATGTATGGATGTGTATGTGCAGGGACATGACCATGCTGCATGTGAGTCCTGGCATGTGTGATGCACATCAATGTTGTATGTGTTCCAAAGCATGATGCACAACTGCATGTGGAGATGCACACATGTTAGCAATTCTGTGTATGTACTATGGCATGGTTGGGGTGTGGCACATGGATGCTGGTTCCACCTTCATGTACGTGCACGGCATACATGCGCGTGTGTGTGTTTGACATGTGTGAGACTGTGATACACCGATACACCATGGATGCATGTGACACAGACATGTAGGAACCCGATTGGCAGATGTGACATAGTTGCCGATGATTGCACTGTGACAGGTGGTGGAGATGTACAGATGCATGTCTGTCTGTTGGCCTGTGTGCATGTGTTCGGCACTCCCCATGTTGCTTGTGATGTCATGCCAACCTTCAGATATTCATGCTGTTGTATGTGTATGGATGCTGCTGCTTGCTGCACGATTCCTGTTAATTTGTGCATGTGTGTGGGTTCAAATGATATGAGTGTTGGGGTGTGTGTTGCCATCTGTGAAGTTTGACACTGCCACTCATGTGCAACTGTCATGTGTGTATCCGACCATTGTACAGTGCCCTGATGCCTGTATTTTGTCTCTTCCTGTCTGGAGCGTCGACTGATAAAGAGGGCGGAGACGGTGCTGTGGAGCACAGCGGCAGGCATCCCACTACCAGCCGGCGAAGCAAGGCCCAGCTCTCCTCCCACGTAGTCATCTCTTCCGGGAGTGAGGAGTCTGGTGCCGCGTCCATGGCCACAGCTGCGAGGGAAGGTCCAAGAGGCGGAGGTTGGAGGTGGACTCCTCGGCAGCAGTAGGGGCAGCTGAGTCCCCACAGGGGCCTATGGAGGAAGATGGCACAGAGTCATCCAGATTGGTGGGGGGTTCGGTTGAGGAGGAGGCCGTGGAAGGCCCACGCACTGGGCCTGGAGGGGGGATTCCACTGGTGCTTTTGGTGCAGTCCAGGGGCAGGGACAAGAGGCAGCACAGGCCGCCGCGGAGGTGCCTGTGTGTAATTCTGTCCCCGATCCTGTGACTGCATCATCCCGCACCATTAGGGATGCCTTCGTCCATACCCATTTTCAGGGAGGGGATGCACAAACAACAACTGGCCTTCACCCCAGTCCATGACCCACAGGCAGCCCTTGACCCCAGACCATGACCTGCAGGCAGCCCATCACCCCAGTCCATGAACTGCAGGCAGCCCATCACCCCTGGGCATGCCCCGCAGGCAGCCCATCACCCCTGGGCATGACCCGCAGGCAGCCTATCACTCCAGTCCATGACCTGCAGGCAGCCCATCCACCCTCCCCATACCCCACAGACAGCCCACACCACAGGGGGGACTTTTTCCATGCAATTTACCTGACGCGAGCGGGGTACACGTATTCAGAGGGGTGCACAGGTAGTTTTATACGTGATTTCGCTGGTGTGAGTGGGGTACACGTATTCCCGAGGGGTGCGTGGGGAGTTTTACACGCAATTTCGCTGGTACGTGAGGGCTGTGTGGTGTTTTTAGCGTGTTTTCGTGGTTGGGGGGCTGTATACTGGTTTGCGCCATGTAGGGAATTTGTGCAATGTTTTTGGTGCACGGGGCGGGGTTGGGGGCGTAACTGGCACTGCTGCAGAGTTGCTGCGCCACTCAGTGCCACGGCTGGTTATGGATGTAAAAATCCATGAATACGCTGTGCGTCAAAATGGGTTTTGGCGCAGACGGCTGGCACAAGCCTGTGTGCCAGCCGCATGCACCACTTCTGCGCTTGATTCCATGAATTACCCCCATATTCTGGTAACAGCACCTCGATGCCCCTGGGCTGTGTGAGCGCTTTATAAATACAAATAAAAAAAGAAAAGATTGGTTTTATAGAGAGCTTGCTGAACCCTCAATGAAGAGGCACTGACCAATGACAGATTTTGTTTGTGGGGGTGCCACCTTGTGCGGGACCCTGCGTCCTGTTTTGTCATTGCTGGGTTTCACACTGCTGCAGTTTCCTTTGCTGTGGAGTTTGGATGTTGGAATAATGCAGGGACTTGTAAAAGGTATCCGTAGATTTAAAGGACTGCTCATGCACTTTATTGATCCTATCCATGGAGGTATTGGTTAAAAGAAACATCCTGACGCATTGCAGATACTCATTTTATTGGGTAATCGTGCATGTATTAGTCCCAGTTAGGGTGTTCTTGTGTTTCACAGAAGATGCCCATAGGACTATCTGGCCCTCAGAACCCCAGGGTAATTTTCCTATAGTTACCGCTATATTCTGGTATCTTGTCTGGCTTGTGTGATTACATTAACTATAGGTCTTGGGACCTCGCCATAAAGGGCCCAATGTGGGTGTCACACAAATGTTAATAGGCTGCACTAGGAGGTCACCCTCATGTCCATGTTGTTGGTGGGCTCTGTGATGCAGTTGCCATGGATTTAAAGGTCATAAAAGTTATTTATTAAGCCTATGTAACGGTTACAGCCAGGGGTGGACTGGAAACCAAAAGAGGCCTTTGAAATAATGTTCAAAGTGGCCCCATATTACACATTGTCAGCAAGCCCAGCCCTTTTCCAGTGGGAGCATTTGGAAATACCACACAAAAGAGGCCCAGGGTGAGGAGGCCTACCAGGAAATCTCCAGAGTTCCCTATAGGCCAGTCCGCCCCTGGTTACAGCCCTTGTCTGATCAGGGGTCCTGTATCTTCAAGTACTTGAATTCCAGAGTTCTTTGCAGTAACGTATGCTCAGATGTTCTCTTAATTCTGTTATTGACATGTCTGTAGTGTGTGTTCATTCGGTGTGAAGATGTGAGCCACAGGTGGTTGTTTGTTGCAATGTGAGATGTGATATGTGTGCACACTGATTCTTGTGGGGATTGGCTGGCCAGACACTCCATCATGGCCTTTGATTCTCAAATGCCCCGGATAGTGATGTGTCCGGTTTGGGTCTATTTGACCTAAAACATTTGACCTAATCACATTTGATCACATTTATTTGACCTTTTTTGGTCTACAATGTGGGGGATACCCCCCACAAACCCCACTACTCCACCTCAAAATAATCTATACCCTTACCCACCCCCATATATATATTTAATTACATTTGACTGGAAAAAAAGGTCAAACGAATTCGATTTAAAGTTCCAATCAAATCATTAACCCTCAGGAGACTGCTTAGAAATTACTCCAGCAGGCCAAAGTGTGATGTTCCTGCTTGATACACCTAGCTCAACGAGATCCCATAAGGATGTGTTTGGGGTAGAGAGAGGGTCATGTAGTGGGTGGAAATGGCCATATGGATTAGCATGGCTATGGGCATTAAATGGGTGGGTAAATAATCAAATAACCCTCACAAGCTATGCATACATTCTTACATGACATCTCCAGTGCAATAATTTCAGTTTATATGCCACCTACAAGATAAAATTCATAAAAGGTTATATTAAGGGAGAGGAAAATGCATATGGTGATAGAGGACGAGGGAGAGGAACAGAGATGGAGGAAGAGGGAATCATTGCAACCATGCTTATCAATTCCAGAGTCAAAATCTTGTTACAAGCAAATTAACAATTTAGTGTGTATCATCCACAATACAATTTTGCAAATCAACCATTATGACTGCCTTTCATCCTGAAAGGTCAGAATTACATTTGATTGGTTAAAGCTGAGATTACATTATTGCTGGCTATCTTTCATTTGGACATAATGCTTGTACGCAAAGAAGCTGGATGATTAGATTGCTTATGACTGTTGGAGGAAAGGGCAGTTAATCTGGAAATCATGCATGCCTGTGGATTGGAAGGCATTAATTGTACAATGCGGTACATCAGTGTACACACAGAGTGAAGACAATCTATTTTGCTGGCCCACCGTCTAAAGCAGTGGTTGTAAAAGTAGTAATCCTTCATTGTTGTGATATTATTTTGGGAAGAGCAGCTGTGGCGTAATCAAAAATGTGGGAGTCCCTCTGCGAGACCTCCTGATGGGGCCCCCCTAAACTCCGCCCCAACATATTTATACCCAGCCCACCAAATTAAACCATGCCTACCACCATATTTCAAAACCTATGCAAATGTGCTCCACTCATACATTTATGCTCCACCCATAACCATTCGTCCCACTCATACGTTGACGGGCATCTGCATTCATGTACAATTTAGTAACTTTTATTTTGTAAACATTGCAACCAATGAGTGCACAATGTATTGTGTCTAATACATAGAATATAATGCAATACTTACTTTATCATATGACACAAACACACTAAGCAACTACACATAAAGAATTGATAAAGATAACAAGAGTTTACTGATCAATGTCAAATATAAGAAAATATATATGCTTCTGCTTGTCAGTAACACAATACAGTCATTAACACAATTCAGGTATTGCAAATTTAGAATTGCACAGATTTCCTGAAAGAAAACTATATTAATGGCATATGTTTATTCACTGATAAATACAGAGAAAATGGATGTGTGCATGCCAACCTACAGTACATAAACATCAATGGGAAAGAAAGGCAATTGAGCAGGTTTAAAAAAAGAATAAAATGGTCTCACCAGGATACACAGAGTGACAGTGCATTGATTTAGTGAATAGGTCTAAGATGTTCCATGATAAGGTATGCTGCGTTTGCCAGATCCTGGCCGTAAAATCATTTGTAATGATTCACATACACAAACTGCACAGTGTCACAGTGACAGATCCTTGAACCTGGAGTACAACTATAATTTGCGAAAAACAAACAGGCCTGAATATAAATAAGGTGGCTATAGCAGCAACATACACATTATACGTTTAAATATCTAGCAAACTACCCAATCATTTGAAAGTAATTGTGTATCTTTTTATGAACTGCATTTGAAATATGTTTCCTAACAAACGATCAGATGTACTACTTCATTGCTAAAAATGCTAAGTGAACATTTGCTAAAGTGAACGTTTGCTAAAAACAAAACTGTTCATTAAAGTAATTTCAACATCACTTGTAAAAGATATTTTTAGAGAAAAAAGAACATTACAAATAATGAATACCTCAAACACTGGTTCTCACAGTGGACTGCTGACTGATGGCTGATTGGCTGGTTAACTGGAATGATGACTGCTTGGCTGGCAAATTTGACTGTTGACTGCTTGACTAGCAGACAAACTTGACTACACCAATTTCTGCTTTACTATCACATTGGACTACAGGCTAATTACTGCTTAGCCTGCAAACGGGACTGATGATTGTTAGGTTTGCAAACTGCACTTCAGACTCAAGACTGCTTGGCTTGCAAACTGGACTATTGACTGCTTGACTGGCAGACAAACTTGCTGTCACATTGTACCACAGACCCATGGCTGCTTGACCTGCAGACTGGACTTCAAACTCATAGCTGCATGGCTGGCAACCCTGATTGATGACTGCTTACCTGTCAAATGGGATTGTGGACTGATGACTGGCTGGTAAAAATGATGACTGCTTAGGTGGCACACTGAACTGGTGACTTCTTGGCTGGCAGACTGGAAATTCAGACTTGTGGCTGCTTGGCTGGAACACTTGACTGGCTGACAAACTGGACTACACCAATTACTGCTTTGCTGTCACATGCATTGGGTGCATGGCTGGCAAACCTGACTGATGACTACTTGTCTGGCAAATGGGACCTGTGGACTGATGACTGACTGACTGGAAACAATGATGACTGCTTGGCTGTTGGCTGTCACACTGGACTAATGAATTATTGGCTGGCAAAGTGGACTTCAAACATTTGGCTGGTTGGCTGACACATTTGACTGTTGAATGCTTGACTGGCAGAAAAACTGGACAACACCAATTATTGCTTTGCTGTCACACTGTACTTCAGACTGATGACTGCTTGGCTAGCCAACTGGACTTTTTCGCTCTTTATACTAAAAATGGACAGTCATTTCAGTCTCCCCTGTTTCAAAGGTTAATACATTTTAGCTTAGAAAAAGATTGTTACGCAGTAGCAATAGTTACTGGAATGGTTAGGAAAGGTTTATCAGCTGTTGCAATGTCCACATTATACTATTTTACAAATTCTACTTTTTTTCAAAAATAAAAGATCTGCCAAATCTTGCATTGTTCCCCCTGAAATGTTTTTAATTTGGCCTTTCAATGCTACCCTGCATTTTATAAGTTGCAATTGTGGGATGTATTGACCCACTCTGCTATACTATGTGGCATCACTCTACTATTAATGGTGCAAGAAACAGTAATATAACGGCAAAACCCTTGGGCGCACCAAAACCTCCAAAACCGCCTTTTCAACACACAAAAAGATGGCTGCACAACATGCCACCAATGGTGCATGTGGGGTGGAACAGAGCACACACTGCAGAAAAAGTGCCAGTGGGCTCCATAACAAGTAAACATGGAGTACAGAGGGAGAAGCAGCGCTTTGCAGGTGAAACTCCAAAATTTGCCTTTAAATGACATTTACTTTGCTGCTGAAACTTCAAAATGCCTGTACAAAACACTGTCCAACTCTCAAAATCTTGCTTGGCGCTAAAATTCATTTAGCCTAAGGAAGCACTATGAATGTACAAAGTCCTGAAATGTTAAGAGCAATACACCTTCTCAGCAAAACTGGATTGCCTGTGAATAACAGTTCCTGTCAAAAATCTGTGTGCGGCCACACTGGGCTACCTGTGAATGATAGCTCCTGTCAATTAGGCTCTCCTGATTAAACTTCAAAGTGGTCTAAAACTAAAAGTCTGCCGGATTAGCAAATGTAAAAGGAATGTTGCTGAAAGGAACACAGATTTCAGTTGTTTTTGATCCCACAGGTTAAATCTGAGAATGTAATTTACCTATGTCAGCTGACAAGTTTGCTTCATGTTGGATTTCAAATTAAAACAATTAAGAACAAACTGCCCTGGCTGGGCCTGCCATAAATTGAAAAACAGGTTTCCACCCAAGGGGAGGGCATTCCTCTCAGCAGATACTCACTGACATATGATGATTGTGGGGTAGGACGGACTTTTGTCTGCAGCCAGAGACTGAACAATGGCAGATGCTCCAGGCCAGGAAATGGACGTGTGAAGTGGTCGTAAACTTGGCTTGCGTGAAGGAAATCCCAAAGGAGGTGGCTACTCCTTGAGCTCCTGAGAGAGACAAAAGGCAGACCATTTGCTGCTAAGAATATGTAATGAAATTTTTTTAGAGACTTATAACTCGCTATCAGAAATGGTGAAAAATATAAAAAGGGCAAAGTTATCACTCTAATTTTTGGCCCTACATTTCAAAACGTGGGGGAACTATGGAGCATATTCTGAACAGGAATGGCAATATATGTGGTTTTATGGGAGCTCTATTTATGCTAGAATTGTTAAACTTTGCACACACATTCCTATGGTAAACACACATCTTTGTATACATGTGGAGAAAGTTTGGAAGATGTTTTCATGGATAAATGGACAAAATGCTGCAGAAAGGTGAAACAAGATCTCACAGCTGCGGGATTTTGAAGAACAGATACTCCATGATATATTTAATCCTTGGATGTGATTTTTGTAGAGGTTACAAATGTATAAATATGTATTTAGGACAAAATTCAATTTTGATACTAGTGGCTAGGGGAGGTTTCTAAGGATTGTAAAAACCAAACCATAAATTTGACATCATCTGTCCTTGAGCCAATCACTCAGATGCAAGGCGGAGATGAGGCTCTGATCCAATCCCAGTTTACAGGGGCAAGCTTAGTTAAGCCGGCTCACACATCCATTTTTGTAATGTCATTTGAAAGGATAAATAGAGACAGCTGACAACACAAACACACTCTCTCTTCTGATTCCAGCGAAGCACTCTGACCAGCATTCAACATCCAGCTCTTAACATCCTTCCAGATCCAGATGCCTAGGACCAGGCCAAGCAATAGCTGAACCATTTTCAGCAATGCCTCAATCCTCAACTTATCCTCACAACCCAGTGTAGCGCTGTGGTGTGGGAAAGCATCCTGTAACTAGCATCCTGAAACTATTTGGCTTGCTACCACAAATGCTTGCCTGATGAACTCGCAATCCCGCTGATTTGAAATACCCCAAAACAAGAAGGGTAGATCCTGTGCGGTTCCAGTGACCAGCCTAGCTGATCCTGTCCTGAGATTGATGTGCTGTCCTTCCTTGATAGACTTGATCTATTGACCAGAATCGTGACGGGCCTAAAATCTTAAAACCCAGTGGGTTGTGAGTATTAACAGGACGCTAGAGAACTATTGTGTACCTTGCATTATCTTGTCCCACTCTAATCTCTGAACTACCCTTACTTCTATAACCAGTAACAGTGTCAAAATCTTAGTGCTATCTTATTCTGTCTCTTTGCTAAAAGCGTAATTTTCATAGTCACTTTTATTTGTGCAACTCTGATCCAAAAATCCCACTTCGAGTGTTTGGACTGGTTCCGCTGGGGAAGGTGATGGGGATCGGTTACTGAAGTCATGAATCAGTCTCAGAGCTTACTTTGTCCCAACTTGGTTGTCTAGTCTGAACGCTCTAGTCTTGAGTAAAAGCATACGCCATATTTTCTGATTTTAAACTGAAGTTCCTGTCCAAATTTGTCTTTATTTCCGAAAAAAACATTTCTCACTAAAACCTGCGTAACTCCCTCAGTTTTAAAGATAGAAACGAAACAGTGTGATTGACCCATTTTTATCAAAAATCGCATAGTAAAGGTTTGCCTCAAATTAACATTTAGCAAAGGTTTTACACGTGCGAATTGTCTTTAAATTATTTCCCACCTTGCCTTGGAGATTTCAAATGTTTTATTTTGATTAAATCATTGCTTTTGCTTGCTCGCATCCGTTCAAAGCAGCTCCCATAGAATGTTATAATAATTTAAGCATTTTTGACCACATTTAGTGTTTTTGTTCAGCCAGTTTCAAAGCCATGCTGACAGTTCAAAAGTCAAATCTGTTTTTCTCTTGTGCTTAAGGGAGAAAGGTGGGAGTGATATTCTGTTTGTTCTATATTATTCCAGAGTACCTGCTCTCTCCTCACATCTATTTAAATTTCCTATTGGTGGGTTGAGGGGTGTTGCAGGAGGAACCTCTAACCATAGTGCTATCTATTCCAAACCAACCCAAAGGGATTCTTTTCTGTGCTGCATTCTTTTTGTGTTCCTCACCTGATTCCCAGTGCATTAGATATAGTATTCATTGTTCTTGTCACCCATTGGTGATTGTTGTTACCTATTAAAAATATATTGTGATTTTAAATTCTAAACAAATAAATAAATAATTACCTTTGCAACTAGCCTGATTCCTGGCTCAGTGTAACCTGGGGGGTATTTAAAGAAGGGTGTGATATGAGTGGTATATCATTCAGAATATTGAACTTCTAGACAAAAATAAATAAGGGTTTCATTTGCGCACCATAAAGTAGGCGAGACTTGGGTGTGTGTCTGATTGAAATCCCTTACACAACGGGAAGTTTAAGGATAAGTTATCCTTGTATTGAGGTGCAAGGGATTCATCGAATAAAAAAAAAATCATTATCAGTTGCTTTTAGAATTCCCGATGGTGTCATTAAATTAAATCTTTGAACAATGATATCTCTATCCCAAATTCCTTTTAGCTACTTTGTTACAATAATATAAATATTGGTGTTTCAACATACCAGCTGCTTGCAAAAGGTCTACATCCTTAGAGTGTACCAGTTTTGAAACTATGTTCACAATTTCTAAATCTTTGCTTTGTACTACAACCATAACAACAAACTCAAGCATCCCCATTCATTTCTTAAGCCCAGTAGCTTTGGAACATTCATCTACCTTTTTAGAATGTAGTATTATTTTAACCAGTGCTTTCATGACATCCAGAAAGTGAACAAATAGGATATTAAGAGTATCATGTCTTGATGCCAGTGTTGGACACAATTCTTTGAAGGTTGGATTTGAAGATGAAGATACTTCTCTTGAAATGGTAAGAAGTTCCTACCGTCATTGAACTCGCAAGACAACATCATAAAAAGTTCTAATTTCAGAAATATTCATGTAAGCATAATATAATACAAAACTTAAATTATGAGCACTGCAGTGTACATAGATGGCATTCGGTTCTCAAGAGCGAATCTGGATTTGGACACCTGAGTATATTCCACTCATAGTGCTAGCCCCATCATATCCTTAGCCTCTACATTTTTCGATTGGCCGTTCTTTATTTTCATTCATTTTTAGAATTTCTGCTGTAAGACCTTCTGCACTTTAGTCTTTTATATTGTGAAAACCTAAAAAAATCTTTCATTTTCACTTACATAGGTTTTTCCAACTTATCATGGATGATTGTAATGTATCTGAAAACCTGACTTAGATGGCCTTCTTTTTAAATGTCCTCTGTGGTATCGATGATGATGGAGTCAAATATTGTATCTTTAATTTCAGCCAAAGTTTAATTTTGTACATTATGTGTAAGCAATTCAAATAGTTAATTTTGTATTTGTGGGCTTAAATACTTTATTCTTGTGTCTTTTTCAATTAGTTGTTTAAGAACTGAGTCATACTTGCTTAACAGTTGTATGATTGACAAAAAGTTCCTACTAGCGTTCCCTCCTATGTTTTCCATGTGTCTTTTGAAAGCTAGATCATATGTAGCCAATGTGAGCGTGACATCAATAATTCTTCTCAGAATTTGAGTACAAAAGTGAACATGTTCTTGATATTCAGATTGCAATTTTGTGTAAACTGTGTTATCATTTTTCCACATGCCATAAACAAGACAAGCCCGAAATGGAACTGTGTCATTTCAGGCTCTTTAATTTTTCTAGAAATATAATGGCAGTCTTTTATTCTGACAGTCCATGATTGTTGTTGGGAAGAAAGTCTTCTGTCACCAAACAGCCAGCAAGGCTCACAATATGCACAATTCAATTTAACTGAGTAGCATAGCCAATTTTGGTGTACCTTGTTCTCTGCCTCTGTTAATGTATAATAATAATGTATAATAATATAATGTATAATAATGTATATTTGAAAAACACATATTCTTTAAATCTCGCGGGAGGGGTCTATTGTTTTGAAGAGACAATTTTAAGGATGAATTTGTTTAAAGCAGTACTATGGCCAAAGCTATCTGGAAAGTTTGCTCTGTCTGTAGGGAATACATCTTGGAGAGTCGACATTAGTTCAATGTCATTGTCAGATTCCATTACAGTCACTGTCCATTAGTCCGTCCATACTCATCAACAGTTAATGGACCTATGAACATCACTGACGTAGCCATGTTTACAGAAGGCAAAGCAGACAAATCTTGGCCAGAGAAGGATGGTTGTTCTGCGGACATTTCGACTGTATGCAATGTAGCAGTACTTAGTGGAGGCAAAGCAGCTAGGTCTTGGTCAGAGCAGGGTGGTTGTTCTGCTGGCACTTCAACTGTAGGCAACGTAGCAGTATTTACTGGAGGCAAAGCAGATACATTTTGGCAAGAGCAGGATGATTGTTCTGCTGGCACTTAAACTGTAAGCAATGTAGTAGTTAATGAAGGCAAAGCTGCTAAGTTTTAGATGGATCAGGATGGTTGGTATGGTGGCACTTCAACTGTAAGGAATGTAGCAGTATTTAATGAAGGCGAAGCAGCTAAGTTTTCACCAGAGCAGGGTGTTTGGTCTAGTGGCACTTTGACTGTAGGCAATGTAGCAGTATTTACTTGAGGTAAAGCAGCTATGTTTTAGCCAGAGCTGGTTGGTTGTTCTACTAACACTTCGACTGAAGGCAAATTAGCAGTAGTTACTTAAAGTAAAGCAGCTATGTTTTGCCCAGAGCAGGATGGTTGTTCTCCTGGCAGTGGCATCTGACGTACCTGCTCTGCACAAAACAATGTATGAACACTGCTTCTAGCCTTAAATATAGATCACATTTTTGGCGGTTTGCTCTAATGACTTTCATCCCTCTCTTTAAGTCACTTCTGAGTAACACTTAAATACTTCCTTGGGTTACTCATTTTCTTATTTAATAAATGTGTAAATGATTTGTAGTTAATTTCAATAGTGCATGTGGTGTCCATTGTAAGCCATCACTATTCTGCATCTTTGTTGGCCTAAGTACATAGAAATATGGGAAATTATTCATGCACATGATACATGCCAACATTTTAAATTATCAAGTGTGGTAATCACAAACAATATTAAACGTGCAATAGAAAAATAAACATGAACAAATTATTTTACCCATGTCAAAGTATGAATGGAGTAAATGTGACTCTTTAATTTGTGTGGTTTATTGTCACTGATACATAAATAGTGGCCACTGCATTCCAGCTACCAAGCACTGTCAGTGTCTGCATGAGCAAATGATGTCCACGTTCCGGAATGACATGGGCCCTCATTACGACCCTGGCGGAAAGGGGTTTACGCCGAGCGTAAAGCATGGCGCACCTTTCCGCCCGAGTACGAGTTCCCGTAGCGCCATGGTGATTTTTACGCCTGCTTTTTGCAGGCGGAAAAATCCATGGCGCTACGGGACTTGTTGTTAATTACGCCACCGTAATTTACGGTGGCGTAACTAACGCCTTCCCCACTCCCATTATACCCTATGGGGCAAAAATGGGAATGGGGAAGGGTAAATGGGGATTAGGGACTTATCGCCCCGCCAAGGTCGGAATGGGGCGGTAAGTCCGCCAACCACCATGGCGGAGTTGGCAGCTTAGCGCCATGGACCATGGTGCAAATTGCACCATGGTTCTCCGCCAGGGTCGTAATGAGGGCCATGGTCAATTAACTAACCTAGTGATGTTAAGGGGTGGGCTGGACTTGAAGTAAGAACGTAAGAGTAGTACGGCTGCAAACACTGCAGAGAACTGAAAAACAGTAGAAAATGAAGACCATCATATTTTGCTTCACTTCCAACAAACAATAGGGTGTTTGTTACCACTTTAATAATTCCACCTCATGCTTTAATAGATAGAAATAACTTCAGTTATCACTTTTGCATTTAGAGATATTTTCAAAGACATTGGGGCTCATTAGGTGGAATTACTGTTACCACTGCGGTGTCCAGTGGAATTACTGCTATATTACACAGAATTGGTGGTAATAGTAATTCCGTCTGATGGAATTATTGCCCTAAATGAGTCCCCGATGGTAATTCCACTGATTACTGCTGCTGGAAATAGCATCATTGCCGGAACGTGAATTATTTCGGTGGCCATTTTGAAAAACTCAATCCACTCTGAATCCCCCACTTCCTTTAGCCATCCAGATCCAGAAGACAGTGAAATCAAGTGTAAAGAGAAAGGAAAAGGGTAGGTGCCTGATCTACACCTGTAGAAGCAGAGGTTCAGCGATGCTGAGATGCAGGTCCTCACTAATGAGGTGGTAGCCCATGCCAGTGAGCTATATGGTTCTCGGATAGCAAAACATCAGGACAGCAATCTGGGCAAGTTTCAGTGACAAGGTCACGGCTGTGGGCGCAGTCCCACTGGACAGTGAGGACTGCACGAAATGTTGGAACTACTTGAAGACCAGGATCCAAAGCCTCCTGTCCAAACACCGGCAGGAGATATCAGCCACAAGAGGCAGCATTGTGAACCCCCTTGTCCTGACCCCTTGGGAGGAGAAGGCAAGATTCGTACTCCACATGGAAGGGATTGAGGGGATCGACAGCGTAGAAGCAGGAACATCAAGCCAAGGGGAATGGTGTTAAGTCTATGGGCCTCATTCCGAGATTGATGGTAGTCATGGCCCTATTTACGCCATGACTGCCACCAATAACGGGTCCGGCACCAGTGTTGTGCAATGGGGACTTACTGGTGTAGTCCGGCCCTGGCGGGACCGGTAAGGCCCATTGCACAAACCATTCCCCATTCCAATTTGAGCCCTTATAGGGCGTTAATAACGGGCTCGCGACTTGCAAGCTCGTTATTAGCGCCCTGGCCCCTTAGCGGGACCCGTAAGGGACGTATGGTCAGACCACACGTTCCTTACGGTCCCTGCCAAGGGACCTTGGAATAGGGCAGTAAGGGATTACCAGCACCGGTTTCCTTACCGGTGCCCGGTATCCCTGACCGCCCACCTTGTAATTACCCCCTATTAGTCCCCACTCCCATGTGAATGCACTGGCAAAAAATATGCATTCCCCAGCATAGATGAGCACAATAGGCAGCCACATGGCAATCAGTACAAAGGCAAAGTGACTACACACATGAACCAGAGAAGGTGGAAAGATGTAGAAATGCACATGCACTGTAGGGGAAATGTGCATCTGAAGCCATGGAACCATGAAGTTACCGAATAAACTACCAGCTCTGCCACAGCAACAAGGAACATTGGCAGGCCAACATGCAATGTAGCAGTAGCTGCACTCGTTGGCCTAAAATCACCCATGGCCATCATACAAAATGTGTGTAGTGTGAACAAGCCAAATGTTGCATGAGTGTCTTGCTAGCCCACCAACATGTATGCAAGATGACTGATAACATGTCATTATCCACCCAACAAGTACACAGTGCACTGATGCAAAAGGGACCAGGCCCTCCACTGACTAGGACACCTCCACTGCTGGCAGTGCGTCCACCTCCACACCTGCAAAACCCAGATGTGAGAGCAGTGAGATGATGACCAGGGGGAGGCAGCAAGGCCACAGGGGCCCGCCAGTGTACCACCTATGGCAAGCGTGGTAACACCCACTGCCCCCACATTGATTCCCAGTGGCCCCTCCAGGGCATGTTGAGGCAGGTGGTGGGACCTGCCCCATCCCTCCCCAGATCCCACCGCCACTGCCAGAGCACACACTGGCAGCAATATGGGCAAGGCTGGATGCAATGTACATCACCAGTCAGTAATGGAAACCCTTGCTGGCCAGGAGGTTCAGCATCAGCAGGCAATCAGGGACTGTCTCCAGGCATCCTCCAGGTGGATTTCACAGGCTTCTGCCAGACCACCGCTACCATCACCACAAAAGGACAGAAGATGTGGGAACACACAGAGGGCATGTTGGCCTTTGCTGAGCCCCTCCACTCCTACCTGCAGATGATAATGCAGTACATCAGGAGCCCTGAGTCCGAGCCTTCTACCTCCATCATCCCACTGAGGGATCTGTGCTCAGCACCCCAAGGTGCTGCTCTCATTGTCATTTAACTCAACTGGGGCTTCAGCAGGCCTGCACATGCAAGAGGACACAGAAGTGACTGTTCTGGGCACTCTGTACATAGGCACAATGGAGGTGGGGGGGAGTTGGCGATGGTGTGTTGGGGGAGGTGTGTGGGGGTGTGTGAGGGATGTTGTGTTGGGGATGGTGTGTTGGGAAGGAGGAGGTACATGGGTGTGTGTATTGGGGATCGAGTGTTGGGGAGGGGGAGGTGGGTGAGCGAGGTGTTGAGGATGGGTTGTTGGGGAGGAAGAGGTGAGTGGTGTGGTTTTTGGGGATGGTTTAGTTCAGATTGTTTTATATCATTCTAGTTCACTTGAAGCAATGTTAGGACATTCCTTATTGTATGCATGTGTTGTAGTCTGAAAGATCGTATTCACAAACAAATCTCCAAGAGAATGTTATGCTCAAACCACAGTATTCTTCTTGATCAGCCCTGATACAAATTGAATACATTTGGAGGCATTTGTTTCAATGTTTGGGAACCAAAAGCTTGGAACGGTCTGCCAACAGCCTTACAGGATTTTGTTCTGTCCATTGAGAATTAAGAAAGACTCTTTAAGAAAGACGTTTCTCTTTGACAAAGTAACAGGCTAAGTGTTAGTTAAGTGTTTTCTTCTGGTATATCTTATAGTGCTCTGAGGCCTCTGGGTTAGTGGTGCTTTATAAAAATTAGTATATATAAATACGTACATTAATTACGTGACTGTATACAGAGGTGCTACCATGTGAATTTCAATGTGATCAAAAAACGTCTATTATTTCTTGCCTAACCAGATGACCATACCTAGCCTCCTGCCACTCACTGTGTAGCTGCCTGCACCCGAAGGTAGTGAGTCATCCTCCTCTGTGGGTGGCTTGTCCTCATCAGGAGACAGGGGTACATTTTGCCTAAGGAAACTGGTGTGCAGCATTGCACAAGCAAGAACAATTTTTCGGACCTTCTCTAACCTATACATCAAGGCCCCTCTGGTATGGTGTAGACACTGGAAACAACCATACAACAGGCCAAAGGGCTGCTTGACGCACAGCCTGGTCCTGACGTGTAGCCTCGTTGTTGTAGGCCACCTCCTGTGGTATATGTGGATTTCACACAGCTGTCATCAGCCATGGGAGCTGGGGTCTCCAGAGTCACCTTCAAGGGCAGAAGTCATAGGTGTCAGTCATTGTGAATATGTTGCCTTTTCTAACAGTATGTTGATGGGCACTCTGTGCATGCATTTTTCAAGAGTTGGCGTACAACATGATTTACAGTCACAGTACTTGAATGTGGAGTCATTCACTATTGGGGAACATATGCATTGTCATGTTGCACCATGCACACATCCCATGGCCATCACTCATCATGTTCAGGGTCTGTGATTGGCACAGCAGAATGCATGTTACCTGTGTTGGGTCTGGCCGTTGCTATCATGCATGTGCCCAGACGGGTGATTAGTAGTACTTGTGCAGGTTTGTGGTGTCTGTGACTACTCCATAATGGCTTCACGTACATGGCTCACAGAGTACATGGCATTACTTTCTGCCGTTGTTACATTGTCTGTGTGCTGTGTTGAACTGTGTTATTCCATGCATAGGGATGTGTTCTATTTCATTGTGGTTCCTGTAGTCCTGTGTATGTATGTTGCCTGTTGGGGCAAAATGCATTGGTGACTTACTACTGCATTGTTAAGCATGTCCTAGTCCTGTGGGTTGTTGGATGTCATGTACTGGGTGAGAGGGCAGGCCCAGCATGTACAGAGCCTTGACAGGGCATGCATTGTTCAGTTGTGGTAACGCCCCCTTCGCATGGCATTTCACGGGTGCTGCAAGATCAGTTTGTGTGATGGCATTTGTACTCAGCCAATATCCATGGCACAGGGGTGCTTGCAGTACCTGCACACGCACATTTGAAAATGTGGGCTGGACGATACCATGCAGCATGCCCACAGTGTGCTGGTAGGTGCAAGTTACCAATTACCAAGAAATGTAGGACCGATACAAGCTTCACCACCAGGAGTGATGCAGTTGTAATGTTTATCATGCTCTCTCTGTCATCATGGTTCAAGGTGAGTAGCTCAGCAATGGTCCCCCTGTCCAGCCGGTGCAGACTAATCAGCTGGTTGTCAGTTAAGGTCCAGGGTGGGGGCCTGACCTGGGGCATGTGCATTTCGTCTCCTCCTCCTAGTCCTCCTCCTCCTCCTCTCCGTGCCTTGTGCCCTGTGACTTGTACCCTGTGCTGTACCAGCCTGTGCAGCTCAGTGTGGAGTAGGTGCAGCTGCATGTCCTAGTTTGCAGCCGCTAGTGGCAGCATGGTTCCGGAGAGTGTGTTTGGGGAAGGTGTGGGCCTTATGTACCCTTTTTGAGTGGATTGGGTGTACCTGTGGCTTAATTTCCACCATCTGTATGCATTTACATCACCTTTTAGGTGGAGGTAACTGCAATGTGTTTTGTTGACAAAATGACCATCCATTTTTGGCAGTATTTTGGTAGTAATTCAATTTGTGATACGGCAGAAACACCGCTTTCAATCTTGGCGGTAATTCCGCTGACAGAATTAGTGTCAGGGATAATTCCGCCAGTTGGCAGTAATTCCCCTGGTGATATTTCTGCCAACTCCTGTTTCGGTGGTATGTAAAAGTGGCAGTACTTCTGTTACTGTCACTTTTACATATACCGACAAACTCAAAATAAGCTCCATTGTATAACCAGGTACAAAGTATTAATAATAAGACATATTTTGGGTTTTATTCCTTTGAAATTTGTTCAGGTATGCTAATGAAATGGGTAAATGTTTCGCTACTAAAACAGTCACTAGAGAATGAAGTTGAAAAGAAGGAAATTGGACACGACAAAACCACAATGAAGAAACCATAGTTTAAACTATAAATTCTGTGATGTCGCAATTCTCCTATAAAACACAGCGAGTGTCTGACTGGTTCTATGCTTGCAAACTCACAGAGTAGGGAAAAAGATGGATGAACAGAGGAAACTGAGATAGAAAGAGACAAGGTAAATGAGTAGGTCAGGGCTAATGAAGAGTGCAAGAGAAGTCGGAGGGTGTAGTGAAAGAAGGAGGAGTGCAAGTAGAGGAAAGTTAGCCCCCGCACATGAGACAATGTGAACCACCTCCCTCTTCACATGTTTTGACAACTAGACTTACCTTGAAATATACCTTCTGCAAGGTGTTGGTCACAGTAGCAATCCTTCTGTACAACAAAGTAAGTGCCCTCGCTGCCTCACTCTGTATGTTGAACACAAAGATGAAGAACCACTGTAAATTGACTGCTGTGCACACCATTGTTTTAAGTGTGCTCTGCACCCCGAGCTGAAAATGATACGGACAGCTCTCAAGTAGACCAATGTCACATGTGACAAGGCCTATCCAGTCCAGATATACTTTATTCTTTGCTTACCAGTACCTACAGTTCAGCATATGTAGTGGAATATGTTATTGCCAGTGTGCACAAGAATGCAAACAGAGAAACAAGGTTGGTACATTGTAAGTGAATTGATATCTCTGCTTAACAACTACCATGCATGGTAAGTATGTAATGGTGGAAAATTAGTGGACAATTGGCCAGTATTTGTTTTTTAGCCAATAGCAATTTCTATATCATGCTTTCTTCTAGGCCAACACTTGGTAAAAGCAAAACCACCACCCCCCTAATGACATTTTGTCGACTGACTACCCTCTCTATAGATCTTTCAGGCAAGTGTCAGGAGTGATGAAAGTCTGGACCTCCATCATCTTGAAAACCTGCTTATCCTTTTCCTGGATTTATAACATTATTGTAAATGAAGGAGTATTGTTAGATGATTATAGTATTCACTAGACAGCAGTTCGTCAACATTACCAGCATTACTGACCATAACATATTCTTACTCTGAAGTTGTCAGACTACATTTATGCAGATAAACAGTCCAAGTTATAATGCTTTCCACATTGCACACATTGCAAGATGGGGGGGCCTCTTCATGACACCCTTAAAGTTTCTGGCTAAGATATGACCCCCTTGCTGTAAGTGGTTTCAACCCAGCACTCCACCTAAGTCAATGCCTAGCATGGGATTGTCACAAGCTTCTTTCTTTCTCACCTTTTTATCCTTGCTTGTGTTCTTCCGGGATGAGGTTTCTTTCTTTTTCACCGACCGTGACTTGTACAGGCTGGAACGCAAGCCCTCGGGTTCCAGCGTGGAAGCCGGCAGCCAAGCCGGTAACGTTCAATTTCCAGGAACAATGTCAATAAGTCCAGGAAGGAAGATATCGGAAAGTAAGGATTGGAGGGAGGGGGTTCCAGGAACAAAGAAGGAAGATAGAAATCACGATAGCGCAGAGAGCAAACTCGAACAACGTCTAGTAACTGGTAGGGGCAGAGTTGAGACGCGCTGAGACGCGGGGGCGTGCCGGTTTTCTAGGAAGCTGGCAACTGCACGCAAAGGCTAGACTGCAACGGTTCTGACTCGTTGGCCATCTTGGATGAGTTGCAGAGTTTATGCCGCAGTGCATCATGGACCACGAAGTCCAGAAGGGTCGAATCCGGCTATTCATGAAAGGGATGCCCCATTGAAACCCTTATTTATATGTTTTTATGTCAAAAGTTCTTTTATTTCTGGATGATGTACCCTTATATCACGCCCCCTCTTTGAATCCCCCCGGTCTCCCTGAATCAAGAAATAGGTTTGTTTGCAAAGTTAAAAGATTTATTTGAAGAATTGCACAATATTTATATCAAACTTTATGAAGATAAACAATATCTGAATATCACACTTATGAATATTTATATAATGATCAGCAATGGGTAATATTACAATAATCAACAATCTCTTTAATCAATAGGAGTATGGATAAGAAGAATAATGTAGCAGAAAATAAAACTTTGTGTGGGTTCAGTGAAATGCAATGATATGAAATTAATGCAACACAGAAATGAAACTTGATATGAATTCAATTAAAGACAATGTAATCACTCTTTCCCCCTGTTACTGCTCAACCCCCCCTAATATGCAATATGACGTGATGGATTGAGGGCACACAGGTTTCAGGAATCACAATCAACAATTGCAGTTTCAATCTCGATTCCCCCCAGCAAGCTTAGAGAGAACAGGAATTATTTTAAAACAGGTCAAATGCTTTTAAATGTGGTTTGAAATGAATGGGAAAAGTGCTAAAAATGACTTCAATTCGCTAAATGGGATTCAGAACTAGTGAGAGTTGCTTTGGATTGGTTCAGATACACTGGCAATGATGTTTGAATGATTGCAGATGGAAAACGAAATTCAGAAGTTGAAAGCAAGAAATAGCTATTTTATATGGAGTGAAATTGAGCCAAATGCAAATCGCGGCAAACTTTTCAGCATGCGAGAAATGCGATTACAGTTCTGCGGTTCTTAGTTCATTTGAAAGCTGAGGATGTTAGCTTCAAAATGACATTTAGATTTTGTTCCTAGCATGTACGGTTCAGACGTTACAGAGGTTTTAGTAAAGGTCGATTTTTCTCAAAACGGGTCAAGATTTTACAAATGGGATTGCGCTTTTGAAGATTTACCAACAAGGATGGTCTTATACTAAAGGGCTATGAAGATGCAAGATACCCAACAGCCAGCCACCAGAGCAGGACACTTGACTTTCTTCAGAAAAATATCAGCGCACAGATGATTATCACTACAATTATCACAGGATTATATGGATTAGAAGGATTTACGGATAGACACAAGAGATTCTACAATGCAGTTATGGATATGTTGGAATGGGTTGGATTGAATTACTTAATACTAAGAGGTTGGTTATGGACAGTTCTACACTAAATACTCACAACTATGGTTTGGAATGGGCCCGTCAAAGATCTGGTCAAAGGTTTGTCTGGAATTCGCTCGCCACCAGACAGGTCTCAGGCACTTGGTTCTGCTCTCAGCAAGGCACTCTGGTCCACATGGACTCTTGGACTGGATCTGACGGTTGGGTTCTGGGTTACAGCTCTGCTCTACTGATCGGGATCTCAGGGTTCTAGCAAGGGTTCTTAGCCAGAAGCAGCCAAAACATCATAGCCAGGCTGTTGAATTGGTTAGGCCCCGTGGAAGTTTAGGGGTTCAAATCAGGTTGCAAGATTTTAAAGGCCCACTGAGAAGGGTTCAGCTTTTTGGGTTGGGCCTCTGCTTCAGGGTTCTGGAGTCTGGATAGTTCTGGAGTCTGGATAGTTCTGGATCTGGATTCTCCTTCAGAGCGCTTCGCCGGTTGATCAGTGATGGGTGAATGTGTGTGTCTGTCTGTCCTCAGCAGTCCCTATTTATGTATTTTCCCAGGGGGTGGGGAGGCTGATTATACTATGCCCTACCCTCTAAGAATCTGATAAGTCAGAGAAATCCCTCTCCCCTGATTTGAGAGGGAAACAGTGTGTCATGATGTGTCATCATGTGTCAGAGTGACTCTGTGTTTATGGTCCAGAGAAAACCCCTCCCCTTTGTTTCTACCCAGAAAATCTATTTTTCCTAAAAAACATATTTCCAATATCCCCAATGTGTTAATAATACATATTTACATTACAGATTAACTAAGGTACGTTTCTGTCAGAGCCTCATCTTCCTACGAGTTTTGGTTCACAAATGACAGTTTTTCACGCTTTTGGGCGGTTACTCAGTGTCAGTTCTGTACCAATTGTTTTACATACATGCACATACCATCTGGGCATATCCCTGTAAATTTTCATATTCCTAACATAATCACAATAGCTAGAATATTAACATTTTCGTGGTTCAGTCTCTGAATATCGCACATATTCCAGATAAGTTTCAAATGGTGAGCGAAGTTTTCATTTTAATAACCTATAAGTTCCCTATTTTTACCAGTTCAGCATAATTTGCTATAAGTCTTTTTCTCAAACATATTTTCTGTGCTTTCTGAATCCACAAAACGGTTTGTCTCCGCCTCCAGGTTCTTGGCTGGGCCAGAGAGTCACATGAGCTTGTCTTCCTGGGCAGTTGGTTTCTGTCACACCCAAATTAGCAAGAAACCCATTGGGCCTCCTTACACTGTAGGCGGTAGCCATGGCGCTATTAGCGCCATGGCTACCCCCTACCGCCTTCGGAGTCCGGGTTCCCGGAATAGGGACTTACTGGTCTATTCCGACCTTTGCGTTGACCGGTAAGTTCCCATTCCGGGAACCATTCCCCATTCCCACTTGAGCCCCCATGGGGCTCAATGGGAATGGGGAAGGAGCTAATAACGGTACCGCAATTTGCAGTACCGTTATTAGCTCTGAGGTCCCTCAGCGGGAACCGTCCATAACGCCTGGGCAGACCACACATTAAGGATGGGACCCGCTGAGGGTCCTCGTAGTAGGGCGGTAGGGGATTACTGCCATCACTGCCCTTACCGGTGCTGGTAATCCCCTACCGCCTACCCTGTAATGAGGCTCACTGTCTCTTTACCAGAGCAGCAGAGCAAGTCTCCTCCTCTTCTCAGTAGCATCCAAATGAGAGATCCTCTCCTTTTGGTGAGAAGGAAAAGGGTGGTGTGCTCTCAGTGGGGGAAAACCTCTTTGAAGTTTTAGCTGAATCAGGTTACCTTACAGTAAATTGTGACATTGTTCCTTGTTAAAATTAAAGTTACAAATTTAAAAACAGCAAGCATATCTTCAATTCCAGTCTTTTTCAACATGAAAATTAATAGTGGCCACCTATATTGCATTGATGGAAGTCTCTTCTTTCCCCACACTTAGATTTTGAGACACAAGTTTAACATGACAGGTTTAGAGATCGCCAGCTTCTGACACAGGCGAGTAGCGGTGTTGCGCCTATTTTCAACATATTTTCCCAAGCAAGCATCCCTAAATGTGGATTTTCTTCTGATAAACGTACTTCTGCTGACATTATATTTATGTGGATTCTTGAAGTAGAATGATGTTTAACACCCAACAAGGAGGTTGGATCTTTTGTGTGGTTTGTGAACCATGATTTTTGCAAATTTGCCAACCAAAAAAAACGGATTTCCAAACAGCTCTGTGTTTCTTTTGCAATCAGCATTGCTTTTTCAAGTAGTTTCAGGCTGTTCTGTGGGTAGCCCAATGGTGGGTTTTGGCAGTGGTCTCCTGTGTTACCACTGACATAGGCAAAAGTAGATTGGTGGACTATTTTTCAGGTTTTTCCTGCGCACTTCTGCGTGATTTTAGCATGCATAATGCTTTCCAGCGGCCATTCTGATGTTCCTGATGCACACAGCGCACTGGAATGTTGCAGGGCCTGGACTAGTGTGTTAAAACATCCCACATTGCAGCAATTTCAACCCACTAAATTATAATGTTTTATTATATCATAAAAGGATGAAACACAAGGGCTCTTTACATAATTTCAATGACAAGACACAAACTGATCTTTAGCTTTAGTTTCCTAGGTAGGGAAACTCTCTTTAGTAAAGGGACCGAAAAGGCCTTTATCCAAACTTTTTAATTTGATAAAAATGTCTAATGTTGAAAACATTACAAGTTTCTGTCCACCTCTTATTTCTAACCCCTCACACGGGCCAGTGTACATTATGTGTTTAGGAGGGTTGCAGGCTTCACAAATGTTAAATAGCTTACAATGGTTTTGCCCTCCCTCCCCATGTGTGGGTGACTTCAGTGCCTATGGAAGATGCATGGGGGCTCATTTCAAAATGGGAGCTCCATAAGCACCACCACCCTCCTGGGCAGCTGTAAGGTGCATAGATTATAATGGTGAAGTTTCCTAATACAAACTCCAATGTGAACTTTCCCTAGGTTTATCATGGATGGTGCAGAACATGACTTTGATCTTCATTATTCCCAAAGTATGTTCCCTGCCACCATCAGAGAGCTGAAAGCAGGTTAAGCAGGTCAGAGATAAAACTATTTATGGAGGTTGGGCTTTGGCTAGCAAAAGCACATTGAAAGTTACACAGTCTTTGTAGTTTGAGGTGGCGGGTGCCTCCCTAGGTTGAACATGGAGCATACCATCCATCAGTCCTTCATTGTGGATTCATGCTTTGCACAAAACCCCAGTCAAAGCAATGGTGCCAGGCCAGCCAGGGGGATAATAGCTGCATTGTCGGGGGGAAATTCTGCCGACAGGGAGGCCCCAACTCCTCCCGTATATCCCAAAAGAGATAGAGTATGAGACACACACAAGAAGCAAGGTGACTCTGCTGTTTATTAGACAAAAACGGCAGGGATGGGTCAAGGAGCGTACGCGTCCGTCCTGACACACACACAATCGTAGGGCTCGCAGGCCCTTTTTACCTTATTATGACGCGCTACTTGCGTCACCTTGGAAAGTTAGCAAAAACCTATCGCCACTCTTAATTGGTTGCTCGAGTGGTAGGGTTAGTATAGCACACGTATAGAGAACAATGTTAGTGGACAAGGGTTAGTCAGGTGATATATCTGGGTTGTCCCTACAATTAGATACATGAGAATTGTTACATGAAGACCCCTGATGATTGGTTGAAGTTAATGGCGTCAGTGATAGGAGCCCCATGTTCTGATTGGTGCGCCCGCGAGCTTCCCAGCCTGGGACCATCGCTGTTCCCAGCTCTCGGTGTACCTGTCATTTGCAACAATGTTTCACTATGGGTACGTGCAGACAATGTGAGGACTTATTCATAGCTGAAAGGCCGACTACTCCCACTGTAGCAGATGTCCATTGAGCCTTTTAATTGTATCTGCCTATGTCTTGTAACGAGGGATCCAGACGCTTTCTTCCTCCTGGGCTTGGCATCCTGTCAGGTTCGGCTTGGTCACGTGAGGTGGGACCGTGTTTGAGGCAGAATTCTGCACAATTAATATTGTTTTTCCACTGTGTGCCTGGTTTAATTTGCAGGTGTGACTTTAACGTTGGTGTGCGGCGTGCGAGGTTGTAACATCGTGCCCTTGATGGTTTGCTCTCGGAATGTAGGTTGGCAACATTGCGACCT
This sequence comes from Ambystoma mexicanum, assembly GCF_040938575.1. Lineage (NCBI taxonomy): Eukaryota > Metazoa > Chordata > Amphibia > Caudata > Ambystomatidae > Ambystoma > Ambystoma mexicanum. The sequence goes on from NC_090941.1 coordinate 515,246,949, forward strand.
TGGCTGGTTGCTTCGCCGGGCTCATTCTGCAGGATCAGCAATCTGACTCTTGTTCTCTTATCGTCCATGGAAGCTCTTGCTTGCGGCCTACTTAGGCCTGGTGTATAAGTGGAGCCGCTTGGTGCACAGGCGCTTTAGGTTACAGTACCATATTGTCTTATGACCAGTATCGTGTCTTCATTATATTTCTCATTGTGGCAACTGGTTTTAGGAGAAGCGTGAGCAAGCTCTTTTAGATGAATTCATGATGCGTCTTGCGTTTCTGCATTTTGAAAACCTATGTGGAAAATAATAAAGATGCACGTCCGTGAGTATATCTGTCGCCTACGTCATAGCACTGAGTATATTCTTCGTGTAGATTGGTGCGGGAGTGTCCAGTGTGTATATTTGTACAGGTGTGCTGACCGTTGGCTAGGTTGTCATGGCATCTCTAACGACGTGTAGGTTTTAGTCTAGTTGATCCGTGCCGCAGGTGTCGGCATGGCCAGTGCGGCCTGCTGGGCAGGCAGATGGACACATCTGTATGTTCCTGTACCAGGGTATTTGGTCGTCTGGTAGATGGGCAAACTCTTCTCGTGGCGGGTGTCTGGGTCGTGACCCTTTAGGCCAAGCGCGAGAGGTGAAGGACGGGAGCCTGGTCTTCCATTCTCCCACTTCAGTCCCCCCCCTGGTCGACTTGTCGACCACAAACATATCCTTTTCGTTGTCTCCTCTTACTCTCCATATCTTAGTTATTCCTCCTAAATGTCCATAGTGGTTCACATGATCTTCAAATGACCAATACATATATTCACAGGTTCCTCCAGGAGTACAGTATACCCATTTCCCTATGTAGCTCCTGGGGTTTCTTGGGTTCTCGATCTTCACCGTTGGTGGGTCCAGATGGTTGGTGATGATCTGGTTGCGCAACTTCTCCCTCTCTTGTATTATTATGCCTGTGTGATGGCCGTCATCTGCTGGCATCAAGGGGTGCATACCGACCATTTCAAGCAACTCGTCAGTGGTGCGTGCCTTCCGGGCCTTCCAAAATCTTATTATGATCAGTGTAGCTCCAGCCAAAATAGTACAACCAACTATAATTTTTAGTCCATCTGACAGCCAAGATGGCATCCATGACCATAATAGTGAAAACCAGCTCTTATCCTTGTTTACACCGTTACTTTCATCCATCATTTTGGAGTGCATCTGGGCCAATTGTGAAACTGCTTCTGTCAGTGTACCATTGCCAGCATTGTTGGCAGGAATGAACGTGCAGCATGATTGTCCTATCTTTGCACAAACTCCTCCTTCCATGGCTGTGAGGCGGTCCAATACATATCTGTTCTGGAGTGCTACCATCCTTATAGCTCGCAGCTCCTCTTTTATTGCGTTGAATCCATTTCCTGTAGAATTGATGGTCATCATTAGTTCCCATCTAGTTATCTGGAGCCATTTTGCGTTTGCGTAGGCCTGCAGTCCCGGATGTATGATTGAGGAGAAAAACATTGCTGCTCTGCTGAATAGTCTGTGTTCTGGCGGGATTGAAGTGAGTGCCGTTTCCGACCTTCCCCACAGGTAATTTCCTGTCAAAGGTTGTCCTTGTCTTTTCCTTCTGTTTAGGACATTATCATTGCTGTTGGTCCTACTCCCTTGCTCCTCCTGAGGTGGTGCAGATCTCTTCCTTCTTTTGTCCCCTTCATCCATTTTGGGAAAGTTCGCCACATTCACATGCTTCTGGGGTACCACTAGTGATGGTACATTGACGTGCACCATTGTGCACACACCATTCCACAGGGGAGGCAGTGTATGGTATGCCTTTTCTCCACAAGCCCAATAACGGTCCATTATTACTGCTGTTCCTGCTCCCCCCTCAGGTAACTCCATCACGCTTGCACAGTTGGTGTTGTATCCTACGTCCACCTCTCCTTTATGTTGGTAACATACCTTGGGCGCAGTCAGCGGCAGTATTGTTATTGGGTCTTCATCTGTCTCCACCCACGTGAGCATGGGTACGTACTTGATCCACGTCGTCCAACATCTGTGGTTGTGTGCCTCGATAGTTGAGATAGTTTCTTTTGTTACCATGTTGCTGCCAATCACTCCTATCTCCCAATTGTTGTCCAGGTACACCTTCCCTGTTATCGTCACCAGTGGCCTTTCCCAACATCCTGGTTTACCAGGAACTTCAGTGGCGTACCAATCACATGGTAGATACTGCAGTGTTACTTTCTTTGTTTCCCCTTTTACAGGACCACTTGTTATGTATTTGAATGCTTCAGCATGTAGACTGCTCTTGTGGTAACTCAAATAAGTCTTGAGGAAGTTGTTTTCATATGGGTATGAGTCTCGTGTTTTCCACACCATATGCACCACTGTCCCTTGGAATCTTCCCTTCGTTTGGAACAGTGCCAAGTATATGATGCATCGTGCTGTCTTTTCATCTATTTCTGTGGCAACAAATGTTCGAGAAGCGCTCATGACGTATGGTATTAATGAGCAAACGTAGCAGCTGTCCTCTGTTGTCTGTTTACCAATGCGGGTCATGTGTTGGTACCATATGTTGTTTGAGACGTGTGCTGAATCTTGTATATAATTATCAATACCTTTATTATCTGAGTATGTGCTGCGTTTAACTCTATTTTGCTTGTGTGCAATTTTACTAGTATCACCTGACATAACACCTGTTGCAGCAGGGGATGGGGGTGTATTAGGTTTGGGTGCAGCAATAAAATTAATAGCATAGCTGTACTGCCATACAGAGGCAGCCAAGAACCCGGTGATCATCAAAATCCCTATTAGTTTTATTACATATGCTAATTTCACCGGTATTTTGCTCTTACCTTGCTGCAGTCCTGGCAGCGTATTCTTGCGACGTTAAAGTTGCCCGCCTGAAAATTCTCAAAATGCTGGTTATTAAATGTTAGTTATTGTTTTTCTTTAAGCTCTCCCTATCAAATAGTCATTCAGTGCCCAGGCGAAGAGCTGTTCCCACGCTACTCTAAGTGATCTATCTCTTAGGACAGGCAAGTATGGGTGGAGGTGGGGCATTGAATATTCTATGGCCAAGAGGAATGCTGTGTAGTAGACACGTACCCTTCTCCTTTTCAGGTACGTTGGCCTTTTTATTTCATATACAAATTGGTGTGGCAATTCTTCCGGGCAGTTATCGTCTGGGGGTACCATCTATTCCTGGGCAGTGAATTTGTTAGTTATCTATTTTCTTAGCAATACAATAATACGCAGTTCCTGCATGTGCAAGAGAAGAGAAAAGAGAGCATTCACATGTTTACATGTGTACGTGTGCAAGGCAATGTCCTTCAGTTCGGTTATTACTGTATTGGGGGTAGGGGTCAATGGGCAGGGGGTTTGGGCTCAGCTGGCGGAAGTATTTTTACTCTTTGAGCGTGTGACCATGGGGTGGGCAGTATGGGGATCACCCCTTTCTTCGTCAGTTATTGTCTCCGGGGGATCTGGGGAGTGACAGGGTATGGGAACAATTGGGTCTTTGGCTGTGGTAGAACTCTCTTCCTCCGTTGGTGATGTTGTTGTTGTTCTCCCAATGGACCTGTCGGTGGCGCTGGGGCGGGTCTGCAGTTTGTAGATCTTTACATCATGTAGGTGGTTCCAGGCACGCTTGTCCTGTAGCTTTACTGCTCTTGTTGATACTTCCTCTACCAGATGGGGGCCAGTAAATCGTGCATTATTCCACTTCCTGTTGAAATTGCGAAGTAGCACGTGGTCACCTTTAGCAATTTTACACAGGTTTTCCTTTTCCAATTATTTATCCGCGTCTTCTTGTTGATTGCTGTTAGACCCGCCCCGTGTGCGCTCGAGCTGTTGAGACACAAACACTACACTAGTAATCAAAGAAGACACATATTGGTACATTTCATCACCAAGAACACTCGCTGTGCTTTCGTGGTCGGTAAATGCTCTTGATGTTGGCGTTAGGGGAAGGCGCATTTGATGTCCGGTAACCACCTCGTGTGGGGTGAGGTGGTGGTCGGACCCTGGTCTATTCCTTAGTTCAAATAGGGCTAATGGAAGGCAATATAACCAGCTTTTCTTTGTTGTTTGCTGTATCTTTGCAATTGCCTCCTTTAATAGGCCATTCAGGCGTTCACATACACCGTTGGCCTGTGGGTGGTAGGCACATGCAAATTTATGTTTTATGTTCAGCAAGGATGTGATATGCTGGAACATTTCGTTTGCGAAATGTGGGCCATTGTCTGACCTTAACACCTCGCACACTCCCCACCTGGGGAAGACCTCCCTCACTAGGAATTTAGCTGCTCTAAATGCATCTGGGTGTGAACAGGGCCCTGCTTCAATCCACCTAGAGAATGGGCATACTGCTACAATCATATACCTATTACCTTGACATATGTTGATCATATCAACATAGTCAATATGGAGATGCCGAAAAGGTCCCTCTGGCCGGGGTATAGTACCTCTTATTACTTTTAGGGTATGGCCGGCCGTAAACTGTTGACATGTGAGACAATTGCTGATAAAATTTGACACATGAGAATTTAACTCGGGGCAGAACCAATCTTCTCTAATTCGTGCTGCAATTACTTCCTTGCCTGTGTGGGCTGGGTGATGTAGTTGGCTCAGGGCGGTGTTCAAAAGTGGCAATGGTATTACAACCTTTCCAGTGCCACCCTGGCGCCATAGTGCGTCGGTTGGTGACATTGCGCATCCTCTTTTTACCCATATTTCTTTTTCGGCCATTGGTGCAGCCGCTTGTAGCTCCATAATCTGCGTGGCTGGGAGATGGGTGTACCCTTCTCTTATCAACATCTCCTTAGCCATTCCCCTCCCTCTCCCTCTCTGTGATTCTGGGGGGTTCCATATCTCACCAAAGTATGCAGCATACTTCGCATGTGCGTCTGCTGCTGCATTCCCCTTTGAGACGTGGTCTTCACCATTGGTGTGTGCGGTGCATTTTACTAGGGCTAATTCTTGGGGGACATTTATTACTTCAATTAGTTCAGCCAATAAGAGGGCATGTTGCACTGGAGTGCCATCAGCTCTCCTAAACCCTCTTCTTCTTATTTCGACAGCCCTGAGTGGACAGTGGATGTAACATATGCACTGTCGGAGTATATGGTTACTCGTTTGTCAAAGCTTTCCTTCAATGCCAAGATTAGTGCAACCAGTTCCGCTGCTTGAGCGGAGTAATGCTGTGGTAATTGTACACATTTCATAGCCACACACACCGGTACCTCCATCATTTTTACCACTGCTGCCCCAGTTCTCCTTATCCCATCTCTTTGATCAATAGTTGATGACCCATCAATAAACAAAAGCTCACCTCCCTCTAGTGCGTTTTCTTCAACCTTTCTAGTACATGAGTACATTTCAGTTATTTGCGTACAGTCATGGGCATAATCTCCCTCCTCAATTACTTCTGCTAGGAACCTTGCAGGGTTAACCGTGCTACATCTAACAATTGATAGTTCAGCTCTAGATAGAATGATCTCATAACCTGATGCCGTCTGCGTGGTTAGGGTGGACTTAGGTTTATTCAATATTGCAAATAGTGCATGTTCCACAAACAGTGTAGTTGGGCACCCCATGGTGATTGCTGATGCTTTTTCCACTGCAAAAGCAGCTGCAGCGAGACTTTGTTCGCAAGGGAAGTGACCTAACATCACAGGATCCAAGTGACCGCTGTAAAATGCTACTGGTTTGTAGCCCATGCTTGTTTTTTGAGCCAACACTGCTTTCATTACTGCTGAGTCGCAATGTGAAAATATAAAAAATTGTCGCTCATAGTCTGGGGATGCCAGTACTGGAGCAGTTGATATCGCATCTTTCAATTCATCAAAAGCCTCTTTCATTTCCATAGTCCACCCCAACTTTTTCTCCCCTTTATTAGCTTCCCTTAAAGCCTCAAGCAGGGGTCCTATGTATGAGCTGTAATCAAATACCCATGCTCTACAGTAGTTGCACAGCCCCAGGAATTGCTGCAGTTCCCTCACAGTTTGTGGCATTGGAGTGCTTGAAATGGCCTGTGCTCTTTGTGGTGCAATCTTTCTTCCATGTTGGGATATAAGTTGACCAATGTAAAGTACCTGTTCTTGACAGTATTGTATCTTTTCCATGTCTACCTTGTACCCTTTTTCAGCCAATATTGTCATCATCTTTAAGGAGTCCTCTCTGCATTTACTTTCGTTTGTACTGCAAATTATTATGTCATCCACATACTGCAACACTGTGCTTTCCACTTCAATGTTACCCAAATCCATCTGTATTACTCTATTGAAAATTGAGGGTGATTCGCAATACCCCTGTGGCAATCTGGTATGTTTCCACTTTGTATTTCGGTAAGTGAAGCTTGTCAGATCTTGTGAGTCTGGGTGCAATGGTATTGAGAAAAAAGCATTTTTAAGGTCGATCACTGTAAATCGTGACGCTTCTGCTGGAATGCCACACAATATTGTGGCCGGGTTTGCTGCTACGGGATATTCTGCTTCTACTATGTTGTTCAAGGGCCTGAGATCCTGTAGAAGCGCCAAGACCCCCCTTTAGCCTTACGCACTGGGTACACAGCCGTGTTGCATGGTGATTCTGAGGGGACCAATATGCCATTGTTTATAAGGGCCTTTATGGTTTCATATATGCCCTCATCTGCCTCTTTTGACAGTGGGTACTGTTTCACTCTGGGGAGTATTGCACCTTTTTTCAATTTTATCCTTACTCCCCCTATGCTTTTTATGCACCCCACGTCATAAGGGCTAGTAGTCCACAATGATTTGGGTACCTTTGACATATCCTCCTTAAAGAAGGGGACTGGGGTGCGTGCGGGTGCCTCAAGTGCCATCGCAATTTTCTGTGCTACTTGTTTGTGAGCCACTCTTAGCCATATTTCTACACTCATCATGAACACCATTTCACCTTCCTCCTTTTCTTCTGAGAACAGCTCCTCATCTGACACCTGGGTTAGCCTACATCCTTCTGCTAGTGCTATCACTGCCCTCCATGCTCTTCCTTCCTTGTCTTGGGCATGCACAGCAATATAATCAGCTGTTGCAATAATGCTCTCAATGTCCATTGGAACCACCTTTCCTTCTGGTTCATTAACAGGTGTTTCTGGTCTGAACAGATAGGCTGCTGGCCTCCTCCATATTTTCCCTTCTATCCCTGGCATCCATGCAAATGCCATATCTGTTCCATACTGGAATAGTTCGCCATATACTGGCTCCGCCCTAATCGCTATCTGTCCGCAGTATGCTTGCATAATCTGTCGTGCTGTGAGCATGTTAATCCCTGGAGTAGAGCAAATTATGCCGTCCTCTGTAAAGGAGATCGTCATATTCAACCTGTTCATTATGTCTCTCCCCAGTATATTTACTGGTGAGGCACTATAATATAAAAGTGGAACTGACAGATCATAATCTCCAATAGATAAGGGAATGTTATCAGTAAAGGGAACCAACCCTCTAGCCCCAGAGAATCCTTGGGTGTTCATGGCTTCGCCTGACATCTTAAATTTACCTTCCCTTATGCAAGACCGGGTCGCCCCGGTGTCAACAAGGAATGATAATTTTTTGTCACCTATCGTTACCTCTATGCGTGGCTCCTCCGCACTATTAGGTGTTACTGACAGGATGGGACACACAAAGGCCGTCTGTGGGCTGTTCTATTGAGGGTACAATGATTGGCCATTTCCTGTGTAAGGGTTGTGTCCCAAGACCGTCACCCTACCCAATTGTGTTTGTTGTGTTTGGGGTTGTTGTGTCATCGCTACCTGTTGTTGTGGCAGTGAATATGTCTGTGGCTGTTGTTGTGTTATTTGTTGTTGTTGTTCATTTCCCTGTTGCAACGTCTGCTGTTGTTGTAGGCCCTGCTGTTCTTGTGAGGGCCTTGGTTGTCCCTGTTCACTCCATGATGGTGTTCCTGGCCTAACTCTACACGTGCGTGACATGTCTCCTAATAATCCACAACTCCAACACACTGGTGGTTCCCTACTTTGCCATGGGAAGCTCCCTGTGTTGTCCTGGTATACTGGTTGCCCTGTGGGGTAGGAATTTCTAAGTCCTCCCACCTGCTGTTGGGTGTTATATCCGTATCCTCTCCCTCTCATAAATCCTCCTCTCCCCCTGTTATAATTATAATACCCAGCTCCTTGCATTGGGTACCCTCCTCCCATGTTGGTTGTGTATGGTTGCAGTGGCGGCGCCTGTTGTGTTATAGTCTGTGAAGGTGGTATTTGGGCGGAATCTTGTGCAGCCACTACTTGTGTGGGGCTTTGGGCCATTGTTGTGGGCGTAGTTATTAGTGCCCCTTCCATTGTGTATTTAGTAAGTTTTTTCTGTACTAGTTTAGCCTCTTCCGTTTTCCTGTCCTCTTCCGTTTGTTTCATTTTTCCTTGCCATGTCCTGCAGTGATGTACTATAGTCAGTTGTATTTCTGGCCATGGTTTTGCTTCCATTCCCACTACTTTCTTTAGTTGTTTCTGAACTCCTTCTGGGAGCCCTTGTACTAGTATATGATAAAATATTGCTGGTTTTTTATCCCATTGCGCTCTAGTTTCCATGCGCCACTTCTCTTGGATCTCCTGGATATAATCAACAGGATCTTCATTCTCACGCATCTTACGGGAGGTAATTGCTCCTATGTCTGATGTGCCTGGGTACTGTACCCTCAGTGCCTGCCATAGTGCATGTCTGCAGTTTGCGAATGGTGCCCCATCATGCGATGTGTTTGTTATTGTTACCCCATGGAATCCTGCTCTCTTCCAAATGTCATCCGCTCTATCCCCTAATATTGATATTAAAAGGCCCTTTACATCTCCTACTGCCAGTTTCTGTCCTGCGGTGTGTTTTTCCATTTCATATATCCACTTACCCGCACCTCCACTTAATGATGGAAGCCTGCATTTTATATTTTCTTTATCTGTATGCTTTCAAGGGACATACTGTGGTCTAACCCCTCCTCTCTCCAAAAGTGGCATTAAGTTGTGTCCCGTTCCTCACACCCTTCCTCCTCTTCCCTTTCTTCTACATCTTCAATTTCGTCCTTATTACCCCTGCTCGTAACTCTTTCTTCTCCATCTTTTCCCCTCCTTCCATCATTTCCTGTATTTAATGTGGGCATGTGTATTCGTCTGTCCTGCCTGCGACTAGAGAGGTCTCTAAGCCGACATGCATAGGGTGTCAGTTCGTCTGTGAAGGGCGCGAGTTTTATTTTGCGCAACGAGCGTGAGGTGGTTGAGCATGTAGGGTCCGATGGGGGAGGGCGTGATGGGGATGGGGATGGTGTGGCTTCATGTGTCGGTCTTTCCGCTAGTCCTTGCTCTCCCTCCTCACTTCTCTCCAGCTCATCCTTTCTCCTACTGATCCATGGCGAGTCTATGTTGGTTCGGGTGAGGTATAGTCTGTCTAAGCTTTCCCTTTCACTTTTTCTTCCTTCCCTCTCCACTCCTTCTTCTTCCTCACTACAAAAGTCAGTCATAAACGGCACCCCCCACTCGGTCTTTTTCCCTTTTATTGTTACTGTTTGTAAGTCTATTAGGTCCAATTCTCCTTTTTCTCCTTTACCAACTGCTCCCCCTTGTGCTGATGTTGTCGCTAGTTCTGTGCTTCTATATACATCCCCCCATCTTTCACTCTCCCTACTCCTATCTTCTCTTTCTCCTACACTTCTCTCCTCCATCTCCCTACTATTTTCCTCCCTTTTCCTTTTTAATTCCTCCATCACTTCACTGCTCATCTGTTCCAATATTCTTTCATCCTCTTTCTTCCTTTCCCATTTCACCCTTTCTCTTTCTACTATACTCTCTATTACCTTCCCTTCTTCATATTTCTTAGTTGTTTCTGATAGTAACCTCCTCTTCCACATTGCCATTTCTTTTTCTTTTTCTTCTTCTTCCCTCTTCTTCTCTCGCAGCACTACTCTTGATACCCTTTCTGCTGCTGCTTTTACCCTTTCAGCTTCTCTCCTTTGCTCCTCATTCCGTTCCCTTATTTTTTCCAATTCGTTCTTACCTTCTTTCCTTTTCCTCGCTCTCTCTCTCTCCTCCCTCTCGAGCTGTTTGATCAATTCATTCTGCTCATCCCTTAGCTTTGCTAGTCGTTCCTCCAAAATCTCTTCCTTTTGCCGTAATAGCTCTTCCCCCCTCATTTCACTCTCCCTGGCACTATCCTCGTCTGTTTTGTTTACTACCTCCTTCTCTTCTCCAGTTAGTGAACCTCGTAATTTTAATAGTATCTGTGCAGCTACCCACTCATCATTTCCTATCTCCACAGTCTGCTCTTCTCCAGTCCTCCCCTCCCCCACTGGCATCTTCCTATGAGCCACATATGGTGGAGGGCTGTATGCCAGGTTCGAGTATCCCTCAGCCGCCCTTAACTGTCCTCTTTCTATTTCTCCTAATTCTCTTAAAGGGTACAGCCCCCCTCCCTCTGGTTTCACTTCCTGTGTTATGGGTATCTCGTTGCTCGGTTCCTTTTTTATGTCATCTAATTTATTATTCTTTTCTCCTCCTTCTCCTCCGTTCCCCATGTTCTTTCTGCTTTCACTCCCCTTTTTCCCATCCTCTCCTTCCTCCTTAATCTCTTTTTCTTCCGGTTTTTCCCCCATAGTGAACATTCCATTTGGTCCTGGTCGGGACCCCTGGAACATCCTCCATAAGTTAAACACCTCCACATGGTTTGCCAACTTCTTCCCCTTGTATGTATTGTGCAGATGGTTTAGCAGTGAATGTTGGGCATATGGATCGAAGCTACCATTAGGCGGCCATGGTGTTAGCATTTTGTTATCCGTCCCCTGGGTCCATTCTATGCTGTACTTAATTAGTTTCTCCCTATGGGGTGGCAGTGTTGTGCATATGTCTTGTAGTGGGGTAGTGAGGGTGTTCCCCCACCCTCCCGACCCTGTCCCGTATTACATAGTAGCACTCCACTTGTTACCCTTCCCCTATCTGGTAGCAGTTTGTCTCACTAGCAGTTTGCAATATACAACCTTATATTGTTTACCTGGCCCCGTAAGTTTGGGGACTTATGACAATCCGCTAATGTAATTTATAAAAAATATGGTATTTTACATTTGTATATTTCCCTCTGTCTTTCTTTCTTTATACAACACCCTTACGGCCCCCTGCGGCCGAGGCGCACGGAGCCCCCTGCGGCTGCGTACCCCTTATGACGCTCTTATACAGTCGTCCTATTTTCACGTGCTCCTCCCCCTTTTACACTTACCGTGGCCGGCGTTCTCCGTGCGCAGCCACGCCCCCCTTTCTCCTTTCCCCGATCAACTCATTTACCGTTTATCTCCGTTTCCACTCCCTTACCACATTTCTCTTCCCCCCCACTCTTAAAACGAAGATGCCTTGTGCTCGCGATATCCTATGAAAGCCCTACTGGTGACGTCACCAATCTCTTCGAGCTACTGGTAAGCTCTTCGTATATTCTTTAAGTTCAAAATACACTTGCAATCTACCCCCGTTAACCCTACAGCTGTCTTCCTGTCACTCCTGGAACAAGGTAATCAAATCAATTATATAATCGGACTGCGCACGCTGCGTCGCCTCGCGTGTGATACGCCCCTTAACAGGAGGGCTTAACCAGCCAATTATCTTCCGTATTGGGCAACTAACTAGCTACCGCCTACAGGGAAACGTCATCTACCTATCGAGTTTCTTGCTCGAACAATAGGGATCCTCATCTACTCATTGATCAAGAAATGCCAAATCGTAGGAAACCACACACACCCACCCTTACACGTAGTCGCGACCTAGGCCAATCAGTGTCTACGAGCGGCCGCACGTGATGTTTTTGTGCTCCGCCCCCTCTTTCGCGTGACGTAGCCAACTGCTCTTGCACTCGTTTCACTACCATTCATTCCATTGCCAACACTAAATTGTCAAACCTTCGCCGCGCACCTGTGCAACACCTCCCTCCTCCCTTATTTAATTCCTCCTCCCTCCCTCACAATTTCGCATTGCTTGTTGTGCGTGTTATGCTCACCAAGTTCTCTTGATGCGGGGCCGCTCGACTGCGTGCACCCCTCCAAACGGCTCGTCACCTCCCCTCGTCTGGACCACGTCTGGACACTCACCAACCGCGGGCGGGATACTTCTCAACCGGCTCCCGAGGGCCTATATCCGGATTGCGCTGTCCGGTCTTCTCGCAGCTCCGCGATGGTCCTGTAGTCCTCAGAAGGGGGCAACGGCAGAGGGGGCCGCGCCGCCGGGCCTCCTCGCAGCAGGAGTGCCTGGAAAAAGTAAAATAAAAAGGCGGATCTTAAACAGATCTCAGCAGTGCCTCCAACTTGTCGGGGGGAAATTCTGCCGGGGTCGGCCGGGCCGTCCGCAGACCTCCGGACAGGGAGGCCCCAACTCCTCCCGTATATCCCAAAAGAGATAGAGTATGAGACACACACAAGAAGCAAGGTGACTCTGCTGTTTATTAGACAAAAACGGCAGGGATGGGTCAAGGAGCGTACGCGTCCGTCCTGACACACACACAATCGTAGGGCTCGCAGGCCCTTTTTACCTTATTATGACGCGCTACTTGCGTCACCTTGGAAAGTTAGCAAAAACCTATCACCACTCTTAATTGGTTGCTCGAGTGGTAGGGTTAGTATAGCACACGTATAGAGAACAATGTTAGTGGACAAGGGTTAGGCAGGTGATATATCTGGGTTGTCCCTACAATTAGATACATGAGAATTGTTACATGAAGACCCCTGATGATTGGTTGAAGTTAATGGCGTCAGTGATAGGAGCCCCATGTTCTGATTGGTGCGCCCGCGAGCTTCCCAGCCTGGGACCATCGCTGTTCCCAGCTCTCGGTGTACCTGTCATTTGCAACAATGTTTCACTATGGGTACGTGCAGACAATGTGAGGACTTATTCATAGCTGGAAGGCCGACTACTCCCACTGTCGCAGATGTCCATTGAGCCTTTTAATGGTATCTGCCTATGTCTTGTAACGAGGGATCCAGACGCTTTCTTCCTCCTGGGCTTGGCATCCTGTCAGGTTCGGCTTGGTCACGTGAGGTGGGACCGTGTTTGAGGCAGAATTCTGCACAATTAATATTGTTTTTCCACTGTGTGCCTGGTCTAATTTGCAGGTGTGACTTTAACGTTGGTGTGCGGCGTGCGAGGTTGTAACATCGTGCCCTTGATGGTTTGCTCTCGGAATGTAGGTTGGCAACATTGCGACCTTGGCTGGTTGCTTCGCCGGGCTCATTCTGCAGGATCAGCAATCTGACTCTTGTTCTCTTATCATCCATGGAAGCTCTTGCTTGCGGCCTACTTAGGCCTTGTGTAAGTGGAGCGCTTGGTACACAGGCGCTTTTGGTTACAGTACCATATTGTCTTATGACCAGTATCGTGTCTTCATTATATTTCTCATTGTGGCAACTGGTTTTAGGAGAAGCGTGAGCAAGCTCTTTTAGATGAATTCATGATGCGTCTTGCGTTTCTGCATTTTGAAAACCTATGTGGAAAATAATAAAGATGCACGTCCGTGAGTATATCTGTCGCCTACGTCATAGCACTGAGTATATTCTTCATGTAGATTGGTGCGGGAGTGTCCAGTGTGTATATTTGTACAGGTGTGCTGACCGTTGGCTAGGTTGTCATGGCATCTCTAACGACGTGTAGGTTTTAGTCTAGTTGATCCGTGCCGCAGGTGTCGGCATGGCCAGTGCGGCCTGCTGGGCAGGCAGATGGACACATCCGTATGTTCCTGTACCAGGGTATTTGGTCGTCTGGTAGATGGGCAAACTCTTCTCGTGGCGGGTGTCTGGGTCGTGACCCTTTAGGCCAAGCGCGAGAGGTGAAGGACGGGAGCCTGGTCTTCCATTCTCCCACTTCAGCATATTGCCAAGCTGGCAGATAGGAGAGCTTAAGCCCCAAATGAGCACTTAAGAAAAGAGTCTGCCCTGGGTCACCTTGTACAGAATGAAGGTGTTTTACTCACTAAATTGCTTACTGAGAAACTCGTTTTTTTATAGACATCAATTCATTTAGAAATGGAACCAGATGGTGCTTTATTTACATAATCCAGCAGACAAGACAACCTGAGAAAACGGACCCAAAAAACAAGTTTCAGGGCACAATGTCATTATGTATTGTTGGGACAGGCGGCTCTTAACCAAACTACCTGCCACTTTGTCTGGACATGCCCACTTTCTAGAGCCATCCATCCCCTCAATTTAGCAGATCATATATATCAACACCCAGGGTAGGAAATAGGCCGATGGAGTGGACCTCTAGCAAAGTTTGTCTTGCCGGAACGCTGCCAGATCTCTCTGTGCAGAGGCCCATGGCTAGGCCAGGAAACTCCCAGAGTGGTTGCTGATCTGAGCTCATGAGTAACTAGTACTTCAGAAGACTCAGCATGGATAGAAACAGCCTCACATCCTGATCTTGTACAGAAGCTGTCCAAATGGGTATGCATGTCTTGCAATTCACAAACATTTGTTGTTAGGGTGAGTACAGTGACCAATTAAAAGAGCAGAGCCCAACTTCATTACCCTCTCAAAAGAGTGTCTTGCTGAATCACCATCACAGACATAATTCAAATATAGAATTGTGGGCATTCTTTTGTTCACAAAATGCTTTCATTCGCATTGGCAGGCCTGGGTTCCATGAAGCCAGAGACAGCTGTTGCATTACTGGCCTGGCCTTCCCCTTATTCCCAGCACTGTCTGCCACCAGCCCACCACCCACAGTGGTGGCAATCTAAGCCTGAAGTAGTACCCATGCTCATTTGCATTTCTTTTCAAACACCTCCTTTTCTTATTTTTAGCATTAATTTTAAATATTCCTTATTGCCAATATCAAGGGGGTCAGTAAAAGAATAAAACCACCTTTATGCTTGAAAATCTTAACTTCCAAGAAATAACCAGACATGCCTGTACACTGCCCTATTGTCTTCACAACATAGACGTCATTGTTTCACACAAGCACTTTGTGTAACAAATGTGCAAGCACCACAATTCATTATTAACACACTGTTTTCATGCCAACAAATTAGACACATCACATTCTAACTTTGATAAGTTTTTAAAAACTGCTTATGTGGTGGAGGTATTTACTGTGGAGTTAGTATATACAGGGTGAGGGGTTTTAGATTGCTAATGCCCCCTTCCCTGTGAGGTGTGACTTCAGTGAGAAGGGGGGCATCATCACACTACATTTCATATGTGTACCTGCCACAGCACAGTAATAAATTATAATGAGGATCAGAGAAGTAATTGGGCTGGAACAAGACAGAGCTGCGCTCTGGCAAAAATTATTTTTCTGCTGGAGCTCTGTTCTTTGTAGACCCGAGCAAGGCCCAACCCCACCCACAAGTTCCCGAAGCTCTCTGCTGCCACTGACTGCTGTGAGTCTCCTGAACGCTGTATGTTTGGAGATGCAATGTGTGCAGTGAGTGCAAAATGCGACTACTTTACAAACTGCAGTTAAAAGTCATCATACGGTCAGCAGAACAGCCTAAACTCAAACAAGGAAAGGGTCCAAAGCTGTATCTGTGTCTCCTGCTTTGCACACATTACTGTCATGATGACTATTCTGACAGATAAAATGAGCACATACTCAGTTTTCATTGCATGATCAGAAGGCATGCAAATGTTCTATCTCTGGTGAGTCAGAAGAAGAACACGGACCATCAAATGACATGTTTCAGGATGGGTTATTAAAATAGGAATGATAAGGCCTACCTTTCCCTATCACGATGGGTGGTTCCCTACCTATCTTTCTAAGGTGCTTGGAAGTCTGTCGTGGAAGTCCAAATGAAGAAGTCTGCTGTTCAAAACTACTCTAGCTGACCATGCCACTGTATAAACTGACTTGGGTTTGGAGAATGACTCCCTTCTCCTTTTGATACTAGTACTGTCAATCTATAAATTAGAATAGGATCTGTAAATGTCCTCTCATTACTTCTTTGATTACTCACTGTAATTCTTCAATTAAGCTTGTTCATGTCTAGCGGTAGCTACCCCTCTGGGTTTATTATAGTTCAACTCACTTACGTCTCTCCGACCCTGTATCTGTTGCACTGCATATGCCTTTTCCCAGGGTATTCTTCTCCTTAGCTTTTCAGTCTCCTTGTTCAACTTTTCAATAGTTTTCTCCTTCGGGTTGTCACACTTTAAATGTACTTTGGACTCTTTTCCCTTTTCCCAAGGGATTGCAATCATTAGATCTTCTCTATCTCTATTCAGATTTTGAACAATTTGCTCTTTCGAGTTGTCATACTTCAACTCGCTTTGTTTGAAGATTAACTTTGTATCATGACTAACAAAGAGATGTGTTGCCTGTGCTCTATAATGCTTTCCCCTTCGAGGCCGACCCACGACTCCTGTGCTCCTGGATAGCTTTGTTTTGGAAGGGGTACGTCTTCCAGAGTCGGGTTGCTCGGAACCTTTCTTGCTCACTTTCGACCGCCGGTGCCTTTCCTTTGTTGGCCTCTGCTTTCTCGTGGTCTCTCCTCTCTGTCTGGTCTCATGTTTCTTTTTAGGGCTCAGGGTCTCGGATATGGGACCGGACACCTTATTGCTTCAAAGTTGCAATGGTATCAGCGTAGTTTGACAGACCAGCGGTCCACCACGGGTCCTCTTCCATGTCGAGCCACCACCTATTCCTGGGCTTCCTCCCATCAGCATTCTTGTGCTGTGGCTATGCAGTAGCTCTGGAGTTCTGCTCTGTGCAGTTGAGCGAGTGCAAAACTTGTGGGCTCTCTGGTTTCCGCAGGTGTCACACACAGGGATGTTGCTAGGTTTGGAAAAGATCCAGGGCCACGCTAATGTCGGGACTATCAGGACTCGGGGCTAGCTAGCTCTTGGTTGTAATCCCTGAGTTTCTATCCGGGGATACCTACAACCAAAAGACCCGGGGCTATAGCCCCCTTACGCCCCCCTAGCAATGCCTCTGGACAGCTTGGGGCCTTCCCAGGCCAACGTCTGCGTGCCTCTCTCTCTCGTTCGGTGGTTCGCCAAGGTTATGTTAATCAACGTACTCGTCTCAGTAGATTGGTTATTCTTATATAAAGGGACATGTTCCTTTTCAGTAAAATAATGGCACATGTGCAGAATTTCTTCATCCCAGTCCTTAAGTGAAAAGGTTTCTGATACATGAGCGCATTCCATGTAGGCCATAGGTTAGGGAGTAACTAGGTTTAGGGAGTTCCTCATAGGAATGGGAGTCTGAGTCCCATAAGGGCGAGTCTCTCCCGGTGAGGACCCACTTGTCTCTAATCCTAGGCAGAGTATTGCAGAGCAGGCTCACCACTCTAGCCGCACAGCGGGGTGCTCCCCCTTGGTGTAAGGGGATAAATTATTCAGAGGCAGGGCACCCACATTTTGGACACCTAGCTCTGCCCCTCAGTCCCACCCACACCACTGAGAGTGAGTTCCCCAAGTACATTTTGTCCATTTAAACCTAAAAAAAAATGAATGTATGTATATATGTATATATATATTTTATATATATATATCTATATATATCTATATATATATATATATATAGATATATAGATATATATATATATATTTATATATTTTTAATATAAATTACCTCCAAGGAGCACCAGCCCCAGACGACGTTGTGGAAAGGAGGAGGAGAGTGTCCTGTCCTGGCCAGTGTGTCACGGTGATGAGAGGGGGTCTGGGTGGTGTCACTCGTGCAACAAGGACTGACAACTGAATAAAACTGTATTTTTTATTGTGCTGGTCGCTATTGCAAGTGCCTGAAAAGTCAGGCAGTAGTGATTGGCGACAGCATGTTGTCAGGATGAGCCAGGCATGGCTCGACTAAGCTGCGCAATGCATAGCGCAAGCATGTGCAACTCTGTCGAAGGCAGAATGCCGTGCCTGACTGCTTGACCCTGTCTTATGAATGCTGTGCCTGCCGCCCGTGACCACGACCGTCCACCATTTTATGGTGCATATGCCTTGGCGGCAATAGTGCGGGCGGCAGTCACAGCATGGAGGCACCAGCACCATGATTGCCACTGGTGGCAGTGACCCAGAGGACCCCTCTGGTATCGCTAGCCCAGGCCTGGTGCTGAAGGCATGCTCCCCGTCACCCGTGCCTGTGGTGGCGGACCGCTGCAGACAACAGCCAGCACACTCATATTTCCTCATCTCCTCCTTCCCGGAGGAAATGAGGAATGATGAGCTCACAGGGATGGGGGACCACAAGCAACGATGTTGCTGGGGGCGGTCATGGGACCCTTCTTGGCACCTTCGCGTAGGGGCTGTGGAGGCCCCCGCTACGCCAATGAAGCATGGTGGTCCCTACCATGCTGCATTTTTTCTTGGAGCTTTTCTAAAGATGGATGAACTGGATATGTATACCAGGAGTTGCATTGCTTTTGTCGCCATTTTATGTTTCGAGTCCCAGTGAAGTGATGCCAGAGGTAAAGCAATTGAGCACACACGCAGATTGCTAGTCTACTGGCCTAGAATCAAAGTGCATCAGAGAACTTCAGCCCACATTTTTCAAAAAGACTTTCATCAAAAGGGCAGAATATTCTTCGTTGCCCCAAAAAAGAATCTGCCTCGCTCCACGACTCCTCCTGCCCTACTACGACGATCTGTTGATTTGAAATTGTGCTTTCAATTGAACCAGAGTGCCCAGTTTTCATTCACTGCTATCCAGTGGCTAGTGATATTTGATTCTTGGCGCGTAAGAAATCGTGTGCTCTGTGTATGTTTAGAATGGAGGTGGCAAATGACTTTTTATAGAGGACCAGTAGCTTGCAACTTGAATTTTTGCCCCTGATGGAATGACGTGCCTTTAAAATGTGTCCGGCTGAAATAATTGTAGCATTGGAGATCCAATTGGACCAGTTGAGAAATATTTCAATTTTGTGACTCCGAACTTAAATGTCTTTTTGTAGGAAGGGATGTCAATGCTAGCAAGAGGTTGGACAAGGACATTACACTCCTGATCGCTCGAAGGCAAAGCAATACACATTTATGGCTGGACGGTGATTAAAAAGGTTTTTTTTTCAAATAACAACACAAATTAAAGAAACATTCAGCAGATACTGAAATGCCTATCCTAATAGCTGCGCAAACGTTCCATGGTCCCCATTGTGTTCCGTGAGTATTAGATTGCGAAATCCACAAAGGAACATTTGAGAAATTGCTAAAAAAAAATAAAAATGAGACGAACTAAAATATTCTACATGGGTCCCAGTCTTCCGATGTTCCCCATTGCTTATTTTGATACAGCTGTATACGAGCTGAACTTTATCGACTGTATTTAAAGCTTAAGCTAGAAAAAAGCTTATGTCAGCTTGGCAAATAAGTGTCCCAAAGCCATCTGTTTGGTTTCATTAGGGAAATCTCTTTTAATCCGCTGCTTGCTGCAATTTTCAATTTTGCTGCGAATTTGAGGGACGGCTGCCTCGAGCATATAGAGGTCACTGGAGGTTTCAAACCACAGGCCAACGTGGAGGAGATTACAGCTGGCAGGGGCAAAGGGACACACAGGGCATTTTCTGCATTGCATAGAAGTGGTGCAGCACGTTTAGTGCATAAACTTCCCCAGTAACAGTGTTATTAAGTACACACCTTTTCTGTGCATTAGCACCACTCTAGATCCTAGAGGTTTAGGCAGTACCAATTTTGCTCAACAAGGACTCTTATTTTTGAGCATGTTTATAGTAGGTTTATTGTAACCTGGAGGGGATGCGTGCTCCAGTGGCATTTCTTTTCATATCTATTCAGAGCCTGCAACACGGTCGCGAAACAGGCTCCGAGTCTGAGTCATCTCCATGTTGCCTTCCTCTTTGCATCCTTGTTCTTTTCTTCCCTTTGCTTACTTTCTTTTTTTCATTGTTTTTTTTTCTTTGCCTCCTTCTCCTCTTGATTTCTTCCTTTACACATTCCTTTCTTTTTTATTTGCTTCTTTTCAGCTTTTTTCCTTTCTTTTCAACAATTTCTTCCTTTTTTTCAGTCCTTCCTTCCTCCTTTCTGTCCTCCCTACTTTCCTTCTTTCTTTTTTCTGTTTTCTCTTTTTCTGTCCTTCTTTCTTTCTTCTTATTGAAGGCATGGAACAGAACGACATATTGAAGGAAAGGAAAAGGCTGGAACAGGCCCTGGGCCTGGGTTTGGGTCTGCACAGTGTCCGCCACAGTTCCTCTAGTTGTCTCAGATCCATTGGAGTGTATTTTGTTTCTAAAGAAATAACCACTGCGAACGTATGTCAGTGCAAAGCAGAAGCACTGAAATATACATTTTATGCAATACAGTGCAATGTTTACAACCCCTCCAGTTTACAGTTGGACATAATAAATAGAACTCTCTAACATTGTAAATGTGAACTGACATGCATCTTGCACAATCGTTTGAAATAATGGCCCCAAACCCTTCTGCACACAAAAGCACCAACCCCAGAGAGATCTTCCTCTCTAAAATGGGGGAAAATCCAGTTTTCCTCCTTCAAATCCTTTATGGGGCCTTGAATACAAACTCCTGCGCAATTCAAGATATGATAGGAGCACCAAATCCCCAGGACATGCCCCTCTGAATTTTCTTTGGAGCTGTTATATTGAAAGTCTCACAACGGATCCATGCAGTCACTCTCAAAAGTTTAAGGCTCTGCCTATCTTCCCTCGTCTACTACGGTTTACTTCAGGTTAACAATATGTTCAACATTGTTCAATATTTTGCTTCCTGGACACCTAAGCTCTCACATTCAGCTTACTAATGACTCGCACATTGCAGCTTACTGATCACTCGTACATTTGCACCTGCCACCTTATTTTACATTCACTGATCCTATGGGCCAAATCTGGAGATGCCCGTGAACAAATCTTTGTGAATCCCATGTTCATGCAAACAGCTCAAAGATGCCCATAGCATTTGCAGAGTCGCTCCTTTAGAGGAGCAGGTGGATGCATTTTCCATAGCTCCCGCACCCTCACCGCCGTTACACTGGAACTGCAGGAGAAGGGCCCTGTGTGAGACCCCATGTGTCATGCCTATACCTCACTGAGTGTATGAGAGACGATATGCACTCAGACAACAGAATCAAATGTAGCCTCTGTTAAGATGAATTTCTGAACTTGGACCTGGAGGGGCAGAGGTTCAGAAGGCCAGCCTAGTTTCTTGGAACAGGGTAACCTCTGGACAAGCCAGACCAATCAGGGTAGCGATGACAGCGGTCAAGACTAAGTCTCAAGTGGGGTGAGGGTGACTGAAAGACCTCAATGAGCACACAAAGCAAGGACACTTACAAATTACTCCAGACAGGTGCTATATTCAAAATATAGACACATTTATTACAAAGCCTTTGTAACATCGACCATAGCAAAGAATCACAATAATACTAAAGTAAACCAACACATCACAATCAATACAATATATATACAAGACCGAGGGGTCTAAGGAGTTAGGAGCACGTAATATGTCGACCACCTAAATGGGGAGGAAACAGGCAGTGCAAGTAATCATTAGACCCAGTTCGACATCTAAAATACACCTAACTAGGAGGAAGTCTGAGCCCTACGAAGAGAGGAGCCTTATGCTCAAAAGTACCTGCATGCGCTGGTGCCAATGGACAAAAGAGGGCCTCTTCGAGGATATCAGGCAGTTCAGGAAGGTGAATGAAGCGATGCAGAACAATTCCCCACTACTCAAGCAAGGCCTCCACTTGTGGGCAGAGGCAGGGTGAGAGTGCGGGATAGAGTCGCTATTTCGTAACAGCGGTAGAAAAGAAACGGGCTCCTGCATGAGGGGCCACCGGTTGGGGTATGGACTACTCACCGGTCCCCGACGCAGGCAGAAGCAGACTTCTCCAGTTCAGTTCACGTTGCTCGCAGGTTCAGCTGCGATGATCAGGACGTCTCGACACCGTGTAGATTCTGCATAGCAGGATGCAGGGTAGAGGATGTCCCAAAAGCAGCGGACGTGCACAGGTTGTTACCACAGCAGGGCAACACGGCAACCGTGTTTACTCTGGTCCGGGCGCACTCGTCTCACTTCAGGCCTGGGAAAGCCAAGTGTATGAAATTCGGTGTGAGGGTGCCGTGGACACAGAGCAAGCAGTAAACCAAGTTTCGAGGGCTTCCCCGAAACGGCGGCAGTGACAGAGCAAAGCGTCCTGCGTAAACTGGTCAGCCCACTGGTTGGCCCAGGGACACTTCCGAAGAGGCTTACTTGCAGGGTTTGATGAAGGTGCTGGGAATAGTTGATCCCACTATTCCAATGGGTCGAAGCGCCTTCGCAGACCTTCTAGGAAGATCAGATGCAGAGGGGTCTTGCAGGACAACAGCAGTTCAGGGTGCCAAACCTTCAGCGGGTCACCAGTCGTTCCTTGACTCAGCTTCCTGTTGCAGGATACTTGGCCCCTTATCCCTTGTTCGGTGTGAACTCAGGAGATCGACATGGTAGTGGTGTTTTCAACCTCCTCTCATCCAAAGTTCCCTTTGCGTCAAAACGGAGAGGACCCAATGGGAGATCTGCTCACAAACACTCACACCATACATGGACCTATCATGGACCATGGTGGTCCCAGGCATTCAGGACACTCTAGACTCTCTGGCACCCAGAATGTGTATTAGGAACAGACATCCCAGCCCACATCCTGGAGGCACACACAAGGCATGCAGAAGCCCGTGAAAGCTTTGGGGTTTCGCGGGAAAGTGCATGACCAAATAAGGACTGACCCGGGTCGGCTCGACCTGGGGAAGGTGAAGGGGCAAGACAGTCAGCGGACGGGACAAAGAACCTCGTGGCATGGCCATTTTGGAGCCAGGCCACTCATTTGTGCCAAACGCGGTAAGCGCGGATAACATGGCGAAAAAGGGTTCAAAACACAAGAGAAACAATAGCTGCCACCAGTCCCGTCCATGACACACTTGCACAGTTCATAATAAGTCCAGCGAGAGTTTCTAGGGCCTTTGGAATGACTAGAGACCCCAGAGCGCAGTAATGTAAGTTACGGTGCCCTCTTGTTTCATGTTGCACAAAAGCTGCAACGTGAGGAAAGGACTAAGGGAAACAAAGTCTCCCAGTACTGACTGTTTTAAGGGCATGTCTGTTTCCGCATAAGAATTGAGCGAAAGCCCAGAGGTGTGCGGCGGAAGGCTGCGCTTCTCTGGCAAAGTCTAGATCAGGGTGTAAAACAATAGCAAAAAGTTTGGGGTTTGCCACATGGAGGGAAAATTACATACAATATGAAATCTTTCCTAACACTCGCCCCTACCAGACTAAGGACAGGGGGAACTAATCCACCCCTGGATGAGTGTCTTGTTCAGGTTGGTTAAACATTCTGGACAACCCATGAGCATTGCTATGTTGGACACCTGGCCTATGCTCAATAGTGAAGTCAAAGCCTTGCAGACTTATGGACCACCTAAGCAACTTTGGATTCACTCCCTTCATGTTTATTAGCCACTTTAAGGGCTTATGGTCAGTTTGTACAGTGAAGTGGGTCCCATAGAGGTAGGGCCTCAGCTTCCGTAGGGCCCACACAAAAGAGAAAGATTATTTCGCTACTGTGGACCATCTGAGCTCTCTGTCCTTAAGCTGGCGACTAATGAAGCCAATAGGATGTTCCTTACCCTTCTCATCTACTTGTGATAGTACAGCTCCTATCCCAGTGTGAGAGGCATCTGTCTGCACAATAAAAAGTCTTTGGTAATCAGGGGCCCTAGGTACAGGGGCCTGGCATAAGGAGTCTTTTAAGCCATTGAAGGCCTTCTCACACTCTTCAGTCCAAGTTACCTTCTTGAGTTTCTTCGGAGTGGTGAGAGCAGTCAGAGGGGCAGCTATGGTGTCATAGTCTGCCATGAAATTTCTGTAATACCCCGTGAGTCCTAATAAGGCTCTCACTTGGGTCTGTGTAGTGGGGGTAGGCCAGTCTTGTACTGCTTGTGCTTTACTGGGTAGAGGCTGTATCCTCCCTCCACCTACTTCATGTCCAAGGTAAACCACTGAGCCTTGTCCAATCTGGCATTTACTGGCCTTTATGGTCAAGTGGGCTTTCTGAAGAGCCTGTAACACAATCCCAAGGTGTTTCACATGGTCTTCCCAGGTGGCACTGAAAACTGCTATATCATCCAGATATGCAAGACAGAATTCATTCAACCCATTCAAC
This sequence comes from Ambystoma mexicanum, assembly GCF_040938575.1. Lineage (NCBI taxonomy): Eukaryota > Metazoa > Chordata > Amphibia > Caudata > Ambystomatidae > Ambystoma > Ambystoma mexicanum. Next base: position 515,271,004 of record NC_090941.1, read on the forward strand.
ACATGATTCACAATCCTCTGGAAAGTGGCAGGTGCATTCTTCAACCCAAAAGGCATTACCCTGAACTGGTAAAGACCTTCCGGAGTTGAGACTGCTGTCTTCTCCTTGGCATGTTCTGCGAGGGCTATTTGCCAATAGCCTGCAGTGAGTTCAAACGTGCTGAAGTACTTGGAGACACCCAAGGTATCCACCAGCTCATCTGTTCGAGGCAAGGGGTGGGCATCTGTCTTGGTGACAGCATTCGGAGGCCTGTAATCCACGCAGAACCTCAATTCAGAAGTATCTGCTTTTGGAACCAATACCACAGGGCTGGACCAAGGACTACTAGAGGGTTCAAGCACCCCAAGATCTAACATTTTGTTGACCTCCGTCTTAATGTAAGACCGTACTTTTTCTGACATCCTGTAGCCCCTACTTTTGGTAGGTACACTGTCTCCTGTGTCTATGTTATGTTTGCACCAAGGTGTCAAGCCAGGGGACTGTGAAAACAGGGGGGGAAATTGCCTAAGCAAACTTTTCACCTCAGCCTGCTGATCAGAAGTTAGGTGAGGGGCGACTCGGACACCCTCAAAGGAGCTATCTGAAGGACTGCTTTGGAACAGGTCAGGGAGAGGTTCAGACTCCTCTTCCTCAACATCAGAAGCCAATAGCAGTGCTGCGATTTCAACTCTTGGGATGAAAGCCTTCAGCCTATTTACGTGGAACACTTTTGGAGCCTGTCCAGACCTTCCAAGGTCCACTAAATAGTTGACCTCACCCAGGGGCTCCACCACTGTGTAAGGGCCTGACCATTTATCCTGTAAATCTCTAGGCCTTATGGGATTCATGATCAGGACTTGCTGACCAGGTGTGAAGTTGATGAGGGAAGCTTTCTGGTCATACCAATGTTTCACCAGGGCTTGTCCTGCTTTCAACTTGTCACTAGCCAGACCAATCAGGAGTACCATCCTTTTTCTGAGCCCTAACACATAGTCTACTACGTTGGTAGTAATAGGGGGAGTGGGCATCTCCCATCCCTCCTTGACTATGGCTAACGGTCCCCGCACAGGGTGACCAAACAGAAGTTCGAAGGGGCTGAAGCCAACACCCTCCTGTGGTACCTCTCGGTAGGCAAAGAGTAAGCATGGTAAAAGAAGATCCCATTTTCTTCTCTGAGGTTCTTCCAGAGCCCCAATCATACTTTTTAACGTTCTGTTAAACCGTCTCACCAGACCATTGGTCTGGGGGTGGTATGCGGAAGAGAACTTGTAGGTGACCCCACATTCTTTCCACATAGTCTGCATATACTTCGACATAAAGTTGCTGCCTCTGTCAGACACAACTTCTTTAGGGAAGCCAACCCTAGTAAAGATGCCGAGTAAAGCTTTTGCGACTGACTTGGCAGTCACAGTCTTCAATGGGATGGCCTCAGGATATCTGGTGGCATGATCGACCAATACCAGGATAAACCTATTGCCTGAGGATGTTTGGGGGTCCAGGGGAGAAACAATGTCTATCCCTACCCTCTCGAATGGTACTCCCACAACTGGGAGTGGTACCAATGGAGCTTGGATTGTTGAACCACTCTTACCAGATAATTGGCAGGAGGCACAACTCCTGCAGTGACTTTCTACTTGCACCCCCATCTTGGGCCAGTAGATGTGCATGGATAACCTTTGCTTGGTCCTCTTAATGCCAAGGTGACCAGCAAGGGGCACTTCATGCGCCGGCTGCAGGAGGAAGGGTCTTACAGCAAGAGGAACCACCAACCTCCTATGGTCTCCTTCTGTAGACTCTGTGGGCTCACTATACAGGAGTCCACCTTCCCAATAAATCTAATGCTTCCCAGGAGGTTCACCCTCAAGCTGGGAGCAGGCCTGTCTCCTTAGGCCTTCCAGAGATGGGCACTCACGTTGGCCTTTACTGAATTCTTCCCTCTCAAGACCACCTTCTACTAACAAATCGTTTAATTCAGGATGGTCATTGGGGTCAAATACTTCAGGCATCACCACCTCCTCGTCAGGTCCGGGTGATTGACCAACTACCTTCACCGCAGTGGTAGGCGAGTTAGGGGGAATATTTTCTTTCCCTCTTTTTGGTTTCTTGACTCCTTTAGCCTTGGGTTTCCCCTTTGGCTGGGGCAGCGCATTGGTCTTGGCCAGTGCTGCCCTCGTTTGAGACCTTGTGTAGGGTCTGTCAGCAGTATCTCCCACAAGCCCTAAAGCTCTGAGATCATTGCCCAACAAGACCTTTCCTGGGACACTCCTCTGAATGCTCACTGGAATCCTGACTGCTGTACCATTGATAGTAAAATGTACAGGTATTACTGGGAACATGAGAGGTGGGCCGTCAGCCAATTTAGTGGGCATCAGAGTAGCTCTGGCAACTTCCTCTGAGTCTACCAAGGTAGAATCCACTACAGTTCGACTGCACCCACTATCCCTAAGAGCTGGAGTATCTACTCCATTGATCAGCACACTGTCTTTAAAGTAGTGCTTGGTGTTATCTGGAATCCTAGCATAAGCCTCTGCGACTTTAGGCTCCCAGGAACCCAGGAACCCAGCGAAACTAAAACTACCTCAGCTTCTATCCCACTGGGGAAGGAGTCAGAGGAGAAGGATGCTCCTGTAATTTCTTCTTCCTCATAGGAGGAGAAGGCCAGATTAGCAGAGTGGACCCCCAGGTTTTGACCTTACATCTGGGATCGCCCTTCACGTGGTCACTTGCTCCACAAGCAAACAAGATCCATTGGGTCTGTTTACATAGGGAGGATTATTATAGCCAGAGTTCTGTTTTGGAGGCTGACCTCCACTACCCTGTAAGTTCTCTTGTGTCTTACCCTTATTTTTCTTTTTGTGGCCCTTTTGGGAAGAAGATTGATCAGTTTCCCCACCCTCCTTATCTTTGGACTTTTTCGCTTCCTCCTGCTTACCAGGATGAGTCTTGTCCTTATGGGACACTCGATGTGACACCCATAAAGCTGCTGCAATGGAGAGTTTCTTAGGATCTATCTCCTTTGAATCTGCCAAATGCTGCTTAAGCTCAGGGGAAGTAGATGCAAAAATATGTTCCAGCATGACAAGACTTATCATACCTTCAAAGGTAGAACCCTTATAACCTTCGACCCAGCCAGTCAAGTTTTTAAGGATTCAGTTACATAAGATACCCAATTACCACCTTCTTTTTTCTTATACTCTCTGAATCTTTTTAAGAATTGGGGTGGAGTCTTTCCAAACTTTAAAATGAGAGTCTGCTTCAACATTGCAAAATCTGCTCTCTCAGCTTTCGACATTTCCATAATGGCACTGCAGCCAGAATGAGGCAGTCTGCTAAGTAACCAGGCAATTCTATCAGCATTGTCAACTTGTTGAACTTCACATGCATACTCAAATGTATTCAGCCAGTCCATAATGTCATTCTTTTCCTCATACACACTGAGCAGATCTTTTGGAAACCTTGGATGAGAGGAGGCCCCAGACTCATGTCCAGGACCCTTGGATCTATTGGCAACTTGAAGCTTGGCCAGTTTCAACTGCTGATCCCTGTCGTTCTGTTTTTCTGCCTGTTCGATTTTTAGTTTGGCCATATTGAAATCAAGCTCCTTCTTCCTAAACAGCAGCTCTTGCTTCTTGAATTTAAGTATGGCCTCCCCATCAGCACTGGCAGAGGAAATATTGGACATTTCATCCTCCCTGTCCTTGTGGTCGCTGTGGACCAGTGCAGCGGCAGAACTGTCAGTTCTACCAGTGAGAGCAGCCCCAACTCCTTCAGCACTGTCCTCGGAAGTTATAGCGCTAAGCTGAGCTTCTTGCCACGCCATGATTCTTTGGATCATTTCCATTTTGGTGCCTTGAGAGGAGACACCTCTTTCAGCACACATCTTTTTCAATGTTTCGGATTTAGAAGCATTTAAAGTTAACAAGGTACTTGTTTCCATACTGTTAGATAGGACTATGGCCTTTAAAAAGTTATTCTACGATAATTCACTACGTGTCCTGGTAGGAATAACTTGAAATTCCTTCGCTCGTGCGCAACACTGGATACCTTCAGTTGTATCCCACCGCTGTACACCAATTTTTTAAGATGGATTTCTGAACTCGGACCTGGAGGGGCAGAGGTTCAGAAGGCCAGCCTAGTTTCTTGGAACAGGGTAATCTCTGGACAAGCCAGACCAATCAGGGTAGCGATGGCAGCGGTCAAGACTAAGTCTCAAGAGGGGTGAGGGTGACTGAAAGACCTCAAAGAGCACACAAAGCAAGGACACTTACAAATTACTCCAGGCAGGTGTTATATTAAAAATATAGACACATTTATTACAAGGCCTTTGTAACATCGACCATAGCAAAGAATCACAATAATACTAAAGTAAACCAACACATCACAATCAATACAATATATATACAAGACTGAGGGGTCTAAGGAGTTAGGAGCACGTAATATGTCGACCACCTAGATGGGGAGGAAAACAGGCAGTGCAACTAATTATTAGACCCAGTTTGACATCTGAAATACACCTAACTAGGAGGAAGTCCGACCCCTACGAAGAGAGGAGCCTTATGCTCAAAAGTACCTGTACGCGCTGGTGCCAATGGACAAAAGAGGGCCTCTTCGAGGATATCAAGCAGTTCAGGAAGGTGAATGAAGCGATGCAGAACAAGTCCCCACTACTCAAGCAAGGCCTCCACTTGTGGGCAGAGGCAGGTTGAGAGTGCGGGATAGAGTCGCTATTTCATAACAGTGGTAGAAAAGAAACAGGCTCCTGCGCGAGGGGCCACCGGTTGGGGTATGGACTACTCACCGGTCCCCGACGCAAGCAGACCCAGACTTCTCCAGTTCAGTTCACATTGCTGGCAGATTCACCTGCGATGATCAGGATGTCTCGACACTGTGTAGATTCTGCGTAGCAGGATGCAGAATAGAGGGTGTCCCAAATGCAGCAGATGTGCACAGGTTGTTACCACAGCAGGGCAACACGGCAAATGCGTTTACTCTGGTCTGGGCGCACTCGTCTCACTTCAGACCTGGGAATGCCAAGTGTATGAAATTCGGTGTGAGGGTGCCGTGGACTCAGAGCAAGCATTAAACCAAGTTTCGAGGGCTTCCCCGAAACGGCGGCGGTGACAGAGCAAAGCATCCTGCGTAAGCTGGTCAGCCCACTGGTAGACCCAGGGACACTTCCGAAGAGGCTTACTTGCAGGGTTTGATGAAGGTGCCGGGAATAGTTGACCCCACTATTCCAATGGGTTGAAGCGCCTTCGCAGACCTTCTAGGAAGATCAGATGCAGAGGGGTCTTGCAGGACGACAGCAGTTCAGGGTGCCAAACCTTCAGCCAGCCGTTCCTTGACTCAGCTTCTTGTTGCAGGATACTTGGCCCCTTATCCCTTGTTCGGTGTGAACTCAGGAGATCGACATGGTAGTGGTGTTTTCAACCTCCTCTCATCCAAAGTTCCCTTTGCGTCAAAACGGAGAGGACCCAATGGGAGATCTGCTCACAAACATTCACACCATACGTGGACCTATCATGGACCATGGTGGTCCCAGGCATTCAGGACACTCTAGACTCTCTGGCTCCCTCTATTCCAATGGGTCGAAACGCCTTCGCAGACCTTCTAGGACGATCAGATGCAGAGGGGTCTCGCAGGACGACAGCAGTTCATGGTGCCTAACCTTCAGCGGGTCACCAGCGGGTCACCAGCGGTTCCTTGACTCAGCTTCTTGTTGCAGGATACTTGGCTCCTTATCCCATGTTCGGTGTGAACTCAGGAGATCGACATGTTAGTTGTGTTTTCAGCCTCCTCTTATCCAAAGTTTTATTTATTTATTTATTTATTTATTTTTTAAGGTTTGGTTTGATTTTTCAAACTTTACATTCAAGTCTATTCCGATTTATACTTTAAAAGAATAATTTTGTTTCTTCTGAAGATTAGGACTCATTTTATGATTTCGCCCCAAAATTTCATTATTGTGATTATTAACCACTGGTCATTTCCTCTTAGAAGATTCTCCCATCTTTCTTCTGTCGTCATCACTTTACTCGAGATCCGGAAGAAACTTCTCCATATATCTCTTTTTTCTTTCAGCCTCGGACATACCATAATTAAATGAAATAATGTTTCTGGGCTTTGTGCTTCTTTATAAAATCTACACTCCACTGCGACAGTGCCAGTTTTGTCAAATGCTGCTAGGTAGTCTCTGGTTGGTAGTATATTTAAGCGAAATCTTAGAAATTGATCTCGGCTTGTTTTATCAGGAAATTGGTTTAGGTATCCCGGTAGTTCGTTCAGAGCCCTTGTTTCAGTGTCACAATTTAGATACCTTTTGTAAGATTTTTGTTTCTCTATTGTTTTTATCCAGTCATTGCTTTTTAATTTTCTTTTCGCCTGTTGGGGCCTCTTAGTCAACATTTCTTCTGATATTTCTTCTTCTTGCAATTTTCTTTTAATTGATGTCGTCCATTTTTCGAGAGCTGTCGTTTGGACTGCTTTTTCTTTCTTTTTTAATATTTCAAGTGATGGAATTGGATCCTCCGATAAGATTTTTCTGTATAAGTTCATCTTTTTCCATGTAACTATGGATTCCATTGATTACAGACCCAATTCGAATCTGATCCTTGCCACAGGAAATTATTTTGGAAGGGCCAACGTTTTCCGCCAGTATAGCCCTTCTAGAATGGACCAATTAATACATTTCTCCTTGATTATAGATTCACTGGCATAAGTTATGATAGGTACTACCTTTTGCCTATATAATAACGTTATTGGCTTTGCTGAGAATGTGCCATACTTCAGATGAAAGAATCTTCCTTGTCTCGCTAAAGATATAGCCTTTTCTTTGATGTTTTCAAACCATTCTTTTTCATTGTTTGAAGGATTTATCAGGGCACCCAAATATTTCATTGATTTTGTCATTCCAATTTCATTTCCATCCAGCATGATTTTAAAGGGATGTTGTTTTTTCCGTTTCAGACTGATCAGTTTCATAGCCTTGGTTTTGCACGTATTGATTTGCAGACCGTTTACGTTCATATAGTCTTGTGTTTTGTTCAGAGATTCTTGCAAGCCAGATGTGGTTTTATCCAAGATGATAATATCGTCAGCATGGATAAGTGCTTGGATAGGTTCGTTATTGATTTTCGGAGGATTTGCTCTCGTGTTTTGAATACGCTCTTCAAAGTCATTAGTTTAAAGGGTATAAAGACATGCAGCTAGGGGACAGCCTTTTTTCAGACCGTTCCTAGTAGAAATGGATTCTGTGACCATACCAGCGTTTGTTAATCGGACTCGAATAGATGTATTTGAATATAGTTGAATGATTGGGTTTAAGATGTAAGCAGGACAACCCCAAGCTGTTAGTTTCTCCCAGAGCTTCTGTCTGTTTACTGAATCGAATGCCATTTTCAGGTCTATATACACGGCATAAACTTGCTGATTTCTGATGCTTGCTTCAACCTTTATCATATTCAGTAACAGTAAGTTTACGTTTGTCCCAATCTTTGTCACAAAGCCAGTCTGTCTTTTCGCGTGTCTTCCATTTTTTGCTGCCCATATGTTTAGTTGTTTTTGTAGGTAGCTTGCAAATAGCTTTCCTAGTGGATCAAGGAGGGCTATCGGTCTGTAGTTGTTTGGCAGCTTTCGGTCTCCTGATTTAAAGATTGGGATTATTATTGCAGTTCTCCAGGTTTTGGGGATTTCTTTACTTTTCACTATGAGTTGCAATAATTGTGAGAAGAATTTTGCCCAGTCTTCTGGTGATGCTTTGAGAACTGCATTTGAGAGCCCATCCGGGCCTGGTGCTCGCGAAGAATTCAAAGCTTTGATTTTATTTATTATGTCGTCGAGCTCCCATTCAAATTTCCAATTCGATTCATCGTTTCCTCCATCAATTAACAGCTTGCTTGTTTTGTTGTTATATACTTCATGGTAATGTCTTACCCAGTTTTGTGAGTCAACTTCTTGTATTAATGTTTGCTGAGTTGATTTATCATTCATCATAGACCATAGATATCTTGTGTTTTTATTTTTTAAAGCATTCAATATTGCTTCTGCATCATGTTGTTTCATCATAGCCTTGTTTTGTTTTATAAAGTTTGAGTATCTGTGTTTTTCTTTCTTTAACTGTTTTTTGAGGTCCGGTTCATTTTTTGATTTCAAGTGACGCAGTCTCTTTTGATGTTCCTGCTTTTCTTGTTTGATAGTTTGATTGTAATAATGTCCATGAGAGTTTTTCGCCTCATGCTTTGTTTTTGTTTGTGGGTCTTTGTATTTTTCTAATAGCCATCCATAGTTCAGTTTTTCCTGATCTTTCAATGTGGCTGCTTTAAAAGTTGTATGAATTTCTCTGGCTTGCTGGTCTCGTATTCTTAATTTATTCAGACTGTTGCTTACTTCCAAGTCAGGTAAGGATATATACTCAGCAATAGTTTTATGGGCATACCAAGAAATAGAGATTTGATGATGATCGCTTTCTTCATTTGAATAGTTGCTGGTTTCAATTACTAGTTGTTTTAGAGTGTCAGAGGCAAAGATATAGTCAATTATCGACGTAGAGGTTTTTCCTATCCAAGTTGCACACGGTATCCCCTCTCCATTTAACGGTTGTTTTGTTAAGGAAATGTTACGAATTCTCAGCTCCTTCATCCATTTCCTTGCATGAGGTGACATTTCTTGCATTGAAAATTTGATTCCCTCTTTGTTAAATAAATGCATATTAAAGTCACCGGCTATGATGAATTTGTTTCCAATATTAGCTTGGGAGATGGAGTCAATTTCTTCACATACGGAATCAATTAGCTTGTTGTCATTGATTGCCAATGGGTTCCAATAGATGTTGAAGATTGAGATACTTTTATTTTCACTCTTGCGTGTCGTTTTATTGTCATTACGTTCTGGATTGTATGCTGGCATGCTAATGGTTATGTATTGAAACCAGGAATTTATGTTCATTCTTGCGGTTATATTCCACATTGCATTGATTTTCATTAGGATTATCATTCCTGATGCCGCTCTACCTGTTTTCGATTGAATTGCAGGGTTCATCCAGGTTGTATATCCCTCGCAGACGATCTCATCAGTAAGCCAGGTCTCTTGTAAGCAGATTAATTCTGAATTTGCTAAAACTGTGGAGTAATTTTCTAGGAGATGTTTATAGCCCCTTGTGTTCCCTTTGCGCCAAAACGGAGCGGACCCAATGGGAGATCTGCTCACAAACACTCAAACCATACATGGACCTATCATGGACCATGGTGGTCCCAGGCATTCAGGACACTCTAGACTCTCTGGCACCCAGGATGTGTATTGGGAACAGACATCGGAGCCCACATCCTGGACGCACACACAAGGCATGCAAAAGCCTACGAAAGCTTTGGGGCTTCCCAGGAAAGTGCATGACCAAATAAGGGCTGACCCAGCTCGTGGCATGGCCATTTAGGAGCCAGGCCACTCATTTGTGCCAAACGCTGTAAGCGTGGATAACATGGCGAAAAAGGGTTCAAAACACAAGAGAAACGATAGCTGCCACCAGTCCCGTCCGTGACACACTTGCACAGTTCATAATAAATCCAGCGAGAGTTTCTAGGGCCTTTGGAATGAATAGAGACCCAAGAGCGCAGTAATGTAAGTTACGGTGCTCTCTTGTTTCATGTTGCACAAAAGCTGCAACATGAGGAAAGGACTAAGGGAAACTAAGTCTCCCAGTTCTGACTGTCTTAAGGGCATGTCAGTTTCCCCATAAGAATTGAGCGAAAGCCCAGAGGAGTGCGGCGGAAGGCTGCGCTTCTCTGGCAAAGTCTAGATCAGAGTGTAAAACAACAGCAAAAAGTTTGGGGGTTGCCACATGGAGGGAAAATTACATACAATATGAAATCTTTCCTAACAGCCACACACTGAAAGTGTGGAAGGATGCCGTCTAGAAGGATATCAGCAAGCACCTTTGGACATCATGGAGCACTCAGTGAAATCTGATGAGGGATGATTGATGTCATGGAGAAGAAGTACGAAGCGATGCTGAAACGATATGAAAATACTTAAGAGTGACGATGTAACTGAAGCGATACGAGAAACATGTACAAAACAATAAAGTAATCATGAATGTAAAAAAAGACAAAGTAACTTGCTGACCAATAAGTGTAAATATGCAGTAACGCAATGTAGAAAACTTGCAATATAGGAATATATAACATGGCAAGGACAGCCATAGTTGGAAAATGTACGCCAGCTCATGCAAATATTCAATTCAATTACCTCAGAAGCCGATCAGGTTTACAGAGTCAGGAGATGCTGGAGGAACAGCTTTGTGTGCCAAACAAAGAGGAGTCAGTGTTGGCCTGGGATCAAGGATGCTATTTTTTAAAGAATAGCTGCAAAGTACGAAGGGAAGCAGACATATTTCTCTTAGATTAAAAGATCAGAAAACATTAGCAAGAGCTAAATATTGGACAATTAATAGTGTATTACATTTATACAAGGTAGAATGAGAAAGTCTCTAGAGGGCAAGAGGAGCAATGGCACCCAGTATAATTATAATACATAATTAAATCAAATAACAATAAATAAGAGGCTGAAATTGACAAATTCGTGGCCTTGAGTCTGTCTGGTTATTTGGTATGAGATCTTAATTGGTAATTCCATCTAGAACAAGAGACGCTTCAAGGTGCTTGAGCATTCTCCAGTTTTGAACTTTGCTAATCAGGTAAAATAGAACTAGTCCAATTCAGAGTCACTCACAGAAAATTCCTGAGTTGCTCCACAGAAAATCTTTCTAAATATGATGAATGACACTGCCAAAAAAACAAGAAGAAATTGCACTTATTATGATATGAGGTATGTTTCTAATAGTATTGTCCACTGTTGGCGGTGTTCATAAACTTAATTAGTGCTTGTAGATGATGTGTGCCATTTGCACCACCTTGGGCCAGCCTTTCTCCATCATTCTCTAAGAAGGTTACAAAGAGCCCGATGGAAGCTGCATGGGTGTAGTGCCTTAAGAAGTGATATGTTTGAGGGGCATGTGTTATATAACATGTTTTATCCATTTGAGTTGAACATATCAGATAACTGTGACACCTCCTTCAGTTTTGTCACTGGTCTCTGTCCCACTCGTGTTTTTGTACCCCCTCATAAAGCTGCTTACCACTTGTTCTCATCTCTGTGCTATTGTACAGCTGCCTTCATGGCAATGCCTCTTCCATCTGTAAATGTGTTACTGAAAGTAATTTCTGATCGACATTGACATCCTTGTTCTTCAAATAAATGCAAATGAATACAAGTACAAATCAATACTGCTTAGCTGCTCTTGCCTCAGTATCATTAGTTAATTTTGATACAAAGCTTTCCTAGTAATGGGCAGGAGATTCTGGAGACTAGAGATTGCAGTGTTACTGGACTGTCCATCCTATCTGTCTACTGCTTCGTTTTTACTGTCAGCATGCTTCTATGAAACAGAAAAACACCAATTTAGGCATAAGTGGGGTGGGCCCAGCTTCATGGGGCACTTTGATGAATCCAGACACCACCTTTTACCTTTCCTGAGCCCCATTTCACATTGAAAAAACCCTTCAGGGTGTCAGCATCATTCTAAAACTGCAGTAATGGAATTGCACAAAACCAGGTGAGGGATTATTGTGATTTCAGTCAGTTTCATTTTGGTATGTGGCGGTGTGCACTGGCTGTGAGGAGTTTGAAGCTTTTTGCCCACACTGGAGTAGCCGTCTGTGACAAACGATCAGGGATTATGGCCTTTGCCCGGATCACCTGACAAACACTGTCAGATGCCATGTTGGCTTTTGCCTTGACAGGCAAAAGCCCCAGCTGGCCCCTGAGCACAGCACCCAGACAACCAGAGTGAGGTTTAAGACAGCGCTCAGCCGGCCAATCCACATATTAAGGAAGTTAAAAGGGGTGCCTGGGGTATACATGAATCAAGCAGATGTTTCTCTAAACCAAACATGTTTGCCTCCCATAACACTTAGCACCAAGCTTATAGTGGCGGTGAAGGCTGCCTTCGCCTCCTTCACAAATCTTTTAATTCACAGATCCTTATATTTGAGAGAGAGTGAAAGACAGGGAAAGGCAGTGTATGACAATGACAATATGTGTATATATTCAATAAAAAAACTTTGTAAGGGGATGTTATGGTTAAGTTGCACTAATTAAAACCTATGAAATTCACTGAAAAAACTTTATTAAAGGGACGTTATGGTTAAGTTGGACTAATAAAAACCTATGAAATTCAATTAAAAAACTTTTTGCTTAGCTTACCATAACTGGTGAATTTCAGGGTTTTTTTTTATTTTACTTGTAACCATAACGTCCTTATAACAGCATTTTTTTACTGAATTTCATGTGTTTTTACCAGAGTATGCAATTTTCCTACAACTTACTAATATCATACTTACCAAATATAACAATATTTGTGTCCAATTTACAAAGTGTCACCTTAAAACTCTGCCATTTCCCACCTTCTAGAATCATTATTAATACTTCTATACACTTTTTGCAACTATTTCAACTAGTTTTGCATCCGTAGACGTCTACGAACATCTGACTTCATTGCGGACTTTCGGGACAGCGCCACATGACCATGCTGGCGTGCGGCATGATGACGTGTCCGAGAACCCGTCCGCACTTCACGATAAGATCTGTCCTCCGCGGACAGTTCGGAACTCCATTTTCTACTGATCCAGGAACTTTCAACTTCAAAATTTCCCTTGCACACCTCCTACACCTGTTCATACTCATTCCATTACCAATCTAGTACACAGTACATACTTGGAAGAATTTTATCAAAACTGCTATTTATCTTAAAAATGGCATCAGTTATTGGCATCCCTCCTCCCCAAGAGCCGCCACCACCACCAGCTTGAGGACCTTCACAACAAAAAAAGCGCAGTACTTTCAAAGACAATGAAAAGGACCAAGAAGATGAGGTAGAGGAAGTGCCTACTTCTAGCACCAAGATCGAATCGTCAGTTCTTTGCTACTGTCGGGAGTGTACCAAAGGCTAAAGCTACCAAAGTGAAATACACTGAGTGAACTCAGACGCAGACTACCTGGACAGTACTCTTATGGGACCACTTCCATGCGCCGCCACACCAAATCCAATGACCGCAATGCTCTCAGAAAGGTTGTTCCTTTCTCAGCAAGTAGAAAGCTGTCTTCCTCCACCTCATCTTCCTCAACAAATACTGTAACCACACAGCCTGATGTCTGCGGGCTTTGGTGTGTTATAAATAAATAAATAAATAAATAAATAAGGAGGGCTATGGACCATTATCGTCCATTGCAGCCCCTGAAATGGGGGATAAAGGCCATTAGCACCCCTGGTTCCCAAAGCGGGAACCCAGGGTGCTCAAACATTGATTTTTCTTCCCATAGGCGTCCCGCTGTAAGAGGGAAGGAAAATCCTTTTGCTAAGACAGCCAACATGGAAAGAGAATGCGGAGCTCGGTACACAGCCCCTCTTCACTTGCCATGGAAGCCTGCAAAACCCTATGAACATATTACCACAAGCACTTCTTTTCCCTTTCAAACCTATCCTACCTTCGAATAACTTTACCACATAGCCGGTCCCAGGTAGACATAGCCACTTTAACACCATTTTTCTTCTCTAGCGGTCATGGCCAGTAGCCAGATTGTCCGCGTCATGACCTTATGCCATGACCCAGACAATCTGGCTACTGCCCACGGCCACAGGCTATACCTAAGTCACCAAAGCTATATGACTATTTTTTTGTACCTACATTATTACGCTTGTAAAAAAATAAAACATGGGCACATTTGCAAAACCATGCTTTAATGTCCTGTCCAATGCTCCTCACGAGTTTGCTCGAAATCCACCCATGTTTTATTTTTTTTAAAGTGTCAAAATGTATGAACATACAATAGTCAGATAACTTAGCCCCCACTTGACAAAATCTATTCAGGCTTCACACAAACATTGAAGGTTGGGTCTATAATCTTTCTCAAAACTTTTGCCCACATTTGTCAATTAGCAACAAAGTTATAAGCCATCTGAACATGTTAAGATCCCCCTCCAATTTCGCCCCCTCTTGAGAAAATCCCACCAAACCTTAGAAAACCATTTATATCTAGATCCTAAATCATTTTTCCAAATGTTGTGCAGGTTCGTCAAATGACACCACATTTATATGCCTTTACAATATTTTGGGACCCCCTCTAATTTTGCCCCCTCTTGACAGAATCCCACAAAACCTTGCAAAACCATTCATGATTAGTTCTAGAATGCAATTGAAAAATTACATGCAGTTTCATTTAGTGGCGCAAAAGTTATAAGCCATCCAAAAACGGCTTTTACCCAACCCTGTAATGCTGATATAGGTACAGATGTCCGACATCTGAAGTGTCCCCGAACACCACAGCACTGCCCCAGGACATCTGGAGTGTTTGCGGACTTTCAGGGGGTGAAACAACCCGTTTTTTTGGTTTCCTATGGCCATACCCAATCCAATCCTCATCCCCCTTTACTCCCAGAGAATGTTTGAAGAGTTTGACAAGTGAAATGCTGCTTTTTTTAAAATGTTTTCACCGCGCTTTCCGCGGACCCCGAAAAAAGTCTGCAAATCCAAGATTGCGGGCGCTTCAGGAAAACCGACGCATTTCACGTTTTCCCACCAGCCAATCAGCGAGCGCGTCCCTATATCCACGGACCACGCAAAGGTCAGCGAATTTTCTGGCCAATCGGGGGCCATTCCGCGGACATTACAGCCAATCAGAGGCCAGTCCGTGGACCGAACAGGGAAATGAGTCCGCGGAGCAGACATAGATATCACTCGTTTTTTTGCCTCAAGTTTTGGTCATTTAAAAAAAAAACTAATGGATGGATTTACACCAAATTAACAAAAGCACGCTTTTGGGACGATGCCGCCGCTCCTGCCACAAATTTGGTAAAAATCCATCCAGCGGTTTGGGCTGTAGGCGTCAGCAAATTTTTTCCCATTATGTCTATGGGAAAAAAGAAATTTTGGGACCCCGCCTACAACTTTGCCCCCCCCCCCCGGGCCAAACCTCTCCAAACTTTGCAATTCATTGTTCCTTATACAATCCCACACAATTTTACCAATCTGCACCAAATTCTGCATAGATACCTGTTAGGACCCTCCGGACATTACTGGCTACACAACATTTGGGCACCCCACCCCTTTCCCCAGATTTCAGAAAAAGCTAAAATGTGTTTGTGGGTGTGTGGCCTGCCGACGAAGCCGCAAACCATGTTCACCGGGAAGGGAAACAAAAAATGTATGAGAGACGAATGGACCTTAGAGGCAAAGGTGAAGGCAGGTAGCTTTCCAGAAAGTTCTACATTTTTACTGCATCAGGTGCAATTGCTTTTTCAGAGGATTTTTGCGAGTGCCTGCCGACTAATTCGTAAACGATGTTCACTGGGAAGGGAAAGAAAACATGTTGTTTCTCAACCAGTCCCAACATGAGGCACACAACTCAAGGTCCCAGTGGGACCTCGAAAACCATGTTTCAAGGCCCCCTGATGCACAATTACCGAGGTATTTGTATTGCAATGAACTGCAACATGCCACGGTCATTCAGACAGCGACCTACTGGATCATTCATTTTCAACAATTACTGAGAGTGTTATCATGTCGGTCTACGGAACCCATTCAGAGAACGGGTACTTTTGGTAATAGCATATATATATATTTAAAATAAGTTTTCAAAAGAGTTAAGGTTAAACCAACAAAAACGTAAAGTCTTTAAACAAAAGAATTGATAACTTTAAGATAAAAACCAAAAACATATAGGGATCGATTCATTGAATATTTGACTAGTTCAAAGTGAATTTACACTGCTGAAAAGTGACTTTGCACTGCTGACCCAAACCCTGATTCATGGAACCATGCAAAGTGTATTTTGTACTGCAAAAATGACTATGCGCTGAATTTGCCCTGGAATTTCAGGGCAAAAACACACTTTGCATGGTAAAATGACATTTTACTTTTGAAATGTACAAATATGTGATTGTAATACATTCATCTATATATGCAACAAAATACACATTTGAAATTGAAATACCTTCTTGTATGTATGCTGTACTGCAAGAAACACCTTGTTTTAATAAATATGTAATTTTTAAAAATATTTCTTAATTGATGATACTTTAATTTTTGCAGATGAGTAGCAGCATTCAGCAGCATAAAAAAGAATGTGCATACTCTAGATAAATACTTGGTAAATGTGTAAGGGGCACAGAATCGCCAACTTGATATATTTTGTGAACTTTAGAAGGTACAGGTACTTTTCTTGTTTGTACAATTACAGTTTAGATATGTTTTCTTTTAGTATTTTGTTTATTAGTAATCCTAACTACACTGGGACTGTTTGTTTAATTGAAGTGTATTTGTTTGTTTTATTTTTATCAACATTTTTAAATTATATTTGCTCATGTTTATTTTGCATCTGTGCTAACATTGCTGAATTTCCTAAATTAGATTTCTAAGGGTTGCCCCTTTTTAATTCTTCTTTGCAAATGGGGCAAAATACTTGAGTAATATTTTGCAAATCATCTGGTTCAGGAGTTTCAAATCCAAGATCTTAATTTACCAAATGGAATTCCCCCATAGGTAGTTATATTTTGTATGTATTTTTTTTTGTTTTCCTAGTAACAGCGCTTGAAATACTTTTACTACTGTCAGTCTTATGGGCATTTTGTTGTGATATTTATTTGGTTGTTGAGCTTTCTGATTTGTAAGTAAAAGAAGTACCAGCAAAAGGTAAATTATGCTTTTTTGGTTGTATGGGCCATGCTAGTTTTACTTCTTAAAATACTACCACCTGAAATTGAGGTTTTACGTTGTTTTTGTGCTGATCTAATAGTAGGAGTTCCCAATTGCACACCAATAGTTGTTCTCTTATGTATATGGGAAGTTTTTGTGATGTAGCTATTATTTTATTTATTTGGCTGATGGTACCATTCCAGCAGTACTTTGCACTGTTGAAATTGTACTAGTAGTAGTTGGTACTACATCTTTTTTAGCTGTTTGTACTTTTGAAATAGTACTAGTAGTAGTAATAGGGAATGTGTTTCTGTTATTGGTTTATTTGTGTACTTTGAACTGTTGGAATAGTAGTATGCTTGATGTTAGATGATGTAGCTTTTGTTTAATTTGGTGTAACAGCGTTTGCAATTATTGAAGTAGTGCTAGAACTGGTAATAGGCAATGCAGGTTGTATTTCTATTTCAATAAGCGAAGTTTGTACTGTGGAAATACATTCAAATTTAGACTTAGTGCTTTTAATGATTTTTTAGTTCTTGACTTTAGGTGTTTTGTATGTTGCAAAGGTGTGGTATAGGTATCCTCAGTGGTAACATCAGGAGTATTGAAAAGTGTAGTTGTTTGTTTTAAAGTTTTGAAATTGCTTGTGGGTAAAGAATGAAAGTCTTCAACTGGAGCAAAACATGTTGCTGTTTCTGTACTAACTTTGACATTAGTAATAGTTGGGACAGTTGCAATATCATCAGTGAGAATATTTATTTCAACTTTCTGTTGGCTAGTGATATGTTTCCTTTTACATTCTTTTTTGGAGGAATGTTTGTGTTTTCATGTTTTGATTTTTCTTTTACCACTTTCTTTACATGCATGTGTTTTCCTGATGTGTAAAATAACAAAGGACAACTTATTAAAGGACAATGTGGTTTGTTTTTTAATTAATTTTAACATTGGTATTTTTTTGTTTTTTTGTGAGAAACCTAAATATTGTTTCATCTTTGTTTAACTACAATTTTGTTTTACTTTTTTTTATAATTACACATGTTTGTATTATTAAATGTGCTGTAATAAAACATAATTGTATTTAAAATTTATTGGACAGAATACAATTTGGTTTTACTTTTGTAAACTTTGCAATTTTCACTTCTTTGTTTTTATGATAAATTATACTTACAAGATTTATGATGTGTATGTTCTTTCTTTTGGTGGAATTGTTTTGTCATCTCTTAATGTTGAAGTTTCAGCTACAAAAGGGACACATCATGTTATAATAGTAAAGTGTGTGTATGCTAATGACAATGTAATAATAGTAAAACCATGATGGGTGGAAGGTTTAGAATTAATCCTAACCTCTGGCATAGCTCTGGGCAACCCTCCAGCTCACTGTCCTTTCCTGCCAGGTCATTACAAAAGGAGAAATATAAAAGGCAAATCAGGCTTGGTCCCACCCAAAAAGGGGCTGTCCAGCCTGAACTGCTTGGTCACATCCCTTCTGGACAAAATCACAAGCATCCCCACACATGTTTCAGCCTGTTTGGGTCTCATCAGTAAGGAGTATCTTAGGTCTCTAGACTTAGCAGCCAGGGGCCCACGTCTGGGCATACTGTCCTACTCAGGGTGACTATAGCAAAACATAAAGGGGCAATGGCTGGAGGTTTTCTAATTAACCTCTGGCATTGTTCTGAGATAATAGTAACATTAGTACATGTACATATTATTGTAAAATATATGATATGCATAATGTAAAAATCAATAAGCAACATATTAGAAGATAATGGGCCTCATTACACGGTAGGCAGAGGACCAAGGTGCTGTTAGCACCTTGGTCCATGCCGGTAAAATACCAGCACCGCCTTGGAGGAAAGGGGAATTACCGCCCTATTCCAAGGTTGGCAGGGCGGTAATTCCCCCTTCCCCCATTGCCCTTCCCCATTCCCATTTTTGCCCCATAGAGCTCTATGGGAATGGGGAAGGCGCTAATTACGGTACTGCAAATTGCGGTACCGTAATTAGCACCATGGTCCCTTTGCGGGTTGGTTTTTAACGCCTGCTAAATAGCAGGCGTTAAAGTACCAACCCGCAAAGGGATCTCATAGTAAGGCGGTAAGGGTTTACCGGTAACGGTTCCCTTACCGCCATCCGTGTAATGAGGCCCAATGTTTCAATTAGTAAGGTTAGTAGTTTAAGCATACATGATAACCAGCTGTACATTATATTTAATGTGTGCATGTTTTTTTATTTGTATGTTTATGATGTTATATGTACTGTTCGCCTATACACCTGGATGTTTATCGTGCTGTTTGGTCTATACAACTGTTCAAGGTGTAAAGTGTATCATATGTATGCAGTGCTACCAACATTACATTACGCATACATGAGTAATTATTTAAGGTATATCATTTAATTTAACATTATGTATGCCTGAATATGCTTAGGATGTGAAGCATATCGTTTGCAAGCTGCACATTGTGTATTATGCTATGTTTTCTGTTTATCATACACACTTGTACATTATAATTGTAAGGACACTTGTTGAATATGAGTTGTGGTCTGTTTACCGTACACACCTATACATACATTATTGATTAATGAATACGCTTATGATGTCAAGCGTACAGTTTATGAGCTGCACATAATGTATTATGTTATTCTTACTATATAGCATGCAGACTTGTACATTATAATAGTAAGGATGCATGTTAAATATAACGGCCCTCATTACGACCCTGGCGGAAAGGGTTTTACGCCAGCGTAATGCATGGCGTACCTTTCCGCCTTACTACGAGTTCCCGTAGCGCCATGGTGGTTTTTTCGCCTGGTTTTTCCGGGCGGAAAAATCCATGGCGCTACGGGACCTGTTGTTAATTACGCCACCGTAATTTACGGTGGCGTAATTAACGCCTTCCCCACTCCCATTATACCCTATGGGGCAAAAATGGGAATGGGGAAGGGTAAATGGGGATTGGGGACTTACCGCCCCGCCAAGGTCGGAATGGGGCGGTAAGTCCGCCAACCCCCATGGCGGAGTTGGCAGCTCTGCGCCATGGACCATGGTGCAAATTGCACCATGGTCCTCCGCCAGGGTCGTAATGAGGGCCAACATGTCTTACTGTTTACTGTACACACCAGTGCATTAGAATTGTAAGGTCATTTGATGCTATTGCATACATTTGTATAAACTTTTTGTATAAAGTGTTATAAATACTATGCAAGTGCCTACATTCATGTTTATTTGTATTTAGCATTACAAACAACTGAATTTAGCGTACACACTTATTGAAGCTATGCAGAATATGAAGCGTTTGAATTCTTTCAAAAAATAAATAGTAAGCTACTGTTTTAAGTTGCATTATTAACTAAAAGGATAGGTTTTATTGTTTACAATGTTCAAATTTAAACAATAGCTCTATTTACTTGTAAATGAAGACTTTATAAAAACAATTCTACTAACCTGAGTCAATTGACGGCTTTAGAGGAGTGGCCGTGCTGACATTTTGAAATTTGCTGCTATAAAATTGTAATGCATGATTTATTTTAAACATTTTGGAATGTACAATTTTAACATTATGTATAAACTATTGGTTATTTTTATGATTAAATTATATACGTTTGTAAAGGATACATACTTTGGGTACATACTTTGCATCCGCACTGGTCGCTGTCTTCAATTGAAGTGTTTAATCTTGTTAATAGGAGTAGTTACAAACATTCTGCATTTGCGTTTGTTGTCAAATAAGTTCTGCAGGCTGTTTCTATAGGGTGATTGGTTAGTGCACATTATGCATGCGCACTTGGTTATTATTTGCATGTGCCATTTGTGAATGAAAAAGAGGGTTTTTTGCAACAAAGTTCACGTTGCAGTTTTTTCAAAATGGGACACCAGCTAAGTGTATAAGGAAAAGTGATGGGTATGTATTATCTGCACTTTTTAATATCGTATTGTATGTTAAGTAGTTAAAGTTCTGTAAAATAATGTTAGACATACACAATGTAAGTGTGCTTAGCATTACAGATGCATGCGTATTCGTAGTGTTACAACGTTATTACAGCATGCATGCAAACAATGTTTGTATATTAAACTTTGCGTATTGTTCATTTGGAAAGCGTGCACGTATGATGTTTTTTATGTTATGTAAGTTATTGTAGTTTACATTTCGCATGAGCCTGTGTATATTTGTATGCATGTGTTTTTTTTTTACAGATCCGCTTGCATATGTATACTTTTTGGTAGTTTACGTTTGGTATGCTTTACTTATTTGTTATTAGGCATGTGTCTGTCTATGTAGTTTTTGACGTGTATATGGATATTGACAGTGTTTTATTTTTTATTTGAATATGGGGGGAAAAGGGTGTTAATAATTGAAGACTCCTGGGTTCTTTGGCTCATGCATTACGTTCACAGAGTGCTAACTGTTTCACCATTTAAATTTGAATGCTGAATGGCATGACTACCAAGGTGGTATGATATATGATATGATATCATATTTTATTTGTATTGCGCTTGTACACAAGTGTTTCAGAGCACGACAAGGGAGGGGAAACTGGGGAGAACAAAACCACAATCTTACTATGCCCAGTGACATTGAGAATGTGCAAGTGCATGGGAAAGGGGAAAAGTGCATGGAAGGGGGAGAGTGGAAAGTGCAGAGCAGAGGAGAACAGATAAATAAAGTAAATACAAATAAATACAAATAAATAGATAATGAAGCAATAAACAGGGGTAGTGCGGTCAGCAAGTGGCAAGTGCTGTGTTTACGGCAGCTGAACTGGGTAAGTCTGATAAGTGCATAAAAAGAAGAAAATGGGGGTGAGGACTGTAAGGGTTACAGATACAGTCCCCAGTGCGAGGTGTGGCTGGGAGGCAGTGCAGAAGGGTGGCAGGGTGAGCAGGTACCTGGGCCCGGGGGACAGAGGGTAGCCAGTTGCACAGTGCCAAGAGAGCAGATCAGCAGGGCAGAGGGGGAGCAAAGGAAGGTCTTGAGGTGCTTCCGGAACCGGAGATGGTTCTGCTCGTGTTTTAGAGTGGCAGGGAGACTATTCCAGAGGGAGACCCCAGCCGAAGACAGAGATCTTCCCCAAGCTCGTTTCTCTGAAAAACGACTGATCCTGAGGGAGTTAGAGGTAGAGGAGCGAAGGGCTCGAGAAGGGAGGTATTTGCGGAGGGATAGCTGAAGGTATTTTGGGCCCAGGCCACAGAAAGCCTTGTGGACAATGCAGAGGGTTTTAAATGTAATCCTTGCATCCACTGGGAGCCAATGGAGATATTTCAGAGGTGGAGAGATACGATCCGAGGGCTTGAGGCCAAGGACAAGTCTTGCAGTCCTGTTCTGGATTAGTTGGAGAGGGCGAAAAGTAGAGGCAGGTAAATTTAGAAAGAGGCTGTTACAATAGTCCAACCTAGAGAGAACCACAGCTTGGGAGACAGTGAGCTTCTGGGGGAAGGAGAGGAAAGGAAGAGTACCTCTGAGGAGGTGCAGTAGGAAGTTTGACTTTTTAGAGACCTCCGAGATGTGGGAGGAGAAGGAAAGTGTGGAGTCAAAGATGACCCTGAGAGTCTTAGCCTCTCAGGTGGGGATGGGAGGAGGGCCAAGCAAGGCCGTAAATCTAAAGACATCATGGAGAAAACATCTTTTGTATCATGACAGTGGCAAAATCTTAGATATAACTTTGAATCATGCTGGTTGGAATAATGTTGGATTCCAAAGAGGAATTGAATTATGTTTTCAAATGAAAAATGACTTGGTCCGGCTATCAAGGTTATTTCCAGGAACCAAAATTGTATTTTCATTGTTGGCAAAACATTGTACTTGGATGTGCGAATCATCAAAAAAATAAATTGTGCTTTTATTAATGTTAATAAATGGATATATAAATTTGCAGTTGAACATGGCCTACATTACATTTTTCACTGCAATATCAAAAGTCAAAATAAAAGTCGTTTTAGAGGTGATGGAGTACATTTAACTAATGAAGGGAATAGTTTATTTTTAGCTAATGTTATTGAAGAGCTCCATCATGTGGAGCAGTTAGGGGGCATGGAATGGACATTTTACAAAAATGGGTGAAGTACATGGAATGGTTGAAGTACATGGAACAGTCTGAGTGCCCGGTACTGTTGGAGTGCACGGTACGGTTGGAGTGCATGGTACGGTTGGAGTGCATGGAATGGTTGGAGTGCACAGCACGGTTGGAGTGCATGGAATGGTTGGAGTGCATGGAACGGTCGGAGCGCATGGAACGGTCGGAGTGCATGGAACGGTAGGAGCGCATGGAACGGTTGGAGCGCAAGGAACGGTTGAAGCGCATGGAACGGTTGGAACGCATGGAATGGTCAGAGCACATGGAACGGTCGGAGCGCATGGAACGGTCGGAGCGCATGGAACGGTCGCAGCGCATGGAACGGTCAGAGTGCATGGAACGGCTGAAGTGCATGGAACCAGTTGAAGTGCACGGAATGGTTAGAGTGCATTGAATGGTTGGAGTGCACGGAATGTATGGAGCATGAAGGCGCTCAATCTCAAGCACCTACTGAACTCATACACCACCACTCAACTAGAACAGGGCGATACTATGACACATTCGGTATAGCCGTCCTCATGCTAACACCTACCACACACTCCCCATCATCCTAACTAAACACAGCTGGCTGCACTCCCGCCAGCCTAGGCGTTCTCCTCAGGCCTAACGCAGCCAGAATCAGTCTGGTATCTCCATGCCAGATCGAACACATACTCCTGATCTCCCAACCACCACACCTACCGCTATGAAGCAGCTATCACAAGAGTGCGACACCTGCTGCACACATATCCTGTGCACACACGCACCTTTTGACTCTCTCTCTCTCTCTCTACTGACTTGAACTATGGTTCCCGAGGACGGTCAACCTACCAGCACCTTGAGATCATACCAATGGTACATAAGGCGCTATATAAATACAAAGTAACATAACATATATTGCAGTAATGGGCTGCTTTACTTTTTATAGTGTCTACAGCTTGGTTATTGTTTTTCTGTTACTAAATAATGTATTTCCTTGCTTAAGTGTATGTTCCTTGCTTTAGTGTATGTTTGTAATGTGTACGCTGTGGGGGTGACTGTGAATGTTGTCTCGGTAATGTTGGCTACATATTTCTGCTTGAAATAGGTATTTCCTTGCTAGAATGTATAATTGTGATATGTGGGCAGTAGGATTGATTGTGTGTGTTGTTTGAGGTGTGAAGGCATCATGAAGAAGAGACAAAAAACTGAATCTCAATGTTTGGGCTTTAAACATTTATTTACAGAAAAGATGTTTGAAAAAGGCCTAGCTTGCCCTATGCTTAGGTAGGATTTCCCAACCTAAATAAAACTAAGGATAGTCTGCGTCAGAAAGTCCAAAGTAAAAGTCTGTCTGTGTCCATAACCTATGCTTGCTCTCACATATATTTGTATACAATGTATAGGGATGTCAGCGTCAAATCAGAAGTGTTCAAATAAAGGTTCAGAGTTTCTTCCAGCTATTGGTTTTCACAGCATTTCCCTTCCCAAGGTTTGTGATAGTTCTCAATGCAAAGGGGTTCCTTTGCCGACGATTTGGAATAGTTCACAACAAGGGATTCCCTTTCAAAAGCTTTCAAGTCTTTCAACTTTTCCAAACCACAGTTCTTTATGACTACAAAAAAGGTAGCAGGTGCCCCTCTCTAGATAGAACATGGCATGATAACCTGTTCTATGGTTTATTCCCACTTTTCGGGTCCGTATCCATTGCTTTTTGCTCACTGTACTTTTTACAAAGGTGGAATATCCAGTTGCATATCAGTCTTTGCCCACAAGGGCAGTCGAGGACCGAAATGCCAGGCAAACCTCCTTTGAACAAGAGTACCAACAGCAACCCCATACATGTGTTTCAGCCTTGTTGGGCCTCATCAGTGAGGTGGAGCTGTGCCTCTCTGAGTACAGTGAGCAAGGGGTCCACGTCTGGGTTCCCCCAGGTAACTTAGGGTGACCAACCCCAAGTAACTTTCAAAAATACAAAAAAGGTAGCAGGCGCCCCTCTCTAGATAGAACATCGCTGGATAACCTGTTCTGTGGTTTATTCCCACTTTGAAAGTCTGCAGCCATCGCTTTTTGCTAACTGTACTTTTCACAAAGGAGGAATAGCCAGTTGCATATCAGTCTTTGTCCCGCCCACAAGGACAGTCCAGCACCGAAATGCCAGGCAATCCTCCGTTGAACAAAAGTACCAACACAACCCCATACTTTTGTATCAGCCTTGTTGGGCCTCATCAGTGAGGTGGAGCTGTGCCTCTCTGAGTACAGTGAGCAACAGTTCTTTATGATACTTTCCACCTCTTCTGGGTTGGTTAATTTTCACCAATTTCACAAAGTACAGTTCCTTAATTTCAGTTCACACTAAATGTCCTTTATATTGAATCACCAGCTTCTTTGTGGGTATTTTATGTGGCTTTTCCATAGGTAAGTTCCCCGGTCTAGGTGCAGTTGTCAGACCACACGGTCCACCCATTACAGGTCACACAACCGACACATCGTATTTGCCTCTTCATTCTTGTATGTACATTGCCACTGTTTCAGCACTAAAATGGTGTTTGGTTTATTCTCATTTCACATCCTCATGATGCTTTACCATTGCTTGCTTTTCCACTATTCACTTATTGCACTTTCATATTTTCCCATATGTTCATTATGTTCCATATGTTCCTGCACTTGCACGTTCTTAACACTCACAAGGCATTGTAGGTTTGTCTTTTCCTCTCCCCTCCACTGTTTTTAATATTTTTGTGTATTTTAATGTGTTTCACTCCCTTGTTTCCCCTGTTTGCCCTGTGGGCACTTAGAAACTGTATGTACTTGCTGTATAAGCGCCTAACAAGTGAACAATAGATAAATAAATAAACATGGCTCTTGCCAATGCTTGTTCTCTCAAGTTACACAGTTCCTTTATAGCGTGAGATTTCACAAAATCGCTTTCACTCAGATCGGTATTCAGCAATACTTGTTTTCATTCGGATAAGTATTCAAAAGTGCTTTCTTTCTTGCTTTCATTCAATCGGTATTCAAAAGTGTTTGCTTTATTGCTTTCATTCAAATTGGTATTCAAAAGTGCTTGATTTCTTGCTTTCATTCAAGTCAGTATTCATATATGCATGCTTTCCTTTGGACTGGCATTCACTAAAGTTTTCACAAGTTTAACATGCCTCCCTGCAACCCAGTGTCCCTATTCCTAGGTTGACTCACCAGTTGGTGCTTATGGCGTTCCAGCGAGGCTTCCAGCCACCACAAGCTTGCTCTCTCTCATGCGGCGCCTCAATCCGTCTCTACAGCAGCTCTCTGTTTCATCTCTCGCAGTTTAGGCTTCACTCTGAAGCTTTGCCTGGTCACGCCAGTTCCCTTTCCGTAGTTCGCTGCAGGCCTCCAGCTTCCTTCTTTCTTGCTTCCCGCTGCATACACTCTGCATCTAACCGGGGCTCTCGAGCATTCCGTCTGCCATGCCACTTTCCAGAAGATGTCTGCGCTCCTCCAGCAGTCTGTGGATCTGCTTCCACAGCTGACCCCATTTTCACAGTGTTTGCTGCTTTTAAACCTCCTGCCAGGTTGATTGTTCCAAAAAGGACTAGACCGCTCATTGCCGACTTGGGAATTCTGCATTGCTCTTCTTTGCTTCCTCCTCATCCCAGTACTTAACTAGTGTGTGTATGTGTGTGAGTCTATAAAGAGAGGATGTATTTCTCTGGTTGGTCCATTCCTCATCCCAGTACCAAAGTGGTGTCTATTGGGAAATTATATACAGGAAAAATAGGAAAGGGATTGGCAATAGCCTATAAAGGCTTGGGCATGGTGAACTCATTATGAAATGGGCATGGGGGATACTGTGTCTCCGCAGAACTCTTGCATTTGTCTCCTTCCATTGGTTAATCCACACCAAAGGTGAATGGTCCGTGTTGAGTCTGAACGTCCCCCCTAACATAGTATTTTAGGTGGACAATGACCCATTTAATGGCCAGGACTTATTCTATGAGTAGTTTTATCTCTCAGGAAAAGTTTTCTACTTATGTAGAGTATTGGGTGCGCCAAGCTGTCGTGGTATTGGCAAAGGACCACTCCTACTCCCACTAGACAGGCATCTATGTTAAGGATAAAACCCTTTGAAAAGTCGGCCACTTTTAGGACATGGCTTTGACAGAGGTGTCTTTCAGTGTGGTGTAACATTTCTGATCTTCATTCCACCTGATCTTCTGGGGTTCCGCATTTTTCAATTTATCAGTGAGTCTAGAGTTGTTTACTTGAAAAATTGGGGATGCACCGACGATAATAGCTGATCAGTCCTAAGAAAGCACTAAAATCGTTTTTTGTTCTGGGTTTAGGGGTGTCTAGGACTGCTTGAACCCTCTCCTGTTGTGGCTGTACTGTGCCAATCCCCACAAAGAATCTTAAGTAATTTTCTGCAGATTGCTTGAAATGTGTATTTCCTTTTGAATTCATATCATTAAACAAAAAATCTCCAGTATCTTAATGTTAATGACTTTGGCATTTAATTCACGTGTAACAGACATGTAACAGAAATTGACATTTTAGACACTAGCTTGTATATTAAAGGAAATATGATCATGTCAAAAACATATAGGAAACCTACGGAAGTTAACTATGTTTTGTTAGCAACTAGCTAACAGAGTGTTATTAAGAATATTCCGACCGAAGAATATATTACAGCAACAAGGAATTATAAAGGGAGTGCAGAATTTGAAAAAGAATGTATGCTCCTGGACAAAAGATTTAAACAGAGTGGTTATGTAGTCGATATTGTAAAAAAAGCCAGAGAGAAAAGTAAATTGATGAATCGAATTGATTTACTCAAACCAAAAGACAAGATTCAGATGGATACTCTGCAAAAAGTGAGAATGGTAACCCAATTTTCGACAGATGGGAGTAAAATTTATAGGATTGTGCACAAGCATTGGAAAATACTGACACTAGGCCCTGATCTAGTAAACTATATAGAAGACAGACCAAGTGTAGTATATACCAAAGCACTGAAAATGCACTAAATACATCACTTTTGCAACTTTTACAACAAGCAAGGACTTGGTTACATCATAATTTGTCTGTTTTCTTTAAATGTGGAAACTGTAGTATGTGTCATTTCACATTCGAAAGTAAAAGTTTGAAAATCCATATTAACGAGGACGTGAAAATTACAGAATGTATTAATTGTAGAGGCAAATTTGTAGTATATGCGACTACGTGTCTATGCGGTCTAAAATATATATATAAATATGTGTTAAAGTTGAACTTAGAAAGTGTGCCCTAATTGCGTACCTATAGAAGGTATTCCAACATCATTGAGTGTGCCCTAATAGTGTCACTGTGTTAAAGTTGAACTTAGAAAGTGTGCCCTAATAGCATCACTGTGTTAAAGTTGAACTTAGAAAGGATGCCCTAATAGCGTAACTGTAGAAGGTATTCCAACATCATTGATAGTGTCCTAATAGCATCACTGTGTTAAAGTTGAACTTAGAAAGTGTGCCCTAATAGCGTAACTATAGAAGGTATTCAAACATCACTGAGTGTGCCTTAATAGCGTCACTGTGTTAGAGTTGAACTTAGAAAGTGTACCCTAATAGCGTCACTGTGTTAAAAGTTGAATTATGAAGGTATTCCCAACATCATTGAGTGTGCCTGGTCGCATACACTTTACTGATTACCACAATATCACACTACTATGCTTACTCTCCTATACACCACCGCTCAACTAGAACACAGCAGTACTATGACACATTCGGTAAAGCTGTTCTCATACTAACATGACTCATCAAACTACCCATCATCCTAATAAAACACTGCTAGCTAGCACATACCGGCTAGCTTAGGCATCTTCTCAGGCATAACGCAGCCAGAACTCAGTCTGGATGTCCACCCCCCAGACTGAACACATTCAACTGATCTCCTCAGCACCACACTTACCGCTAAGAAGCAGCTATCATGCAACAACCACACCAGCTGCACACATACCTGGTGCGCCCACGCACTTTACAACTCTCTCTCTCTCAATTGACTTGAACTGCGGTTCCCAAGGGCGTTCAACCTACCAGCGCCTTGAGATCATACAAATGGTACATAAGGCGCTATACAAATGCAAAATAACAACATAACATATAGGGAGTACAATAAATGAACTTTGAATGAGAACCAGAGAGCATAAGAAAGATGCAAGATTGCCATTAGCAGAACTTTGGAAGGATTGTCACCAGATGGATGATAAGGCAGGAATTGGTTTTATAGGCCTAAAAACTTTACAAAGAAATCCTAGGGCTGGTGACAGAAAGAAAGAGCTCTGGAGAACGGGAGCAAAAATGATTTGTAAATATAGAACGGTGTTGAAGGGCCTAAATACCGAACATGAAATGGGGGTGCTCCTTTAAAGCTTAGAATTTGAGGACTCTGTGTCAATAGTGTGTCTGTTTAGGCAATGGTCCAATGGTTGACGAATATGAATGTATTAATAAAATTGTCGGCAGAGGTGTTTTTGGAGGTTGTGGAGAATTAAGATTAGAGGCACGGACAATGTTTAGTGTCCACCAACAAGGCTCAAATAAAAATGTATGGTATTTATGTAAATGTTTTTTCCATCAGGTCTTGCAATAAGGCACATTTTGGGTCCTCAATAATTGAAGAAGGTGGTAAGTGTAAATGTACATTTCATTAATATATAGTACTCTAAATAATGCGTTTATAAAGTGATATATAGTCTCATGAGTAATAGGATCAGATCCATCAATTTGAGGTGTTTATGTAGATACTCACTTTTTCAGTCACTACAATGGACGAACCTGGGGTCCTTACTGACTGAGGTCAGTACTAAAATAACAAGTTATTGTTATAATGCAAGATAGCACGCTATACAAAAGGCTCACAATGTTCCTTGAAAGTTTATAAAAAATACAGTGGAACAAACCGTTTCAAGAGCACTGTGCGATATGAAGCTATGGTAGGTGACGCAATGGCGTATTTTGGAAGTTTGCTTGGCGCTTGTCTGATCCCAATATAAGTAGTTTGTTATTTGGAACACAACCAGATTATTTGGAATAACGTTCGAATAAGGGTTGTGTTGACATATGTTATTAGGGGCATATTCACGCAATGACACGCTGACCTAGCAGACTTTAAAATGAGGCTAGAACAAAATGGCGCCCTCTCGCTGTGTGGAACTCTGCAGAAAGAGTTGTGGGAGACGAATGCCTGCTAAGATTATTGCAATTAGGCAAAGATGAAGATAATATTGTGGTTTTAGATGGCACTGGCAAAACAGGTTTATGTCAGTGAGGATCTTGGACCGTACCCATGATAGTGTAAACAATGTGTTAGAATTCAACAGGACAAAAAAACAAACGGATTGATCATAGGAATTGATTTCTAGGACTGGTGAGCAAGAAGCATATTTTATAATAAATTAGGACTTATGGAAATCACCTCTAAGACAAAGCCGCTGAGTGATTAGGTAAGGGTTGGAGTTATTCAACTATACATAAAATTAGGTATGACAGAGGTAACATTAAGTGTGACATGGTGTATGTTTTTGATTAAGTTTTGAGAATTGGGAATAATGGTGCAGAAAATGTATACACAACTGTGTTCTTAATTGGAAAGTAGTAGGTATGAATTTTGGAGATTTTTAGTTTAATGATCGGAATTAAAAAGTACAAAAGAAACTAATACTAAACATACATTCTTTTTAATTTATGATAGAATTAGAAATGGACATAACAAGGAGATTTAGGAAGACAAAAGAAATAAACATCTTCAGAACGAACACTAACAGGAAAGATGTTCTAACAGTAATTATTGTTTAATACCAAATCCTAATTGTGTCAAACGTGGACGATTGTTGAGTCACGTTAATTGGTTGGAATACAAAAGGCTAAACCATTAATCAATTGACTATACACTGAGTGTTGGTGGTGGGCACTGGAATGGTTCTAGGTTAAAAGAGTTAAAAACATACATAAGTAAGGGCATGCTTAAAATGATCTAAACATATATATGGAAAGTAATTAACTGATTAGTTGTGGACTAACAGTGGAAATGTATCTTTTCTTTCTCTTTTTCCATGTACTCTATTTTTATGATTTTTTCCTCGCTCCCCTACGTTGTGACACATCGCTGGCTTGTCACTGGTCTGTATATAATTCAAATAAAATTTTGTTTGGTTTTGAATCATGATTGCTTTGTGGTGTTTAAAGCCCTGATGAAGACCACTGTTGAAAAGGTCAAAACATGTGTTGGCAATGTCCTCAGGATAAATACAAATAAAAAAATACTTAATGTACAATTTAAAATTGGTGTATGGTTGTTCTTAAAATCTTATTGAGTACAATTTTTATAACACAACTCTATTAATATATGCTGGCGCAGAAAATATTTCAAGATATGGCCAGCAAAATAATGTTTAGATACTATTCTCAAATTGCCATCCCCAAGCTTAATCAAACAATAGTTCCTGAGACATGTCCTTCAGGAGTTACGGTCTGAATTTCCCTTCTGCCTCTCAGATTTTACCACATGTCTCAGGATCTCTCTGAGGTATTTAGGTGTACATGTTCACCTTCCTTGGCCTCTCAAGGGCCTTGCAACATTCACCTGTGAGTTTTTTCCCCACCATCAGGTTTTCAGGACTCAATGGAGGTCTTTCCTATATATTGGGTTGCTAAGACTTCTCGTTACATTTTTTCAGGATCTTAAGGTTCTCAGAAGTCATAAGAGGTTCTTCGTGGGCCTTAGGTTTTTCATCTAATACAGGAGGTCCTCCCTGGGCATTGGATTCATCAGTTTTTGCAGCAAGTCCTTTCCTGGGACTTGGTTTTCTCAGGTTTCATTGCATGCCCTTCCTGCACCTTGCGTCTCTCAGGTTTCACAGGTCCTGCATGGACCTTTGGTTTTTCTTAAGATTCAATAACAGTCCGCCCGGGACCTTGGGATCTCTTGGGGTTCCCAGCAGGTCCCTTCTGGACCTTGAGTTCTGTCAGGATACATAATGCGTCCCTCCTTGACCTTGGGTTCTCTCAGGATTCCCAAAAGGTAAATGGCTATTTCTCTCCTTCACAGTCAGTGTCTTTTTCAGGCAGTCAATATTATGTCACCATTCTGCCATGGGTCAGGCTTCTCTCACCTGCTCTTTTCCCCAGGGGATTCTGGTAGAAAGCCTAAGAGCATGGCTTACCAATTCTCACGGGGTCTTGGAGGAGTTGGGTT
The DNA here is from genome assembly GCF_040938575.1 of Ambystoma mexicanum. Lineage (NCBI taxonomy): Eukaryota > Metazoa > Chordata > Amphibia > Caudata > Ambystomatidae > Ambystoma > Ambystoma mexicanum. Next base: position 515,302,962 of record NC_090941.1, read on the forward strand.
ACACCTCAGGCAAGCCCGTCTCCTCAGGTCTTTTAATTCCTAGCAGCTCCCTGTCTCTCCTTCCACTTTGACTCTCCTGATACAGCCACCTCACAATTCTGTGACCTCTGTTACTCCCTCGCTCTCACTATTCTTCCTTCTGGTGCGACCCACTCAGCTGGACACATGCTGGATGCCTTCATATATGGAGACATCCCTCTCTCTAACCTAGTCACCACCCCACTCTCCTGTTCTGACCACTCTCCTTTCCTCCTGCTTGGGACCCCTCGGCTCTCTGTCTGCAGGGAACTCGCCAATCTAACTGCAGTATCAACTTTGCTCCTTCCTTCCCATGCTCTCTGCACCACTTTGGCTTCCCACTTCACATGTAAAACTCAGGACATCCTGTCCTCACTCTCCATCACCCCCACCTACACTCCCGCTCTCCTGCCTCCCTTGGCTCAACTCCCTCCACCCCCCGCACTCTGCTCCCTCCTGCCGTAAGCACCCAATGAAGTCTCTAAAGTTGTCCGCTCTATGAAGGTCTCATCCAAACAGGTGCTCCCCTGCTCTACTAGAACCATTAAGGACAACATCTCCTCTCTCGCCCCGGCTCTTGCCGATTTCTGTAACCACTCCTTCACCATTGGCTCTTTCCCTCTATCCCTCAAGCACTCACTTGTACACCCTCTCCTAAAAAATCTGTCTGCTGAACCTTTCTGTCCGGCTAACTATCACCCCATCTCCACCACCCTCTTCCTGGGTAAGCACCTGGAGAAGTTAGTCCTCCCCACAACTGATCCTTCATACTGAACTTGGTTGCCTCCATGACCACCAATCTGGATTCCAGGCATCCAGAGCCACGGAAACTGCTATCCTGAACACCTGTGAAGACATGCTCACAAATCTTGGCATTAACTCTCCTGCTGTGCTCATTCTCCTCGATCTCTCCTCTGCCTTTGACATGGTCAACCATTCCATCCTCATAAAACGGCTCTGTTATACCCTCGGCATCACGGACCGGGAACTGGATTGCCTGACCTCCTTCCTCACTAACTGCCCCTCCCAGTTGCAGCTAGGCCCTTTCTCCTCCACCACTTCACTCTCCACCTGTGGCATCCCCCAGGACACTATCCACCTGTGGCGTCCCCCAAGACACTATCAATGTCTATATTGCCCCTCTTGCTCACCTTATCTCCTCCTTCTGCCCTCATTTCCAGTGTTATGCTGATGACACAAAGCTTTCCTTCAAACTTCCCTCTACTTCCTCCTCCTCCTCTCTCATCCTCAATTGTCTGACCACTATCCAGGCATGGTGTGTGGCTGACGACCTCTGTCTTAATGCCAGTAAGACAGAGATCCCTCTTATTGGGACACCTGCGCCCTATTTCCCTTGTACCCTCTGGCCGCCTTCCTTGGGCCATCTACCATCACCATCCCGTGAGGCCAAAAACCTTGGGTTCATCTTTGACTCCTCTGTCTTCTTTTCCCCTCAGATTGTGGAACTTGCCAAGAAGGCCCACTTCCAGCGTCACCTCTTCAGAGGCATTCTCCCATTCCTCACCTTTCCCCAGAAATGCAATGTTTCCAGAGCTCTGGCCCTCTCTAGGCTGGACTACTGCAACAGCCTCTTCCTCAATCTCCCCCTTTCCTGCCTTTGCCCCTTCAGCTAATCCAGAATAGGACTCCAAGACGTATTCTTGGCCTCAAGCCCAGGGACCATATCTCTCTAGCCCTAAGACCTCTCCACTAGATCCTGGTGGCTGCAAGGATCAAATTCAAGACCCTCTGCATCATCCACAAGACTTTCTGGAGCCTTTTGATCACGCCATCTCCAACTTTCTCTCCCTAAATACTTCCCTGCTAGAGTGCTCTACCCCTCTAACTCCAACTTTCTGCTTGTCAAATGTTTCTTCAAGCAGAGAGTTGGGGGCAGGTCTCTCTCTTCGTCTGGTGCCTCTCTTTTGAACAGCCTCCCTGGCCCTATCAGACTTGAGCCGGCCCTCCTTAAGTTCCGGAAACTTCTCAAAACTCTGCTTTTTTTCTACCTCTTTCCCTTCCCTGCCAATCAGCTCACTGCCTCTGAAACTGGCGGCCTGCACCTTCATGCATCTCACAGGTTACCAGGCCTCTGACCAGTCAACACTAGCATCCTCCCCCCCAGCACTGCCGCTGTGGGCCCCAACTAGGTAGCTATGCTCCCCACCCTGTGATTCCTCCAGCCTTGCACTTGCCAGTGGCCTACCCTGGCACCCCGCGGCACTTCCCTCCAGGGCTCTCACCAGCACTTGCCCATACCTTATTCCCTTCCCTCCCCTACCTCCTGCACTTCGCTTCACTACACTTGCATGTCCGAACGTCACAAGGCCTAGTAGGACCACGATTGTATACGTACTGTCTTTTGCCATTATAATTTACTCCCCTTGTTCCCTCCAAACTTGTATGTGGCGTCTGGATACACTATTTTGTTGTGTCGGCTCCTACCAAAGGGTCAATAAATAAATAGAATAAATAAATAAACCCTGTGAATGTGGGCTACCTCTGTCTAGGCACTGGTTTCTCTAATGTCACTCCCCAATTTTGCATTTCTCTAGACAGTCATCCTCTGCGCCGCCTTCTCTTCCGTATTCTAGCCTCATATCAATGGAGTGGTCTCCAGCCCATCTGCTCGCGCATGGAACTTCTTGCAGACTCCTCCTTCCCCGGCCCTTTTACACACTCTGGGTTGAGGAGGGGTTTCTAAGCATCTGATAAGTTATCCCCGTGCCTTTGTGAATTATCTCTTGTGATTGGCTAGTCCCCTTGGGATTTCTAACTACTTTCAGTATGTTATTATAAGTCCACGTCAGGCATTGATCAGTTAACCTTGAACGGGTTCTGCAACATGCAATGCCTTCTTAGAATCACCTACCTTATGGGGAGTGACTCCGTGGCATTCTGCGGTTCGTCCAATCCGTGTTCCGCTCTACAGCAACCTGTGCCAAGGGCCATAAGTTCTAAGACCCACTGTTGTAACATCAAGTTCTGGTGAGATTGGCATGGCATGTCTTTGGATGTCTTCACTGTGTTGTAAATCAGCAATTCTATTCCAGCAGCTGCTATAATTCTAGATATGCGTTCTGGCAACCTGAGTCCTCGGGAGCAGCTAGGACCCTGGTAATGCATCCTGGTAAACGTAGTCCGCAGGAGCAGCTGCCTGGAGGGTGGCTATGGGTCTGGGGGTACATCCCTCCCAGTGCTGGTCGCACAGGGCTGCAGGGTCATGCACTTGGGCTGTGTTTTGCTGCACTGCTCAATGAAACTAGAGCTGAGTACAATGAGTGGGTAATATGCCATGTTCTGTCTGATTGCGTTGCCCCCCCCTTTGTATATGCTGATTGATATATAAAATGTCATGGTGCTTTGAACCTTATCTCACCTGGTTAGCCAATTACTTTTCACCTAATTTAGATTGTCTTTCTTTCAATCTGCTTTTTACACAGCTAAGTGGCAATCTGCTTTAGCCACCACATGTCCTTTTTTTGTATTGATGACATTGAATCGGAAACCCATTTTATATTGTTCTGTCCTTCATAGAACAGGCCCACGAGGACATTAATTTGACCATTTTTCTTTTTAAATAGGATCATTCCAGCGCTGGATGCAATGATTTTGTTTTAAGTTGCACCTCAGCCTGATGCAGTCTTATCAATTTCTAATTTCCTGGATTGTGCATGGTATAGACCAGGGTTATCCAACTCCAGGCCTCGAGGGCCAGATCCATGCCGTGTTTTCAGGATACCCCTCATTACAATTCATGTGATACATTTGCATCCAATGATTCTAAATGCATGCACATTTTTTCTCATGAATATTAATGAGGCATATCCTGAAAACCCATCAGGATTCCAGATCTCAAACGGAGTGGACAACCCTGGTATAGACGCTCTGATTGCTTGAAATTATTTTATTGAAATGTGTTTTGATTTGCATCTTGTTACTATCCCTTGACAGACATTTTATTGTAATACGTGTTTCTGTATATTGAAGTTTTAGTCTATTTGGCTTGTGTATTTCGATTTTATTTTGCATTGATACGTTTACGTGTTTTAATTATGTTCTTTAGACAGAAATGCGCCATTTCTGAATAAATGTGGTGATGATGATGACCACCCAATTCTAGGTTTGATCAGATCTCACCAGTAAGGATGGGTGAAATAATTACTGGCAAAACAAAATTAGTAATTCCATTTCTGCGTCCTGTTGATTTTTTTCCCCATTCTGTCACATTTTATGATGGATTTCTTTTTGCTCAGAAATTGTTTTTTCCTAAAATTAAATTTTTTGGGACGCAAAAAAGACTAAATTTCGTTGTTTTCATTAAAAAAAATTAAAAACAAAACTTAAAGCAGGAAAATGCCTGAAATGTCCAATTTCAGACTGCAGGTGAAATTGGCGAATTGGGCACATTTTTCCAAGAATTCCTTCGGAACATAATTCAGCCATTTCACTCACCCCTGCTCATCAGCATTATTCCATGGGAATAGTGGCAGTGGTATTTTAAGTGGACTTTCTTCAGCTTCCCTTCAATACAGCGAACATGGTAATGGTAAGGGAGTGAAAAGGTAGCCATCTCTGATGCCGGCCTTCAGCAACGTACCCATATAATGCATGGAAGGATCAGGATTGATCCTTTTGTGCATACAAATATACAACAGTGGTATGAGCCACTGCTGCGCATAATCCCCTTCGACCTTCACATTGGAGTGAAATGAATGAAAGAAATGCTTAAAAGAAACACATGTTTATGGTAGAGGTGACATTTCTGAAATGCCTCTGGAAATATTCATAAAATAGCACCTCCGCTCGGGGGCAGCGCATTTTTGTCTTGGTAGAAAAACAATGCAGCGCAACATGGGTTTGAATCCCAATCCCACGCTTAAAAGCCACTTGTTGGTATTACGCGTGTTATAAATTAACAATTATATTTAAAAACTCTGAATTTTGTGCATTTTCAGAAACACCACTGGAAGAGGTTGCAACATTTTTCCAATGGCATTCCAATAAAAATCCACTCATCCATGAATGATTTCAATGAATTAGTTTGTAGCCTACAAATAATAAATAACCGAATGTTCATTTTTTTCGGTATGAGTTTTTCAACTGTGCCAAAAGTGATTACCAGAAGCAATCCAATCCAACAGCTGGTTTTAACCACCATATAATAGCTTCCATGAGTGCTATTGAACTGTTTTTGTAATGAACTTGCCAATGATCAAGAAATTCACCACAACACGTGGGATTCATTCTTACAGAATTAAAGCAAAGAAAATCTCTATTAAGAAGATATGGACCATTACTTCCTTGACAAGTAGCAGACATGATGAGACGCTGAGGACTGCAACAGACCAATGTTGTATGGGCTAAAGTGGTGCCCACATCACCATCCAGGGTCACAGAATCTGTCATCGACATGGGTTCATTGCCGCTGGATGGTATCAAAATGTGCTTTCAGTTTAGGCTCTTCTCCATCCCTTCCTGCCTGCTTCTTTTCGTCCCTCCGTCCCTCCCTCCCGTTCACTCACTCACTAACTGTGTTGTTCCATATTTAATGAACACCCAATTCCATCTGCAACATTACTGAAATCAGGACGGGTGCCTCGCCCATCTACACAGAAGCCAAGCAGGTCTCGCAGCACCTAGTTCCTTCCAGGGAGGCTGGATTTTGACGGATTTTCTCTTTTTCAATTATCTTTGTATATTTTGCAGCTCTGTGTTAGAGAGCTACAGCCCAGCCCAGCCAGCCTGGGGGGCAATTGCTCCCTCCACCCTTCCCAGCCGGCCTCCGCTGCCCAGAATGTGAGAGGTCTGGCAGAGCATGTTCCTGCTCATTGAAGTGCCATGCTGCTTCCAATGTTGCTTAGGTAGCAGAGCAGAGGAGAGGCCTGTAAGAGAGCTGGGGCAGAAGTAGACCACTGCCGATGCATTCAAGCAGGGGGAGGGAGAGAGGGGGGTGAGGGGGGAGAGAGAGAGAGAGAGAGAGAGATCCGTTGCTTTTGTGAAAGCATGTTTAAGAGAGGATGTGTGTAGGAGTGGGTGTGCGTGTGACAAAGTGGATGCGTGTATGTGCGAGCGGATATGTGGGTTCTTGCATGCGAGTATGGGTACATGTTTTGTGTCAGCATGTCTGTGGGTGCACGCGTGCGTATGTGCGTGTCCGTGTGTGCAGGTCCATGTATGTGTTTCCTACAGGACCGATAGGAAATAGTATGGATTTTGTTCACAATGTTTCTGAAATGTGTCCTGTAAAGTGCACCATTTCAACGAATTACTAACCCCTATTCTCACTTAAAACACTCCCACATGGTGTGTGCATGCTGGTGCGCTTGCACCAATGGTAGACACCTTTGTATTCCTTGTACTTCTCCAGCTGACACTGTGTCACCCTTTCATAATGTTAGTGCGTCCTATGCTCTTGCTCCTGGAAAAGACGTCTGTGTTTCCTATCTGAGGCTGACTAGCTTCTATGCGGTAAGCACTTCAACATTTGTATTTAATGACTGGCATTGCTTACTGCGGCTGCGGACAGCATGGCAGGCAGGAGCTCATTAATGTGGGGTGACCTCGCATGCCACTCTGATTAAGCACTGCTTCCGTTCAGCGGGTCAGTGAATGCCACATCTCCGTAGTACTACGGCAATTACCCCTGGTCTGAAATAAGTCTGTCGTTCATTTCTATGGTCTGTCTGCTTTAGCAAACGTGCACGTCCTGCATGCCTATCTCGACTTATGTTAATGTCCCCCTAAATGCTTGTCAAATGCATTTGGACTTTGACTGGAGACAACACTGTGATTATAAGTATGAATGAGAGACAAAAAGAAAAACCATTTCCGTGACAGCCTGTACTTAGGATAAGTGATAGGAGGACGGATGCTGTACTTACCAGTCTATGATGTTTTGCTTGCCTCCTCTCGCTCCAGGGAGTACGTTTTAATGAAACATCACAAATAAAGACAAACATTTCAAAATAAAACAAGCAGTGCCTGAATAATTAGTACCCAAATTAACGTTTAAGCCTCCTTCGTTGACGTTTCCCAAAGGCTTGTCATTATTTGAATTTGTTATTTTTATTTTGGATATTTATTGAGTTCAAGCCTAGCTTTGGGGAGCAATCCAGCTCTGTACATACACACATTCATTAGATGGTTACAGTGGGGAGCTGTCCTCACAACATAGCATTTATTACCGAAATGCCCTTTAGGACAGTAGGGAGAAGTCAACATTTACAGTTAAGCCCTTATTTTGTTTGCGCCATTAAATGAGCTTAGTTCTCTTCATGTTTCGCTACCTCGTGGACATGTTGAGTCGGCTCGCACAGATGGAGCGGGGTATGCACCAGGAAATCTTCTCTGCATGTTTCTGTTGGGGACAGACTCACAGGTATGCCAGAGAGATGCTGGAAGTCCGCGGACTTGGAGGGCCCCACCGCCTCCCCCAGTATACACGGAAGACTAAGTCAAGGGCAAGTTCAAACTGCAGTTTATTACAGACAAAACCAACAGGGATCGATAAAAGAACACAGGTGAATTCCACTACGTCTCAGCTTCTCCTGGCTCACAGGCCAGTTTTAGAGCAAACCACGTCACTACTGCCTCATTACTTGGGCCGTTCTCAAAAAACCTATTGCTGTGTGGGATTGAACGTCAGGAGTCTAATAACATATATGGTCACATATATGTGTTATTCTATTGGCTCTTACATGCCAGGGGACTGACCTGTCCCATCCCCAATTTACTAATACATTGTTGCAGAGTAGTAGACTTACCATTGGTTCTTGCCTGTTGCTGCCCACCCATAGGGTACTAAACTGTGATTGGCTAGAGCTGATGTCCCCAGGCCTGGTAGCCAAAATGGTTCTCAGCTCACTGTACACCTTTTCAAGGTGTTGCAAACGATTATGTGTCTGTATTGTAACTTGTGTATACCACCTTTGCCTATGAGACCATGTCCCGCTCGTCACAACACTTGTTGCAAACTGGTTGCAGAGTGCGCCTGGCTGCCTGGGATTGGGTCCTATTTCCCACCACTGATCACTGTCCATTGTTTAACTCGGCTGTACCACGTGTTTAGAGACCACAACATTGAGCTCTGCAGCTCCTAATTATGAGGATTTATTCTGTTTCTTTGCAGCTGGTCCCTTTGTCCCTTTTCCAACTGGGAATTGGAATGTCTTCATATCTCTTGACCTTGGCTGTGGGTTCTGTCTCATACGTTTTTCTCTCTGTCCAGCCTGAATTGGCTCAGCTTGTCTCCTGCTCAGTGATTCGAGCCCTGATGTAATTTTCCTAAACCTTATAATGTGGTTTCTGCATTGTCCATGTTATACTACATTCTCCATGAGTTAGCTATATATACATGGTTTGATTAGGTCCCATATGCTCTCCTGTATGTCCACGTGACTATTGGCTTTAAGCATCAGTCAGCTCGCTCAGGATCTCTTGTGCCTTGCGGTTTCGGCCTTACTGCATTTGGCTAATGGCAAAATAATAAAGCAATGACAGTATGTATATGTATCTGTCATCTACCTATAGAACTGTAAACTCCTGTTCTTCATGTACTTAAGTGTGTGTTTGTGCCACGCAGGGGGGGCTGCACGCGTGGTTCATGTCTAACGCTGCTATGTCGTGGTGTCTCTAATGACGTCAGCAACATTGCTTCTTGGTGCTTAGTCCAGGCTGTCTATATAGGTGTCTCTGACCAAGGCCTGCTGCTCTTCACCCACACATGGATAGATTTGTACCACACCATGTCTGTATGGCTGGCTGAGAGGATACCTTTCAGTGTATTTGTTGATCATTGGTGCATTTAGGATTTGTCCAAAATAGAATGAGTGGTTGCGGGCTCTTCGGGTCTCCCGTCTTGTCATGAACTTGATGGTAGGGGGGTGGGGGTCCCAGGATCCCGACTCCCTCTTCATTTCCTTGCCCTGTGCATGGACTTCAACAGTGTTTCCGCCCCTCCACATGGATGTCATTTGGTGAAGTGAGGCAGAAGTGTTCAGTGTAGGACCAGTGCTGAGCAAGTCAGACGTCTTTAACCACCACTGCCAAATTGGAACTAATACGAATATTGTTGCATGTCTCCTTGAACTCATGGCACAAAAACCTTGCGAGAGTGCGAATCTCTGTGAAGTGTGGTGGAGGTGTTGAGTGCGGGACCTGTGCTGAGCAAGTCAGACGTCTCTAAACACCAGTGCCAGATTGGAACTAATATGAAAATTGTTGCTTGTTTCCTTAAACTTGCAACACAAAAACCTTGCGAGAGCACAAAGTGCCGGGATGTGCGGCAGAAGTGTACAGTGTGTTCAGCTGTGATCGGGGCAGAGGTGTCATCAGCTGCGCAGAGTTCACTTTCTAGGGCCTGTGCTTGCTGGTTTGCTGGCCCTCCCTCCGGAGCTTCAGACCCAGAGGTTTCATTCTGCAGACCCCAATGCTAACCACCGGTAAGTGGGTGGCACCATATATTTTCATTATCCTTGATCGTAACTTTCTTTGAAAAACCATGAACTCTATTAAACAACGAAAACATGCCTCACATATCATGGTTCGCCGAGCAGGTAAACGTAATCGTAGCCCAATTACGATTAGTGAACAATTAATGGGGCTCCCTGCATGAAAAAAGACAAGCAGGAAACGATGAATGAAAAAGAACTTAAGATCACTGTTTTTTCCATCCTAATAACTCTGAAACCCCTGATGGAGGCAATCCCATTGATCTTTTACCTTGTACATATAGTCCGGAAGTCATACTGGGAAAACTGTTGTTTGAATCTCCTCCTATTCACTATGACAACTCACTATTAAACATTTGATTGGGTCTGCAGAAAAATTTGCCGGGCGGGATAGACGCCCAGTTAAATGAAACAGAAGGGCACGATAACATCATAGGTACGAACGTATCACTAAGCCCCGATTTACAAAGACTGCTTTCTTCATCGCAGTTGTCATCAGAGTATGACAGTGAAAATTAAAGTTCTCTGTTTTCAGGTGGAGCATCTTTCCTAGTAACCAATAAGATACATCATCATCTAGTTAATTAAAAACATGCCCACAAAGCTTAACTCGCTGTTCACTCTCTGCACTAGAATGGTAGAGGAACAGAGTGAAGCAAAACGTATTTTGGTCTGCTACTCGAATCATAAGTCGCAAGACCCTCAGGGCACGGTTCAGGCCATTAACGGAGCTGTGGTGCTGAAGGTGTTTAACGAGTAGTCTCCTGTCTCACTGTTAACCTCCGTCACACAGCTACCGACCCCGCAATCATCACTATCACCGATATTGCCTGAACCTGTGTCTAAATTAACAAACTCCATACATAACGCAGAGGTGCCCAACACACCCTGTCGCCCACACTGGACCCGAAGGAAAAAGCGAGTGCAGCGACAAACAAATACAGTCAATACACAGTGCCGACTGATGGGGACACCGAAATAAGTCAGTATAGCCTCCAGCGGGAGGTGGCACACAGCACGATTAATGGTCATAAAGTCACCAGACAACAAGGTGACGGCCAGTTAGACAGGTGTATTCCCAGGCACCACCTATGAGCCGTATTACTAATGTGCCATCCCTTTCAGCATCTGACAGCCAGACAGAAGTTAACGTCAAATTGTCGGCCCTTCCCATCTTGTCACAGTAAAATCAATCTCAGCGGCGTAGGAACGACTCAGTTGAGCCTACTCAAATAATTATTTCCAATAATTTGGCTCATCCGTTCATACTGCCCGACCCCACTCCCTTGGGCAATATAATACAATATGAATTGGGTGGCCAATCACAATTTGGGAAGTGGGTGACAGTTGAGCAATTAAATCCGAAAATAGATAGCACATTTTTAAATCTTACTTTTTTCATTGGACTTGATGCAGAAAATATCTTGCTTGACTACAATTTCTTCTGAGGATATACTTGATATTGAGTTGCCAGTTATGGGTAGCCCAAAAGACTGGGCTTTAACAAAATCTATATCCCCCATTTTAGTTCTATTATTGAGTTCCTGTTTCAGGGAGCTCCATAACTTGGACTTACTGTCTGTAGGAAACCCACTGAGAACATGTCCCTCTATTCGCAGCATTCTGGTCTAAAATGCCCTGATTTGTCTAATACCTTGACCATTGAAAGATCTAGACTTCGGGCATTGCTGGCAAGAAGTAGGCAGTAACAGTTTCAAAATAGGAAATTGTACATTGGATCACTGATACCTTGAGTTTAAAAGGAAATTGACGCATCCTCCAAAATAACACGATAAAGTGGATGTGTTGGCATACAAGAGGTTTCAGGTCATTCCTGTCCCACCCAAAAGGTATTTCATATATCATTGCCAGCAGCGTTCTTCTGTTACAAGAAACATGGACAGTTAATGAATTTAATATTGATGGGTACTGTATCTTATACTGACCAGCTAGTGAGAAAGCTAAGTGCCGGCCGTTTGGAGGCCTGGCCAGTGGTGCTCGTGTACATTTAGAGTTAAGGACCTTTTGGGTGGGTCAGGTTCTCCACGACCATAAATCTATGAAATGACCAACGTTGATTGTGAATATTTATGAGCATCCTGATGGCACCTCTACAAAGAAAATTAAAAAATAATTGGTGAAATGTTGAACAATGGGTGGATTATTGTCCTGGCGGGAATGTGATTATAGTGGGAGACCTAAATGCAGTTATATGCATACTTACTAACCCAAGCACCAGCTGATTTAAATTATACCTATTATGCGGGGAGCAATAGGCAAACCACTAGAGAGTTGAGTTAGGGTAGATTAACTAATACACATGATTTGCTCTGTTTGAATGACAAGTGACAAGCAATTGACTCACAACATATGACTTGGACTAATGGTCATGTTTCATCTTGCCTGGACTATGTTTCTACGGATGCTGAACTTTGGTCTAGAAGTAGTGAGAAGGAGATCCATCAAACAAAGGCAAGGGATCATTCTGTTATTCTGTGGTCACAAATATTACATAACCCTTGCAGAATTAATTATATAGATACTGCAATAACTCTTAATGTTCAAGGGAATTGAATCTTATGGACCAAAACCAACCTAAAAAAACTGACCGGGTATATAAATGATAATTGTTTGCCTCTTGTCAAACGGCTGGAAACTAGAAACTGGGCTGTTGGGGTCATCATGCATTTTTTGGGAATACAATTGGGTTTAATCACACGATTGGCACTAGAAACATTGCCCATAAGGGCCCTTTTGGTATAATAATACATAGGGAGGCTGTTTGGATTAGAGCCATTACAGAGTTGTATTAGGATCCTAAACTTCCTCCTTTGGTAATTGAAAAGTGGCCCCCTCACTTGAAAGAAGAGGATTTTGCTTTTGAGATTAGAAGAGCCATTTTGTACATCTTTGAAAAATTAAAGAGCTCAAGGGCCCCCGAGGCAAGATGGCATTGCAACGTTGTAATGAAGGCAAATCCCACTTTCTTGGCATATGTCCTGGATCGCCTTTTCCCCGGGATTATTATTACAGGGACGATCCCGATGAGCTGGCAGGAGTCCATTCCTAGACACAGTTTTTAAGAAAGGGAAGGTGTGTGATCCAGCTAATTATAGGTTACATGCAATGGTTGACACCAGTCAAAACATATTTTCCACTTTGTTACTAAAACAATTCCATAAATGGTCAGAGAGCAAAGGCCTTTTACAGAGGTACCAGACGGGATGTTGAAAAGACCACAGCACTATGCATAATATCTGTGCGCTGCACTGTGCCATGGCCGAGACTGTAAGTATTAGATCTAAGAAACTATATCTATGATTTGTAGATTGCTCCAAAGCTTTTGATACTGTCTCACGCCCATTATTTTTGAATAAATTGCTCTAGTGGGGAATTGACGGCATGTTATTATACTGGCTTAAAACTCTGTACTCCAACACAACGGTCACTGTGCATATTAATAAGGATGGAACGGTAACTCAACAAATACGGACAAACCGAGGTTTAAAACAGTGGTGTGTTCTCGCACCCCTGCTTTTTAATTCATGCATCTCTGATTTGGATATTGCAATTGGAGCCACCTGTAATTTTCCTCCTTCACTCCTCAGTGAGTCAATGGCGTGGCTTGGCTATGCCGATGACACAGTTTTCCTGGATCATAACCCCATAGGGTTACAACATTAAATAGATGCCCTGTTTACATGCATACAAAGTAATAAGCTCAGAATTAATACTTCCAAAACCAACCTGGTAATAATTGGAGGGAGACAAACGAAAAAGTGCTCCTTTATTTGGAGAATTACTCGGAAACCACTTGAGGTGGTATATAAATACATTTATCTAGGGATCCCATCAAATCCTCCCCGAAATGTAATTTGTATGGGGACATCGTTACCCCCAAGGTCTTGAGTAAATGGTTGGTGATGAAGAGGTTTGTCAGTAATAAGGGAGGAGACAATATTAAAGGACTTATTAACATTTACAGGACAAGTATTGTCCCAGGACTTTTATATGGCCTCTTGGTGTTATCTGACCAAAAATCAGATTGTTGGAAAAGCTGAAAGGCAAACTTCTTTGTTCCTTACTTGGAGTCCCATCTTCTGTCCTGGTGGAGGCATTAAGACTTGAGCTTTGACTCACCTTCCCGAGATCTCTGTGGTTATTATCCCGTTCCGTTGTAAATTTGTACTCTCCCTGTATTCACCCCAAATTTTGAAAAAAAGGTTGACTGGGATTAATGTCGAAGGCCTATTGCCGTAAACAAACTAACCATTTCCTGTCAAAGCTTCGGGATTCAGTGACAATACACCTGAATAAATTGGGACTTACTATGCAGCATTTGGTGGATCTCCCGAATGCATTGTTAATATTGGAAAATAAAATGAAGTCCTGAGATTTAGATAACGCTCTACCTTCACTCTGCAGAAAGAAAAACTATGCAATTTATAGTACTCAAGGTTTTCGCCCCAACTCTCCCTGGACCTATCTTACCAAAATGTGCTGTAGACAATTAAGAAGATTCATGACCTACATGCAATATAATATACTTCCTACTATGAAGCACGCTGGTAGTTGGGTAGGGATGGCGTACGAGGACAGAAGGTGCCGACTATGTAATCTGTCAGTAGAAACTTCATGGCATATTCTCAGCTCCTGCCCCAAACTAATGAATGCATACCTGGAGGGTTATACAGCTCCGACACCCTCTATTGAATTCACTGAGTCCGATCAGTTTTGCAGCTGTATCTATGGCGCAGAGGCCATAGTGAAGACAGCAGGGGCCTTTTACATTTGCAAGAAAGCATTATTATTATTCCAGCTTGCTGCTAAACCTGTGAAACAAGTCTGAAGAGAATGAGATGTTGCTGGTTTCATTGTAACAGTATCTTAATGTTTCTTTTAGTTGTACAATTTTAACAGTATTTATTACAAAGAATTGGTACATTATTTTTATAAAAAAAGATAAGGAGTATGCCCTTTTATGAATTTGAGTATTAATGGTTTGTAATTTGACATATGTTATGACATTATTGGTATTAATGTAATAAGTCAACTGTGTATGTTTACTATGTGCTAAAGGTTTTTCTTGTTTAACCAAATGCACTCCATATTCTTTTTAAAAAAAAGGATGTCATTTCACAAAACAGAAATCGTGTGTTGTTTTCCTATAAAAATGAGTGTGCCTTTACTTTGCAGCGATTTTAACATTTTGTGTTGAGATTTGACTAATCATAGATACTCAAGAAGTGTTTTAAACTTCAGGGTTAGTGGCTGCAGAAAAGCATGAGTATTTGTAACATTCCCTTATCTTTAATTCACATTACATACTAAGACAATACTAATTGTTATAGGAAAATGTTGTGGTTACTGCAGCACGCGCTAACGTCTTCAGCACGTGCTCCTGTCTCGCCCTGGCTCCCGTGCCGGTGACAGCCGTGAGTGACACATTTAAATGCACTTGTGGTGGGAATGTGACGCGGAGAGCCAGAGTCGTTAGGTAAGTGAAGACGTTAGTCAGAAGCGGAGCGGCTCATGTAATGAACTCGACTTGCTAATAAAGGCAAATCTTTGCACTGCTGTCTTCACCTGTATCCTTCCGGTGCCTCTTTAACATTGGTGACGAGCGTAGAGCCCATTGCTGAGAATATATTCCTGGTAGCACACTGCCCTCTAGTGGCTGGTGCCGCCAACTGCGCACTTTAATTGCTGCTTTCGGGAAATTAAGACAACACTTCAACTGTGAGCACCCTCGGCATCAAGGATACATTGGCCATATTATTGCCACACTGTTTGGGATTACTGGATTGTTGTCTTCCGGATAGAAGGCAATCGCATCACTGTGATTACCCTCTGCATTGTGGGTTTATCAGCCATATTGCTCCTTTTATTTATTTATTCATTGGGCATTTGTATGGCGCCTATACACAAGTGTTTCCAGGCAACACAAGACAAAATGGGGGTTGGCCTGGGAATCACAAAAGTAGAACATAACAGTTATATTTGCCTTGTGACAATCCTACCATGCAAGTGCTTGACAAGGTGGTAGGACAAGGGCAGGGGGAAGGGGCAAGGGGTAGGAGGTAGAGGGAGAAGTGCAGGAGTAGGGTGCTTCAAGAAAGGGCAGTGGGCAAGTGCTGGAAGGGCCAAGGAGCAAGTGCCAGGGGAAAGGGGAAAAGGGAGGATGAGTGCAGTGGACAGGCCGGACCCAGTTGGGCTAGTCCAGGAAAGGGGGGCCGAGGGCAAGTGCTGGCCAAGAATACTGTGTACTTCACGATCTAGAACTACATGAAAGAAAAAGAATAATAAAACCACCTTTACAAATATGAGTACCCGTGAAAAAACGGCGATGAGAGATCTACTCATGAATGAAGAACTTGTCATCCGCAAAGCAGATAAAGGGGGAGCCATAGTGTAACAAGACAAAGGGAAATATGTGTGGGTATGCAATAGACAACTGCTCGACATGGACTGCTAGCGCCATTTAGACAATGACCCTACTAACAGACTTAAAGAACTCATCGTCTGAAAGTAGCAAAAGCTAGGCAGAGAGGGTGGATTACATCTAAAGAGGCATATTTCCTAACCAAAGAAAAAACAAGAATCCCCCAGTTTTACACTTTACCCAAAATACATAAATCTTTGTCAAAATTTGACTAATACGTGGGAAAAAACCAGCCGGACAATTGCGGCAGTTAAGATTCTTGAAGCGGCACTGGAAGAATGCCTCAAAGCAGAAACCCAACCAGCTGAGTCAGAAAATTATCAAGCGGAGGAACAATCCAACTGATACACTTGAAGGATAGAACAACTTAAACACTTTGAGACACATTCTGAAATGCAGAAACAAAGAATTTCTTTCTTCCTTTGTAAAATCAATAAAATTTGATAAATACAAAAAAAAAACCTTTGTCAAATCCACCTGGCAGACCAATTGTGTCAGGAGTAGAGTCAGTGCTGGAACCGCTTTCAAGTTTTACTGATACATTTCTTCAACCAATGGTCCGGAAGATGGCATCATTTGTGCAAGATACCACACAAATGATCAAAGAAGTGGAAGGCTTCCCTTTCGACGCGGATACAGAAATCCTTCCATGACTAGACGTAGTGGCAATGTACACCAGTATTCCTCAAAAAGAATCAAGAGAAATGTTAGAAGAAAAACTGCTTACAGACCACGTGGTAGGCAAAACACCCATCTCTTTTATTATGTCGTGTGCTGAAATGAGCCTACAAGAAAGCTACTTCCACTTTGACAGAGATTTCTATCAGCAGATTCAAGGGACCGCGATGGGTGCTACACTGGCCCCCAACATCGCAAACCTCTACATGGAATTTCTTTGAGCAAACTAAAATCATGAATATTTGAAATCCCTTCTTTAAAAACATCAAAAAATGGAGGAGATACATAGACGATATCTTCGTCATTTGGCATGGCTCGACAACAGAATTATTGGATTTTCTTGTCTGGATAAACACCCAGAATAGGTACCTAAAATTCACTTCAAACTCGAGTAGGGATGAGCTGAACTTTCTAGACATCACCATAACGACCAATAAATCTTTAAAGAGTCTATTCATGAAACCATACAATAAACCAACAGACAGAAATTCAATGTTACACTAAGATAGCTTCCACCCTAAACATGTACGGGATAACCTCCTTTTAAGTCAGTTTTTAAGACTTAAAAGGAACAGCTCAAACAAAGAGAATTTCCTGGTGACAGCCAAGAAAATGCAAACTAATTTGGAATCAAGAGGCTATCCAAAACCAATAACTAAGCAAGGACTAAAAAGAGCGAAAAACAACCACAGAGAATCCCTCCTGGAATAAAAAGAACATACCTCTCAAAAGAATCAAGATGCAAAACTGGTGTTTGTCAACACATACAGCAAAATGTCCAATAAATTCAGAAAAATCATCTTAAAAAACTGGTCCGTGCTCGATAAAAGTGAGATTCCTGTACCTAGACCTACTGTGGCATTTAAACGAAGTAAAAATATCAAAGACCTTACAACTCGGAATGACATTACTCTGAAAATCCAACAACAGAAGAAAATAACAGAAATGTGGAATATGCCACCAATATCGGGCCACTACACATGTGGACACTATGTATATTGAAACTCAACAAGCAGAAGCATAGAAGTTGACCTTGGTCTACGATCTCCATGGAAACAAAACAGACACACAAACTGTAACACCAATATGGTAATTTATGCCACATGGTGTCCATGTAAAAAACTCTATATCGGCAAAACCGAAAGAAAGGTCAAACTTAGAATTGGCAAGCACAAGAGCTGTTTCAAGAATAGAACCGCTAATGCCCCATTGGGGGACCACTGGGTGGAACACATACATACAGCCGAAGATATCAAATGGACCGTCCTGTTCAAACTTTTGCCCAGCACAGATGCCAATAGAGACAAATCTCTACTAGTGCAGAAAGAACAACAGATGATTTTCCTGACTAAAAGTGCCATTACAGGTTCAAATAAAAAAATTGACTGGCTGAATATATAACAACTTAATAGCCTGTATCCACCCAGAGCTATGAGCGGTACATCCCTACCATTCCTGAGAACTCTATGCCATTTGGCATTACGTTGCAGCAAATAAGGCTGTATTTAAAAAACCACCAATCGGCATCATTCTAGAGTGACGCTCTTCCGTACTTTAGGAAGTCGCCAATGTCACGTGATTAGTGCACCTTGGGACATGCCCACTTCAGACCACTGCACGTGTGAGGACCACAGCGGCCAGATCGGTTAAGAGTGAATTAGATTCTCGGGTGACTGCTTTTGGACTATACGACTTGCACTAGGTGGGGACTGGCAGTCATCTTTGTGCCATACTTCCCCGATGCTAGCTGCATGCGTACACATCACCTCTCATGTCCATGCTTTGTCGTTTTCTCCCCAGCAGCATTCCGCTGTCTCCGCACATCGGTTTCATTTTCTAAACCAACGGGTGCAGCGACTGGAAGACCAGCGCTGATTCCCAGGAAATTGAACCAGAAGACGCTCTCTGGTTCTTTGACGTCTGCTCACACTTCGCACATAGGATCACGGAAAGCAACTAACAATGAGCTGTTATCTGTATCGGATTCTGTGAGAAGACCCAAGGTAATTACAAGATCAGTATGGTATAGAAAGGTGGCTAAGACACACAGCGGACTGTATCTCTCTTTCTCTCCCCTCTCCCCCAAGCTTTTTCATGCCATGTCTGATGCCTGTAACAAGTGGAGCTAGCCAGTTAAACAGCACCCATTTGTGTGCTTTGTCCTTTCAGAAAGATCCGCAGCTGAGGCTGTATGGGTGGACGTTCATTGCCTTTTTTTGAGATAGATAGTTAACCTGCCTCAACATACCCCGAGCACATGCCTAGCAGTGGGGACAGGTCCATCGACTACTAACCAGATGGTAAGACCTTCTTTCACAAACAATGGTAACGTGACCTTGTTGTGTTTTGTGGGTCATTTGAAGGGTCTACTTGCAATGGGATACTGCAACTGGGAAGGACTAAGGCATAAAGAGATCCCCAATAAAGCAACTTAGTTTGATTTTTGGTTCAAGACTTGATCAAGAGAATTGCCCTAGAATTGTCTTTTTTCCAATTTTCTGTAAATCTCCTAAACTTGCCATAGTGTTAATTCAGTTACACTTACTAAAGCCACGCTGGTATGATTTAGCAGATCTGGGGCTGTTAATTTACTAAACAGCGACTGGCATGACATTTGGACAGTGTTCCTTATTGTCTTTCTTCTCTCTTTCCTCTTTTTCAGGTAAAACGTGGAATCACCAGGTGTTGCGTCAAGGACGCTCCATCAACTTAACACTATCAGCTCCTTTTTGCTGTAGTGTGTTTTTTTTGCCTTTGGCATTTTTGCTGTTTGTCAATTGTATAAACTGAGCAGTCACTAGATGGGCTGTACTTTGATGTAAAGCAGATGATTTGGTGCTTACTGTTCTTTACAGTGTATAATGTGTATTTGTTTGACTACCCCGGACAGTTCCCTCACGAATTTCCCTACACTTATTTTGCACTTCTGTTTGTTGAAAAGAAACATGTTGGATGAGTTGTGTTGAGAGTATGTGTATGAAGTGGTTATGGTATGAGTGAGTGAAGTGTTCCATGTAAAAACATTTTTAAAAATATTGCATATTTGCACAAGCATAAAACACTTTTTTGACACCAATGACACTAGAGGGTGTCACATTTGTGAGCCGATTATACCAACTAAACTACTGTCTTTGTATATTTGCACTGTTGATTGATGGTTGAGCAGAAATCCAGGAGTTTAACTATTTAGTGTGACTGCATCACACTCTCCTGTGCTAGAAACAATCTACCTCAATTTCCTGCTAGTAAAATACATTTTTTTCTTTTACTGTTTAATGGTCAATATATGATTTTGTGTGTACATTAATAAAATTGTATATTTTTTCAAGATTTTGCTATACTGCCTGATAATTGAATGCACTAGGAGGCAGTCCCCCTCACAAGCACCTTCGTTTTCTCTGCGGTGTTTACCTGTCTACATTGGAGATTGATGCCCACCTAACCCTAATAGTTTGTTCTAAAGGTTGTTGACCTCATTAAGGGTTGGTTAGAAGTGGGTTTCCCACTCCCTCTACCTCGTGTTGTTTTGTTGGCAAGGATGCTGGAGGACTGTTGGGGGGGGTTGTCTGAAGAGACCAGGCCCCAGTCGCAGTGGCAGAGGGAGAGTTAGCATGGCAGGACGAGAGGGAAGGAAGAAGAGAAAATGAAAGTCTTGAGAAGGTTCTTGAATTTAAGATGATCCAGCTCAGGTATGAGAGGGGTGGGAGGCTGTTCCAGAGGGAGGAGCCAGCCGAGGAAAGGCATCTACCTCCCAGACAGTTGGAACCTGAGGACCGATGGACTCTGGCCGGGATGTATTTAGGGAGGGAAAGCTGGATATAATGAGTCTCGAGGGCCCAAACATCCATGTGGATGATGCAAAGGGGCTTGAATTTGATCCTTGCCATCACCGGGAGCCAGTGAAGAGATTTTGGGGTTGAAGAGATGCAGTCCCTGGGCTTGAGGCCAACGATAAATCTCACAGTCCTATTCTGGATGGATTAGTTGAAGGGGGCGAAGGAAGGAAAGAGGCAGATTGAGGAAGAGGCTGTTGCAGTAGTCTAGCCTAGAGAGAACCAGGACTCTGGAGATGGGGAGCTTTTGGGGAAAGGGGGTAAAAGGTAAAATGCCCCTGAGAAGGTGGATCTGAAAGTTGGACTTCTTGGCAAGGTCTGTGGAGAGAAAGACAGATAGGAGTCAAAGATTATCCCTAAGATTTTAGCCTTACATGTGGGTGAGGGGAGGGGACCCAAGGAGTCTGGCCAGAGAGGCGGGGGAACAAGGAGCAGGTGTTCCAATGAGAAGCCTCTCTGTCTTACTGACATTAAGGCAGAGATCATTGGTGGAGCA
Organism: Ambystoma mexicanum; assembly: GCF_040938575.1. Lineage (NCBI taxonomy): Eukaryota > Metazoa > Chordata > Amphibia > Caudata > Ambystomatidae > Ambystoma > Ambystoma mexicanum. The sequence goes on from NC_090941.1 coordinate 515,323,881, forward strand.
CCATGCCTGGTAGCCGTCAGGCAGTCAGGTATGAGGGAGGAAGAGGTGGTAGAGGATGGCAGCTTGAAAAAGTTCTCTGCATAACACTGGGAGTGAGGGGAGAAAGTGGAGATTGGGTGGGCCAGAGGTGCCAGGTAAATGTTGACGAGCCATGGTGATAGGATAGAGCCCTGAGGGATGCCACAGCTAGACAGTGTGGTGGAGGAGAGAAAAGGAACCATTTGCAGATGGGAAGGTCTGTTTGATAGGAAGGAGGTAAGCCATTCCAGTGCCCTGTCCGTGATGCCTAGGGTATCATGGAGACGGTTTATGAGGATGGAGTGGTTAACTGTATCAAAGGCAGAGGAAAGATCAATGATGATCAGAACAGAGGGCGTGTTAGAGAGTAGGTCGTCACAGGTTTTCAGGAGAGCAGTTTCCTAGATTATGGCTGTTCTGAAACAGGATTTGTGGTCATGGAGGCAGCCAGCCAATTTGGTGTGAAAGGTCAGTTTGGGGATGACCAGCTTCTCCATAAATGTCCCTAATAAAGGGGTGATAGAGAAAGGGCGATTGCTGATAAAAGAAACATGGTCATTGTAAATGTAAATAATGTAAACAGTAATGAGCCGAGAGAAGCCCTTCGGAACAAGGTTTTGGCATGGTTGGGTTTTAAGACTGGGGGGAGTTATATCAGAACCCAGGATCTGAGGCTCTTGCGGAGGGTTCAAATTAAGGAATGGACATCAACATTTGGCCATGATTGTATTGTCATTGGATGTGGCTCAAGCAACTTCCACACCTTTCTTGCTTGCTGCAACGCTTTAACAAAATTGGCCCCTTCTAATCTTAGGCTTGTAATTGATTGATTGTCCGTGCATTACCCTCTACGGATCTTTTAACCACTGATGTTTTTTTCTTGTGGTTAATGTTGTACTGTTTAGTTATTGTTCTGTGTTTTATGGCCGCCCGTAAGCCACCGGGTCATTGGTTGCGCGTTATAAATAAAGTAAAGTAAAAGTAAAGATCTCATCTGGTGCAATGGGAGAGAAGGAGAAAAGTATGGGGTGAAGAGAGGCCAAGGTAGGCGAGAGGGGCAGGGGGTGAGGGAGGGAGCAGATGACAGAGAGGACAGGATGTCCAGAGTTTACGAGGAAAAGTGTGCGGCCAGTGCTGAGCAGAGGGCCAGGGAGGGAGGAGGAGACTGCGGTAGGATTGGCACGTTCCTTGCAGATTTTAAATAGTTCAGTTGTGTTATTGGTGGTTCCAGAGATTAGGGCTTGGACATGAGCACTCTTCTTGGAGCAGATGGAGAGAGGATACTGCCGTTGGAGTAGGTAGCAGGCCAGTTTGTCAAAGGATGAGCCAGATGCCTGCCATTTCTACTCTGCAGCTTTGCACTTGCGTTTCAAAGCAGCCAAGTCAGAGTAATACCAAGATTTGCATTTGGAGACAGGCTTCATGCAGATCCTCATGACGGGGGCAAGAATGTTGAGGGTTTTAGATATAGAAAGGTGGAGTAAAGCAAGAACAGAGTCAGGGGGAAATCAGAGTTGAGAGCCATGCCACGCTAGGAGCATTGGATTTTGCCCTGGAGGTATATAGAGTTGAAAAGATAAACCGTGCAGCCATGGAGGACACAATTCAGCCTCCTCTACCTTTCCAAGCCACCACAGATGAACCTAATATTGTGTGGGTGCAGTGGAAGAATATATTTGATACATAATTAATTGCCACAGGATGTAAGGCTTTTGACCCTGAAAGGATGCAGGCTATACTACTGAATAGACTTGATGTGGCGCAGAGGAGAATGTTTGCGACCCTTACTTTAGTTCCTGTTGGGAATGGCGATGGCGATGTGTGAGACATTTATCAAGTAACAGAACACGCCCTAAAAGAACAGTTTGGTCTCTGCATAAACAGTGATGGAGCAGCATCTGTTCTTCTCTCGCACCCATGATTTTAATGAAAGTGTAAGCTCATTAATGGCAGCTCTGTAGGGGCTAACGAAGAATTGTGAATTTAATAACCTGTCAGATAGCCATGGCAAAGCTGGAAGAACAATCAGCCACCTACTCAGCCACTCTGTCCAGCATGCCTAAGGGTGATGTCCACAGCATGAACACTATGAATGTGAAAGTGCCCAAGGAAGGGGAGAGCTTCTCCAAGGGCGCTAGAGTGCAGTGGAGGCCCCAGAGGCTTTCACATTCGAGCAAACCTCAGTGGAATGCATTTGTGTGCTATGCATGTGGTAATATGGTCATGTGTCCACCTGCGACCACTGCCCTGTCAAGAATGATAGGTGTGGCAAATGCAAGAGGCGTGGTCATGTAGCAGGAATGTGCAGGAGTAGAGATGCTGGTGATGTGTGATGACAATTTACAGTTTCTACAAGACAATTTGGATGGTCTATTAATTACTACTATAGATGAACATGACATGGAAGTGACATGGTGTGCTCTGAGGATCGATGGCCAGACACTGTGCATGGTGCCTGGCTCAGGATCAAAGTATGCAGTGATCAGTGCTGATGCTTTCAAAAGTTTAGGTTTTAAATTGACAGACCTCCATGATCCTGAAATAAATCCGAAGGGGTATTGAAGGATACCAATAAACAGTTTAGTTTGAAATTAGTAGTGATTGAATTTAAAGGCAGGGGTGCTAAAGGGAAGTTGTATTTTGTGGACAAAGCGGTGTCTCTATTAAGCTGGAGACATTAGAAAGCTTTAAGAACTATACTTGACCCAAATGCTAGCAAACCAGTAATGCTTGTAAGGGGTGATGAGTTCTAGGAAGTGTTTAGCTGCAAAATCTGTTGTTTGAAGGGTTTCTAACACAGGATGGTCTTAAAACAGTGTGCAAAGGTGGTGGCCCATACAGTGAGGCCTGTACCATTGATGTTAAGAGATAAGCTCAAGATTGAATTAGATAAATTGTGCAAAGGAGATGTGATAGGACCTATTGAGGCGGCTGAATGGGTTTCGCCAGTGGCAATTGCTAAAAAACAGATGGTGCAATTTGCATGTGTGTAGACCTACGCTCCTTAAATAATAATGTATGGGTAGATTGCCACCCATTTCCTAGGGTGCAGTGATGATAACACTTTTACATGAGGCGTGGTACTTTACTACCATAGATTTGTCTAGTGGCTATCACCAAGTTGAATTACTTCCTGATGCAACTGCCCTCACTTCACTCATGACACCTTTCGGGGCCTACAGATTTAGAAGAATGCCTTTCAGGTTAGCTTCAGCTGCTGCAGTTTTTCAGCAGATAATGGAGTTTTTGTTTGGGAGAATGCAGAACGTACAGTGTTTTCAAGATGACATCCTGATATTTACTGCTGACTCAGATCGTGTGTGTGTGTGTGTGTGTGTGTGTGTGTGTGTGTGTGTGTGTGTGTGTGTGTGTGTGTGTGTGTGTGTGTGTGTGTGTGTGTGTGTGTGTGTGTGTGTGTGTGTGTGTGTGTGTGTGTGTGTGTGTGTGTGTGTGTGTGTGTGTGTGTGTGTGTGTGTGTGTGTGTGTGTGTGTGTGTGTGTGTGTGTGTGTGTGTGTGTGTGTGTGTGTGTGTGTGTGTGTGTGTGTGTGTGTGTGTGTGTGTGTGTGTGTGTGTGTGTGTGTGTGTGTGTGTGTGTGTGTGTGTGTGTGTGTGTGTGTGTGTGTGTGTGTGTGTGTGTGTGTGTGTGTGTTACTAGCCCTGCTCCAACAAGTAAAAGTTAGAGACGTTTCATGCTTGGGCCATGTAGTAAATGAGCATGGCATTAAACCAAAAACTAGCCAAGTAGAGGCTATAGTAAAGGCTCCAGCACCACAGAAGGAGATGCTACAAGCGTTTCTAGGATTAGCAGAATATTATAAAAAAATATGCTGACAGGTTCGTCACATTAAGTGGCCCCTGTGAGAGATTTAATGAAGACAAATTTGACTGTTGAGTGGACTGAGGGTCATGAGAGTACTTTTCTTATGAGACATTAAGGCGTCCTGCCACATATATTCATAATGAGTTCCTCAAATTCCATTAAGTCTCCTCTGATTTGTATCTTATTTTTTGGTTCCAGGGCTTTCAACAATCTGCCCATTAATATCCTCAAAAGAGAAGTCACTATATCTGCCGATTAAAGCATGCAAATACACGTGCAGTTTTCAAGAGAGCATTTTTTCAGCATTTATTAGTTGATAATAAAATTGTTATTTATATCAATCATTTTTCTATTTTTCAGTTAATGCATACAAAAGTACATAGACATACATTAAACGTACATATTATGTTCCTTAAATGAAGAACTCTTATTCAAATAAGTGTGTGTACAAAACCAAAATTCATATAGACTTCCATCATTTTCTTGTAGGGCGGTACAAAAATCTGTAACACATATTACAAGTAACACTGCAACAAATAAACAAAATCAAGTCAATCGAACCACAACTACCAGCAACTCTTCCTAATCTGATTTCAGAATTTTTCTGAGATGCTGGTTTAGTTTGTGATCAATATGTATCCTCTTTCTTGACCTCATGGGGGTCAAATGCCAGACAAAAAAGTGACCAAACCTTATGTCTAAGTCAGGGAATTATTCTCTTGATCTTAGAAAGGGCTGTTGTGCACCCTATGTGCTGTGTCCTTTGACAATTCGGCTTAAATTGGAACTGCCGTCTTCTGGGTCATAGATTAGGTCTCCCTTGTCACTGTTCCTCACGTGTACACCTAGGGGGGCACGGGTTAGTGTTGCCTCACGGTGGCTTGAAGGTCTACTGTGTCGAAGACTGAGGTGAATTTGAAGAGTATCAAAGGCCTTTGGTGCCTGTCATAAAAAATGTAGAGTGCATAACCTATCACTTGGGCGGTAGCTGTGTTATGCCTGCATTTGGGCCTAAAGCCGATTGATATATATTTAGGGGACAGTTGGCATTAATGTATGCTCGCAGTTCGGTGGTTATGACTCTTTCAACAATCTTTCCTAGGAAAGGAAGGTGTGTGATGGGGCCCTGGTTGCTGAGGTCATCAGAGTCCAGCACTGTTTATTTGAGCAGTGGGATTATTTGTCTTGCTTCGAGGGTGGCAGGAAGGTGCCCAGCATGATACATACGTAGCATGCTAGTTGAGCATGTGGTTATGCCCAATTTCTCTTCCTTTCCCTTATGGACTTCAGCTGCTCTGTGCATCAGAAGAGAGTACTCACATCCTTGTGTCCCTGATGTTTGTTATGAATCAGTGAATTATGGGTCTTTAGGAAGAATTATTGAACGTCCCTATTGGGTCGTACTATAGTTCTGGGATCTTAAGTGCTCACTTGCCCCAAGTGCTTATCCTGCTCCCCCTACTTTTATGTTTGTATCCCTGTTTCTTCATCACCTATGTTCCATCCCTACAACCCCACTCCCTCGTCTGCATCAACCATGATGGCTCACAATCTCCACAAACCACCCCTGCTGTAGCCAATGCTTCCTCTGGGGGTTCACTTGGGGATCCATGCTAGAGGACATTCCAGGAGAGAGACTGAAGCTGGGCAGTGGTTGCAGTTGGTAATGCAGCTCTTGTGGGCCCTTATCATCTGTGAACTTGAATAAACTACCCCGCACTTAACCTGGCTGCCTAGGTCACTTTGTTGAGGGACACTTAAGAGGACTACACAACAGCCCCTATATTTGCCCAATTTCTCATGCATTTAAAGACATTGCTGCAATTCGCTGAATATCAATTTTGAATATACATTTTCCAAAGGGTCCAATGATATGTGCTTCACCCGGGCTGCCCGATGTGGCGGCCTGGGGTTTTTCTTCACTGCTGTACCTCACGGGACAGAGTGGACTTTCCTGGCATCTCTGCTCATCACACAGGCAGCCCGGCCTGGTGGCCCGAGTCTTTTCTTCAACGGTCTGCCCTTCTGGGTGGGGCTCACTTTCCCCGCATCTTTTCACCTACTGGGCCGCACCTGCCATATGGGACCAGGGAGTACTTCTCTTTGGGACCCACCTCGCCTAGCCATGATGTGGCCAGGATGCCCAGTTTGGGCTGTCACACTCATGCAGCCCAGACTTGGGAGCTTTTGGTTCTTCACCCCCGGACCACCCTGCGCATGCTGTCTGAGGTCTGCAATGATGGGATGTCCGAAATGGCCCGCAGATGGGCCGACAGCCACCATGGCCCTGTGGGAACTCGGGCTGACCCAAACATGCAGCTCAGGGCCACTGTAATGCTCAAGCATTGGGTTGGCTGCTAGAGGCCATGGCCCCCCAGAGAGCTGACTGTCCTCTTCCTGTTCTTCCTTCTTCTCACCTAATAGTTCTCCAACAGTTTTCTTTCAAATCCTTTCTCCCCTGTCCAGCCCATTCTTGGGCAGGGCAGTTCTGTTTTTTTCCTTCTTTTCCAACATTCCATCCAACCCTATAGTGGGCTTGACTGATCGGTCTAGGTAAGTGCAAACACAAACACTACACACTTACACTGAATAAACTATTTTATTCCTACACCATGATGTCTGTGTCTTTATTTCTAGATTTCCCTTAGGGGACAAGCATGCAGCCCCCCCTAGCCGGGCCCAGTGTGGGCAACAGACTATTGAACACAATATAACATTCATCCTTGACCAAGTAACCCTCTTAAACTGAGAACTATAAAATCCACTAAATCAATCACAAACAATGTGCACACTGACAGTCTGAACAAAAAAAAACGGTGTGTTACGCACTAAGCTTTGCATATTCTTGTAACTGTTGCGCCCTGATACCCCCGGGTCTGGTGCGCATTACAAAGAATAAAACAAACAAACAAACTTGAAAGGTGCTTGGAGATGACTCGGCTAACCATGTAGCCTGCGTCATACACCACTATGGATACACACCTTCCAATATCAATGAAAAGGAAGCCCATTAACAAGCTCTTGTCTCTGGTTCAGCGAACTTCTTCGTTTTGAAAAGTTGTTTCGAAGATACAGGGTAATAACAGGATCACCTCAATCCTTCATGTCAGGTCCACTCCTAAGAACTAGGCAAGTATATAATGTTGCACTTTAAAGAAAAAAGTGACAAACTTTAGGTGAACCTTACCCTAGAAGAAAGGCATGAAGTTACAAAAGCCTTATAATGCTGACACATTTTGACACAACTTGGCTTTTGGTTTTTGGTTTCAAGTGGGAAGGCTTTACAGGCGTATCATAACTTACTAGAATAAGAGAAATCTCAACTATATTGATGGACACTGCGTTCCAAGGACATTCTATGCAGGGATATTACATTGTGAGTCACTGTGTAAAAGGTTGCGAACCTTTAACTTCATTCGTCCTCACCACTCTTCTGTGGTTAATGTTTGGCCCTATCACAGCAGAGGTCAAAGTGTGCAGGAGCGGGAGGGAGCGGTGCTTCTCTAATTCTTTTTTTAAGGTTTTACTGTTCCTATACATTTATTTTAAAAAGAAACGGTTCCGGAATGGTTTAGTTTTAAAATACAAGTGTAGGAAAAGTTGAAACCTGCTCTTCAGTGCACTGTACTGAACATTCCGTTAAAAAGCAGGTGTGTTTGTTTGGGGGTTTGGATTGCAAGTGGGAGGGGGCGTGACAATGGGATTTGTGGGGAGCGGGAGCAGAGCAAGCAGGGAACATAGTTCCACTAGTTCTTTTCATACACTTCGACCACTATATCACAGCATTTATCCATCAACATACTGGTCAATTAGCCTGACATTATATGTGTCTTTTCTCTAAATTTCACACAATTCCAAAGGCTGAGAAGCAGTCTGTACTTGGTGAAAACTGCCCCTTATATTTCGGACATCATCATGGGCATGGCCTGAGTGCCACTGCTTTGTGAGTGTCGGAGCACCAGCATGTTTGTGCTCTGGATACGTGTGCATGCTCAAGTCATCTGCACTTAGACAAAGTACCAGGACTACCATTCCCATATTACACTTGACTCCTGTAAACTTTGTGTTTGCGCCATTTTGCTGGGCCTTGTATATGCATATACCTATTTTCAGTGTTTAAGTGTGCTCCGTGAATAACAGAGTCCAGAATGCCATACAAGAAGGAGGGAGGTAAAGGATAGCGGGAAGGGAAGTCTAGGGAGGAGAGGAGGTGATATTCATAACAATGTGCGATTCTTTCGCAGCACAGAATTAAGTTGCAATCTAGAATAGCCCAAGAGAACACATTTCATGATAAATAAATGGCAAAGTGATCTGCTTGACTTTGCCTTCAATTAGGGCTGGCTTCTCCAAAGAGTAAAGTTTTCAACAGCTTGCTTAACTTGGGATGATTTGTTCAAGATTTATATCCTAAGGAGCTTGTTCCAAAGTGAGAAGCCTCAGATTAACACCATTTTCCCCCCATTTTCTTTCTCAAATATGGCGGGTGACTGGATCTGTAGGTGGGGTATGAGCAGATGTTTTTTGATGGTGTATAATGGTTGGGCCGATTGATCACGTGTTTGGGGCCATTTTGCCAGTATGCTCTAGGGCTATTGTCTGGAGTGATAATGTCCCATGGGAAAAAGTCACCAGGTAGGTGACATTTTTCCCTGCACCCCTGAAAGCTTTCCGCCACATCTTCTAGGATGGGTACATGTTCTATTCTAACTCCAGTCCTAGAATATTTGGAGAAACTGCTTGATTCTCGTGGGATGGAAATGTCACCCCCTAGTGACCTTTTCCCGGGTGACATTATCACTGGATACCATCTGGAGGCCTACACAGTATGCACAAAGTGACTGGACGCTGACAGTAAAGTCCATTCATGGGATTCTATTTATACAAAAATCAGTTACTAAATTGAAAACAACAGAAAAGTGATGAAACCAAAGACCAAGTCTCTTACACGGAGTGTGATGCCATCTCTCCTAATAATGGCATTGTGGATTTCTCAGAGGTTCCAAAAACCCCAACATTTTCTCAGTAGGTCCTTGAGGGTTTCATGGAGATTCCAAACCAAGGTGACACTCCATGTTCTGCACAACTTCCACAGAAAGATTTTGCCATCTCTGTGTCCAGCTGATGATATGTAAGTAGCTTCTCTATCAGGATGAAGTAGAGCCAGGATCCATCCTTCCCTGTCCTTACACCACATTTATACTCAGAGCCATTTTCACTCTTTTGCCCAAGCTCGCCCCCCACAGGGTCACCCTGACTAATCCTCGTCTCCCCTCCTTGTCTGGATGGTGTTCCGCATCCTACCACCTCAGCAGTTCTTGGGCCTCCCCGGTCTTCTTGTGGCTTCCTGTTCTGGTTGTCTATGGGTTTCCCTCTTCCTCCTTCTTAGTCTAGTCTGGTTTTCACACCTAAGCGTACCCTTTCTCTGCTGACTCATTCCCCTTGGAATCTTGGCATCTCCTCCTTACTTTCTGATGTTACCTCCTCCTCCTCTATACCTCCTTTTCATCATGATGTGGACACAGCCACCTCTTCTGTACCACTTCCATTAGCTGATGTTAACCACTCCTCCTTCTCTGTACTATCTTCTCCTCCTAATGTTATCACCTCCTCCTCCTCTATACCATCTTCATCCGATGATCACATGGGCATAATTATAGGTGGGGACAGAGGGTTTTGTCCCCCCAACTTCTGTGGCATGCCTTTTTGTCCCCCCATCTTTTGGCGGGAGGGCAGGTGGGCTGCAATCATCAATTATGTAATTGGACAGGGCAAGCCCGGCTGGGGTGCTAAGCAAAGCTTGTGCTGTCTCATTACATAATGCAGAGATGCCTGGCAGCCGCGCTGCAACACATTCAGGGCTGGGATGCCTGCATGGGCCAGTCCCTCACCCTGGCTAGCCTGACTCAAAGTCAGCAGCCAGGGTGCTGAACTCGGTGCTACAGGGCCTGGCACGTGTGCTGTCACACTAGCAGCAGCAGCACTTCAGGGGGCCAGCGGCACAGAGCATCGCTTTCCAGCTTCGTGTTCCTGCAACACACAGACAGGAACTAGGAAGCTCACTCAGCTTCCTGGTTTCTGTCTGGAGGCACGTTAGTGCGAAGAGGTTAGGCCGGTGTAACATGAGACATGGCATTTAAAAGCAGAGCAGAGGTACTGTTAAAAAAAAACTGTTTATTGTGTTTGTGTATGTTTGTTAGGGAACTCTGTCCAAGCCCTCTGAGGCAAAATACATGCATACACCTAATTAGCATATGGATTGCACCGACAGAAGTGACTTCACAGAAAAGGACATTGCAAGGCACATCATCAGTCTTTGATACTTGGAGGCACCATGGAAGTGACTTTAGAATAAGTTGACATAAATAAGCCAAGTGACAAATAATTGTGTTGTGCAAAATACCTAAATTGCACTATTGTTATATGTGGAGCAACTCTATAGTCATTAGGCCTTTCCATTATAATAGCATGATACATTACTATACGCTTTGAAGTGAATCAGAATCACTTACAGAGCTGCAGATAAGGCACAATGTGATTACATAATTTGCTCAGGATCACACACTTGGTTAAATGATGAAAGTGGGATGTGGACAATTTAAGCGACTGTGCATATCTTTCCAGGCTTAGTTGATATAGATATTTATTAAGGTTTTGCTTTACATTTCGTGTGCTTATTATTTAAATAATACATATAACATATAATTATGTATAGCAATGCATTGGAAGCAAACCACATTACATAATAAACTAGCCATACACTATATACATTGTCATAGAAATGTGTTGAACAATGGGAGTATGGCTTTAGTTTCATTCTCCCCATCATGCATGCAAAGTCACAATAGCATCATGCAGATTAATGTGAGCCTAACAAATCCTCCTTGGGTTTTAAAGCCATAGTCATTATTTCATAAAGCATGGAACATTATGCACCCTTCTCACTTTGGATTACTCCCTCCCATTCCCATTTCTAAAGGGACAAAAGTCCCTGCTAATAGTACCACCCTTCCTCCCGTCAGTGCCTAATGGCTCACATTGTAATACTCTGTTGATACAGAGCAACGTGAGGACCCTCTGCTGCCCGGAGCTCCTTGGGACATTGTCCTGGCACTAGGACACCTCTACCATTCGGAACGGATAAGGTGTTCTGCTGCCCGGACAATGAGCGTGCTGAGCAGGAATTGCTCAGCACACATTGTCCTGCAAGTGGGACACGTTTGCCGTTGGGCACCCTCTTTGAAGTGCCGAATGGGAGAGGCATCCCAATGACAAATGTCCCAGTCTGGCTCTTAAAAGAGCTACAGGGGCACCTTGACCACCCCCCTGCGACTCTCCCACTCGGTACTCCACTGCTTGGAGCCATTTGCACACAGGAAAACATATCTTAATTTTAATCAGTCAGAAACTTGTAGACATATAAGGTGCTGTGCAGAATCCAGGTTTGGAGATATATGGCATTTAAAAATCTATACCAATTATACTTGGTCACCCACTGCACTGCATTAACCAATGGTTAATTTCATGCCTTTGCATGAAATGAAAAATCAGGCAAATTGCTGAGATACCAGTGGATCTGGTCCTTTTCGCCATAGCTTTATAGTTCAGCTAGGTCAAGTCAACGTAGCCCAAAATGTCAGGTATCAGGGGGTGATAAAGTCTGGTCTGCTCGATGAACGTTGTGCCACTGTTGCCATGTGTTATTGTAAATGTACATATAAATGTTGTGTGCGCACAGTGTATGTCAGTGGAGGTGCTGGGTGCATTTGTGAGTGAGAGTGTGTGCAAGCATATGTGTGTTGACTTTTGTGTTTGAATGAATGATAAATAATACATTGTTTGTGTGTTCTAGTGGAATTAAGTTTGTGAATGTTATGTTGTGTCACTGTGTACATGGCAGGTCGACTGAAGATGTGTGGGGGCCCAATCTAATTTTAAAGATACGCCACCAGTCTTCTGAAAGTTATAACAGAGCATCAGCAATGGACTCTCGTGGTGTAGTAGTTTAGTGTTATCCCTCAGGGATTTAGGTTGTTTGACCGACGTACAAATTCACTGCAGAATTAACCACAGTCATTTTCAATGCAAATACGTTTTTACCTCGGTACAAAAAACCAAGCCCCTCAAACCGCCAGTACACCCCTATACCCCCCACTTACCTTTTCTCCCTCCGCTGCCTCTCTGTAACCTGCAGCATCAGATCCATCCCTTTAACACAGGTCGGATCTGACGCTGCAGCGTCCCTTTTCTTCTTATATTTTGTTGGGTCACCTGACACCAATGCTGAAGAAGTGGGGGACACCCCCCGCAACTGCCAAAGCCATAAATACCGAAAATGGGCGGAGGGGGCCACCCCTGCAACGACTGCTCTTCATGTTCGGTATGTTCGGCTTCAAACTAATGGTGGTGACTGAATTCAGTCAAATCTACCATTCAACCAAATTATTTTTAACAATTTGGCCGAAACGATCACTCAGAGCCACCATCCGCCCTCCCTTTACCTCACCCCTTTCCTTCAGTTGTCATGTCTCCCCCAACATTTTCAGCAAAGTTACTCCGCTGGATGATCATATCACCACCACCCTCTCTTTACCACTTTTGCCCCTGAGTCTTAACATTACTTCCTCTATACCACTTTCACATCCTGATTTGAACACCTCCTCCTCTTCCTTCTCCCCATTTGGTCTCCAGCATCTCCTGAACGCTCCTTATATCACTCTGAAATGCTGTCCGAATGCCTGCCAACAGTCTCTGGCCCCCTCTCTGTTGGGCTTTGATGAGGATCTGCACATGTGTCCTGTAAATGGAGCAAGGTGGGGATTCATAATTGCTTCTGGTTGCACCTTGGCTATCTTTGTGCCAATATTTCCTCTGGCATGTCTGCAAAATTGGATGTCACACTCCCTTTCCTATCACTCTCCAGGGGAGCCGGTGTATGGCCCAGGTCTCTTGTTTCCTCGGTGTGGGGCTTGCATGCTAGAAAACCCCTCTGAATGTTCAGAGAACGCAATGTAATGGTGAATGTCCTCATTTGTATCTCGAGCAAGGGAACGTTCTACCAGGAGACAATGGGCCTCAGAAGTTTGGCATTGCAGGGTAAAATTGGCGGTATTTCATTACCTTCACTTTCTTGTGTGGTAACCCTTTTTCATGCACAGTCAATTACAATGTTTCCTGTAATTATGGCTGGCGGAATTTCCGTGCAGCAATTATACTGGCAAAATCTGCCAAAACTCCCCATGTAGTCCTATGGACTCCAAAAATTGACACTTATCACCACTTGTAATGCCATGTTAAACCCCTCTGGACCAAGTGGTGGTAACAGTAATTGAGTTTGGAAGTCATTTGGCAGAATAACCTCCAAATTACCACCAAACTCGTAGTGAGGCCCAATGAATTAGAAAGTTTGTGTCACACACGGAAAAACCTGTGGCTTGAAATCTGGCAACAATCAACTTGACTGAACAGTTTAGAGCGCCATTGTGTGTTTTAATGCTAGATCACCATCTTTGACTGAACGCACAACATTGCCCTCGATCCCTCTCTACTTGAAGGCTTGGACTATCCTTGACTCTGTCAGTTCTCACTAACACTGAACTGTATTGAAAATGAGACCCTCTGGAGCTCACTGCTGAACTCTATGATAACACTGCACAGCATGTCTTGTCATTTTCAGTTACTCCTCCTCTTTCTCTTTTGTCCCAAACAAGCCGCACATCTTCGTTTGGGCATTCAAGGCCTCTTGCGTTTATTGTTCTACTTTTTTTTTCTGCTGCATCTCAGTTCCATCTTAGTTGCAGTGCCTCATCTTTCATATTTTCCCTAACTTTTCGCCAATATGTATCTTTAATGGGTTCAAATGTCCGCGATTGGGTGGTTGGAAATCTTTCTCCATGGACAAGTTGGAGAGTGACAGAATTGCATTCAGAGGGTATTGTACTGAAATACAGTGTGCCACTGCTTTGTCAGCACCTTGTACTAAACACCTTGGTCTTGCAATGGGAATAGACGAAAGACTAAAATGGCCGACATATGTGAGACATGAGTTCACTAATGTTTCCTTTCTAATTAACCGTTTACAGCACTTTCCTTTTCAAGCCCTGCTGTCTAATGAACTCTAACAGCTGCTAACATGTTAAAATGTGCCACTGAGCACAAACTTAGGTGTCAAATGCTTTCCCCGTTCATTTACCTGGAACCAACCACTGTGTTCTAATTGTAATGAAATTAAGAGCCTTTTCATCCTTTACAGTCATGAAATTAAGAGCATTTCATGCTTTTGCAGATAGAATCAAGATTCCAACTTCACCAAGCCCCATGAATGGCCAGAGATTGCACCTCTGCTTCTCATTCTGGCATTGTGATTCAAAACAGGGGTTAATCTTAGGAGTACTGTTATGCGAGTCCTTAGAATTAGGATTTGTTTTTTACCTAATATACCAGATAGCAAGGCATAAATTAGTTTTCAAAAATTGATTAGCAGAATTTGCTAATTAAAATATTTTTGATAAGCAAATAAACCTATTTGATTAGCAATTTTGTACTCCTATTTTAAATGTCTCTAGAAGTTAGTTTTACCCCAAGACATACAATTAGCAAGAATACAGCATTTCTCTGTACCTCTGAAGTAATACATTTGTGCAATGAGTGTAAAATGTAAAGGTTCACTGCAGCAGCAAATTGTGCAATGCAATGCCCATCAGGCCACCAACACTGCCTAAGGATAAATAATGCACATTTCTGTTCTTGCCAACACACTGGTGTGGCTGGGTTGGATCAAATGATTTGCCCAGGATCACACAGTTTGGTTAAGCAGTGAAGCCAAAATTTGCCAGCAACTTACCACATACCTTCCAAGCTCTAATTAGTACACATTTGTTTTGTGTTTCAATAACCACAAAATGGTTGCGTATTTGCAAAGAACACAAATCACTCGAAGCAACCACCCTGAATATAAGACTACAAGTGATAGCCCCATAACACAACCTGCTTGCAAAAGGCCTTTTAAATATTGTTCCATTCTTGTAAGACGCTGCCTATGGCACCAACACAAAAGATTTTGTTTTAGTATAAAAAGATGGGCTACGCTTTTCTTACCTCTCTGGTGACTCTTTGTTGTCAAAGTCAGTGTGAAGGTTCACTCTTTCCTGTTATCGTCCTCTACAGACACATTGCAATGTCTACAAAACAGACAAAGAGCAACTGATTACCCACAGCAATGTCCTTAAGAGGCTGGAAATATTTGTCCCACCGGAACGGGTAGGAGAAATATTACTGCCAACCACTTGCTAACAACAAGCCCTGCAATCAGGGACAGCATCCGGGCCTTTCAGCCTTTTCCTTTGATAAGGGCCATGAGCCTCAGGGATGTCCACAGCAACTTCCCATGTTGCCAGTTTGCAGTGTTATACAATAACACAGCAATTTATATATACTTTTGTTCTGGGGCTTAATGCCTTAGCTGCATTTGCGGGAGCCCTTCCGGCCGTCACTTCCCTTGGGGTATACAGAAGTGTTATCACCTCGTTGCCATTTCACACGGGTTCCTCCACAGCAGGCACTTGCTGGCATAGGCTTTATATAGGATTTATAACTTTTCAGTGGGTATTATTGTTTCAACTTCCTGCTGCCCGGCCGTTTAGTGATAATCGTGGCTGTTAACCCCCCAGATTATTTTTGTCATTTCATTGGGTAAAACTGATGTGAAATCTACTGTGATGTCATCATATTCTACTTACTGTTTTTGAAACTGGTCCCAGAATGTTGGCATGCCACAGTCTTAGATTATCTAGATGGGTAGCAGTGTGCTTTAAAACTGCAGTTATCTGACATACAAAGATGTTCCAAAATGGATCAGGTGTCACTGCAACCCTGGCTTCCAGTCTCGTGATTAAATGCTTGTGGTACCTTAATCACGAGACTGAAGGAATATCTAAAGGCCCTCTGCAGCACCATGCTGTTATTAGTGCAGGGCCTAGGTGCTTAGAAAGTGGCAATTATTTCCACCCACTTTCTAAGCACCCAGGCCCCGCACTAATAACAGCATGGTGCTGCAGAGGGCCTTTAGATAATCCTTCAGTCTCGTGATTAAGGTGCCAAAAGCACTTTAATCACGAGACTGGTAGCCAGGGTTCCAATGCACCCTGATCCGTAATGCAACGTCTTTGTAATGCCCATCAGGCCACCATAGGGTGACCAAATTTAAAAAGTAAAAAACTGGGACATGGCAACTAACATAAAAGTAGGACTAACTCTTGAAAATGGCTGTTAAGGCATACACTTCAGTAGCGTTTGAAGGAGAAGGGGGTTCAAGTGTTGCTGTTCAAAGAAACACATATTATAATAAATGTATTACAAACTAGCACTATCTTAATTTGTAAAATAGAGCATTTCTTCTGTGCAAGATTGTGCATTCCTGCCTGCAAGCTATAAAGACCTACTACAAAACACAGAGACCACTGCAGTTTCCAATGGGAACATAATCTTGAGAAAGGGGGACAGTCCTGGCAAAACCGGGACGTCTGGTCACCGTAGGCCAACAACATAGCCTGCTTGCAGAGGGCATTTTAAATATTCTTTCAGTCTCCTGATTAAAGCGCTCGTGGCACATTTAAGCACTAGACTGAAAGAAAATGCAAAGTGCCTTCTGTAGTAGGCTATGTTATTAGTGCGGGCCTTGGTGCCTAGAAAGTGGCAGTAAATAATATTTCTCCCCCCATTTGGGCGGGTGAGATATGTATACTTCCACTTTCTAAGCAGCCAGGCCTGCAATAATAATAGCCTTGCTTGCAGGGGGCATTTTTAATTTTCTTTCAGTCTCGTGATTAAAGTGCCTGTCGCACCTTTATCACGAGACTGAAAGAAAATGTTAAATGCCCTCTGCAAGCAGGCTACGTTATTACTGCAGGCATGGGTGCTTGGAAAGTAGCAGTAAATAATATTTCTCCCACCCATACGGGCGGGAGAAATATTAGTTACCGCCACTTTCTAAGCAGCCAGGCCTGCAGTAATAACATAGCCTGCTTGCAGAGGGCATTTCAAATATTCCTTCCTTCTCGCGAATCACGAGAAGGAAAGAATATTTGAAAGACGATCTGCCAGCTTGCCTTTTTACTGTGGGGCTAGGTACTAGCAAGTGGCTGGAATTAATATTTCTCGTGGCCACTTGCTAACACCCAGCCCCGCAGACAAGGGGCTCGCCCTCCTTCACCCTCCCCTAAGCACCCCAGCATGACTCCTTACCTCGGATGGAAGCCGGGTCTGTGAGTGGAGCTGGGGTGCTCCTGCTGAAGTCTTCTCCGCGTGACTTCGACGCCGCCCCCGGACTGGGCTCATACATTGATACAATGGCCCTCATTACGACCCAGGCGGTAAGGGGTTTACGCCGGCGTAAACTTCGCGGACCCTTACCGCCTGAGTACGAGTTCCCGTAGCGCCATGGTGATTTTAACGCCTGCTTTTTGCAGGCGTTAAAATCCATGGCGCTAAGGGACCTTGTTGTTAAATACGCCACCGTAATTTACGGTGGCGTAATTAACGCCTTCCCCACTACCATTATGCCCTATGGGGCAAAAATGGGAATGGGGAAGGGTAAAATGGGGATTGGGGACTTACCGCCCCGCCAAGGTCGGAATGGGGCGGTAAGTCCGCCAACCACCATGGCGGAGTTGGCAACTTAGCGCCATGGACCATGGTGCTAATAGCGCCATGGTCCTCCGCCAAGGTCCTAATGAGGGCCAATGTATTTAGCCCAGCCTGCCAGCTGCCTGAACACGGTCAGTGCACCGAGCGCAGAGTTTAAATAAAAAAGCACAGTAATCTGAAACTGCCACACGATTCCATAATTAAAACGGAAACCAGCGGTATCGTATTGCAAATTGCGATGTGATACCGCTTATTTTATGCTTTGAGATAGGTTAATTATTCTGCTCACGCCACACCGCGTGCAACCAGTATGTACACGCTCCTCTGGCAGCAAGTACCATTAATCAAGAACAATCACAGGCCACATTCCCCGCTTCATCAGAACTTGACCAATCGGATTTGACAAAGAAAGCATCTGTTGGAAATAATGTCTAAGTACATATTGATTACAGCATGTAGAATGATTAGTACCTGTATGGAAGGTTGCGCAGCTGGAGAACAGGGCTGCACATTGCCAATCAGAGAAGAGCTATGCCTGCTGTCTAGCAAGCCGCCTGATTTTCTAGCTATCCTGTTTCTTGATGTCTCTCTCTATTTCTATTTCTCTGCGTCGGACTAGTGACTCTTTTCCTATTTCCTCCATTGTTTCCTTCAAAGTCTTGGTAAGATAGATTTCCGGCATGGCTATCTTGCATGTTCCCACTTTCCTGCTAATCATTCGCTGTGGAGGTGAGAGGGTTGAAGTGAGATCTGTGTCCCCCTCAGATCTTTTACAAAACCCGAAATCAGATGGTGCATGTATGTTCCAGAAACAATGGGCACATAAAAAGTGTGCACCAATGAATCCACACATATTTTAGGGGCACCACTCATTTAGGGGCACCACTCATGAACGTTCATTTTACAACGGGAATCTGGGAATTGTGTTTCTCATTACCTCTAACTGAGCAAAAAGCCGGACTTCAAAATAAAGGCTGGCAACTTTCCCCCCAAAGGATTTCAACAATAATGCGCTAGAAAGTTAGGGGTGGTGTTGGCAGGTTACCGGGAAGGTACACCACTATGGCCCTGATTCACAGAGTGTTTTCCTATGGGATTGGGCCATTATGAAACACTTCTGTGAATGTGTATTTAAAAAATACCATTTATATGAGTTTATCGTAGTCCTTAAACTATTCTATTTTACATTTTGAATTGTATTGTTTACTTCTAATGTAATGACTATCAATTACATCATTATTCAGTAGACTTCGTTTATTCAAGATGAATGCATTCTATCTGTCATTTACTGCAACGTCATTGTCATGTGATGTTATGGCTACCACTAGCATTTTGTTGCATTTTTGACCAGCTCCCCCTGCCTAAGATGTCCACATTCTCAGATATTCCATGTCCTCTTCTTTAACTATGTACATGATTTATATTGTACTAGTGTACAGGCCCGTGTACATGGGCCAAAGTGCAGGTTTTCATTGGCACAGTAGGACCACTATATATCCTAAACCAACATCTCCCTCTAGTGGTGACAACAGGCGAAGCTATGCAAATTGGCATTGGCTATTATATATATATCCTTTCCCTCGTATAATGCCCACCTTAACCCCTTAAATGCCAGGTTATTATGCAAGTCTGTGCAAGCTCGTCCTTGGCACTTAGATGCCACAAACAACATCCCACAATGGGAAAGGCCACTCAGTGAAGGGGGGGTGCCAGTATTTCGCTTAACCTAGGAACGCTAAACACCTGTCACCGCTCCTAATGACACAAGGCATAAGCGGGCAAATTCTCAAAAGCTTTTGGGAGCAACTCGAACCGTGCACTAAAAAAACATGCCCTGTTCACAAAGAGGCTCTTAATGCACCAAGCATGCATGCACACATTAAGTTGCCCCCCACCCCACCTGCAGCCATGTGGAATTGCCTACATCTGAAATGGAATGGGGAGTTGGCTGGCATTTTAGCAGCCCTTAGCGATTCGTTAACAGGGTGTGGTTTAAATGCGAGCAATAGAATGCATGCCCGTGTGCCCATTTAGGCTAGGAGCAGGGTGATGTGCAGTGCAAAGAAGGGTCACTTCTAACCCTTTCATGCCATTATTTCGAACCCAGACAGAGACAGAAAACAGCAGCAGACATGTCACACTCAGAGGTACTTTGAGAGCTTGCCATTGACAATTGTGCTTTCCGTTGATGCTGGGGGGGAGAAGGAGGGGTCTGTATTATTTTCACCTGTGCGTACGCGAAGAAATGTGCAGCTCACTTGCATGATACTTTCAGACTCTGCCACATAACCTTTGTCTGATCAAAAAAAATCAAACTATGCGGAACTCAAACATGATTCATTTACAGAAGGACCAGAGACTACATTGTGACTTGTTTGCCAAAGAGCATGTGCTCTTTTGAAAAGGTCAACACATTTGTAAATCTGACTCGTTTCCGCCTCTAATATTTCTGGGAAAGGCGTCGACTTGGCATCATGATAGGTCACGCTCTGCTCACGCTGCGAACGTGCTGTGCAGTAATGATGGAGTCCTGCCACTAGAAGCGCAGGCAGTATACGCTGATGTTCCGCGACACCCAGTGGGCGCGCGGCAGCCATGCTACTTCAATCATTTGCCCGGCGAGAAACAGTCCGCAAGCGGCCCCGCCCGCCCCAGAATAATTAGCCAGCTGCTGCGTCCCAGAGAACAGTTCTCCATCTTTTTCGACAGGCACACAAAAACATATAGTAATACAAGGCAACACAAAAATATGCAAGAATATTGAAAGTGCAAATCTCACTGCATTTAAAGTGGCCTCAACCTCTGTCTGATTCGCTATTTAAGTGTTCTTGCTATTTCTTCTATTGTTGTCCCAGCACTACACGACTCTGCGACTCAACACTTTCGTCCGTTCATTTGTGTGTAGCACATGTGTACCAGTTCTCCTGTTGCCTTCAATCGCTTCCTATGCAGTTGAACACCTGTATTTCCTCATGGTCACGTTTCGTTAGCACAATTTGCAAAGCTTTAACACATTCATGCACAATTGTAATCATCTTTTTTGCAAATGATATGTCGTTAAAGTATTGTTTGCCACTCCTAAGCCGAAGCTATTGCATTTGTACACAGATAGGAGAGAGGTGGGTTGTGATGAGGAGCACACAGCTCGTATGCGTCATTTAGTTATTTGCCTCCCCATTTACTGACCATAGCCAGACTAATCCCTATTGCCATTCCCACCCACTACTTGTCCCTGCCCAATCAAAACACACCATCCTGGGAATGCTTTGAGCTAGCTATATCAAGCAGTAACATCGAACGTTGCTGAATAGAACCTGCCAATGTTATTGCTATACAGTCTTCTGAGAGTTGGGGCGTGGCTTGGCGCCGATGGCGAGCGGTAGCTGATCCGCCGAGCTCCGGCCGAGACGCCGTTTCCTGATCCTTTTTCTCCGGCTCGCGTGCGACCCCGACTTCTGAAAAGGAACGAGCGGTTGGGCGAAGCAGCCCTGCACCTGAATAGTTGCTGGGCCCACCAAATTGGACCCCCCTGAGACTCCGGTGGCCCTGAATCGGTTCTCCCCCCCTCCCGTTCTTACTGGATCCAAGATGGCGCCCCGCACAGCATAGCGGTGCCTGCGAGGGGTACCCCCTCCCCCAACGGATTCCAGGGCCCGGCGGGGAGAGGCAGCAGCAAAAGAGAGGCTCCGCTCTTCTAGAGACCACCTCTACGGACCACACCATCACACACGGGGGCAGACCACAGCTCACGGCCCGATATTTGGCCAGGTGAAGGGCCCCACCAGTGATCTCACAAGTGAACTAACTTTTGAGGCCTAAAACACCCGCAACCATCGCCCCAAGATGGCCGCCAAGAACAAGACCAGAGCCGCCACCATGGACTCCTTTGTTTCCACCAGGGCGAAGACCCCCACTCAATCCAAGGCCAGCTCCTCTGAAGTTGCCCAGTCGAGCGAAGAGGTGGCGGCCGATAACCACTCTCAGATACTTGATGCTATAGCCTCGCTAAAGACGCATATAGACTCCAAGATCGACGAATTCAAAGTCGATATTCAACTGATCCGCCAAGACGCTCGCAACTTAACGGAGAGGGTCGCGACCGTTGAACAGTCGGCAGAGGAAGCCTCCACGGCCATCACAGCCATAAAGTCCGAAGTTGTCCTCCTGAAGAGGAAAGTCACCTTTTTGGAGGAAAAGGCGGAGGAGGCCGAAGGTCGGGCCAGACGGAGCAACATCAGGATCCTGGGGGTCCCGGAGGGGAACGAGGGAGTAAATACCACATCCTTCGTCGAAACCCTTCTGCTACAAGAAATAGGGGCCGGCAAATTGACCCAGGGATTCTCTGTCGAAAGGGCCCACAGATCCCTTCAGAGGCGCCCTCCCCCCGGATCGCACCCCAGACCCATAATCGCTAAGATACTGAACTTTCAGGACAGAGAAACTATCTTACGGCGATCCAGGGAGGGGGGCCCCATCGAGCGAGGAGACTCCAAAATCTCCATTTATCCGGACTACACGCAGAAGGTACAAAGAGAGCGGAACTCATTTGTCCCGATAAAAGCCCGGCTCCGACAACTGAACCTAAAATATAGACTACTTTATCCATCGCGCCTAAGGGTTGTCTACAAGGAGAGAGTGGTATTTCTCGAGAACCCAGATGCGGCCAACATGTGGCTTGAGGATAATAACCTGGCGGATGGCAAGGACAACTCACAGACTGAGACCTAACCCCCCAGCGACCCCCATGTAAGAAACATCGCACGTGAGACCGGAATACAGAAGATAATCCAACTACAGTTTTTTCACTTGGAAACGGCCTCGTTCGGCTCTGCCGCCAGGCCCTTGCCCCACCCCCAGCGTAGTATTTACCCGGTCTGGGCACCCGCCTGACCCAGCTCGCGCCCGACTCCCGGATGGGCTCCGACGGCTCGAGAGCGCCTGAGCACCGCGACAATGTTGTAGTTGCTGGGCGCACCAGTTTAAGTTTTGTTGTTAGTTTTATTAGTTGTACAGTCTTCATGCCTCTTTTGCCAACGCAGACCGAGATGGGTCTGGGACATGACACCGATGAACGAGATGCAGTGGTATCCCCCCTGCAGCCCACCCGAACAAGACTAAAGTGGAGTCGGACCCCAGAGTCCCACACCAAATCTGAAACTCGAACCGGATGGCGGCACAGCTTACTGTAATGACCTGGAATGTGCGGGGCATGGGCTCATACCTCAGGCGCAATCGTATACAGTCCTACCTCAGGAGGAAGAAAATCTCCATTGCACTCCTTCAAGAGACTCACCTCACGACGGAGGCCATGTCTAAAATTGCAGACCGATGGGCTGGGACTGTTAGAGGGTCCCCCTACTCTAAATACGCCAGAGGGGTGCTAATATGGATAAGCCCGGACGTCCCCTTCCAGATGGAGGGAAGTGAACAAGATAAAGAAGGGAGATTCACAGCGATTTGGGGCACATTGGAACAAACCCCAGTCTGCTTCATCAACTCTTACTTCCCTCATCACGGGATATCGGCGTACCTCGCCACATTGATAACGAAGCTGACTCGGTACCGGGACCGCACCTTCATATGGGGAGGGGACTTCAACTGTGTTGCTGACACGAGTGCAGACAGATCGCTGCCCCCCCCACGCCCGAGCAGCCTCACATCCGGTGCCTTGAGGGAAACTCTGGAGCAACTCAACTTAGTGGACATCTGGAGGGAACACCATCCGACCGACAGGTCCTACTCCCACTACTCAGCTCCACACGGAGTTCACACAAGAATTGACTATCTGTTCATCAATAAGGAACTTACCCCACACATAGCAACCACAGAATACCTGGGGCGGACGATCTCCGACCACTCCCCACTGACCATGTTATGGCAAATGAGAGGCCCCAGACCCCCGATCCCCATGTGGAGGATGCCGACCGCGGCACTTGCGGACCTCGAGTTCAGGGAAACCCTTGCCGAAAAATTGGAAGAATACTTGGAGAACAACATCGGTTCGGTCCCCTCCTGGGGCACATTATGGGAAGCAATGAAGGTGGTGACCAGAGGCGAAATCATATCGAGAGCCGGCGGAACTCGCAGGCAGTTGCGGAGAACCCTGGAAGCACAGGAAGCTGAGATCTCCCGACTGGAGTCCACATGCGACAACTCTATGGAGACAGAGACCAAGCTGAAGGAAGCCCGCACAGAATGTCAGCAGGCATGGGAAAGACTGGAAAAATTTGATTTCGCCACGCACACCGCCAGATCTCATAAAGAATCGGACAAACCGGGAAGACTACTAGCATGGCTCTGCAAACGGGAACACCCCAAACATCTCCCAGTGGAGATACGGGACGCTAATGGGTCATCCCACTCGACTCAGCTAGGGATCAATGAAGCCTTTGCTAAATTCTACACAGAACTGTATACCCACAAGACCCAGATTCCTGCTGCAGACATCATAGACACACTCGAGGAGATAGAACTTCCCCACATTTCGCTCGAGCAGAGAGAGGAGCTGGAAACCGAGATCACTCTTGAGGACGTTCAAGGGGCAATCAGGTCCCTCTCCAACAACAAAGCCCCTGGCAGTGACGGCCTCCCACCTGAGTTCTATAAAGCGTATGAGTCCATCCTTGCCCCAGTTCTCCACGAGGTCTACCAGGAGGCACACACGGATGGGATTCTCCCCAACACCATGAAGGAAACCATAATAGTCCCCATGCTCAAGCCACACAAATCGCCCACCGATTGTGAGTCCTATCGCCCTCTGGCTATGCTAAACTACGATGCCAAGATCCTCACATCCATATTGGCCCGCAAGCTAGCCAGGGTGGTGGGTTCCATCGTTCACGAAGATCAGAACGGATTCGTTCCTGGGCGCAACACCACTGCTAACCTCCGGAGGTTGCAGCATGTAATGGCCGAAACATATGACAGGGACGAGGACCTGGCGGTGTTGTCGCTCGACGCCATCAAGGCCTTCGACTCCATATACTGGGAGTGGATCAGGGAGGTCCTGAGAAGATTTGGCTTTGGAGGGGGCTTCATCAGGTGGGTTGAGGTCCTCTACAATTCCCCGACGGCGAGAGTAAGAACGGGAAGAGTGGTTTCAGCGGCTTGGGATATACAAAGGGGAACAAGGCAGGGCTGCCCGTTATCACCCATGCTGTACATACTGGGCCTGGAACCGATTGCATTATACTTCAGGCAGCAGCTTTTCGATGCTGGCATTAAGGTGGGCAATGCACACCACATAATATCCTTGTATGCAGACGACGTCCTTCTTTACCTAAGCTCCCCCGAAGTTAACGCGCCAACCGCGTTGGAGATACTGGACAACTATGCGAAGTACTCAGGGATCCGCTTTAGTAGGAATAAGTCCTCTGCCTTCCCCTTGGCGGGCTTACGCAACATTCCGGAAAACAATCTCCCAGAGATAGGAATAAGCTGGCAACTGGTCCAGTTCCGTTATTTGGGGATCAACATAAACCACACCCCGCTACTCATGCATGAACACAACACCGAGGCCGCCATCACGAGTCTCCGAAGTTCTATAAAGTTTTGGTCCAAGCTCCCATTGGCCATGGTGGGCAGGGCAGCGATTGTCAAGATGATCGTACTCCCCCGATTCCTGTATTTCTTCGTAAACATTTGCCATTACATTAGACCGTCCTTCTTCAAGAAGCTGGAGGCCATCATCAGGGACTTCCTTTGGGGCCCACACAGGCATAAACTGTCGCTGTCCGTCCTCTCTCTCCCACACAAAGAAGGCGGAATAAAGTTGCCGGATCTCCAGTTGTACTACCTGGCTGCCCAGCTGAGTCACATAACGAGATGGCTCTCGGATGAGCCTTCAGCAGAGACCGAACTGCTGAGGCAACCCTTGGACAATGTGATCCCCAAGGAGATCCTATGGCACCCTACATGGCAACCCCCGGTCCCCTCCATGGTGATTGACCTGGGAAGAAAGATATGGGCCAGGTCCTGCTGCATCAGGCGAATACGACACCCATACTCTCCGGACAATCCCATCCTAGCAGACACCTGTCGAACGGCTGCAGACATCTCTACGGCAAGGAGGTGGGAAGAGGCCGGCATTTACACATGGAGCGACATGTATGAGGAGGGAGAATTCAGGGATTTCGAATCTCTTAAGGCTGCCGATGGAATTCCCCCGGGCCAGTTCCTCTGGTACCATCGCCTCAAACAAACTGCTAAGAAACAATGGACCGGATGGCCGGAGGAGCCCTCCCCTGACCCTCTGCTACAAGAGATGCATGACCTCTCGGACGGCTGGAGACCTGTCTCCAGGCTTTACAGCAGACTATGTGATAAAACCAACCCTAAAGGCGAAGATCTGAGGACAAAATGGGAGGCGGACCTTGAGACCCCGATTTCAGATAAAGAATGGGAAAGAGCGCTGATATTTCCCAAAAAAGTATCCAGGAACACCAGGTTTGGCCAGATCCAATTGAACGTTCTCTACAGGACATACATGACCCCACATAGGGTTGCCTCCTTCAATAAGACATCCTCCCCTGCATGCCCCTGGTGCGGGAATGATAAAGCAGATGTGATTCACATGTTCTGGACCTGCACCAAGGCGATGGCACTGTGGTCCAAGGCCAAACAGACCTGCATGGACGCCGGAATGACAAGATACGAATGGACTCCTGGCGAGTGCCTCCTGGGGACCTACCCCAGACCTAGCAAATCCAAGCACGCTGTTAAATTAATGGACATATCATGTATCCTGGCTAAAAGAACAATAGCGATGGCCTGGAAGACGCCGTCGGGCCCCAGGCAAGAGAGATGGCTCAAAGAACTCGAGAGATGGACAACAGCTGAAACCAGGGCCTGGCAGGAAGGAATCACGAACAGTGGCGAAACCGAAGGTGGCACTTTGGAATCATGGAAGGCCCTCCTCAGAGACATACGCTTCAGCGCTGACTACAAACCCCCCTGAAGTCCCACACCACTGCATTGACACTGCTCGGATGCCGGCATTGGTGGAACCACCCCTGTGTTTGACCCCTCTTGCTTCCTGAAACTTTGGGTCATTGCCCCTAACCCACCCGTCCACTGTAAGTTTGCTACAACATGAAGACTGTTGTTGATTTGTTCGTTCCCCCCCCCTTGTTTCCCCCTCACCGTCTCCTCCCCAGTTCAAACCAATGTTGATTTCTTGTTGTATTGCACGTTTTCTTTTTCTTTTTTCTATCAAAACCAATAAAATACGTTTTAAAAAAAAATACAGTCTTCTGAGAGTTAATAGCGTAATTGCAGTTGTAAGTGCCTTACTGGTGTAATAAAACCAAGTGTGCCCTCAAGCAATAGGCTAGTAAAATAACTCAGTGGGTTAAGAGTTTACTGTGGATATATGTTTGTAACCTACAGCTTGACGGTTCGTACTCCGCTATAGTCAACTCAGCCTTTCATCTTTCCAGGGTTGCTAAATGACAAAAACACTGTGTTAATAATGTATGATATTTTTTTTTAAAGTTTTCCGAATGAGAAGTATAACTCCTTCATCTCTCAGATGCATAGAGTGCAACTATGAGACCTTTAT
This sequence comes from Ambystoma mexicanum, assembly GCF_040938575.1. Taxonomy (NCBI): domain Eukaryota; kingdom Metazoa; phylum Chordata; class Amphibia; order Caudata; family Ambystomatidae; genus Ambystoma; species Ambystoma mexicanum. Next base: position 515,350,923 of record NC_090941.1, read on the forward strand.
ACAGTAGGCAGGAAGTCTGGCAGGAACACGCACCTCTGATAAGGTTAGTGAGTAGAGAGGTGTATGCCTTTTTTGCATTGGTAGTAATAAAGCAATGTTTACTCAGAGCATCCGGTTCTTCTCAACTGTACATGAAATATAAGCTCAAGCAGATACCTCCAACTATCAGATTATTCACCTGCCAAGGACTAATCAAATGTGGAAATGTCTAACTACTAGATGGATAAATAATGTAAAGATCATTCAGCCATTGATTTGATGAAACAGATGCATAAGGCATGCCGTTTCCATAATAATAAACATAATCACATTATTATTATTTTTTTATTTTTATTTTTTATTTTGGTTGGTTTAAAATATGAAACCTTTCAAAACAAATACAAATACAAAATCATTTTAGTTTTCGACAATTTGATTAACACACATTGACATTTTTCTTTGCGAAGTCGCATTGGATCATCAGTAATGGATAAAACATGTTAACTACATAAAATTCAATACATAAGAATTGAAAAGAGGTAAAAAAAATACATGATCTATATATCTTCAGTTTTAAATAGTGCATTCAGGTGTTGTACAATTGCAATTGGAACCGACAATTTCGTGTTAGTGAATAACCATTGCCACGCTTGCATAGGAAGTAATGAAAATGTCACCCTTGCAAAGTGTTTTTTCCTCAAGTCTACTAAATCCGGACATTCAATTAGACAGTGTTGCAACGTTTCTTTCTGTGCTGGTAGTTTACACCATCTACAGAAATTCTGTTTTTGTGAAATCAAATTCCTTTTTGCTAGAACATCTTGTGTGTGCCGGAGATTGAATCTAAAGCGCAGCTATTCACTGCGCATTTGAGGAGACGGCCACTTGTAAAGATAATTGGCCATGATTCCCAATTTTTTGTGGCCAAATAGCATTATGTCGAAATCGTTTGCACGTGAGCATTGATTGATGGTATTAATCCAATACATTTGAAACCATTTTATGTTTGCTCTATCGGAATTGTATATGAGCGTGTCCAATGGAATGCTAGCGTCAACAAGGATATTTAGAGTGTGCTGAAGCCATTTGCTTGGGAACAAGTCCTCAGAAGATGTTAAATAACGAGCTAGCACACCTACTACATTTGTTGACGTAAGTTTGATTAAACATTTTCTGAGCAGCGCACATCTTTTCCACTGGACTTGGGAGTATAGTGATGGCAAGCCAACTCCGGAACATATCATCGCTCGAGGCGTACACTTGGGTAAGCACAACATTTTTTTCCAAAATTTGGCTTCGCTGACATCCCAAAATTCACATTCTCGAGGTAATGAAGTCTCCCTACCATACATTAGTATGGGTACTACTTTCTGTTTATAAAACATTACGATGTGAGTGTATGAGAATTTTGCAAATTTATACGTTAGTAACTTTGCTTGGTTTGTTAATGATTGCAACTTTTGTTGAAGTTCTATCGTACCATTATCAATTCTCAACGAGTTTGTAATCTTAACTCCCAAGTATTTATATGTTGAAACTTTTTCAAGTTTGTCTAATCCCAAGTGCCAGTGTAAAGATTTGGTGGTCGACTTAGATTTACAGTCTTGCACGAGGACTTGTGTTTTCAAGGTTTTTTTGACCATATTATTTGAAGAAGCATAGACATCCAACTTATTCAACATGTTTTGCAGACCACTGGGAGTTTGTGATAAGAGGATTAAGTTGTCTGCATATAGTAGGTAGTTAATTGATTGTGCGCCTAATTTTGGGGCATCACAGATGGTGTCGTGAAAGGCATATCTTATATCTAATATAAAGAGATTAAATAAAGTTGATGCCAAGATGCCAAGATGCACCCCTGCTTAAGCCCTCTTTGAGTTTGAATGTGTGAGGATAGCAGCCCATCTAGCGTTAACCTCACTTGCATGGCTAGTAATGAGGGGGGCAGTTGTAGTTGGTTAGTTTCTGATATAATAATAGACAGTCAATAGAATCAAAAGCGACTCTAAAGTCTACGAAAGCTAGAAACAAATTTTGGCCACGCTTTGCATATTTTGCTTGAATTAAATTAAGAATCATGATGTTTGGGATGGTGCCCACTCCTGTTACAAATCCCGCTTGTAGAGGATCAAGTAAGTTCGATTTGGCGATCCATCTATTGAGCTCTTTTAGAAGGATGCGAGCAAAGATCTTACTTGGCGCATCCAAAAGAGCTATTGGACAATAGCTACTTGGAGCTTGACAGTCTCCTTTTTTGTATATGGGTACTGTTACCGAATGTCTCCAGGATTGAGGGATGGTTTGCTATTTGTTCACTAATGCAAGGATATTGTGAAGGATTTGGGCCCACAGAACTGGATGTTGTTTTAATGCGAAATTAGACAAGCGGTCTGGGCCTCATGCTCTCGAGCGGCTGATTGTTTTGATGCATAATTGAATGTCCATAAGATCGAACTTAAGATGGAACTTAGAAGAACAAAAAAATTCATCGAGACTCACATTGTTTGTTGGAGGGGCATACAGAGTAATAAAATGAATAACCCAATTACTTTCCGTTACGCTATTGGCTTGGACGATTGCTTGCGGTCCAGTATGACTACCATTTATAATGGCCCATGCTCTCGAAGAGTTTTTGGCTTGTATCAGATTTAGCATGTTTAGACCATCTTCTTGATATAGAGAAGCCCATCTTGCTCTTAACCAGTTTCTGTATCTAGTTTTGTTTTTAGCAAGAGCCAGATTTCTTATACCTATAGGTAGTCGGAGGATGGTTCTTTTCTCTGGCCTGAACTCTGATTTCTTCACTTTTAGCTCACTATCATATTGATGCAGCGGTTGTCTCAGGTGTGTGAAGTTCCTGGACTTGCCAGTCAAAAAGAATGGCATCTTCATGTAATATGATGTGTCTAAAATATAATAGTGATCTATTGTAGAAAGATGTTGTACCAAAAACCTATGATAATTCTGCAGATATTGCTCTGAGCATCATAATCTGTTGCCTCTTGCATTAGCACACAAGTCCGAGAGTGATGTAACCTTCTCAACATTCCTAAGCCCTGTACCAGTTAGCCATTTAGCAGTCAATAATTCATGATCACTATGATGAGAGTTTACAATCTGAATCACATCCACTGCTGGAAACAGGGCTGTACTCACATAGATATAGTCAATCCAAGCAACAGAATCCCCCCAACACCATGTCGGGTTAGCGGGCATGTCAGACGAACAGGATTCATTGAGCATCACCATATCATGAGATGTAATAAATTTGTTCCAGAGTCTCAGTCTCAAGGTAGATTTTGATGTGACTTTGCTTAAACAGTTAAGATTTAGATCACCTGCAATGATGGTATATTTGATTGAGTTGTCTTGCGAAATTATAAGCATAAGCTCGTAAAGATTTTCAATAAACCGTGAGTCTGAGATGCCCGCTGGATTCCAATACAAGTTGATAAATTAAATGCATACGATATAGTTGTAACCTTTACCATTTGTATAAAACCATTGGTAGTAGGCCATTGTTCTGAGGTGGTTCCCGTATTAATTTTAATGGCCATAAGGAGGCCTGATGTGGGGCGACCATTGGATGATTTAGAGGCAGCATTGAGAAAGACATCAAACCCATCTAACAATGGAGGATTCATCAGCCAGATTTCTTGGAGCAATATGAAATCATAATTCATAAGGTCCTTAAAGCTGACTGCTAGATGCTTGAAGCCTCTTGTGTTCCAGCTAACCAGCACACTCTTGAATCGGACTGTGTTAGCTACTTTGGAATCTGATTTCGTAAACATGTGCATTCAGCTGATTTTATTTGAGCATTAGAGCCATCATTGGAGATACATTTGGGTGGCTTTCCACTAGATGGATTCTATTTTGGGTTCGATTGCAGATTTTGAACATCAACCACTGCGACAACAAAGCCTAAATTGTAAAGGGTTTCTTTAGCTAACCATATAGTATTTTGCACAATTCTGGAATTCATCCAGAGTTTTATGGCCAAAATCACTTTGTTTTTAGGGAATTCGACACGTGCAATGTCAGATGACCTGATGTCTTCCAATTGGGGCAAGTCCGAGAAAATTGCTAAAGCCGCATGTCGATTCAAGAAATATTGTGGCAATGGTGCTCGACGACACGTTAAGGTCAATGCATAGGTCGCTGGCTGTTTCGTTACTAGAGGAAACAGAGATTATTTAGGTTCACAAACCTTTTTTTCTTTACTTTTGTCAGACCCTTCTATTTCGGCCAGCTTCAATAGCCCTGCCAATGCAGACTGGAGCAGTTGAATCGCTTGGCTCCAGCTCATTGCAACTGACTCACCAATTAGGGGTTCCATGGGGATAGAGGGAGTGGCTTCACAATTGTTAGGCTTGGTATTCTTGTTGCTAGATTTAGGCACTTCTATTATCGCAGATGAAGCCAGACACTTGTTCTCACAGTTTCTTTCGGCTTGGGTATAGATGGACTGTGGTTGCTTGGTTAGAACGGCTGAATTACAACCGCTCACGAGTTTTAAGGCTTTCACCTTTGAGTCCAATGTGATACCAGATATATTCTTGGAGGGGAGTTGTTCAGACATGTAAGCGTCTACAGCTGTGCGAATCTCTCGACGCTGCAGCGCTTGCAAGTCACTAGCCTGTGATTGGGAACGTATATGTTGCACCTCACCAGATTGTTGCTTTGTGACGGCATTCACTAGACTATCTAGAGGGGCATAAGGTATAACTTCTTTATTTACTGCAGTGTTGGGGAAGAAGCTCACCTTTTTAGCTAGATCGAGTCTATGATACTTTTTAGAGATTGCTTTAGAGGTCAAAAGTGAGTTCTTTGTTACTTTTGGCATTGATAGCGCTTTGATAAATTGCTTAGTTTTCGCTCCACTAGTTTTTGATTTAGTCTTCTGATTTTTAGAAATTTTTAAGCACTGTGGTGAATCTGAAGTTGTTACCTTGTCTTTATTCAAGATGGTATACGCAGTTCTTTTTCTTTTTCAAGAGTTTTGCTGGCAACTGCTGTGAACGAGACTACAATTGGGATTCTGTCGCCTGCGAGTCAATGGGAATAGTCAGAGGTAATTTTACACGATTAGCAGCTGCCTCCATTGGTTTTGTATTAGAGCAGACTTCTGTTATAGGGTCCCGGAAAGAAGGGAGTACCGACTGCGTTGCTAATTCAGATGCTGGTTCACAGATCATCTGCGAAGATCGCGATATCAGTGTAAGAGAAGTTTTTAGATTTGGTGTGTGCGACAACAGGTTCCTTTGCAAAAGAGCCGATGTTTCTCGTTGCCACTGCAAGATTTGTTCTATTTTGTGTGTGTTGTACACACATTTTCCCTTCTAAACTTTCAAAGAGTTTGGTCATAGTTTGGAGGGCTAAATTCATGGTGGTAAAGGTGATTTCAAGCACTTTTGAAATAGAGTCAGGGTGCGACGCTCTGGGGGCTTCTGACAAATATCCTACTTTGCACGGTATTGGAGCAGTATCAGATGCTATGGAACTAATTGAAGCATGACTTGAATCTAAAAACAATAACGGAGACCTTGATAAAGTATGAGGAGTCGCAACATTGTTAAACCTCAATGTTTGCTCGTCAATATTGATTACATTTTGCTCACTCTCTTGTTGCAACACCTCCGATACCGGACCTGTAACAGAAGGCACATTAGTTAAGGAGTCCAAAAGCATACTATCAGAGGGTGCGAGGTGAGATAAAATGACCACTGATTTTGTTGGCTCATATGGTAAACAATTGGCCTCACATGATTTCGTTTGAGGTACTGGAGGGGCCAGCACGCCTTCTGGACACACGGACTGTACCGCTTGTTGGTCGGCTAAGACAACCGACTCTAGATGAAAGTGTTTGTAGTATTTACGAATATCCGCGTGTACCTCAGGCTTTGATACAGATTTTTTTCCTTTGCCCATCGAGAGCAGTTTTGCAGGAGTGGAACTCGTTACAATTGTGGTCCGCTTCGCACTTTTTGTAATAGATGAGCATGAGTTCAAAGGATTGGTAAGAGTGTGGGCAGTCACAGGCATGCCTGTTTTGAAAGATTACAGTCTACGCTGCATAATAAACGGTGGATTCCGTGGAGCGGGTAATAGAATCCTACATTAACACGCACCAAGCGGCCTGCTAAGTGCCTCCTCGCCCTCACAACCTCGGCGAAGTGGCATAGTGGCACTCAGCAGGCACTCCGCTTGATGCGCACGCGCTGGTGCGCGCGGGTGCCCGCTTTAACGTTCTTACCTGAAAAGGGGGGTGTCTCTAATCACGGCACCGGCACAGTAAAGCTAAAACAAAGAAAGAAAGCTGCAATCTTATATTACAGAAAGTCAGATGAACTCTAACTGTTCACAGTACAATGCACCATATATACCGTGCTAAATTAGTCCACTTGAGTCACTGAAGCTAGAAAGCACACGGAGCAGCAAAACACGCAGGAACAGCCAGGGAGGCAAAGAGGCACTCAGCAGGCACTCTGCTTGGTGTGCGCGCGCTTTTGCACGCGTGTGCCCGCTTTAACGTTCTTCCCTGAAAAGGGGGCGTGGCTAAGCATGGTACCGGCACAGTAAAGTGTGCTAAATGAGTCCACTTGAGTCACTGAAGGTACAAAGCACACAGAGCAGCAAAGCATGCTGGAACAGCCGGGGAGGCAAAGAGGCACTCAGCAGGCACTCCACTTGGTGTGCGGTGTATAATCAAATTATACTAAGTGCATCACCTAAAACTGTATTAAGTAAGATTTGAAAGACACAAAGAGCTATAAGTGCAAAGTGCACCCTTTTCAGCCTCAGGCTTCTAATCCCCCCTAACACAGGGCCTTATTTAGCTTTGGCGGTATTGTAGGGTGACTAGACTTTCCGGTTTTGCCGGGACTGTCCCAGTATTTGGTGCTCTGTCCCCCTTTCTCAAAATTACATCCAAATTGGAAACTGCAGTGGACCCGGTTTTTGGTAGTAGCTCTTCATAGGTGGGAGGCAGGTATACACAATCTCGCAAAGAAGAAATGCTGCATTTTACAATTTAAGATAGTGTTAGTTTGTGATAATATGTGTTTCTTTGAACAGTAAGACTAAACCTCCTTGTCATCCAAACGCTACTGAAGTGTAGTGCCTTGACAGCCACTTTCAAGAGTTAGTCCTACTTTTATGTTAGTTACCCTGTGCCGGTTTTTTACTTTTTGAATCTGGTCACCCTACGCTATTGGCTCTGATATTCTGCCAAACTCAAATCCCATTACCGCATGCTGCAAGCAAACAGTAACACATAGTTCCACTACTTCTTTTCGCACACTTCAACGACGGACGGTAACGGGACGGGTCCAGCGGATTCAGAGTCACGTGGGTGCTCCACTTATTCCACCTTCCAGGCTCCAGTAGAGTTGCAGAGGTAAATGACACATAACAACATGCGGGATTACCGCAGGCAGTGAGATCATGTGGGGTAACGTTTTCTGCGAAGGACGTTTCCGTCCATTCAGGTAACATGTTCGTGTGGAATTATCAGCGTTGTGGTCTGCAAGACGTTTTGTGACTGAATCTGTACGTTGTGTCCAAATAGAAGGTCTGGCTTTTTGTGCCAATAATGGAGTAAATTACGTGAGCAGATGTTCAGGCAAACGTGTGTGGGGTGTTGAAGATTGCACACTTGTGCAGTATGTGCAATGGGCCTCGTTCTTTGATTTGCCCCCATATCCAGCTTTAGGCCTTGTCAGCTTGTGTTAAAGGATCATTTGCTGGGGGATTTCTGTGGAGTTTCTGGAAGACCTCTATCAGCCTTTCATTTTATGGTGATATGATATGATATTTTACTTATGGCGCGCCTATACACAAGTGTTTCAAGGTGCAACGAGGCAAGGGAGGGGTACAAGGCAGGACACGACAACAATCTTACTAAGACCAGTGACATTGAGATCTCGCAAGTGCAGGGGAGAGGGAAGCGGGAGAATGCAGGGGGCACAGGAGGAGTGGAAAGTGCTGCACAAGGGATCAAGACAAGTAGGTCTGCCAGCAGGTGGCAAGTGCAAGGGTTAAGCGCAGACAATGGGTGTCTAATAAGTGCAGGTAAGGGGACCGTAGGGTGCAAATACAGACCCAAGTGCAAGGGTTGCCAGGAGGCAGTGCAGGTATGCAGCTGGGTGGTCAGGTGCGTGGGCTCGATTTCAGAGGGTAACCAGGTGCCCAGTTGCAATAGCAGACAGAGCAGTCTGGTTACAAGTTCTGATCGATCACCAATAATTTTCATTTGGAGATGTTTGGTAACCACCAAAGCATCAGGCTATTTCCTTTCATTTTAAATGTATTGTAGTAGGTTGTTGCTAGGCATTGGTAGTCTCATTAGTAGTTTGTCATTAATGTAGCAGCAGTAAATTAGAGCTTTGACATGGCAGGTAGAAATGGATTGATCGTGCAATTCTGTCATAAATAGGTTAGCATATCCAAGTGCCATGGTTGCTCGCATGGCTATTCCCGCTGCCTGAAGAAAGATGTTTCCTATGAAGAGTTGTTCATGAAACATACATGAACTGCATATTTTCTGTTATTGTCTGTATGGGGCATCATTACAAGTTGGGCAGTGCAGGTTAAATGTGGCGGTATTACCGTATACTGCCGCATTACCACTATAGGTTTGGTGGAAAGTTGGAGGATTCACCTCCAGCTCTGAGCTGGAGGTAAATCCACCAGCTTTCTGCCAAATTCCGGCAGAATTACCACAGCGGAATTAGCGCTGCAGTAATTTTGCAAAAAATGCCCATTGATTCCTATGGACTAAAAACATGGGGATTTGCATGGCCACGCCACTTGTAATCCAGCGGTAATACAGTTTGGTGGTATCTGGGCTGATTTACTGCCCAGATACCACCAAACCTGTAATGAGGTAATTCACTGTGGCTGAATCTTGCTGTTCGGCACTTCTCTACAGGCTGCCACTGCATCTTTACAGAGGCATGAACTGTATGATTTGGGTTAAGGTCCATGTGGCTGTTTCTTGCTGTTGCAGCAGTTCTTTACAGCTGCCTCTTTTGCAGAGAATAATGGTACAGGGTAACACATGCCAGTGCTACTTCCTCTGCCTGTAGTGGGCTCAATGGTATAGCATTTGTTAAACACATTGGTGGTGTCCTGTAAGTAGCTGTCTGTCTTCTATACCAGTAGTTTTAAAATAAGGTCATTAAAATAATGTATTGTTGCTGGCAAAGTTACAGTGCTTGAGATTAAAATGTACTTTGGGAAGCATTAAAAAGGTATCAGATTTCTGGGTCCAGACAACCAGATGGATGGAATGTTCTCAGAGCGCTTTCATTTTTTTCTTCAGCTCCACTGAGGTTGTGTTGCTTTGGGTTCAGCTATAGTCCAGTGTGGTATTTTTGACTTGTGTGCTTTTTGTATGAATTCGTGGTACTCCTAATTACTGTTGTGCCTTTGTCAGCAGGCTTGACGATTATGGTCTGGTGGTATTCACATGATCTTCTGACTGCATGTGTGTGGTAGTGTACATTGGGTTAAAGGGTCTATGAAATTGACAGATTTATCATTAAGTTCTGCTGGTCGGGTCACAACGTTTTTTTTAAAAAAATTTCTTCGTTCATCTACTGCTGAGAGTAGTGATGGTGTCTTCATTTCCTAGTTTCTTATCGAAAAACTCTTTGAAGCATGGCCTTCTAAAGAACTCTGTTGAATCACTGTATTATCTCATTGCTTCCATAGGTATTTTAGGTCGACCATGGTACAACAGCGAAAGTGCAACAACAGTGCAGTAAATACCAAAATAAAGAGAGATTCCAAGCAAGGCTCTAACAACAAAACAAAAGAGGTGATGACTGAAAGGTTTAGAATCAATCTTAACCTCTGCCATTGCTCTGGGCAACCATCCAGACCATCGTTTTTCGCCAGCAATCCATTACAACAGGAGATATGCAAATCAGGTTTTGTCCCACACCAAAAGGGAGAGGCCAGCCCGAACTGCTAGGTCACATCCCTTCTGCACTAGACCACAGGCATCCCCAAACATTTATCGGCCTGTTTTCCCTATGTGAGAGAGGGTATGCCCAAACGTGGGTCCCTTGCTCGCTACACCATATGGATCCAAGCTTCACCTCACTGATGAGGCCCAACAAGGCCGAAACATGTTTGGGGTTGCTTGTGTTTCCGTTCAGGGGGGACTTGGCCTAGCAGTTCGGGATGGGCTGTCACCATTGGTGGCAGTACCTGACTGATTTACATATGGCTGGACCCTTTTTTGCAATGGTGCAGACTGGCTAAAAAACGGTGGTGTGGAAGGTTGTCCAGAGCATTGCCAGTGGTTCAGATGTATTCAAAACCTTCCAACCATCACGTTTTTGGTTATTTTTTACCAATAACAGTCTTCACTAAAACACAGAATCAATGTGGGTTGCTGTATGCTTTGCAATATGTGCTAAGGGGCACTATGGGCCTCATTCCAAGTAGGGCGCAAAGGGATACCGGGCACCGTTAAGGACATCGGTGCCGGTTGACCCTTTGCGCCCTACTACGAGGTCCCTTTGCAGCCCCGTCCTTAACGCATGCTTTTAGCTTTTTTATCCGTAATTTACGGTACCATTATCAGCACCCTCCCCATTCCCATTGAGCCCCATAGGGGCTCAATGGGAATGGGGATTGACATTTTCAATGGGGACTTACCGGTCCCGCAAAGGTCGGACTAGACCGGTAAGTCCCCATTGAACGAGGGTGGACACGGCACCGGTAATGGTGCTAGTCATGGCGCTAATAGCACCATGACTAGCACCAACCTCTGAATGATGCCCTATGTGTATTATCTAATGATATGCCAATATGGGGCTATTCTTTAGGGAGATTCTGTTTTGTCATTGGAGCCAGAGTGAGGTAAGTCTTTTTGTTGGCTTGGGATGCTATTCTCTAAGCAAAAAAGTATTAACACTAATGCTACGGTTGTCTAACAGGGGTACTATGTAATATAAGGTATTATGTACCAACTAGTTGTGTTCAGCGTATCATACAGCTGTCTTCATTCTCTCCCTCTATCTTCCTCTCTCTCTCTCTCTCTCTCTCTCTTTCTCGCTGTCTCTAGTTGTCTCCATCTCACACTTTATCTTTATCACTCACACTCTCTTTCAGCAAGCTCTCACTCTGTCCATCTCTGCCACTTTCTCTCTCTCTCTCTCTCTCTCTCTCTCTCTCTCTCTCTCTCTCTCTCTTTCACATGGTCAAGTTCAGGAGCATGACCCGATAGAAAACACAGATATCTTGAAGGACAGGGGGGAGGCGGTGCAGTGTTTTTCATTGTTAAAGGTAGAAATAGAGGAGTCGTGACAGAGGCATCCCCTGAGGTGTGTACCGGCCTTGTATTCGGAGACGAACTTGGCCATTGCATGAGCCCTGTTGGAATGTCGTCATCACATTGTGGACACATTGTCCGCGTGGCAGAGGTGAGGGGCATGCCGATATGCTCTGCAGGGGTTGCTGAGATTCTGGCAGACCTCATAAGGGGCTAGAGCACCAGGCTGCCTGGGCTACAATTGTGTTTATTTTCGATTTCTTCATAATTATTAGTGTTTATACATACTGTGACAAATGTGTGCATTCAGCAGTTAAACTCCACAAAGTTAAACATTGCCTAGGTGCTCAAAGAAGAAACAGATCACTGGTTTTGAACTCACTGTGACACTTTCCAAGAAGGAAGGACATTTTGAGGGACAAAATAGTGTTTATTCTTAGCAAAGGAAGCTATTAAAAATACATTATTTAATTAAACTAAGATTGCAAACTGGATCTTTTTTATTTGGTTTTGAGGATAAAAGGCCTGCGATGTGTAACTTAGTTGGGGTCTGTCTTACTTCTCAAAAATAATTGTTCTTTTATAACGCACTTAATAACAGCGAGTGGTTTCTAAACATGGTATCGGGATTCAAACCTGTGTTGCACAGAGTTGCCTTGCTTCCAAGACATAAGCGTTGCCCCTGAGCTATCCTCCCTCCCCTCACATTGTAATGTGTTCTCTCCCATTTGAGCAGCCTCGATGGGTTTGCGGTCTAGTAGAATTTTTAGAAATGGAGGGGCAACAGTGCAACAGTGCACAGCATCCGTAGACAGTTATATGTACAGGATATAGGCCACTGCTTTTAGCTAACAATATTGGTTACCGGGGCGTATTGTTGCTGTTTGATTGGGTTTACCGAAGGACCAGCACTGATTCATACCTATTTAAGTATTGCTTGGCTATAAAACTCAACTTCTCTTTAGAAATTACTTAGAAACCTATCCAGTTGTCATTACTGTTTGTCTAACAATGTGCTCTAAAATACACCCCTTCATACTTATATTCCCAGACACCTCTGGAGAGCAAATCCAATCCCCTCCTGCAAACTGATCTTTAATCCCCACCTCCTTTTTAAGCAGTATTTTGTACTCACTACAATCGCCTTGGGGCGATTGGCACTTTAGCCCTTTACAATTTTGTCCTTATAGCCTACCAGGTTTTGTCCAATGTTTGCCACCAAATTTGCACAGAATACGTGATCTTGCCGCTACTGATGTTTAAGATCCTGTTGTGCAGGCTATGGAGGTTGCCAACTCGCTAGACAAATTGTACCCACATTTTATGCTTTCTCACCAGCAGAGCAGGAAGTGTTTAATGAAATTGGGTCTCAACTACAATTAAACAAATCAAGGTAAAGTAAGGAGAGTGAATGGGTTCTGTGTGTAGATTGGACAGGAACATATAGCTTAAAGACAGATGCTTAAAGATTGTTATAGTTTATAGCGTTTATTTTTACTCAGTTATTCACTGAATCCCAGGTTCTTCAATTTCTGGTGTTGTTGACACATTATTTTGCATCAATTCCTAAACACGTCTTTTGAATGAACTCACAACTCTCCATAAAAAGCCATGTTTAATCTTAACAAGCTTTGGTCGTGTTTCAAACCGCCAGTACTTCAATAAGCCCCGTATTATTTTCATTTTCAAAGTTTCCCCTAGCGATAACTCTTAAGTGCCTTGTGAAAGGATGTCACTTGCTCTGAAGTTTTGCAGAATGGTTCTGTTCTAATTAAGTTTTCAAAATGTCCATAGCTAAAACGAACATTTAAGACCATGGATGGTGGGACAGCCACTATTGCTAAAAACCATATTTTTTTTTGTCTTGCAGATGATGGACCTATGCAAGGATAATTACACTGCAGGAATTGCAGGGGTCTCCTTCCCATATTTGGCAGAAGTCTGTAATTTTACTTCAGACCTCTTTCTAATAAAAAAAAAATGTCCGTTGCTACAGGGAGTTTGGTTTTAGCAAAGGTTAAAAAAAATTGGGACAGTATCTTTTCCTGAATCTATTTTTCTCAAATAAACAAAAGGAACTCTTCAGGGTTTTCCATATTTTGATTGGAAACATCTCAGGACAGCGTGGAACCCACATCTTGTGCAAAGGTTCTCGGGCAACTGAGGGAGGCTGTCCCTATATTAAAGAAGGGAAAGTTATAACATGGGCAATGTAAAAAATGTAAATTAGCAGTGCAATTTCACGTCGATGAATACAGGAAGGGTGGTGCAATCACCGTTCGGACAAGGTCACATTGTTTATAACTCCACTTAGGATGCATATACTTCTATTTCAGACGTTCAAGTGATTAACAGAAGAGGGGTAAATATCATCCTTGTGTTTGGTCAAAAAAGTTCTACTATTTAGGTAGGCCAATGTAAAGTTTATTTACCGGTGTGTGTCCATGTTTTGTCAAGTTGCCTGGCGGCTGTGGTAGGAGAGAAGTGGGCCAACTTCTGTAAGGTACCTTTTCCTCATTTAAGGATGTTTCAAGGTATCACAACACTGCCTGATTATTCCCCCAATTCCTATGTAGGAATGCCATCTAATAGTTGTGCAAGCAATGTCCTAGACCACTAAAGTACATGCCAGCTCGTTTGTTTCCTTGTCATTGATGTATATTTTTGTTCTGTCCAACATCACAAGGTCATGATTTCCAGCACTAGTTTTCATTTTACAAGGATGACATTCAGCTTCCATCAAGGGCCCTAGGGATTATGGGGTTTCTTGACATTCTATCTGCGGACCCCACCCAGGAAGAACCTATTGTTCTGCCTGTTGTACTGTTGGGCCATTGCAAAGCACCCTATACAACCTCACAACTTTAGCGGTACCAGGAAAATCTGGGCACGGATGAAAAGAAAGCTGAATGTCAGGTTCAGGCTAGGAGAGCATGAAAAGTTGCCCTTGAGCTCCCACCCCCAGCTCAATCAGTGGTTGCAGCAGCAGCCCTTTCTCTTGGCAGAGGCTCATCGTCACCAGCAGCCGTCATTCTATCGGGCTATAATGAAAAAGCTACGGTAGGGTAGAATATAGGGCATGAAAGGTTATGCAAGATCAAATTAGTTTGCATGATATGATATGATATGATATGATATGATATTTGTAACGCGCCTATACACAAGTGTTTCAAGGCGCGACGAGGCAGGGAGGGAGGGAAACAAGGGGAAGACAGACAAACGATCCTACTAGGCCAGGTGTCATTCAGATCGCGCAAGTGCAGAGGTAAGGGGAAAAGGAGAAAGTGCAGGGGGAGGAGGTGGGGGGGAAGTGCGGTACAAGGTAAGTAGCGTAAAAAATAAATAAATAATAAGTAATAAATAAAAGGGCCAGCTGGTGGCAAGTGCGAGGTAAGTGCAGAGCAAGTGCTGGGAAGGGGGCTGTAGGGATGCAGTGACAGTCCCACAGTGCAGGGGGAGCCAGGGAGGCAGTGCAAGTGGAGAGTGGCTGGGACCTGGACCGAGGTCGCTGAGAGTGGCTCAGATGCAGGTTTAGTGCAGAATTCAGTGGGGAGTTAAGCAGGTTTAGCAGGGGAGAGGGAGAGAGAAGGCAGAAGCGAAGAGGAAGGTTTTGAGGTGCTTCCGGAACCGGAGATGGTTCTCCTCAAGTTTCAGGGAGGCAGGAAGGCTGTTCCAGAGGGAGGCCCCTGCTGCGGAGAGAGATCTACCCCCAGCTCGTTGCTTCGAGAAGCGGCTGACCATGAGGGAGTTGGAGAAGGATGAGCGAAGGGCTCGTGAAGGAAGATATTTAGGAAGAGAGAGTTGAAGGTATTTAGGCCCCAGGCCCCAGAAGGCCTTGTGGACAATGCAGAGGGTTTTGAACTTAATCCTCGCAGCCACTGGGAGCCAGTGAAGAGATTTCAGTCCTGGAGAGATACGGTCCCTGGGCTTGAGGCCAAGGACAAGTCTCGCAGTTCTGTTCTGGATAAGTTGCAGAGGGCGGAGAGTGGAGGCAGGCAGATTAAGATAGAGGCTGTTACAGTAGTCCAGCCTTGAGAGAACCAGGGCTCGGGAGACAGTGAGCTTCTGGGGGAAGGAGAGGAAGGGAAGAATACCTCTGAGGAGGTGCAGCTGGTAGTGTGACTTCTTAGAGACGTCAGATATATGAGGAGAGAAGGAGAGTGTGGAGTCGAAGATGACCCCAAGGTTTTTAGCCTTGCAGGTAGGGGCAGGAAGGGGGCCAAGGGAGGCCGGCCAGAGAGCTGCAGGGAAGGAGGGAGTGGGTGTGCCGATGAGTAGAATCTCAGTCTTACTGGCGTTAAGGCAGAGGTCATTGGCGGCACACCATTCCTGGATAGCAGACAGACAGTCGGAGATGAGGGAAGGAGAGGAGGAGGCCGAGGGTAGCCTGAAAATGAGCTGGGTATCGTCCGCATAGCACTGGAAGTAGGGGCAGAGAGCGGCGATGCGGTGGGCAAGGAGTGCCAGATACTGGTTGAAAAGCCAGGGAGAGAGGTTGGATCCCTGGGGGACACCACAGGTGGAGAAAAAGATGTCAGAGAGGAAGGAGCCCATTTGGACCTGGGAGGGTCGACCGGAAAGGAAAGAGGTCAGCCATGCCAGAGCCTGACCAGTGATACCCAGGTTATCACGGAGACGGTTGAGCAGGATGGCATGGTTGACAGTGTCAAAGGCAGAGGAGAGATCGAGCAGAATGAGAACACAGGGAGTGTTGGAATCGAGGTTCAGGAGCAGGTCCTCACGGATGTTCAGGAGAGCAGTTTCCGTGCTTCGGGCCGCTCTGAAGCCGGATTGATGGTCATGAAGATTACCAACAGATTCAGCATGGAGGTTAAGCTGGGAGATGGCCAGTTTCTCCAGGAGCTTGCCCAGGAAGGGAGTGATGGAGATTGGGCGATAGTTGGCCGGGCAGGAGGGGTCGGAGGAGGGTTTCTTGAGGAGGGGGTGCACAAGGGAGTGCTTGAGGGGGGATGGGAAGACTCCAGAGGCGAATGAGTGGTTGCAAAAGGCAGCCAAGGCAGGAGCCAGGGAGTCGATGTGGTCCTTGATGGTTTTGGAGGAACAGGGGTGAACCTGTTTAGACGAGGCTTTCATAGATCGGACTTGTCTGGAAACCTCATCAGCAGAGAAAGGTGGAAAAGCAGAGAAGGAGGGCGGAGGGGAGGCTGCAAGAGAGCAAGAGGAAGAGCCGGGAAGAGAGGGAGGGAGGAGAGAGGAGGAGAGCGAGGACAGGATGTCCTGAGTTTTTGAGATGAAGTGCGAGGCCAGTGCGGTGCAGAGGGCCTGGGAGGGGACAGGAGAGGTAGAGACTGCAGCAGGGTTGGCCAGCTCCTTGCAGATTTTAAAGAGTTCGGCCGAGTTGTTTGATGCCTCAGAGATGCGGGCTTGGATAAGGGCTCTCTTCTTGGTGAGAACGGAGAGCCGGTATTGCCTTTGGAGCAGGCGGCAGGCCAGTTTGTCAGAGGATGAGCATGAAGCACGCCATTTCCTCTCTGCCACCCTGCACTTGCGTTTTAGGGTGACGAGATCCGAGTCATACCAGGAGTTACATTTGGCTTTGGGCTTCAGGCGGATTCTCATGACGGGGGCAAGGATATCGAGAGTATCAGATATAGAGGAATAGAGGATGGAGAGGGCGGTGTCAGGGTGGGAGTCAGCCGAGGGGGGAGGAGGGGGCGAGAAGGTAGCAGCGAAAGCCTCAACTGACACGCGCTTCATGGGTCGGATGACCGAGAAGGTGGGTGGCAATGACGAGGGTGGCTTTGCCTGTGGGGTAGGGAGGGAGAGGTGGGAGGATAGGAGAAAGTGATCACTCCAGGAGAGAGGAGTGGAGAGAGGGAGGGAGAGGGGAAGGTCAGAAGAGATCAGAGCATCAAGAGTGTGCCCTGCAGAGTGAGTAGGCCCAGACGGGAGGATAGAGAGTGAGAGAGAGTTGCAGAGTTCGCGAAAGAGACCAGTGGGGGGACAGGAGGCATCGAGGTGGATGTTGAAGTCACCGAGAAAGAGGAGTTGGGTGGTTGAGGACAGGAGTGAGGAGGAGAGGTCAGCCCACTCAGAAATAGTTCAGTATTGTGAGTTTGTAAATGTTGCCTAACAATATGTGTCTATCATTTCTTTTTTCCTTCATCTATAATTAAGCATTACGCCCCGAGCTGGGGGGGGGGGGCCATTACTGCTTCAGGGCTCACAACGCAGGCCCTGGGGCATTACCAGAAGCGGTAATAGCACCCCAGGTCAGGGCTTGCTGCTATTAGTACTCCGGCCCATTAGACCGGGATACTAATAGTTTATTTTTCTGATTGTCAGACGCTACAGCATTTAGAAACTGAAAAAAGAAAACTAAATGGCCGACATGGAACAGAATGCGTAGTCTGTTCTCCCTTTCCATGGTGGCCATTCATAGGAGTAAAAAAAAAGTAAACAAAGAAGATGGCTACACATAGTCCCTTCTCCCTTTCCATGGTGCCATTTGAACATTGAAGGCTTTGTCAGGCTGCTAACGACTAGGTGGGGGCGAATGAGGTCCCTTTTTAAAAGCTCATTGTTCCTTGCCGGGTACACATTTGGTAAAATCTTTACTGTCAGGATGTGTGTATACTTTAATCTGTCTTGTTAAATGTTACTATATCAATGATGCTAACATACACTGTTAGGGGGTTGTTGGACCGATACAATTGAATCATCTACACATCATAACATGCGCTTATAAAAATGCCTTGTGGAGTTCCACATTAGATCACTGGAAGCTTGTGACATGAACGTTCTGGTATTCTGCTATTCTCACATTCCAAGTTGTATTAATATATACTCTGCTTTGAAAAAGCCTACAGGAGAGAAACACATGTGGCCACAATATTTTACTTAATGGCAACTTTCTTGAGTAAATACTTATATGGTACTAGTGTCATTTTTCATTGATGACAATTACACCACTAACATGGAATTATCAAATAATAAAAAATAACTAAAGATTACTAGTTGTTCAAGTCTTATTTATGGTTACTTGCACTACAGTACCAGCAATTTTCCGAATCATTACGAGTTCAGCGGTGCAGTAAAAGTGTCGGCAATTGCGTTACCACCACTTATTTTGGCACTAACATAATTATCGCCACTTTTACCACACCGCTGAATTCCATTTATGGATATAAAGTGGAGGATTCACCTCCAGCAAAATCCTGCAGAGGACTCCTCCACTTTGCCTTAAATAATTGGCATCTTTATCACGTGCTATTACCACTCACGGTAAATCTGCCTAAAATCCCTACAGAGACCTATGGACTCCAGAAATGGGTATTTACACCACCAAAGCCACCATTCGTAATGTCATGGTAATACCACAGGACTGAGCTGCAGTAACAGTAAATGAGTTTGGATGTGAATCTGCAGCTTTACTGCTGATTTGTCGACCTAACACGTAATGAGGCCCAATGTTTCTTTGGTTTGGGGTTGTTTGCTCGTCTGATAATTGCGGCGAAGCTGTCCAGACAAGTGGTCAACTGTAAATTGGTCGAAAGACAAATGGTCGACGTAATTTGGTCGAAAACCAAATGGTCGAACTTTTTTTAAATTTATATATGTATTTTTTAGGTTTTCGTTTTGGGAAAAAAAGGGTTTTTTGGAAAAAGGGGTTGGGAGAGAACCCAACAAAAAAAAATAAATAAATGGGGTGAAAAAAAAAACAAAAATTCGACTATTTGGCTTTCAACCAAATTGGTTCGACCATTTATCCAGTCGACCAAATTCTTTCGACCAAATGTCTGGTAACCTGCGGCGAACTGTTCGAAATAAAACTGCTAGCATCCGAAAAATCAACAGACGAACAAACTTAAACCAAAATGTTTGCAAGAGCACGTGCTAGAATAGAGTCCTGATGCCCCTGGCGACCGGCTCGACCACCACACTGAACCTGGAATCCCGGGACTAGGGACACACTAAACGCTATTCTGGTCTCAATGACCACAAGTGGCAGGCTCGTCCCAACCTGCAGAGTGTGCGGCTGGTCTCAATGCCCCTGCATGAGAACACTCCTCCATCATGTGCCCAGCCTGCAGAGTCACATCTAGGAAAAGAGCAGCAAGCTGCTAAATATTACATTCCTGGGCTAGGATTCACACGGCGAGGATACAGTGACATTGTTAGGTGTGTATATTTAGCAAGTACCTTAGCGTAGCATCATTAATAATAATAACAGTAATTATACCTCTGGGAAAGTGGCCATTACTCTGAAGTAAAATGTATGGTGCGAGCAAAGAAACTAGGCCGAAAGCTCTTCTGCTTTCGCTCCACAATAGTGACTCATGCCCTAACCCCTCAATTCGATTCAAGATGAACTTTTCTCCAACTCTATTAAAATTAAAATCCCCAACGTACTTTCACTTATTTAGCCATCTATGACGGACTTAAATATACAATAACATATAGGATCATCCCGTAAAAGGCTTGCACCCTGCCTCATCAGGATTACGCCTAGACCTCTCCTGGGGCTCCAGCTGGTTTAAGAGCCCCTTCCTAATTTTCTCTTTCTCAGTCCCTCTTTTCTATGTATTCCTTCTCTCCCCTGTTACAACTCTCCCCTCTACCTTGTCTTTCCCTTCCCTGGCAAGTGAAACCTGCTTTATTACAGCGAGCACACTAATGTGCGGATTGCTATTTGCTACACATTTAGGTGGTGTACTCCCCCACCATATTATGAGATTTCTCTCTGATCTGCTTACTCTGTCGTGTTGTCTTTTCTTGTTCAGACCATTATTACACTAGGCGGGGCACTAGCCAATCAGGAAGCTCAGAACATGGGCTGGATTTACTGGTTTAGGCCCACATGCTAATCTTCACAAGTGATATCCGCCCCTCGCCTTGTGCTTTACTTGCTTTTCCTTTACCCTCATGCCGCCTTTAGCACCCACAAAAAAGCACACAGTGTGCTAAAGCCTAAACCAAAAACAAAAAAAAGGAAAACTCACCTTGGTTCCTGTGACACACAACTTGAATGAGAGGAAGTCTGCTTTCAGTCTTTATTACATCATCATAATCACACTGAAAACGGGCTCCCTCCAACGGAAGCTCCATCACAAGATGTGTGCTTATGTGTGGGTGCTAGTGGAGATGTAATCCATGGTGACAGACTGACCCTGCTGGTGACGGCACCCCCTCCGGCGTTAAGGGTCCCCCACTTTGCTTGTGCCCATCAAATGGACAGCAGCAGGTTCCTACTGGCAAGGTCCGCCCGTTGTTGCAGGCTGTATCGCCTCGATATAACATGAATTACATAAAGTGAGAAGGGAATGAAGTAATGCAAAAGAAAAGTATTGTTAAAATATATTGTATAGCCTCTAAGTATCCAGTTCACAAACATACAAATGCTGTATATTTGTTATGTGCACAATGCAGACCCAAACTGCAAATCATGGCATTGTATGGCTACAAGAGTAATGGAAAGGGGGAGTCAAAAGAGGAGGGATAAATGGACAATGCAATGCCAAGTACTTAAATATGCAGAATCTGTTTTGTAATCATGTATTGTATTTACTTTTTATAAATGTTATTATTTATTTTTAAAAAAGCAGACTCCACAGAGGTTATATTCCCTTGGAGGCTTATGAGTAAGGCACCTACGTTTCTGCGATCTGGCAGACACGGAGACGTACAAGCTTCCACCACCTGCAGTCAAGGACGTATGGTAGGTAGGGTGCTGCCAGCGCACACACGGTCTGTCTGTATGCCCTTTAATCTGATGTGAGTTTGCTGGCTGCCCTTCATTTCTATGCCAGCATCTCCTCCCAAAGGACAACAGAAATAAATGCTAGTAGGTCACAAGAATTATGCTCCCAGGTCCTGAATCATATCCATAAAGCAATCTTCGCAATGGCATATTCCCCTAAACTTCAGATAACGGGGCTTTGATTGTCTAAACATTCTTTGAAATGATAGTCGTTTCCAGAATAATATGTATGATAGGCCGCAGTGGTGTGGGACCTGGTCAATCCTGGGCACTGAAAGTGTTTCACAACATGAGGCATTCACCGTCAGAAATGTGGAGATGTGTGCAATGAACATTTGCACCCAGTATAATGGTGCCAGCCAGTCATGGGCTACACCAACGCTACGATCCGCTGGTGGCACTCGTCATGGTGCCATTTCTTTCTTTTTCTTGGTGCGTCCCGCTCCCCCCACTGCCTTTGCCTCCTCCCACCTTTCCACCACCCTTACCTCTGCTACTCCCTCGATCACTTAATTGGTGTTCCACTGCCTTAGTCCCTCACCACATGCTCCGGCCTCCTGCGATGGCTGCTACCTACATAGGAAAGAGACGTACGCCCTTTTCTACCTTGCCTGGTGGACATTTATTTTTAAAGGGAATCAGACTTGTGCTGTCATCATGCATCCCATTCCCTTTAAGACTCCGGAGGGAGCCCTGGAATGCTAGTAGTCCCAAGCACTGTGCTGGGGGCCTTTGCTTTGCATTAGAATATTGAATTGTTGGATGTTCCATTGCAGACAATGCATGGCCAATGGGTAATAATGGCTGGTATATGTTCTTTGTCTCAACAGTCCAATGTTGCTCCTGTGTCCCTCCTAGTTTTAAACAGAACATTCTACTGTATTTGGATGGAATTCTAACCCTTCTAGGGCCATTGCCGGATGGTAACATCCTTTCGCCCTTGATAAACTGCTTTGTTTCTCTCAAGCCATTAACTTAGGCCCAAGGCTCTTATCGCCAAGTAATGCCCTCAGAATGCACAATTATTGCTTAATAACATCATTCTTAATGCGAAAGGCATAGGTCCAGAATCAAGGCAGAACAGCTTTGTATTCTGGCACACAGGCGTTGCCTGCAAATTGTGACATTGGTAAGATTCAGGGTGCCAGGATGAGCATTTTGCAAAGGAGCTAGAAGAGTACTTTGCACAGCATATTTCCAATGTCTTGCAAGGTATCTTTCTACAGTTGAAATTGAATACCTCCTAAGGCAGTGTCTGATCACGTCATATATTGGCACCCATCATGAGAGGACATCACTAGAACTACACTGCTACTGGTAAGAGCAATACCGTTATAGTACATGTGCCTTGGTATGTGAAACCAATGTTTTTCAGATGTAGCCTTCCTTCAATGTCCCATGTGTAAATTCCAAACCTGAATAGCTTCCTTACAAAAATCTGCATTGAAATAAAACAATGAACCTCTCCACGGCTACGTGTTCTAGACTAAAATTGGATGAACAACTATTTATTAATTTGTCATTGTAACACATCATGTAAATTGCCTTTCTTTTTTATTTATTTTTAATTGATATCAAAATATGATCTTTCAAATTCATCAACAACAATACACATGATTAACTAATACATATAACATTACACAAGAAGTTTAAGATCAATGCAACTTTCTCATCATATTTTCATGCATTATCACAAACAGTAAAGTCAAATTCATTAGATAAGATGTCATGATATTGATGTGCAAGGAGTAAAACATTAGCTTCTAATATTAATTCTTATTTACATGTGTTTTATAAAACCCAACACATCCAATAATCTTAAAACCTCTGCAGTTAGGAATGTTTCAAAACTAGCACTCATCCTAATCCAAATGGCATCCGGGGAGGGGGCGAAAGACTAGTATGAAAAAAGCGACCCAGATATTTTGTGCAGATATTTATCAGGGCTGAACATTCTATTAAAATATGCTATAGTGACTGCACTTTTCCGGAACATTTACAAAATCCACATATACTCAACGGAGGATCCTTGGACAAGGAACGAAAAAACAAGACTTCACCTGTATGCAACAAGCTTAAACAAAATCATCGAAATTGGCCTCGATACAGTGGACGCGGATAACATTCCAAATACTTTGGTAATTCACCAAAAGCTTTATCCTTATTTGAAAAGGTGGAATGTAGGCAATAATGTCTATAGTTTCAATCCAGTCCATTTCTTAAAGATACCTTTTCACCCCTATTGGATGAACATTAAAGTCAGACAGACTTTTATCACAATTTTTCAAGTAAGATTCAGCATTTTGTTTCATCTGCAACATTAACTTAGAAGAATTAGCATTCAAAGCACAACACATAGCCTCATACAAGGCTCCCTGGCAAGTAAATACTATTTTACCATACAGAGGTAAGACGCACCAACTAAACCAGGCCTGGAGGGAAAAGACAATAGTAAAGGGAGGTAGAGTCAAAGGCTTCCCTAGACAAAAGCGTGACAAGGGGTCAACAAAACCTTGCAGGGGAGCTAGATAGTTGATAGCTTGAAAAGAGATCACCGTGAGGTACAGAATTCAAAGAAGGTTTTATTTTAAACTAGCAAGAAGACATATTTACATAATTTACGTGTGCCGTAGCACGAGACATATTCATGGTGAAGTACATTGTGGTATGCATATTGGTGGGTTAGGAAATGAAGTGACACTTTATTTCATGTATTGTTTAAGATCACAGTACATTAACATTTTCGACACATTGGTTGGTGTTTCTGATTCGGTATATTGATGGCAATGAGCAGTGGCTGTTTAGAGTGGAGCAGCGCTGCAATGTTGTACCGAGATGTCTTCAGGACATAAAGTCGTGGTCAGATCTTGTTATAGGAGATGGGCGTCATCCTAAAGTTTAAAAGGGGGTGAGACTGAGTTAGGTGACGGTGGTCAAATGGTGTCAGTTAAAGGAAGAAGCTGCAAGGTTGTTGACCTACCATGTGCAAGTCAGTTAACGCCATGGCTGAGGTCTTCATTTGTCCAGCTGCTGATGTATGCGGCTGAGGAGGTGATCTGCATGAGTCGGATGCCAGGATCTGAGTGAGAAAGTGGTCAAAATGACTGTGAGGTACAAAAATGAGTGGTAGTGGATTGTACTCAGTAAAGATGAGTGGTAGTGGTTTGTACTCAAGAAATGGCCGTGCCTATGCGATGAGTGCAAGGGTAAAATATGGCAGGACATATTAATGGTACGCCGTGAAAGAGTAGCGGCGATCAGGGTAGCTATCCTGAAAAGGCGGATGTAAACTATGTGCAATTAGCAAGTGATTGACCAAGTAGCCATTGGTGATGGAATGCGTGAGTTGCCCAAGCCTCGAAAAGATCGAGTTGTGATCAATTAATAATAATAATTTGGCATTTATATAGAGCTACAAACCCTCAGGTATCTGAGCACTGCTTATTATTACCCACGGTGTGTGGTGCTCATTTATCGACCTCGGAAGGATGAAAGGCTGAGTTTGGCCCCACCAGGATTCGAACCTGCGTTAGCAGACTCTGCACTGATGTCAAAGCGAGCGCTCTACTCGCTGTGCCACTTGACCGGCAGAACAGAGAGTAAACAGAGACTTCTGCCACTAGTACCAGGGAGTACATGGGAGAGGTGCAATAGTGACAGGGGGAGTACGGCTGCCCAATGTATGGGGGTCCATGATTTGAGAGCTGTGCAGCGGCCGTGATCTTACCTGTGCCGAAAAATAATCTGTGTCACTGCAGATCTAGGAAAGATGTGCGCATGTGTGCCTGCGGGTCGCTATATTTATTCAAAATGAGGCAACTGCATTACGCGGTCCTGCGCATGTGTCAGGGGGTTGGTGGCTCTCTTGGTTTATCTATATCGATGGAGTAGTGTCTCTCTCTGTCGCGTCTTGCTTGGTATAAGCCATAGTGAAATGCCACAGTAAAATGTTGAAATGGTATTAGAAGAGCCAAACTTACATACATGAAATGGTTTTTCCACAGATAAAAACATGAAAGACAGTTGCGCATGCATATTTGGTCACAGTACAGTGGCTGACCACTTTTTGGATTTCAAAAGAGGCGTGATAGCAAAGTCATACATCAAAAAATGGTGCATGGGCATCTGACACGTGTATATTTGATCTGAGCAGTCATAAAACATGCGAGGCAGCAATGTGATCGCTATCATGATTACAGAGACTGCAAAATTAGTACATATGTTCACAATGGTCCGTTGATGGCAATTTTTGGACAGTCGGATGCATGACATAGTGGAGTAAATGTTGACATGGTTTGAAAAAGACCTGTGCTTATATACATGAAAAGCATATGTGCAAGTGTGGTTGTCACAATAAAGTAGGTGACCGTTTTTTGTTTTCAATGCAGCATGTTAGGACATTGAAACATTAGACATGTTCGTTATTGGCATTTTAGTCTGTGCATATTACAGAATAGGCTGGCATGTCCATCAGAGAGATTGGAAAGGCACATTGATGTATAGAGAGGAGTAGGATGTAGGGGTGATACCACTCCACTTGTTGAAGAAAAGGTTCTATTCAATAGAAATGTTTAGTCCCTTTCTGACAGAATCCAGATGGTAGATCCATTTTTGCTCAAGTTTGCATAGAGCAAGGTCTCTATCGCCTCTGCGGAAGGGATTGCCCACTGTGTGTAGTATTACCCAAAAGATGTAATTGTGGGTATGATTCATAGCTTTGAAATGTGCCACTAGGGGTTTGTCTTCTATTTGGTTTTGCACGCAGGATCAATGTTCACAGATTCGTTGCCTTATTTCTCTCTTGGATTTGCCTACGTAGATGAGGTCGCAGGGGCATTTGATCAAGTAGACTGACCATTTTGTTTTGCAATTGGTGAAGGAATTTAGGGTCCACAGGTTTCCTTTCAAATCAATTATCTTTAGGTTTGTTGTCAGGGTGCAGACAGAGCAATTGCCACATTTGAAATTTCCTTTTACTGGCAGAAGGTGTCATAGTGTGGTTTGTGTGTTGTTGGAAGCCTCTACTTCAGTATACGTGTGTACAAGGTGGTCTTTTAGATTGCGGTTGCATTTGAACGCAAATCTAGGTTTTTCTGGTTTGAAGGAGTCGATGTGGAGCTTGTCCCAATGTTTGAGGACCACTTTTTTGATCGAATTGCTCAACGGAGTGAAGGTTGTTACGCAGGTCATTTTTGTGTTCAATTGTTCTCTTGTTGTCGGGGTGAAGCAGGCATCCCGATTGGTGTGTTTTACCCGCTTTCTGGCTTGACAGATGATATGGCTCAGGTACCCTCGTTCTTTTAGACGGGTCACGAGTTCTTTGCTTTTGGATACATTTTCACTCAGTGTGGGACAATTGCGTCTGATTCGTAGAAATTGGCCGTAGGGGAGGTTCATCTTTAGGCCTGAGGGATAGAAGCTGGAGTACTCCAGAAGGGTGTTTTTTGATGTTGGTTTCCGATATACGGTGGTACTTAATGAGTTGTTTTGATTCTTACAGATTTCTAGATACAAAAATGGTATTCGGTCTTTGCTGTGATCTATAGTGAATTTAATGCAATTATTCTGTGAATTGAGCCATTGCAGGAATAGGTGGAGATTTTCTTCGGTACCTTTCCAAACCATGAACACGTCGTCGATGTACCGTAGCCAACAACCGATAGAGGTTTTAAAGGTGTTGTGTTCATTGTAGATTGAATTCTTTTCAAAAGCGTCCATGAACAAATAAGCTACATCTGGGGCAAAAGTTGCCCCCATACTGGTCCCGTGACACTGTTGGTAGAAATTTTGTTTAAAGATGAAGTAGTTCTCCATTAGAGCTATTCTAGTACATTCGAGGAGGAATGCTGTTGGGGGTTCCACTGTTGCTCTGTCGTCTAAATAGGATTTGAGGACTTGTAGACACTCCATTTGAGGGATGCTTGTTTATAGTGACTCTACGTCTAGGGTCACTAGTAGATCTTCTTGTTCTGCTTGTATGGTGTCCAGCTTTTTTATCATGGTCGTGGTGTCCTGGATGTAGGAAGGCATTTTTCTGATGAAGGGCCTTAGGAAGTGATCAATATAGATGAATAAAGGTTTGAGGATTGATCCTATCCCGGCCACAATTGGTCTTCCAGGCGGGTTTTCCAGATTTTTGTGGATCTTCGGGAGCAAATAGAAAGCTGGGATAATAAGGTGGTGATTTACCAGGAATGCTTTCTCGTCCTCGTTTATCCAGTCTTCATCGTACGCATGACTCATGAGACTTGTAATTTCGGACAGGATCCTGGACGTGGGGTTGGAGGGTATTTTCCTGTAGAACTTGGTATTTGACAATACTCTGGTGACTTCATTATCATAAAGAGTGTTGCTCCAGAGTACGATGCCCCCGCCTTTGTCTGCTGGTTTGATGAGGAAATTCTTGTTGCTTTCTAACGACTTGAGTGCGAGCCTTTGAAAGGATGTTTCTGAAGTGTGTTTTCTTGTCAAGCATATTGCGCATTTCAAGGAGAATGCGACTTTCGAAGGATAATATTTATAGACATACCATGGAGGAAAGCGGAGTAAAAGTTGACAGAGGTTCCAGACCTGTTGATTTAGGTGTTTCTTTTTCCGGGCAATGCCTGAAAAAATAGCGTAAACGGATAATGCGGAAGAATTTCCGTAGTTCGACCTCTGTGTTGAACATGTTGGTGTTGGTGCTTGGGATAAAGCTGAGGCCTTTGCTTAGGACATCAATCTCGTTTGAGGACAGGATGTGATCGCTGAGATTAAGAATGGAGATCACCATGCTTGTTGCGCGCGTGGAGTCCATTGCCGTGTGCGCATTGGGTCTTGGCATTGATATCGAGGTCTGCCGCGTTGTCCCCTCCCTTGAAAACTTGAAGCTTGTTCTGGATTGCCTTGTCCACCGGTCGTTGAATCCGAGTCGCTGCTGTTGGAGCTGTTGGAAAATGGCACAAATTTCTTCCTCTGTTGTCTCCTTGGGTTCTGTCTATTGCTGGATGTCTGCAAGTTCAACTGATTGTAGAAGCCAGGGACCAGGTATGGGTATGTCTTTTCCTCCTTATAGTTCTTAATGTCGTTTTGTAATTTCCACAACTTCTTGTCGATTGTGAATTTTTGAAATTTGTTTATTTCTTCTTCAATTTTTTCCAGATGTGTTTTTATTTCCGGTATTACAGAATATTTCTTTCCTTGGTCTTCGAGGATTTTTAGTTCTTCTTTTTGTGTCTTGATTTCCTCTTCGGCTGTCTCAATTACTAGGATGACCCAATCACGTGAACACTTATTGCCTACTCCACTGAATTTGGTCATGAATCTAAGGTTATCGAGGAAGACCCGAGGTATGTTTTTAACTTGTAGGCCTTCAGGAATGACGCCAGCTTTTAAGTATTCCAACATTAGTTGACCATGTGATTTTATGCAGACGAGTCTCCTATTTTTTTGTAGTAGAATATCTACATCATTTAGTGCCGGATCTTTCACCGGTACTGCTGGTGTTGTGGTTACACCAAGAAGCGATGGGGTGTCTAATAGTTTTTTGTACAGATCATCGGAGAAGTTCACAATGTTTAGGTTCTCCATTTAATGTTTTTCAAACAAATGATGCCCAACAACCAAAGGGTTGTCCAAAGGGAAGGAAGAGATATGGGCGGAACCCTCTTTTTTCGGGGGCCTGACTCTAGAGGGTTAGAGAATACAATAGTAAAGGGAGGTAGAGTCAAAGGCTTCCCTAGACAAAAGCGTGACAGGGGGTCAACAAAACCTTGCAGGGGAGCTAGATAGCTGCTAGCTTGAAAAGAGATAATCGTGAGGTACAGAATTCAAAGAAGGTTTTATTTTAAACTAGCAAGAAGACATATTTACATAATTTACGTGTGCCGTAGCACGAGACATATGCATGGTGAAGTACATTGTGGTATGCATATTGGTGGGTTAGTAAATGAAGTGACAGTCACCTAACTCAGTCTCACCCCCTTTTAAACTTTAGGATGACGCCCATCTCCTATAACAAGATCCTACCACGACTTTATGTCCTGAAGACATTTTGGTACAGCATTGCAGCGCTGCTCCACTCTAAACAGCCACTGCTCATTGCCATCAATATACCGAACCAGAAACACCAACCAATGTGTCGACAATGTTAATGTATTGTGATCTTAAATAATGCATGAAATAAAGTGTCACTTCATTTACTAACCCACTGTTTCAGAGCCTCATCTAAATCGGCCAAATATAAATTAAACAGACAGGGAGCTAGGATGCATCCCTGTCGAAGGCCTCAGCTTATTTCTCGGTCATTTGTCAGGTCCCCCTCTTCATCATATAGAATTTGCACACGTGTATCCCTGTGATTGTACTCCAGGATGGCCAATAGCATCAATGGTTTGCCTTAGTTTGGACCATAATATATCTTAATTAGCACAATTCTCACTTTAATTACTTTAAGGGCAATTACATGCTTCAGAGGGCTTACATGTGGTTTATACCATACAATATGGCATTGCCAGCAGATCATGCTCACTACAATCCGCAAGTAAGTCAGTGTGATCTTTTTGGATCTGTGTGATAAAAGATCCTGGAAGCCCCTAACTAGAGCATCTTATGCCAGAGTGTTGCATTGCTACTGTGTTTACTAAGGCAATAGGAAGATACCATCTGGGAACATATTGTAATCGTATTTTCCAAATGACATGTCTGTCCCACACCAATGGCATGTGTGCACTGTGCAATTAAGAATTCAAATGATCAAAACATGACAAATCACAATATTCAGTAAAAAGCCACAAAAGCAAAAAATAGATCTGGGGAAAATGTAATGCAAACGTTGCCTCAAACATTGTATCAAACTCAAACCAAAAGAGCTCACAAACCATTACAAAGAGTTCTGGCCTAGAGGAAATTGGGTTTCAGAGCAACCTGATGACTCCTGAATGGGACTGAGACAGTGTTTCAATGTCTCAAAACATAGAGTGGTGCACTGTCTGGAGAATTTCCCATCTCCAGAAATCTACAATGTACAACATGACCTCCCAGTTACTTCAGAAGAATTACATTTCAAAGCCCAGTCCCTCTACTGAAGAGTGGTTTCATTTCCAAAGGCAAACAATAGAGCATGTCTAGAATTGCGTGACATGGTCATACTTTGGAGCACCCGACTCACTAAACAAGCAGGAGCTTGGACACAGCATCGACCAGGGAAGCACAGCCAAGAATGATTTTGCCCATCCATCTGAGATAATAAAAAAGGCTTGAGAATAGTTTGAAACTGCTCTACATTGATTTCTCTATCCTTCTCAGCAGAGGAAGGTGAATATAAGCAGTTTAATACAACCTTGAATTTGAACTTTATACAAGCAGAAAATGTCGCTTATGTGATGAAATGGGGGAAACCCATCAACAGAGAGTTTGGTCACTGTTGTACAGGAAAATAATGAACTGATGGCAGGAATAACAAAAACGAAGTCTGCTAGGATTCAGTTTTGGTCGATGTTTTATATGCAGTTATTAACAGCCCTGGGATATAAAATTCTAAACAATAGAGTATTTCCTTTGACTATGTCACCCGAAGGCGAGAGTATATTTGCTTAGGTGTGGGTGTGATTGCAAATGTTCTTATAGAGTTTGCACTAGTTTGTGGCTAGAGCCAACTGGAAATATCTGTCCATGTTGTATACATGTCTTTGTCCACCTGCAAATTCTTTATATTGTGATGTTAAACAGCTGATCTGTGACAAGAAGTGTATAACGGTTAATAACTCTGTGATGTTTTGCTCTAACATAGTATGTAATCTGGGATTCACTGATCTTCCAGCAAATTTAATGACAATTAAACAGACACCCTATGCTGAGCATTGGAGGCTTAAGATGGACAAGATGTATAGATATGACTCTTTGGCACACTTAACAAATGACCACAAGAAACTTAGTACCTTACCAGCATATTTAAATCTGTTTGCAAATATGAAACATTGAGTTAACCTCATGAGATTTCGCTGTAACCTGTGGCCTATACGTGAAATCTTAATTAGAAGAAATTTGTGGCCTAGAGAGAACCTCAGTTTTAGGTTTTGTAAAGATCCATCTACTACTGAAACCGTAAACATATTATAAATGTGTTGCCCGGTTTTATTTAAAAATCCAGAAATCACATTACTCCCTGATACACTGCAAACAGATCAGGGTTTCAGCAGAAGGACTTGTTCATTGAAAGTTGCAGCGCCCCAAAAGGACCTCTTAACCATACTCTGAAACCAGTTGAGTGGAACATTTTCAATCGCCTGCTTTCAGCCACCAATTGCCACCAGGCTCATTTATATTGTTTTGAGCAACACCTCACTGAGCCACCTCGTTCTCTCTTAGCTGAATAAAAGGTTCTAGAGCCATCGCGAAGTGACACAAAGTTCCAGGTTCTTCACTTAATAATAAGCAATGAGAATCATCCATATGCCACAGACATCTTAGGAATTTTGAAACTCACATTTTTGGAAGTACAGGAGACAAAATGTCTTTAATTGATTGTAAAACCCATGAGATATGAAATCCACCCTGATGTAATCAGCATACACAACCTGGTTATCCAATTTAACTGTGTGAAGTATCTCAAACAGCACAATATTGTCATTATACAAAAAATATACATTCATAAATGACAAAGATTTAATTTTAGATATTCCAAACTAGAAAACTAACTCTCTAGGTTAATGTGCTCAAGAGTCACTAACCGTTAGGATTAGCAGCAGCAACAAGCTGAAAAAGCTTCACAGACTCACTGAAAGTCTTCAGAGTCCACATCGACTGCAGGGATGTCTCATACATCCAATGAAAGATTCACAGACCAACCACAGTTGTGGGCTATTCAGGAAGCAAGGTTTAAAGCCAAGTGATGGCTGATTAGTCCCGAAGGAGAGGGTCCTGATGCTGAACTCGGGTGTAATGGACATGGATTAAGGGTCAAAATATGACAGCGTTTTACCGATGTTTTTTAGGAAAAGGAGTACATGTTGTTCTCCTCATATCAGAAAGCATTTAAAAAGACTCATTATGGGGGAATAGATTTGGAGAGCATGAATTACTAAAGGAATCCATCTGATGGCAGCAAATGATAGTTCTGAAATGGCCCTTGACATCCTCAGTATGGGAT
The DNA here is from genome assembly GCF_040938575.1 of Ambystoma mexicanum. Classification (NCBI taxonomy): domain Eukaryota; kingdom Metazoa; phylum Chordata; class Amphibia; order Caudata; family Ambystomatidae; genus Ambystoma; species Ambystoma mexicanum. Next base: position 515,383,038 of record NC_090941.1, read on the forward strand.
CTCTGAGCCAGCACAAGATTAAAAGCAACCAAAAACTGTCACACTGATACCTGCTTCAGGAAATAAATGACATGGAGGAGTCAGATGAAATTTGGTTTAAAGTTGTTCAGTGCTATAAAAGACTGTTGGTGATTACATGAAGAATTCTTTGCCACTTTTGCATTGAAAAATGATTCACCCATGTGGTAAAACTGCAGAGTAAGAAAAGCCCTAAATGGTATAAATTTGTTATAAACAATCTGTGCTCTAAAGATTTGTGTTCAAACATCTTAAAATTACTTAGACACCACAACCTACAAGACCCCATACAAGCAGGTTTCTGATGCTGTCACTCCACGTAAACTGCTCTCATTAATGTCCCCAACTTCATAGCCTCTGCACTCATTCTTCCTGATCTGTCTGCTGTCTTTGACACTGTCGATCACTCTCATCTCCTTAATACTTCTTAATACACTCATTCTTCTTGGGATTCACAATAGAGCCCTTTCCTGAATTGAATCCTACCTTGCAAATGCTCTGTCCCCTGGACCAACAACACCTCTCAACTCACTCTGCTAACTGTTGGCGTTCCAAAAGGCTCTGTATTTGGTCGTCTCTTCTTTACACTCTAAACCCTCGGCTCTTAGGGCACTAATCTCTTCCTTTGGGTTCTTGCACCAACTATTCACGGATGACACTCAAATCTTATTTTCTTTTCTCTGATCTCTCTATCAATATTTCCAACTGTTTCTACTACCATTAAATATTGGATGGCTTTACACTCTCTGATGTTAAATTCTACCAAAACACATATGCTCTTCTTCCCTGTCAAATACTCTCTCACATCTCTTAGCCTGCCTCTGCATTTCCCACCGTACACCATCCCCTACTCTTCTTCAGCTAGAAACCTCAGCATCATCTATGACCCTTCTCACACCTTCCCTACTTTTATCTCCAAAAATATGATGGCGGCTCACCTCAACCTCCTAAATACTAGAACTATCAGGCCCCTCCTTCCTCTCAACACTGCCAAACATCTCTTTACCACTCTTGTCTTATGCTTTCTGTCGTCTTGACAAGATTGTTACTTTGCTACCATGACTCATATTGAACTCCGTCACTTCACGCCTACTTCCTTGTACTGGGACCAGACTGAATGGCTGATGATGCAAAACAATACCAGATTTACATTCCTGGTTCACAAATCTATCCAGGGTAAGGTCCCACTGTATTGTTCCCCCCTCTATCCAATTCTACAAGCCTTACCGTAACCTTTGTTCTTCCTCTACAGCTACCCTTGTGTCACCTCCCATGCCCTGTGCTTCCTCTCACTTCTGCTCTTTCTCTCTTCTTGTCCCACTTGCATGGAACTCTCTTCCCTGGGACATCCAAGAAACAGTACACACCAATTTGTTCAAAACCACACTAAAAGCCTATCTTATTGCCTCTGGCTTACCCTCTTAACCTACCTCTCATCTCCCTTCTGGCTAACAATTTTCCCTTGACTTTAACCTGCCTCTTTCTCTCACTTTCTCTGCCTCTACTCTAGCACTTCATACATCATGGTCACATCACTAGCACAGCTGGGTATACTACCTACCAGCACTTTAAAATGTCTAATGTTGGTTGTCCTTCATCTATGTATGTCTACCCATGCATTGTCTCCAGTGACTGTTCAATGTACTCCCCTCCACAACCTGGTCCAATGTCACTTGACTTCACTCTATTGTAAGAAGCTCACTGCTTTCCATCAAATCTGATTTAGTATCTATTGTGCACTCTTCTGTGATCAAAAGAGCATTGTTCCCCCCTGTATATAAATAAGTAAATATTTCCCCAAGACACACTTTTGAAAGGAAGGAAGGGACTGTAAGCATTCCCAACAGAGAATACTCATGCCATGCTCCCTGAAATTGAAATGGTACCACACACTAGATATTTCTTCTCAGGCGACCAGGTGAGGGTAATTGCCTGGGTGATTCAAGAATATGTGGTGGCACCCCCACCCTTATATACCTGCAGACCTTCGGGGTCAGATTAGGTCTGGAGTCATGGCTTGCCAGAGAAAGTGTATGCACCAGGCTGGGCAAATAACAAAATTGTTTGTTGATGCTGCATAGGACTTTCATTTTCCAAACCATCACTTGATCAAACCCCTCAAAACGTGCACTATCCTTATTGGACGTAAGGTTTATTTTTACACGGAACCAGTGGTACCCCATATCTTGCCAAGTCTCAATAAAGGCAGGCTGTAATCCCAAATATCTACCTTTCCGAAACATTGGATTTCTGAAATTCAAGTTACATGTGCATTAGCTTAACTATGCATTACATTTGATATTACTTTTTGTATTAAGCAAGTCTGCTAGAGCTCAAATAACTGTTCATACTCAATATAAAAGTCAATATCACATAATCAGAATACATCAAGTGCATAATAGGAATCCTAAAAAAATACATTTAACATTCATTTATACACAAAATCCTGAATTCACCTTTGTTGATGTTAAGTTAAACATATGATTACAAATCACAATATTCATTGACGGATAAAATGTAAAATTGTCAGAAATTTGAAGGGTGAAAATATTTCATGATGGTTGACTATAGCCCGTAAAGCGAGCTCATAAGCATAGTAGGCAAACCAGATAAACATACTGCCCAAAAAGCATTTGTTTCAATATGTTCAACATTATGTACAAATTTAGTAAACGTCCTGCAATATAGAGAATGTAAAAAAGGGCATTGTGCTAAAAAATGTTGAGTTGTCTCTACGTTAGCTTGTACACATTGTATTAACTAATTTGGTATATTATGCATATTCCTTTTTGCAATACCTCTACCCTGTTATTAATCATGCTTTTTTTAAACATAGATGTTTTTATACGTAAGATTTCAAAACCGAGAACAAAACACTAGGGGTTGGCACAAAATAAATATAAAACTACTGCCTCCGTGTGGGGATCTTTTCACTTGTTTGAGAAACAGACATCCTATAACCTGTCCAATCGAATGTTAAATTCCTCGGTGACAGAACTATCTTTGGATTTAAGAGGATTTGGGAAACTTTAGTAACAGCCAGTACATCACTAAACACAAGCCATTCGAATAGCCTACATGTCAAGTGTCAATATTACAGTAAGTGAACCATTTATGGGGAACACTAATAGCAAAACCGTACTGTTAAATACAGCCATGTTGCCTTCTGAGTGATCGAGCGCTAGCCTACTATCAAATTTTCTGACTATCAGGCATAGAGGGTTCTTCACAAGGGTTTGCCTTGTGTTGTAACGTGTCATCTTCCATGAAGCTACAATTGTAAATGCTATGGAAAAGAAAGGTGTGTTCCTTTGCTACCTAGCTCGGCCACCTTTGCTTTGGAAGATTTCAAGATGGCTTGAAGCCAAAATATGAATTATGTGCATCAAGAGTATACATTGAATAGCTAATATTAATGCCATCGTGTGTTTGAAGGAAAGGCAGCATTTACTGTAACGACTTTAAAGATGTACGCATTAAATATTCACAGCTTAAATGTACTGGCCGTGTCATAAGCAATTGTGCAAAAAGTTCACTGCATGAATTGATTGTATCCTGCGTGTCTGTGCTGCAAAGCTCCCTCATTGCATCATTATCTCCATATCTGAAAGCTACAGATATCTGTATATCTAAATAATGATTAAATCTGGCATTTAGCCTGCTTCTAGTTTTTAGAGTTATCTGAATTAATAGACAAAGAAATTAAGTAATTTGCCCAATATTGTTTCTTTGTTTGTTTGTTTATTTAGTATGAGTTCTGTACCTTGCAGCTTACTTGCATAGTCCCATCAGAGTGTCAAAGGGGGGATGGATGTGGGGTTCTAAGGAGGGTCAAGTTCAGGGAAGAGAAAAGAGCTAGAAAGCAGGTAGATATCAAATGCAACTATTTAAGTTGTCTTGCAGATACCCAAGTAGACAAATGGAGGCCTCATGGTTGACTTGTGTTTTGAGTGCCTCTGTGACCCTCAACTGGTACAGTTACAGTCTTGATTAGCGAAAGTGGAATCTTGCTCCAGAGTTGAGACTATAGTCGATTTTTGAGAGAACCAACGCATTCACTGACACCACCTTCTGGTTGAGGTCCAGAAACAACAGTCCAGAAATAGCAGTAATGTTTACTCAATCTGGTTTTTGTGGTGAATTTGAACAGGATCAAGGCACTGATAGAGGTGCCACATAGTAGGGCTCTTGGATCCACAGGCAGCTTGTGTTAATCCAGTCTTTGATCATTTTGAGGCAGCTCATCAGCTTTGGTGAATTCCATTCTCAACCATTGAGATACCTCAACTGTGAGTACAGTGGAAGGGAAGGTTGAAATGTTCCAATGGGTAGGCCCGGCTTGGTAGGTATCTCACAATGTAGGCAAGTAGGGAAGCTGTCCTTTGAACTCACTTTGTCTGACTTTTGAGTGGACAATAATAATAATAAGCTTTAATGTGATATAGAATGAAAGAAAATTTAAACTTTACACATAATAAACAATTGTTCATTAATAACAATAACAAACAAGAGGAATAAACGATTAATTTTCAGCACAATAAATATAAAATTTAAATAAGCAAATGATAATATGTCAAATATAACACTAGAAATAAACAATATTATTGTCATCTTTACCCCAAGTGTTAGACAAATGTATGCATATTGATCAATAATGTACATATTTACAAGACTACTCACATCGAAATCCTATATTGGACAAAATTTATGATATGCCAATAACAGGTCACAAAATAGCAAAAGCTTTCTTCGCATTACAGTGCTCAACTTATTCAAATCAGAAGGCCCAACTTTGATTCAATTTTTAGCCATATATTATAAAGGGCTATGAACAAATGCATGTTGCAGGTGTTTGTGCAATATAGCCAGAACGACATTTCACAGATGGTTAAAGGGTTGTGAACAAATTCGGCAAGGTATAATGCTATTGTATTAGTTAATGTTAGGCATTCCGTGAGGGATGTTTGGCTGTCTCCAAACATTCTGGTAACTTACATAGGCGGCAAATTCGCTCATTGACAGGGATATTTTCCCTAACTCCCAAATTCCTCAGAGTGGGTAGTTGTTCCAATCTAAACAGAATGATAAAACATCTTGAGTCTTTTTGTAGGACAGAGGTTCAAATATGCTTGGGGCTTCATATAGGTGTACAATCTATATTTGATGAATTGATAGATTTTAAGGGTGCTCAGATGCGCAAAGTTCCCAAGCCAATGCCAAAGGTCCACCCTTTTCCCAAGTGCATTTTGGACCTCCTTAGTATAAGCTGCCCCTCTATGTGTCCAACCTATATCAGCAAGAAATGTTGACATTAATTTGAATAGGGGTGAAGTGGTATGTTTTTTGACCACTTCCTGGTGTATCACAGACAGTAGGGGATTTGAGCAACCACTAGTCATAATGAGGTAGAATCTGGCTCTCTTTTTGAGTACAATTGCTTTTAATGATGGAAGACCCATTTCTAATCTTATCAAAGCCATTGGTACTCCTGGGGACAATCCTAATATCCGACGCCAGAATTTACCTTCCAACACTTGCCGCCAAGCCAAATCAAAAGAGAAAAGGGCCTCAAGTCCATAGGTACAAACACTTGAATGTAAAGGTGCTGTGTCCCCCGGAGCGTATAACCGCCCTGCTTGTTTGAAAATGCAGCAATCAGTCCAGTGACTTGTGCTGCCCTGATTTTACGTCCTTGTCTACAGTAAAGGTAATCGCCATGAGGCTCGATTTCAATTCCGAGGTAACGATAGGAGGGTGCATATGGAATATCAATTTGACCCATCATCAAGTTAACTAGGGGTGTTCTTTTCCCAGTGAATCTGAGTACTTTGGTCTTGTCTAAGTTGATAGTCAGACCATTAAGATTAGCATATTCCCATAGAGTGGTAGCGGAGCGCCGGAGCCCACTGATGGTATTGTCGAATACTACCAGGTCGTCGGCGTATTCTAGTACAGTACAAGGCGCGTCACAATTTTCGGAGGACAATTATCAGTTTCAGCTAACACTGCAGGGATATCCTATACATAGAGGTTGTATATCAGAGGTGCGGTAACACATCCCTGCTTAACCCCTCTATTCAGGTGCACCTTTTGGGTCATGTTGCCTTCTTGATTTAACCTGAGACGGGCCGAAGTGTTTTGGTGCAGGAGCCTCAGGTAATACAAGAGACCTCCCGGGCATCCCATTGTCTCAAGTTTCTGCCACAATCTGTCTTTAGGGATGGAATCAAAAGCAGACTTGAAGTCAATGTAAAGGGGATACAGAGGAGGCTGCCCCTTAGTGAGTGCCCGTGTGCGAAATATGTCCATCACCATGAGGTTATGTGATGTAGAGAAGTCCCGCCGGAATCCACACTGAAATTTGCTAAGTATGTTGGCCTCATCTACCCATTTCTGCACTTCGCTTAACAATAGTGAGGCAAAAAGTTTACCTGTAACATCCAACTTAGAGAGAAGCCTATGGTTATTGGGATCGGCAGGGTTGCCCTTTTTAATTGACAACGCTTAGGGGCACTATAGTAATGGGTATGTGGAATGCGCTTGTTGGTGGGTGGGGGAGGAACGTAACCTTTTTCTCGCTGCGCGAGATGTGTGTTTTCTTTGAGTGAAAAAACAATAAAAATTGTTGTATTAAAAAAAAAAAAAATGGGAATAAGGATGGCTGTTTGCCAAGATTGAGGGATTCTCCCCTGCGCTAGAATTTTTTTGAAAAGTATGGAAAATAACTCCGCCCAAAATTCAGGGTAATTTATAATTACCACATTTGCCAGCCCATTAGGGCTAGGTGCTCTTGAGGACTTCAGATCTTTTATTTTATTCAAGATAATCCCAGGGGATACTTCGAACGGCAGGGAGATAGGGGCCTTGTTCAAAGATGTTTTAAGCAACTTGGTCTCTCCTACATTACGTCCTTCTAAGAATTTTATCCAGGCCTCCTCACTGATGGGATTAATTAGTTGAACTTTGCCATTCTTCCTAGTCTCGTTCAATAGAGACCAAATGCTGCGGGAGTTCCTAGAGCAGATAGCCTGCACTAGCTTTAAATAGGCACAATTTCTCTCAGTCTTTTTTATATGCTTAACGCTGGTTCTATAGCAAGAGTGGACAATGTAATCCACTACATCACATCTCCTACCAATTTGGCCAAAATTACATTTCATAATTAAAATACTTGAAATCATATGCAAAAATGCTGACTTTTGAAAATGCAATTCTAAAATTCTCTGCACAAAAATAAATCTCTGATTGAGAAGAGTACGGTAATAATTGGGCATTGTTTAGTAAGGTCAAGTTTGTCATGCAGCTATTAATTACTACCTAGCACACCAGGCATATGGCACAAATTAAAGGAAAGTAAAGGTACATTATCACAGTAGAACATCCATGATCACTTGTTGAAAATGTGTCTGAACCCTGTAGCAGGCATTAACCACTGATATAGCACCCCTCACACTGTACTGTTTCATATCTGGAATGCAGACTTTTGGTTTCCTAGTTGAGTAGGAAGAAATTATCCCATTGTCCTCCTGCTCCACATGGTTACCTGTCTTGTGCAGGTGGGCACTAGGACCATGGGGAATCATTTTATCATGCATGACCAGGAAACTACTTTTTCCCACTTCCTTTTGCTTCAATGTGCTGCCTGCTGAGGCGTTTTACTGAGTCTCTTTACAGTTCAGAGCAGGGTCATCGCAGGAGAGATTAAGTTTAATATGGGGAAGAGCATATTGCATATGGGGTACTGCTAGGTCCTCACATATGAGGCTTCAGCTGAGGGTGGGAGAGAAAGGAGAGACCTTGGAATGGGTTGTTATTCATGTGTACAGGAATTTGGGGATAATTGCAAAGGGTACGTGCCTACAGGGGGGGGGTGCATTAGGCTGATTAGGCTGAGGGCAGTAGGAGCAGCATGCAGTGGGAAGCTGGCTAGGGCAGAACTTGCAAAAGTGACCCCTGGACTGAAAGAGACAGGTTGAAACCCTGGATGTCTCATGGTTGGGGCACTCCAGAGTTTGGATTGTCTGTCAGTATGTATAACATGACAGTGCTCTTTGATACCTGGCAGTATAGCTTTTTCAATGGGTCAATAGCCCTTACATTCGTTATGCGCCTCGGCCTTGCCTAAGGCCCGTTACACAAGTAAGAAGCCAAACATGCCGGCCATGAGGTATGAGCTTGTGTTTTTTTTTATTCGGTTTTGGAAATCAGGAAATCTTATTTCGTGTGAAGTGATGTTTACATCTAGCTATTTTTAACTCTATTTACTAAAGTCTTGTGCCAAAATAATTTTGAAAACCTGTTTGATGCTCTCATACATTTTGTAATATAAATGGCAGAATCTCATTGTTTATTGCGACAATGTCGTGTAAATTTGTAGGGAAATTGCAAAAACATGATACGAATTTCCAGTACATTTTGTGCACGTCAGTTGAACAGGTGTTCTAGTTCTGCTGGAAATTAGATCAGTTTGAAATCGTCAGAGACGCACAAAGCTGAAGAAATGTTGTCTAATTACAGTTTTACCTGGAGACTCATGTTGCTACCTTATGAACAGCAGGAGTTACTGGAGCGCAGTGAGCAATGAATTGTACATTTTATGCAAACACATTTGTGCTTAAGATTTATGAAGTATAATTCGATTGTTTTTTAGTTAAAACGTGTTTGCTACATTTGTTAACAAGATTTTTTTAAACCAACAGAATCTCCAAAAAAGATCACAACACGCAAGATTCGCAAAGAGCAAAGTTGTGCTTCTGATCAAACTACAAGAAAATATAAATGAACAAAAAAAGCATGCAAAAATGTGTAAAAGGCTGCAAGATTCTTTAGTGTTTATTAGTATTTAAATAGCAAATATAAGCATAATAGTCCTAGAGGTGCGATCGAAAAAGTTGCAGAACAGTACACCCAGGGACTGTGCACAGAAACATAAAGTAAATTAACAACAAGTATTAAGAGGTTGAGAAGCAGGCCAGGTAGACACCCAAGTGGGCAGGATGTGCAAGAGAAGGGGGTCCTCGACCTCCTGGGCTGTTACCCATAATATTGGTTCCATAAGATATATCCTGGAAAAAGTTGCCAAGTAGGCAACTTTTTTTTCCTGACCCCTAAAATACTTTACCCAAATATTTTAGCAGGGGTATCATTTTATATCATAAACTCCAATCCCAGAATATTTGGGGAATGTGTTTCCTCAACACATGAAAAGTGGAGGATGGAAATTCCTGGCCTTTCAATGTAGCACAATAATGTCAAGAAACCTGCCCCTCCTCCACTGTAGATGATAGCAGAGATGCTGCTGATAACGACCCAAAGTGGGGAACAATCCAGGTGCGATGCTTCTGCACCTAATACTACACATAGATGTCAGTAAGTTGCTCATTTCAGCGGCCAGATTTGCTTCTCTGCCTTCTAAGCGGCAGAATTAGTGGTTTGATTAACTGTTCATCATTTTAATACCAATGACTTTTTTTGTAGTTTCTGTTGGGTAAAGGTCAACAAACGTGGAGTAATTCTTCGAGAAGTACTAAGCAGATTTTTTCTTCAGGTTGGGGAGGATAGCTCAGGGGTAGTGTGCTCGTCTTGGAAACAATATTACATTAGCAGCATGGTTAGAGGCCAGAATCCGGCATGAAGTGCGTTATAAGAACACAGTTTAATTTTTCATTGGTCCCAGCCACCGCAATAAAAAAGGATGAGGTGGCCTCATAGCTCCATGTAGGATGCTGCTACACTAAGCAGTCAGTAGGTTGGTCATTTCATGTAAAAATATGCCTTACTTTGAAACCTGAGGGCCAGGGCTAACGTTTTTATTTATTTATTGTTCATGATTTTAATTGCACCAACTTTCGTATTTTCTGCTAGGTATGAATATTTCCCCTAGATTTGCTGAGCTATCATTTTGTTTTTTTGGTTTTGCTTGCCAGTATAGAACAGCGGATGGGTGGCCAAGCAAAGGGCACGTGCTGGGGGCATGCCAAAAGCAAGCCCATCTGCACCCATCCACTGCAAGCCCTGCTGGATGTGCTTTTTTAAATCTAGGATATCTACAAAGTTGACATACTGATCAGCATGTTTAAGATTATGATGGGATATTGAAACGTCACTTGACAAAAGGACCTGATAGAATTACCCCCCACCTCTACTCATTACTGTCTACCTCACTTCATTCTGAGAAACCATCATTACAAAGGATTCTCAGAAGAATGATATTGATATTGCCACAACTATGCAATACATGCTTATTATTGCCCATTATACTGTCACTCATCGGGCAGAAATCTGTTATCTGATTACGGACTTCAAATTGGATTTTAGATTTGTGACAGGACAGGAAACATGGTTTTCTGTTCACAGTCTACTTGACTCCAGCAGGCTATACAATCAGTCATTAAACTGAGATACCCGCCTTCGTGAGGGTCTTTTTATGATCAACAGGGACGTTTATACTGTAAAGAAAGGATCTAGCTCACATTTAGTTTAATGTGAATCTTGCCTACTACAGTATCGGTTATCCCCAAATAGCGCTCGGATCTTTCTTTTGCTCTACTTGCCATCTGATTCCACTCTTGGGTTTAGTGATGCTGGAATTGAACCAAATGTATTCTCATCTCTACCTTCTGCTCGACCAAACTGATTTTTACCAAGCACAACGCCTATGGGTCGTACTCGCTATGGATGGCCCTTGGCTAACCTGCCAGCTACATGAACTGATATAGCGCGCAGATTCAGCCATATGTCATAGCAATGCACACAGAGCAGCAAGCAGAGCTATCAGCAGGGCACTCCCTCTCTTCATGGGAGCAGAGCGCTGAGAGCAGACCTGCGGTCTGCACTGCTCGCCCCCTCACCCCACTCATCATCACCCAGGTCGCACCTGACAGATGTGGCCCTGGCACTTGCAAACCCAGCCTACAAACCCCACTCTCCTCCTTATCTCAGGGACATAGGTCCCACCCCCCAGCCGCATCAATCTCCACTGGGCCACACCTGCAGATACATTGCAGTCTCTCCTCTTCACGCCCCATGGTGTCTGCTCCATTACTTTGCCGGGCGGCACCCGTCAGAGCTGGCTTGGCTAAGTAGGAAGCCAAGCCCCCTCTTCATCCATGCATGCTCTTTAGCACGTGCTCCTTATCATATGCAAAGTTTAATATCTCCACCTGCTGGTCAAAAGCCTGAACATTTTCAATAAGTTCTTAATTCATTTATTTAAAAATCGAATCGAACATTGTCAGGCTTTTGACCAGCAGATGGACTTATCACTTTTTTATTTTTTATTTAAACAATGAGGGGTACAATAATAGCCTTATAGATCACGTGCATGGGCCATACTTAGGTATGCGCTCATAAACCTCGCTAAATGCTGCACTCAGGCCTTTAACTCGGTTTGCAGGCCCCATGACTCCCGGTACAGCCCTTCGGCTAGGTCTATAAGGCTTAATTGTATGTCTTAGAATGGACTATCTTCAGGCTATATAAAGCATAATAGCCCGCAAATTGTTTCCTATAGCCGACAGAATGTTCAGAACACTGCATTCCAATGATATCATCACAGCAGCCAATTCCTTGAAGCAGGCCAGGCACATGTACGTACTAACAATGTGTATATACTATATACCAGGGTTACTCATTATGTGGCTGTCAAATCTCGTTCTCTATGACTCCCATGATTCTTCATCATTTACTATGTTGAATTTGGGTCATGGGAGTTGAAATCCGAAACATCTGGAGGACCTTATAAGGAGTAACCATGCTAAATAGTATCAAGAGCAATGCAGGAGATACTAGCTGAACATACCCCACCCTCTGGCTTTGCCATGTATTATGGCCATTAAACCTTATTAAATGCCCTTGCTTCTCTTGGGCTGTTTGCACGGTCTTATGGGCCCATAAAGCCCAGTGCAGTCTTTGGACTGCATCTATAAAACTTCATTATAGTATGTTTTCTTTTCTTTAAACAATCAGAAAATGCGGAATCCAGGCTCTAAGGAGCCTGAACTCTATGCTTCTCATTTGTTCTTCTCACAGCTTCCAGCTCTCTAGCCAATCAGCACGCTTGGAATGGAATCTCTGACCACCTGTAAAAAGCTGCATTCCTTTTGTGATGCTTACACAATGAGCATAGGTGAAGGAGACATGGACAAGCTGTGTTGCAGGAAGACCCAAGTGAGGATGCCCGTGTTCCCACTGAAAAAGGTCTAATAGTGTTAGCGTCCTTACCATTGCTTTCCACCATGAGCTTGTGGCCTTTTCCCTCACCTGCCACACAGCAGTATGCTCTGGTGAGGGCTGTAACACTTCATTAGAAAATGTAAAATCCCTTCAACCTGTACAATCACATACAAATATATGTATCAGATATAATCTTTCCGGGGGGATGATCTTTTTCTACCATTTAATGGTATCCCACTGTTATGCTCTGACCACTTTGAAAATCCTTTTCACCTGAAGTATATCAGCAAGGGATAAATAATGGCCAAAACCTAAAAGTCAGATTGTTTATTCCTGGAAAAAGTGTATCTCCTGACAAGATTAGTAATATCCTGGCATCCCACCTGCTCCCCTAAGACTGGATTCTAATATCTCTTGACGCCATGGACACATTTAACATCTGGCATAATCATTATTTTGACATTATAGCCCCAAAGACAATATTTACACCGTCAACAAAATAATGTGAGCCAAATGTTTCACTCTGACCCCAAAAGAAGCAAAACTGAAAACAGGAAATTAAAAAAGAATTTTCAGACACCCATATCGTTCAACAGCTAAGACGAACATAGCCACCTATGTAGCCAATACAAACTACTCATTCCCCATGAAAAAAATACATTAATATAATTATCATATATTTAATGTGGTTTATCTGCAAAAATACATTTTTAAAATAGTTAATGAATTAAGTATTAAGTGCCCCCCGCCACCAAGGTTATACAAACCAAGAAATGAGTTTCAAAGAGCGCCTCACATTTAAGTTTTCTTTGAAAACAAGGAATGTGAGCACTTATTAGTGAATCACAGAAAACGTGCATTAAATTATTTTTCAGAAGAATAACAGTAATGTTATTAAGTAGCAAACACATGTTTCGAGCTATGCTCTACATCAGGGCTATACTGTAATACTCTGGTAGCAGGTATCATGGCATCAACACATGGGTACATGGCATACAATACGAGCAGATAGACACAATCTAAACAGGCACATATGTGGGAAAACATGAAAATAAACAGAGGAAAATGAACAAAAAACCTTCCATTAATTAGAAGAATTACATAATTAATTTGCAAACATTATACTTGTGGTGCCCATTACATCTCATGCTGTGTTCCATATAATCACACTCCTCCAATTCTCAACTGGTGTTAAGTACCGAAAAGGTTGTTAAAAGCGTTAACAATCTTTTTGGTACTTAAGACCTATTCTGAAAGTGGCGCATCCTTCGGAAGTCGGTAGGAATGTGGCACTTTTGAAATACATGTGGCGGTTGCTAGGATGGGTTGGAAACCGACCTAGCAACTGCAGCATTCGTTACCTGTCTCTTTGGACTGGTATTCTTGTGGCACTCCTCCAGTTTTATATGTGTGATAAAGTGGCACACATATACGGTACCATTGTGGTGCCGTTATTCTGCAGGAGTGCTACAAGAATCCTTTTTGCAGTGCAGGGTGTATATGTCAGTGGTGGCCTCTTACATAGGGCGGGAGGATGGCCGCCCCCTATCCCCCACAGAGAGAGAGTAGAGAGAACAGACAACTCTTCGTGCTGTGCCTGTGCCGGCAAATGCAAATCAGTGTTGTGCAGAGCAACAGATCAATTATTTATTTATTAATCTGCCGCTCTGCAATGATGTGCTGCTGGCCTGGGCCAGGCCTGCTGCTACCCAGTGCAGCGCTTGTAGCTCCACGCACTCTACATAACCATCCTCTCATTCAGGAAGCTGGCGGGGCACTGAAGGGGTGGCCCTGCACTATTGCTATTGTGCGCAAGAAGTGCACCAGTCTCTGAGTCCTCCTGGACTCCAGGCCATGCGGCATCGCAACAGCCACGTTGTGGATTGTCATTGGCTGTTTTCCAGCCAATGACAATCCGTGTGTGGGTGGTGCCAGTGTGCCACTGCCTCACCTTGTTCTTTGAAGCTTAGCTGCTGCTCGACTTCTTCCAACTCGCGCCCAGGCCAGAACCAGGTCCATCCACGTGTGCAAGTGCAAGTGCTGGCTTGGGCTTGTGGACGTGTTAATTCACTACAGTTAAGTGAACTCTTAGTCTTCACCATACGGCATGAATCACGCTGCATGGGGAAGACTACGCGTTTACTTAACTTTTTATGGCGGGCGGCCGTGGCAGAGTGCCTACATCTCACTGCGAGATGCAGTGCCAGTGTCACGGCTTGTGCACCGACCATGTTGTTATTGCCTGACGCTCGCCGCCCAGTTTTCACCAGGATTCTTGGTGAAGGCTGGGCCGATAACAGGCAGGACTTGGAGCACTGTCTGTGCTGTGCACAGCCTACAGAGGAGGACGACAAAGGCCATCCGAGTCCAGGACTGGAGTCTGAGCTTGGCTGCCCTGGTCCCCCTCCGTCCAGAGTCAGGCACAGGACTGGTTCTCACGATTTTATTGGAAATATAATAACACATTAGACACAGCGTACAGCAGTTAAATGGTGATCATGCATAAAGGTTCACGTAACATTACAAAGTATACGTGTGTCACATTGAGAACTTGCTTAGACACACACTTATGCTGCCTAAAGTGCACATGTGTGATTCTTGATATTAATTGCATTGACGTACAAAAAGCATTTGAAATGCCACACAATCATCCTCAGCATACATTAGTGCACAACATCCTTCCTGAACGTAACGAAGCATGATGCAAATGCCCCTCAAATGCCACACGTGTGCAGAGGAACTAACACTTTTCAACTTGCAGGGAATGAGAATGCAACAGTGGGAATATAGTGTATGCCACTGATGTCATTTGGGTTTTCTTTAATAGGAGTAGTGTGAGAAGAGAGTGTTCGAGGCAGTTTGGCTCTGTCGTATTGTGTGCTTCCATTTGTTTCGTCTTTAATTGTATATATTGTCCTGAAAGTAGCTGTGCGTGACAGTCTGGCTCTGTCGTGATGTGCGCTTCACATGTTTAGTTTTATAACCGAGGTACGAGACTGAAATTGTGAATTGAGCACCACCACAAAGCTTAACCTTGTCTGGTTTCATGGCAATAGCTGGTACTGCTCTCCCGTGGAATCGTGTGTAAGTACTTGAGGGCAGGGACGATACAATAGTCAATGTGACCAACTTGAGGACAAGTGTGTTGACTGCATTCATCACAAGTGCTTACATGGTTGCTGTTTGGTGTCTTTCACACATGCTGTGTTTATCCTATCCTGTCCGTTATGCTAACATGAAGCCTTTACCATGGTGACATCATGCATGCTGATGTCTTGTCTACTGCAAACATCTTGTGTGAGACGTCGTGGCTAAAGTTTGTCTTTTCTGCTCTCGTCTGGAGACAAAAGATGTGTGCTTTCTAGGCAAAAATGATAATGTGCCATCAGCACACTGTGTTGGAAAGGTGGCCTCCTACTTCATCACTCCATAATCCATGCTTCTCCCATGGGAGGTGACGCAGAGACCTGTATCATGTGCACCCCTGCCTATGAAGCCATGCATCAGCAAATGGAAATGCTTTGCCAATGTGGACCAGTTTGATAAGTTACTTCAGGGGTGTTGCTAAGTCTAGAAAATATCTGGGGCTATGCTAATGTCAGGACCCACGGCTAACTTGTAGCCCTGACTCCCTCCAAGCAGCCCAGACACTGCCTCCGCTCCGGCACCTTTTGCGACACTGTATAGAGATTTTTAATAAAGTGTGAAGTGACTTGGTCAGCCATTTTAAAGAATATTTATTCAAAATTATATTTTTCCATCATTACCATCTATTTAATTAATTTCTTTATGCACACACCATAGTACCAACTATTCGCAATACAAGCTGCTGTAAAATGCACCATCACACTTGCACACGTAAGAATAATGTACCACCATTAGTATGTAAAACCTAATGCTTTTTATGTCATATTGCAGTGGGTTTGGACAGTAAATTGTACATTTTGGAGGCCATTTTTCAAATATTTTCGTGAGGGGGGACACCCCCTGGATCCCCCACTTGTGTGGTATGGGTCGCACACTGCGCACGCTCGCTCCAAAATTCCCCCTGGGAAATGTACCCCCCACCAGCTTTCAAACTCACCAGCCGCCACTGGTATATGTACACTTTCATATACACCAAAGTGAGCAGCTTCAACGTTGTATCCTGCAATGTTGAAGCTGCTCACTTTGGTGTATATGGAAGTGTTCATATACACCCGTGTTCTCTGCAGCAGCTTTGTAATATAATGGAAATGTCGTTATTTTACAAAAATGCTGCCGAGATTTCAGGATTGCGCCTGTTAAGCCAAAAACAGGCGCAATGCTGAAGGTGCACTGTCATGCACTACGAGGATGCCCATGCCCACTTGAGAATAGTGGTGGAGCCTGAGCATACTGATTTGGGGCAGTGAATTGTGCTTTTTAGCACCTTCACTGCGCCAAGTTAAGAATCGGACCCACGGTTTGCCAGTGCTCAACCTGATTGCTTAAAGTTACATTGGCTTATATCAAAGCCCGATAGCCATGCCCCTTTATAAAATGACAAGGATAGGTTCCAGTTTTGTTCTGCTACACCAGTTGTGGACACATATAAGACTGGATCACTGGTGTGACCACAGGAAATATAAAAGAAAACGAAGACACTTCTTTACCTTTGTTCGGGGATCTGGTGATGAAAGGTTTCACCTCGATTGTGGTGAATGGTGCGATTGCCAAGCACCATATTGGATTTGGTGGCTTATATGCTTACAAAATTTCAAAAAAGAGAAAAAGCCAAACTGCCTTCCTCCGATGAATGCAGCCCCGAGGTTATCAGCGCCATATTGTAATGGCAATGTGTTGTATCACATGTTTTTTACAACTGCAAAAAATCCTCATTTGCATGGGTTTTGAATTACCTACTACATAACATAAAATGAAAAATCAATTAAACTGCTTCATGCCCATGTTAGAATTGTATGCATACCTTTTTTAAGATGGATGTCCGGATCTCGAATGTTCTACTGATATTGCTGTGGCATGCCCCCTAGGTTATGGACCCCCATATGTGCAAGTAAGTGAATGACCAGCAGGCTTCTTCTCGAATAAAATTGAGAACATTTACAAAGACATCCACTGAGATCCCTCCACTAGGAATTACTGCGATGATATTTCTGACAACATAATTATTTGGATGGTAACACCCTATAAGTTTGATGCTCTTTCTCTTTTGCATATGGAACAGAAATACTTTTGATCACCAACAATAAATTATCCAGTTCACCACTAGACGTGTGTCCAGCTAACCCTTTTAAGGAAGAAGTGGTTTACCCACTCCTTCATATGATTAATGAAAGTCTCCCAAAAGTGGCTGTCTCTAGAGGTGTGAGAAAAGCTAGGGTCACCCCTTAGTATTATAAAAAAGTAGGTGCAGACATTGAAGATCTGTCGAATTACTGCCTGATCTCAAATGTTCCTGTTGCTTGAAACAGAATCCTATGCTGTGATAATACAGTCTGTTTCCTATAAGTGATGACATTTGAATCAGGGCAGACTCAGAGAAAATGACATCCCTGCTTCTTCTGAACTTATCTGACCACATAACAACGATTTAAGATTGTCTCAGGAAAAAGAATGTGTTGTTTTTTCCTTATAACAAACAAAGATGAGGCAATTGAATATATTTGAATGATTGTAATATATGCCAACAGCAACACAAGCACTTGATGAACTACAGAGGGCGATGACTAACGTCTAATATCAGGGGTCTAAAATGTAGGCCCACTGGTTGTTGTTTTTAACCAAATGGTTATTACTGTGTTTTTTGAACATGTATGAATGGGTTGGGCTGAATAAGTATGGAAGTGATTGAAATTACTGAGTTTGTATGAGGTCACAGTACAATACAGTGTTTTTAGACAATGAAATTGCACTAAATTAGATTGTAGGATTATCTGTTTGTATACTTAGGGTTTTCATGGAATGTCAGCAAGTGATTGCTACTTGTATATTGTTGCCTTATTGTTTCTCTAAAATAGAAAAAAGAAAAAAACTTAAAGTAAATTATCAATAAATAAACATGTTATGATGAAAACCTAAACACTTTTCTCTTGAAATTAATTTTCTTAGAAGGCATTGTATCTGATGGTTTCATAAATAACACAAATGTGAAGAGAGTCAGTACATGTCGAGTGACAATTGTACTTTTTTGTTGTGCCTTCTGGAATTATCAGCAGCTTTCAATGCTATTAATCATGCTAGATTTAAGCTAGATTTCATGCAAGATTAAGTGGGTCATGGACCCTGACCTCAGGTTTGCGTCTTCCTTTCTAGTGGAGCTAGCCTCAGCCATCTCACTCCCTGCTGTTCGATCATGGTGTGTGAAGCTTTCTTGTGGGGCGCCTCAGGACTTGACTCTTTCCCTGACACTTTTCAGCATACACAACCTACCTTTCCTTAAATGAAAAAAAGGTACAGAACATTAGGCATATGTTTTGTTCTTGATAATAATCGTGGTAGGGGCTTGCTGGGTGTAATTAATAGGTTGCCTCTTCGATCCAGATTACCTTTTGGAAGTGGCCTTCTAGTTCTCTGTTAATTATTTGGTAACTAAATAGCGAATTAAAAACATAAATAATTAGAGAACACAAATTTATTAATTTGACTTTCAATAAAATAGAAATTGCTCTAAGTTTACTGGGGAAAGAATTCCAGAGATGGAGAGGGGACAGATCTACCACCCACCCATAAATTATGACCATTAGGATCGCCCATTAAGAGGTCAAACACTGATCTCCGATTTCTAGATAACTTATAGTGTTACAGTTTATGCAGAATGAAGGTGGGTCTAGGATCATAGTATGCTTTGTATGCTATGCATGCCATTTTAAAGACAATGTCGTGGAGGATTGGTGTTATGGATTCCCATTGTCGAGTTCCCATAACAGCACAAGCTGGCCCGCTGTAGTCATTCCAATTCATCATAAAAATGTCAGGTCCCAGTTGCTTTCTTCTTCTTCCTCCCTTCCCACCTGCCATGAGACCAATGGAAAAGTAGCAATTAATAAAAATTAAACCCAGCCAAATCAGAAATACTCATTATTGGGCCACGCCCTAGTCTTTGGCAATCTTCCATTTGGGCCAATAAATTAGGAAACAGTTTCACTGCAAAAGTTAAGAATTGTGGTGTTAACATCAGATCCGGCGGGCCAGATCGGGTGTTATAGGCCCGGGGCCCGAGTTAAAGATGGTCCCCGGGCCAATAACACTCGATCAGGCACACCAGCGAGGGTGTTAAGGCCATTACCACCCCGGGTTACCGAAGCGGTAACCCGGGGTGCTAAAAAAATGTATTTTCATTTATTGCGCGTCCTGTTCAATAAATGAAAATACTGATCCAAAATGGCTGCCATGGTTATAGAAGGCGGGGCTCCGTACAGCAGGAAACATTTTTCTACATCATTATAACTTGTTAAAACCTTATGTCATGTACTATAATTAAAATTGGTTTGAGCAACATCTTATAGAATATAAATGAACACCAGTACCAACAATGTTTTTATTTTTAGCTAATATTCATCATATCTTCTTTTCAGCCAACTGATGAAAACTTAAATGTAGTCAACAACGGCTATTTAGGACCTGGGATGCCAATCAAAGATCCGTAAAAAAATAATCTATATGTAGCAATAGCAAAAACAATAAAACAATTCTTTGATGATTCAGAAAAAGAATACAAATCAACAATTCCTTTGAAATAAAACAATTCTTTGGTATAAAACAATCCTTTTTGAATAGAGGATTGAGGAATAAGGAAAGAACAAAAATAACAAACACATTCTTTGAAGATTAAGGAAAAGAATACAAATAAAAGATTCTTGTGGAATAAAACAATATTTTTAGAATAAAACAATCATTTTCAATAAGAGGGTTAAGGAAAAGAACAAAAATAAAAATTCTTTTGGAATAAAATATTTTTTTCAACTATTATTGGCACAGTAGTTAGTTAACGTCTTCTTCTCTACTTAATATAGATACTGGGCAGATGCAGTATTTATCTGAAGTTCACAGATGCAACAATAATCACAAATAACTGAAAATAGTTGGGGAGGAGCGCCATAAGGGCAAAGTGCATCTGTAGCCCAATCATTCAAGTTAGTATCCATTGCATGTGTTCAGATGTGTGGGCGCCGCTTTTACCATCACCCGGCACTACTTGGATAGTTGTGGTGGTAGATGGTGAGGAGGGCATGCAAACAGTCGATTAAATGTTCAGCAAGTGTGTACGAATTTTACATTACTGAATTTGAATAACATTGACATCTTTCCTTCTCCCCCAAAGATCGCCATAATGTCTGCCTCCATGAAAGGCAGCAGAGTTGAAGCAACTACTCTTCTTCCACCGTTTGGTAGCTTAGACCAATGAAACTGCAAACAAATCTCTGGGCCAAATATTCAAAAGTGGAATCAATTTCCGAGTATTGATTATACACAATCAGGTCTTTTAATTCTATAGTGCTGATCAGCAAATTATATTTCGACTTTGAAAGGATTGGAGGAAACATTCTGGCCCTCATTACAACACCGGCGGTAACCAATGGCGCTATTAGCACCATGGTTGCTGCCGGTATTGTAACGAGTCCGCCATGGTGCAATGGGGAATTACCACCCCATTCCAAGGTTGGCGGGGCGGGAATTCCCCATGCACCATTGGCCCTTCCCCATTCCCATTTAACCCCATAGGGCTCAATGGGAATGGGGAAGGCGGTAATTACAGTACCGCAAATTGCATCAGGTAATTACCTTCAAGGTCCCTTTGCGGGTCCCTACTTTAACGGCTGGACCAGACCAGCCGTTAAGGTCGGGAGCCGCAAAGGGACCTCGTAATTAGGGGCTAAGGGGTTAACGGCGCCGCAGCCTTTTACAGCGCCGTTAACCCCTTAGCGCCAGGGTCGTAATGAGGCCCTCTGACTGTTACAAAGAGGTCCAGGTGATTATTAACATGACTGGCTGCTGCTGCCATGAAAATACCATTATAATGAGATGCACAGTAAAAGATAAAGGTGCCAGTAAGCATTATTGCCACACTCCCTTCATTGACACCAAATGGATCTGGAAGCCTGACCTAAAAACATACTTCAACTGTTGCTGAATTGTTTGAGTGCTGACCCTCAATTTTTCAATTTTGGTCCCCTAGTTGTGATCATCAGTCCTATCCCAAATGAATTGTCACAGTTGCTATACAGTCATCGCTATTCATTCCTTTAAATAAGGTGTGCCTTGAATAAGTTATTCTGTTGTTTACCTCTGCTGGGCATCCATAAGATTTTGAAGATGCATCAAGCAGGGGGTAGGGGAGTGAGTGACAAGAGAATTGCAGGCACCTTCTAAGGAATCAGCCCTAAAGAAACATGGTACCATGAAGGGGGACTTCCAGCTGCAGTGAATGCCCTACTGACTCCAATGAAAACAAGCACTGACAAATCCAATAGGTTTGATTTTGCAAATATAGTAGGAAAACATCTTTTTTCATGGGGGCGCAATCTACGGAAAATAAAATCTTACCTTCTGCATTTGCAAAGCCAGACCTATTTTCTTTGTCAACACTTGTTATAATGACGGCCATGATAGATTGGGCTAATCATGAAGGTTTATACAGATGACTCAGAATCCAACATCACCAAATTCCTGAAGCAAACGGCAGTTGCAGCCGTAGACATTGATAATGAAAATAATAATGCTAAGAAAAACAATGTTATGCAACACAAAAGAGGAACGTCGTCAATGTATTAGCGAGCACTGAAGCAAAACATGCTTTTAAACGCAACATTCAAGAAAGTTCTCCTCTATTTAAATGTTGTCACAGAGCAGCTCATTGACGCCATTACCCGTCAAATATGTACCTTCAAGCTCTAAGCAGAGAGCTTAAGCTCTCTCTATACAGACCTAAAAATAGCCAAGCCAATGTGCCTAATTTGTGAATGTCTCTTGCCGCAGAGGCGGGGCCATGCACCTCCACATCCCTGTGAGTCTCTGGGATAGAAATGGCCCAATTTATGAGTGAAGTTAAAAGTGGAACCAGTTTCACCCTTCTCTACGCTGTGGTTTATAATCGCCAGCCGACTTTAGCAAGGGACTAGAAGTATAGATGGAGAAGAAATGCTTGGCGTGAGCAGCAGAGAATACCGGTAACTCTAGTGTTTGATAAGTGAGATGCCAACTAAATGTTAAATCTGGGTTTTTACTTTCCTAATTAGCTACAGCCATAGACTATTCTGATGATGATTGCTTCTGGCAGCCAAAAGTCGACCGCTGTTACAGGAACACTAGCAGTCTGATCCTGACTCATGGAATACTTCACCAGAGCACCCACGTCCTGTTCAGTTGCCGAAGCAGCCACAATAGCATGTGCTTTGGCCCTGGGGAGAGAATCACTTGTGACACAATATTTAATCAAATCCGAGTAGGAAAGAAGGCCTTTAATATCAGAGCAAAATAAATACATGTCGAGGCAATCACAAATGCCTCCTCATCCGAGGAAGCATTTTCATGTGACACTACTGGAAAGTCCAAGCAAGCCTTGATAGCCAGTTGCTCTGCCATCCAAAGATGCTTCCAATGTGGTGACACCTGACAAATCACCGAAAATATTTGATTCTTTATCGTTGAATGAGTTCATTACAAAAATGAACAGATTATGGTCACTCTGTAACCAAACAACTTGAAAATCACAATCATCCTCCCCCACATGTGTAGTTGATCAGAGAAGAATTGTGGATCGGTAACTATCAACACGGGGGATAGACTTCACCACGTTGTTCTGGGTGGCATCTAATGCACAATGACAGTGAAGCTCAAGCAGTCTGTGATGTCACTCGGAAACCCTGTGATGCAACGAACCGTGTTATCAATATGTGCTGCTCTACAGTTGTAATTTGTTTCCACACCCTGTGCTGTTACCTGAGAGCAGCAGTTCAGGCGCTCGATGTGGGAGGCATGATGGGCCCATAGACAACATGACCCAAAAAATAATACTTGTGGTCCAGCCACACTTACCCGCAACCCTCTATTGTCAATCTCCTTCCCCTCCACACCACCAGAGACCCTGGAAAGTACAGAAAATGCTGCAGTCCCCTGCTGATAGGTCCCTCCTTTGAATAAGACTTACATATGTCATGGCATGGGCATACAGCCTTTAGTTTGGAGATATCTATGTATACTGATGCTTTCCTGTGTAAGCCATGCACAACTATATTTTTGTGTTTTAATTTCTATGGCAACAGGTGCCACCAGGTGAATTATGAGAAGAAGTAAACTAATAACAATGTACTGAACAATTCAGCAAGAAGTTAAGCTAGACAAAGCATTGATCCTAACTAGACCAAGTGCTTTAACTTGACTCACATCCCCTCCCTACACACCTGCTTAGCTCTTCCTCCCACTCTATTATTGTGTCTTATTCTAGCACCATAGGGCAGGCTAAAGTCTCTACTGCAAGCAATCTCAGTTACTAAGCACATTTTGGCTCATCAGGGCCACCGTCCCAGAGGTTACAGATCAGTTATATCTGTTTTTTCAATAATGTTTTCTACAGGTAAAACATATGAAGCACATTGGTGCAAGCCTTACACTATAAGGACAATGCTGTACCATTATGGATCATGTCAATTTTCTTCATCACAACCCTTAGATATCACACCAGTTCTAGGGTATCTGACATTTATTTATGTATTTGAATTTTTGTTTTGTGCCGGCCCTACCCACAGGGTCTCGGAGCGCCTTACATGGTTCACATATTGAAAAGGTGAAGTTGGAAAAAAGAAGCTACAAAATGTTTTCAGGAAAGGCTAGGAAGATTGGGATAGACAAGTGATAGCAGTAGAGATGGAGTATGCAGTGTGTATGGGGCGAGGGAGGGTGTTCCGTGCCCTGGGTGCCCAGTGGGTAAATGCTTGCTTTTGTGTGCAGAGTGGAATGAGTAGAAGGTATTGACTGGCTTGTCTGGTGTTTGTGTGGGTGATGTGATGGGTTTTAGTTTGTCATGAAGGTAAGTTGGAATTTTGAAGTAGATGGCTTTGATTACAATGCAGAGTCCTTTGAAGGCAACTATATGGTGTAGCTGGGCAAGAGCGGGGGTGATGTGTGAATATTTGGATAGGTGGAGGATGGGTCTGGCTACTGCATCTTGTATGGCTTGCAGGGGGAGAGGGAGTTGCTGGGGAGTCCAGTGAGGGGATTTCCATGGTCCAGCTTAGAGAGAACCAGTGCTTGGACTGTGGTGCAGAAGTTGTCCGGAAGAAGGATATGTCTGATTTTGCATAGGATGTGTAGTTGTAGATTGGATGTTTTGGTAACAGCGGCTATATGGTGTGTGAAGGAAAGGTGGGGGTCAGTGGTGAAGCCAAGGGATTTAACAGGTGTGGAGAGGGATATGTGTGGGTTGTCTGTGGCATGTTTTCTGACCCAGTGGGTGATTTCGGGTTTGTGCCTTGGGGGGCAGATGAGGAGGATTTCTGTTTTGGAAGTGTTGGGTTTGAGGAAGTGGCTGGCCATCCAGTTGGTGATGGTGGAAAGGCAGGTTTTGAGGGTGTGGAGTTATGAAGGCGATGAAATTTGGAAGTATATTGGTGTACTATCTGTGTATTGGTGTAAATCTATGTTGTGTTTGCTAAGGGTCTGTCCAAGAGATACAACATACAGGTTGAAGAGGAGTGGAGATATGAAGCAGCCTTGTGGGACCCCATACTTGACATGGGAGGATAGCTCAGGGGCAGCGTGCTCACCTTGGAAGCAAGATGACACGGGGCAACACAGGTCCAATCCCCGGGTCCGCTCTTAGAAACCTCTGGGTATTAAGCGCGTTATAAATAACATATAATATCATATCATATCATGGGTGGGGTCTGATCAATAAGGCGGCGTGGAGCCAAAGAGTGTGCTGTCAGTGGCAAAAGGAGGTGAACCAGTTGCGTACGGTGCAAGAGAGTTTCATCCTGTGGGGTAGGATGTCTAGTAGAATGGTGTGGTCGATGGTGTTGAAGGCTGCAGACAGGTCAAAAAGTACGAGTAGTGCTGTGTCCTTTGTCTGTGATGCTGTGGAAGTCATCTAGGATGTGAAGATTAGCAATCTCAGTGATGTGTCCAGGCCGAAAGCCAGATTGAAAGGGGTTGACTAGGTTGTTTGTGATGATGTGTTGTTGCAGCTTGGTAGTTACAAAGCGTTCCATGATTCTGGTGAGATTTGGTAATATAGTAATGGGGTGGTAGTTTTCAGCGAGTGTAGGGTCGAGAGATAGTTTTTTGAGGAGGGGTGAGATTTTAGTGCTGTTGGGATGGTGCCATGTGAGAGACAGGAGTTGATGACGTGGTGCGAGTGAAAAGCTAGGGTGTTGATGCAATTGGATGCAGGTTGAGTTGGGCATGCATCATCCAGGAAGTGTGCAGGTTTTGATTTGGTAATGAGGGTGATGAGGGTGTCAGTGTCGATGGGGTGGAAGGGAGTGGGAAATGTGAGTCTGAGAGCTGAAAGGAGGGCTGTCCTGATGTTGTGTATTTTGGAGTTGAAGTAGTTCATGAGGGAATTGCATACTGCAATTGATGGGGTGCAGAAGGTCTAGATGGTGGTTTAGAGAGGGACTTAACGATGTTGAATAGTTTCTGGAAATAATTCCACAGGGAGCACAGCATTATATTTCTAAGCGCATTTCCCTATGGCTCATTAACAGTATGCTTTCTACACAGAATACAACATTTCATTTTCATAATATCAAACCATTAAATATAATTCTGGAAACGTCTCACCTAATTTCTCTGCAGTATTCTGCCCCAGGGCTTCACCAGGAATGTAAATCTGTTTTCCTCAATCCGACAGGGATTGTAATTGTAATTCGGTATTCATAACGTGCCTAATACCCAGAGGTTTCTAAGCGTGGACCAGGGGATCTAACCTTTGTTGCTCCAAGTCATCTTGCTTCCAAGGGGAGCGTGTTGCCCCAGAGCTATCCTCAGGGCCCGATCTTCAGTTGCAGGGATCAATCATGCTGAAGAAATCAGCTGGTGAAT
Source organism: Ambystoma mexicanum (assembly GCF_040938575.1). Lineage (NCBI taxonomy): Eukaryota > Metazoa > Chordata > Amphibia > Caudata > Ambystomatidae > Ambystoma > Ambystoma mexicanum. Next base: position 515,409,252 of record NC_090941.1, read on the forward strand.
GAAGGTGTTGCTGCAAGGAAAGCAGCAGTGCGCCCCACTCCTGACACCCACATTTGCCTGTTCTGTGACCATGACATGCTTAGTCCAACTGGATCTTAACTGCAATGAGGTCCCATCTGATGGTGCCTGTGATGCTGGAAATGCATTGGAGGGACAGGGCCTCCCTGTCCTTGTCCTGTAGTACCTTATCGTGTGTGTTATGTATTGTTTTCTCCACAGGAGTCCAGTTGGTACCCCTGGCAGTGTAGCTCTGCCTCTTTTTTGGTTGTCGTGGACAGAGACCCTTGGGATACCCTTATGGCACCCATGGGTGGGGGTACAACCCTGTGCCCCTAGTGTATGTTTTGGGCACCTGTGTGTTACCCAGAGAGCAGGGTATCGGCTGGTGGCAGTTTCATGCTGATATGACAGGAGCTCTGAGTATCCTCCATTTTGGGATACGCAGGCCCTGCATAGGAATCAGTGGATTCCTGATAGAAAGCAAGATGGCCCCTGGGGCCTCTTGATTTATGTTGCCTGTTACCTTGTTTTCCCAATGTCCTGGGAAACCCTGACTCTGTCCCTTCCCCTGACTGGCTGTTAGGTGGAAGAACAACATATGATACTGTGGGGATGTCCAGGCCAGACTTGCAGGAGCCTTCCCAGTGACTGTATGTTGTGGGTACCCCCTGGGGGTGAGACCTGTGTTAATAGAGTGTGTGACCAATATGCATTCTATGTCATGGGTGTCTGGTTTCTGCATGTGTGACACAATTAATGAGACAATTATGCCTGAAACTAACTGACCTGAATGCAGTATGGTGTGCTGAAAGGCTGTGTGGTTGCCCAATCCCCATTCCTTGTTAAGGGTGTCTGGGTGGAAGTGATGGCCTGAATGCTTGTGAGCCTGATTGTCTGCCTGCCTGCATAAATGCCCTTCTGTGTGATTGGCTGACTGAGCCTGGCCCAGCCAGAGAGAATGAGGGTCAGATGTGTATATCTGGGGACCTCTCACTTCCAATTTGTTCAGAAGCTGAAGTTGAAACTTGAAGCTGCTTTTCAAGCCCCAGCTGGAGGAGAAGATCGCTGCTGCATTCCTTCGACAATCCAAGAGCTGTTGAGTCTGTCGAAGACTGATCCAAGAGAGCACCTGGCTAGGAGACCTGTCCCCGAGCTACGAGGGACCATCGTGCAAAACTGCTGTTCTGCATCAAGGAACTCTGGAATCCAGTCGCGAAAGGCTGTCGACCGAAGAAGGGGTCTGCCGAGAATCCTGAAGAAAGCGCCCAGACATTGAGGCCATCGAAGTCTATTGATGTCGACCGGGGTTCGGAAGATTTCCATGACTGCTGGAAGCCAAGTAGAAGCATGTTGCCCAGAAGCAGGGACACCTTGACAAAGTGCTGCTTGACACCTTGAGCAGAGACAGCTCAACCTGCCTAAGAACATTTTGACAGAGGGCTCCCTTGCCATCACGTCACCCACTTTGTCCCACCGGAGAAAGTCGGGGTCACCGGCTATCGAAGAAAGTCTGCCGGTGGTTGCCTGCCACCAGAAGCTGACAAAGACGTCCCTAGAACACTGACAGAGTGAAGATCTGAGGTCCAGCCTGTGGTCGAGTCCCGGTCACCTGAGCTATCCCGGGGTATGTGTTGCAGCACCGACAGGCCAGAGGACCACCGCACGTGACTTCTGACACCCTCAACCAGGCCTGCATCCATCATTGAATCTTATTTGCAGCACCAAACACTTTGTATTGAGATTTACTGTATGCCTCATGTTCCCGGGACTTCCACGATGGATCATCAAAGAGCACCCCAAAGGTCAAAGATTCAGCATCATGACAAGTGTTACATTTTTCCTCAAGGTTCTTGAAACCCAGGGGCTCCTGCTTGAAAGGGAGTACCCTCTCAAACGATTCCATTGACAAACCTTTGAAGAAACTCCTCCACTTCAGGTACATTGGGGTGGTTGAACTTTTGAACCAAGAAGCAAGGCTTATTGAACATTTATGAACTGGGCTTGTTAACTCTATTATTACAGGTCGCCAAGGTGGGGGGATCCTCACACAGAATAGTATATCTATAGCCAAAGAAAGCATTCTGCCACTGTTTAACCTTAACCCGCCTTCCTTCCTTATTGTCTATGTTGATACACCTTACTGAATGATTTGTATGCTCTATTATAACTGCCAGCAGTTGATGCATTTTAAAGGAATCTAAAGTCTAAGTGTGGAACCACATATAACTATATATATTTGCCATTATAGAATTACCAGAGTACAACGTGTGTTATTGAATTGTGTATATACCTCTGGGCCTTATTTGTATATAAAGAACTGTGTTGGCACATAACATAATGTGTGGACATTCCTTTGTGGGGCTTGGAGACTTACTGTATTTAAGAACCAGCCCGCATCATCTCCTGAGAGCCTAAATCTTGGTTGCTCGTCCATAGCTACCATATAAAGAACCAAGGCTGGGATGCTCTGTGCTTCTACTCTGCCATTTAGAGGGCAGAAATACAGATACCCTCCTCCAGTCTTTACAGTGCCAATTGTGGGAATATACTTTTTTGTATTCCCTCCTGTGTTCAGAAAATAACTTTAAAGCACAAAATGAAACACCTGGAACAGAATTTGTCTTAATCTCAGATACACAGGTAATTATATAGCTACAGCTATTTCCACATGGTCGTACAATTTACCATTGGAACCACCTGCCCTCTCATTATCTATCTTTGTCTGATCTCCCCCATTCAAAGGAGATCCTTTATACATTTTACAGCCAGTGTAGTCCTTGAAAAGATCTTTGACCCAGGCTAAATTTCCATTCCAGCCAGGGCGTCCATGTACTCTTTTGCAGCTGTCCCTAGGCTATACAATATACTAAAATGTGTTCTGTAAGCAAAAGTGGGCAGCTGAATCCATACATAGTCATTCATTTAAATTTCAAGCTCAGGATTTCTAAAGCAAGATATGTTCACAGTTTTTGGTTTAAGAGAACCTATGTTAAAACCGGCTTCCGAAGCCTAAAATATTCAATACATTGCTCAAAGGACGGTGGCCCCTCGGGCTGTTCATTGGGTGGAATGTAGCCCAGGCTTGGGCTTTTGACTGTCCGGCTGGACATTGACATTTTGATTTTGCTAATAACTGTGGAACATTTACAAGTGGCTATACCCTAGCATTGGGGGGAGGGATGTCGCACAGTCGGCCAATCAGCCCTGTGGCGCTGTTGACGGGGACGTACACAATAGATTATATGTAAGGTTCGGACCATGACCAAAATGTTGAACTAACAGGAATGATGAATTTGCTACACGGGTTGTGAGATAAGGGGTCCACCTGCTTCCAATAGGCCAAGCAGGCAAGGACGGCGGGGCTGGCCCCTCAGGTTGCCCATTGGTTGGAATTTTAGCCAATGCTTGGGCGTTTAGGCTGTGCTGGACATTGGATTTTCTGCAATTAACCCTGGGACAGCTCACACAGCTAGTGGGCCAATCAGGCTGCTGGTGGGTTAGAGGGGCTGCTAGGCTCAAGGTCATGGTAACCGATGATGCACAATGTCAAAGACCAGTGGGTCCCCATCAAAATTATTGTGTGGAATTTTGTCTGTAATAAAATGCATCCTGTTTACTTCCAAAAATGTGTGTCACATTGTTCGTATGAATACAATGTGTGTTTTATGTTATGGAAACATGGTCATCTACGAGTGCACCCCTAAGTAACAAGCCCAGTTGCCTTTTATTTACCTTTTTGTAATAGTGTTTAATAGTGTAGATAAGTGTATTTGCCACAATGATGGTGACAGTTGCTTAGTTGACTGATTTGTGACTAATTTCACAGACTGGCACTTTATCTTATTTACATCACCCAGAGGAAGTGTGTACTGCATTATACTTTTGAATTACCCTTTGCTAGGCAGAATTGGGGAAATTGCACTGGAGTGCCTTGTGATCCTGGGCATAACCGTTCTGATGATGTGAGTTCACTATCAGTGGCCCTCATTACGACCCTGGCGGTAAGGAACGGCCATTACCGGCATGGCGCAATTAACGTGTCCGTGCTGGCCAGAGACCGCTAAAAGCAACACATTACGACTTCTCGGGCACGAGCATTGCGCCATGCCCGTAATGTAATCACTGCCATGCCGCTAAAGGCCGTAAAACCCCACTTACCAGCATCGTATGCCATGCAAATAGCACCTCCGCCACCCTAGCCATCGATATTACCGGTCACCGCTAATAGCGGTGACCGAAAATAGCGGGAACCGCTATTAGCGGCGACCGCAAATAAGCGGATCCGGAAGTTGCGTCACCGCACAGGAACGGGAAAGAGCACGGCAGCCATCTTTAAAAAGACAATCCATTGCCATCCTCTGCAACCAGTGGACACCTGACACCCACAACCTCCACAAACCTTCTCCAACACTCATTCCACATCACAATGCCTGAAGTTTTGAAAAAGACCAGAGATCGGCTGCGGCAGGAGCGCTTTTCTAGGGAGGAGTTAAATATGTTGGCTGAAACCCTACAAGAGCATGCTGATGTAGTCTTTTCAACGGAGATGACCAGACCGGCGCTGATGAGAAAGAAGGCCATATGGGCCATGGTAGCCCAGAGGGTCAGTGCAGTCGGCACAACACCCCGCAATTCCAGACAATGCAGAAAAAGGTGGGACGATCTACGTCTCCGCATCAGGAGTATACTGGCGTCCAATAGGAATCTGGGCATGGCGACTGGCGGAGGAGCTGAGTCGCCCATCAAACTGCAGCCGTGGGAGGAGATATGTGCCGCAACCATAGGCACAGAGAGCATAGAGGGGGTCGGAGATATGGAGAGAGGAGCCCCGACATCAGGCGACGCAGGTAGGTGCCTTAAATCCAGCTATGCAAAACTCAACACAATGAAGTCCAGATGTTTGTGAAGTGCAATGATGCCTAACAGAGTCCACACGACACATCAGCACAAGACTGCCTACAGGCAGTGCTGACCTCCACCTTGTACACATGCATTATGCAAACCCTTTCTGTAGCCACCCACATGCCTCCATGCTTCTACCACCTAAGAGGGAGACAACCTGTATGTCACTGCCTCCAATGTGTACCATCTAGTAATCAAAATGAATGCAGCCATCACAATGCCTGCTCAATGTCCGCAGACCCATCACTAACCCTTTCCCTCCTTTGGTCCACCACAGGCTCTCATTCGGACAGTGCCGATGAGGACACAGGCACTACACCTGCCAAGAAGCCCAGGCCCGAAGACCCAAAACACCATCCCTCCACCTCTGGTGCAAAAAGCAAACCCCCACAGCAGCCAAAATCCCACAGCACATCACAGGCCACGGCACTGATGTGCAGCAAGTCAAGCACTTCGGCACCACCGACTACAACCATCCGCGCAGTGGTGTCTACTGAAGGCACTGGGTCCGCAGGAAGCAGCACCATTGGTGACACTGCCACCACCGCAGCTAGCTCAGACAATGATGAAGGGGATGTCGATGTTATCGTGGGTCCCCCCACTGGCCCCTTTCATTCCCCCTACCTGTCCCCGTGCAGCCAGCATGACAATGGCATACAGGAGCAATCTCCTGAAAATACCTGGCCGGCCACTCCATGCCCAGTGGCAGATGTGCAGGAGGGGAGCAGCACAATGGACACACTAGAGCCATCATCAACAGGCCGCAAAACCCAGGAGTCGATGCATGAAATGATCACGCGGCAACAACAGCTAAGCTCCCTCTTAACACAGCATGTCGCAGAATGCGTCAGCGCAAGGGGGGAAATGCGCGAATGTGCTGAAACTGTAAAGGCTGCCATAGAGTCCTCCTCTAAGGACATTTGTGCTGAATTGGCCACGGCCACAGTGCGGCACGTACTTTCTGAGCTTGTCCAGACAATGAGGGACATGCGTCCCTGTGAGCAGCCCAGTTCCTCCTCGGCTGCCAGTTCTACCCGAACCAGCCCCGTCCGCAGATCGGGCAGTAACCTGCGGCGTACAGACAGGGGTGCACCGGGTGCCGGGAGAGGGGGGTGCCAATAGAGGCGGCCACGTGGACCGATGCCACATGATGCACTTGAGAACAGACATCCACACCATGTTATGGGGAGATGAGGGGGGAAGGGGGAGTGGGTGTCTTGGGGAGTTGAGGGGGGAGGGGGAAGGGGGGAGTGGGTGTGTTGGGGAGTTGAGGGGGGAGAGGGGAGTGGGTGTGTTGGGGAGTTGAGGGGGGAGGGGGAGTGGGTGTGTTGGGGAGGGGGGAGTGGGTGTGTTCACTTATATTTACTATTTCAATACACATTTTGGTTATGCACGAATCACTTGTGTGGACATTCCTCATTGCGTACGTGTGTTTAATTGGTGAACAGTGTACAGTGTGCATGTCCCAGACACAACCAGTGCCCCAAGTGCCATCTCCATGTGACACTCCCCATACTTGTGTGCTAGTAGATTATTTTGATCAGAGTCCGACACATGTCACGTCCCTCCTGTGCATCGCGTACTTCCTGGGGTGCTGTACCATCCCCACCCTCCTCATCTTCTTCGTCAGGTGGTTGCTGCTCTGTGTCAGGGGGCAGGGGCACATTCCGTCTGATGCACATATTGTTTAGCATCACACATGCCATGACAATCTTTGCCACTTTCTCATGGCGGTACAGGAGTGACCCACCAGACCTGCTGAGGCTGCGAAACCGTGCCTTCCAGAGGGCAAATGTCTGCTCAAAAACCACACGGGTTCATGTATGGCCACGATTATAGTCCTCCTCTAGCCTGTTCTGTGGGTTCCGGACTGGGGTAAGGAGACACCGCTTCAAAGGATAGCCTGCATCACCTGCATGTGGGCAACAATGTATGTGTAAGTTAACTCATCATGTTTAACCTTATTGAGTGATACCATGGCATGCATTTGTTTCTAAATCTCAAGCCCATTTCCATGCATGGATGGAGTCACACGATGTGAGTGCTATGTGTGTATTCCTCATATGGACTGTTTGGCATACCATCGACTAGTGTGCGCTGGGGGGTCCAGTTACTTGTGATTGCACATGCACTGTGTTAGTCTGCAAGAGCAGCCGTGCCCATCTGTACAGCGCTGCTGGAGCAGTCGCTGTGAAGCACTCCCTGTGCTTCTTTAGGTGAGCCCCTCACCCACGAGTGCGCAGTGAATCTCCCCAGGCACCCGAAGCCCACTGCCTGCACCACGCCGCCGAAAGAGCCTCCCAAAATGGCCGCCGCCATTGTTGTTTACTGCGTTACCTAGCAACGCGTCTTGTTCTTCTGCATGCCAGCCCGCCGGCAGGCGGAAGCCGGCCCAATCGAGGAAGGCCCAGAGAGCAAGGCCCTTCCTGTTTGCCCCTGTTCGCCTCTGGAGTCACGCAGCCGGCCCTCCCTGGACTCCAAGGCTACGTGACAAGAACACTTCACACCAAGACTGCTCTGCATTGCCCCCAGACTCTGAATTGCGTAAATCACTATATGATTCTATCTTGTAAGTCACTCCTTGTACCAGTACCTTTGCCTACATCTGCACATGTCGCAATGCAATGCTAAAATCTCATATTCATGATTCAAAATGCCTCATTACGTATTTGTAGACAGTGAATGCTTTTTGCACATTTCTGCCATCTGATATCCTCTAGGCAGCTAGCGCCTCGCACTACCAGAACCACCGCTGCTCAATCCCGCCTCCCTGCACGTGCACAACAGACTACTCCAGCATGTTACCAGGGCTGCACCACCAGATAACACTCTACTACTCATAGGCACACTCCTCGCCATCACAATATATGGCCGACATTATCTACACTCTTGCTTACCTAGCTCCAGCATCATGACGCCGTCCAACACAAACTCCACACCCTCTCACTCTAGTCCCGACACCATGCATCCTCACACCTCTATACCTGATAGCTGCACCAGACTGTGCAGACTGAGGACGCGCACGCTACCTAGGTCCTTCTCTTCGCAACACATTCCAACATCACACAGAAACTATAGACTAGGTTCCCGCACATCCGTCTCTCACAACCTTATGGCCAGGATTCCTCACGTCTTCACACCGTGTTCTAGCTTCACGCCCACTCCTAAATCATCCATCCCATCCAACTTCAAGCAGAAAAAACAATCAAAACAGCAGCCTCCTAACAGAAGTCAGGTAGCGCCAATACTCAAATGCGCATTACTTAACACACGATCGCTCACTGCCCATGCCTTAGAAATCAATGAGCTCATCTCCAGTCTCGACCTAGACCTGCTAGCCATCATAGAGACCGGCTACATGAAGCTTCAGGCCCCGCCATTACTTTAGCTGTGCCAGAAGGCTACTCCATCCTTAGGCAAGGCAGACCAACAAAATCAGGGGGGGGGGTTGCCCTAATCTATAAAGACATCCATCATATCAGACCCACACCCCGCACATGGGAAGGGAATGCAGACATACTATCGGCCAAACTACCCCTCTCTCACAACAACACCATTAACATCCAGGTCATCTACCGGCCCCCAGGACTCCCAGCTGATTTTCAAGGGCAAATCACGCACTTTCTCAGCGAAAACTTTAAAAAATCCACCAAAACCTTGCTCCTAGGTGATCTTAATCTAGGCTATAACGATCCCAAGGACAAAACAGCAATCTCCTTCCTTAAGGACCTCTCCAACGTAGACTACACACAGAAAATCGTGTCACCCACCCACACCAAAGGCAGAACTCTAGATTGGCTGGCCGACCATAACTGCAGCTCCTCTATCACATCCAATACATTCCTCCCCTGGACAGATCACAGCTGCATACAATTCTCTATCCCCACTATACCTACCAAAAAAACACTAGTACATAAATCTGCCACCTTAGCCAGAAGCTCCAAAAAATGAACTGCAGACAATTTACGCCCCCTTCTCAACACCCCATGCCTCGCCCCACCTTTCCCACAAGATCCTAACATCCTAGCAGACATCCTCAAGGATACGCTCACCAATGCTATAAATTCCATTGCTCCTCTAGAAGAAAAAAAAGAAAAAAAGTCTTTCCATTCCAACGCATGGTTCACAGAGGACCTCCAAGCTCTGCGTAACAACAAGCACCAAGCACTTAAAAATTGGCAGGCCAACCCATGCGACATCACCAAAGACTTATTCAAAGACACCGCAAAAAAATACAAAACCGCCATCTTCAATGCCAAATCTGAGTCAAACAACCGTAGAATATCAGACTCGAAGTCCCACTCAAGAGAACTCTCCTCCATCTTTAAAGAGCTCACAGTGCCTCCCACTTCCACTGACGAAATCATAAAGGATGAAGGCTGGTGCAACAGTATCCAAGCCGCCATGCTCAACAAAATAGACCTCCTACAAAACAAAATCCGTGACCATTACAATACCCTGCCGAAACAGAGTCGGCACTCAGATTCTCAATCGTCTAGCAAAACCATTAACATCCCCAAATTTGCCTTTAACGAAGTTTCAGAACTAGAAGTCCTGGACATTCTGAAACATTTGAAACCATCGACTTGCAAAGCCGATACATGCCCTCCAAAGTTAATCAAGGACTGCGCTGAACCACTTGCCCCACTCATTACCGCATTCATTAATGCTTCTTCAAGAACTGCTCTGTCCCAGACAGTCTTAAAGAAGCCTGGGTGCGCCCACTTCTAAAAAAGCCCACTCTCGACCCCATGGTGCCTAACAACTACAGACCTATAACAACAGTCCCTTTCCTTCTTTAGATTTTAGATAAAGTGGCACACAGCCAAATCCAACTATACCTTGAAACTAACTCCATCCTAGGTACCAGACAGTCAGGCTTCCGCAAAGGTCATGGAACAGAGACTGCTCTGCTGGACCTTAAAAACCAAATAACCAAGATACTGGACACAGGTAAACCCGCCGTTTTACTTCTCCTTGACCTCTCAGCGGCATTCGACCTAGTTGACCACAAGACCCTCACTTCACACCTCTCCCACTCTGCACACTTCTCTGACCAAGCCACCTCCTGGATAACATCATTTCTTGAAGGGAGGGCCATGAAAGTCTTTTCTAACACTTCTAACGCAACACCATCCATAATACACTGCGGTGTCCCTCAAGGCTCTTGTACAGCACCTACCCTATACAACCTATTCACTAAGCCCCTTTTCGATAAACTGGATGCACTTGGGATTGCATACACCAACTACGCAGACGACACCCAAGTGCTCCTCCCACTAACTGGCACATACCACAAAGACCCTCTGGCTCTAAAACATAGATACGCCACCATTCAAGCCTGGATGGCCACTAACGGCCTATGTCTTAACGGGGATAAGACTGAAATCCTTATCCTCGGCCAAAAATCCACACTGGCCAGGCTAGATAGTCGCTATGCCAATTTCAACATTGACAACTGCACTATCCCAGTCCTATCTTCTGTGAAAATGCTAGGGTTCTACATTGATGCAACCTTGTCTATGGACAAACAAGTTAGTGCCATTGTCTCCGCATCTGCACTAAGCACTAAATTCATCAACGCCATCAAACCATTCCTCTCCAAAGAAAACTGTCTATCAATAGCAAGAGCTACCATAGGCGCTAAACTTGACTATTGTAACGCACTCCTAGCTGGCACCTCTGAAAAAAACCTAAACAAACTTCAGGTCACTCAAAATAATGCTCTAAGAGCAGCCTTAAGCATCTCCAAAAGGGACCACATCTCACTTGCAAGACAATCTGTTCACTGGCTCCCTGTCAAAGTACGCATCACCTTCAAGGTACTGATTACTACCCACAAATGTATCCACCACACTGCACCATCATATCTCTCAGACACTATTCTCAGACCGACCTGATCCAGTCCTACCAGACTGTGCTACACTAACCAACTCACTGTACCACGCATCAATAAGACTACAGCAGGAGGGCAGGGTTTCCCCTGCATAGCACCCAAACTCTGGAACAATCTCCCCCACGCTCTAAGAGCAGAAGGCTCCCTCACAGCATTCAGAAAAAAACGCAAAACCTCTCTCTTTAACTAAATTTCTTCTACCTACAGCCAAACAGGCACACATTGCTAAATATTGTTATTGTCTAAACCTGTATGCTTGTATGCCTCTATGTTGTAACCAAGTCGCGCTATTCCTGTAACCAGCGCTATTTCTGTAACCAGCGCCACGATGCCTCAGGGCTGACTCTGTGCGCTTAACAAATATGAATAAATAAATAAATAAATAGTCCTTGACGGTATTTTCTGTGATCTTGCAGATGTCCACTAATTTGTATGCTTTCATCCTGGCAATGGTGATGTCAGCCTCATGATGCTATCACTACGCACAACAAATGGTGTCATGTAATGTAGTTGGGCATCTGTGTCAGTGTAGTGGTGTATTGATGTGTCTGACCCTCATGTGACTCCTGTATGCGCAGTGATGGGGGACTGGCCTTTCAGTTCATGGGCCCTCATTACGACCCAGGCGGTAAGGGGTTTACGCCGGCGTAAACTTCGCTGACCCTTACCGCCTGAGTACGAGTTCCCGTAGCGCCATGGTGATTTTAACGCCTGCTTTTTGCAGGCGTTAAAATCCATGGCGCTAAGGGACCTTGTTGTTAATTACGCCACCGTAATTTACGGTGGCGTAATTAACGCCTTCCCCACTCCTATTATGCCCTATGGGGCAAAAATGGGAATGGGGAAGGGTAAATGGGGATTGGGGACTTACCGCCCCGCCAAGGTCGGAATGGGGCGGTAAGTCCGCCAACCACCATGGCGGAGTTGGCAACTTAGCGCCATGGACCATGGTGCTAATAGCACCATGGTTCTCCGCCAAGGTCGTAATGAGGGCCATGGTGTTTTGTGGTGTGTATTGGCTATAGTCGTTGCTTGTAGCTGCATTTTGTTGAGGGAGATGCAGTCTGATTTCGTATAGTGCACATGCAGATGTCTGTGGGATGGTTGGAACACCGCTTCATTCGCATGGTAGGGCTGCTTACATCTTGCATTATGTGGTCAGGTTTCAAGTCCAGTCTGGGCTGCTTTTGGGGTATGAGCTTGCTCCATTTTCTCTAGCACTCGCAGCTAGGTGAAGTATGCATCTCTCCCTCCCCCATCTCAGCCAGGTGAAGTATGCATGTATGCCTCAATCACCTACCCACATCACATTTCCATGAGCCTAACATGTGACTCACCGAGTAGCCAGGATCTCTGCCCTACATGTCGCTCCATGTAGCGTTGAATCGTGAAGTTCCGCAGGACCATTGAATCATGGGTTGATCTGGGGAATAGGGCACAAAATTGTGTGATGATGTAGTTCGAGTCACATACCATTTGCACGTTGATTGAGTGGTATAGTTTACGGTTGCGGTAAGCTATCTCCATGGCATGTGGAGCTACAAATTCAACATGGGTGCAGTTAATGGCGCCAATGCAACCAGGTATGCCGGCTAGTGAATGCAAACCAACTTTGGTGTTTGAGATCTCCTGGGCAGAGCGTGGTAAGGAAATGTGTTTGTCTGTGTGCTTGAGGAGGGAATCAGGCACTTGGTTCAGCGTTTGTGAGGGTAATGGTTGTGAAATGCCATGCAGTTGCCCGACTGTGTGTTGGTAGGTGCCTGTGGCCAGGAAGTGGAGCACAAACACTACCTTCAGTAGGGGTGGGATGGTGGTGCATGTTTCAATGAGGCTGACTATGTCGTCATGTATCATTTCCACAATGGTGGTGATGGTGTCCCGGTCCAGGGGGGACAGGGTGTGGATCTGGTCAGCGGTTAGGTTGAATGGACTGGCACAGATGCGTTGAATTGGGGGGTGCCTGCGTGGTGGCACTGGCTGTGCTGGTGGGGCATGCTGGCCCTGCCTTGCCCTCCTTCTCCTCCTGTGTCTCCTCTGTGCCGTCTGTTGTTGTACTTCTTGTAGTTGTTGTTGTGGCACTTCCACTGCAATCAGGTCCTGCAGCCCCAGCATTGCTAGTGGTGTTGGAATCATTGTGGAGTGTAACTGTGTGTGGGAAGGGGTGGGGTGTGCTCCTTTTGTGCTTGCCCAGTCTGTATTGACTCCACCTGTGCTGCTTGTGTGCACCTGTTGCAGCTGGGAACACTGCACATGGCCATTTACGGTTGGTCCGCGATGGCGTTATTAACGCCATGGCGGTAAGGTACTTTATTGCCTTCACAGGGGCGTTATTTCCATGTCCGCGTGACTCGTAATGTTCACGCCTTAGCGCCATGGTGGTATTTCCGGCATAGGAGTCGCGTGCCCGCGCCCTTGGCGCTTTTAACGGCACCGTTGATTACGGTGCCGCTATTAGCTCTATCTCGGGTCATAATCTGCCCTAGTGGTAAGCGATGCCGGTAATCCTTTACCGGCATCGTTTTTCACTTACCGCCAGGGTTGTAATGAGGGCCAGTGTCACTTTAATCACAATTTAGAACAATTAATGTATGAAGTGATGGTGCAAACACAATTATCTGGACTTACAAATAACTCAAAAATCTGTCTCCCCAGTGCCTTATTAATTTTCAGAAATTAGCATTATTTTCAGCCCAGCCCCACCAATAACATTTGTGCTTGAGTCCAAGGCAATTAATCACCTTTTTTGGAGATGAGGCAGCAAAGGCTATAAAATACAAAAATACAAAATAATCTTTGATGTAATGCAAGGTACCTTGGACCCATTTTTGGTGCTATTGGTCTGATTCCTCTTTCTCATAGGGGTATTTTGCAAGAGTACAATACGAGTGTACCAGACTGTCCATTTTGGAATGATACCAATCAATCAGAAAATAATGTACAAGGTTTTCTAGGTTTTTGATAATGTGCTTTGCTCAGTAATAGTAACGTTATTATTCTTAGAATGTATGCTTAGGCCTCCTGTAATTTCAGCACCGTTCTTTTTTCCTTAATTGGAATGGGGGCAACGGATCTATCTTGAGGCCCGACCTGGAGGTTAATCAGGCAAACAAATGCTGCAATTACCTCCATGGAGTCATATGGAACACCATGGAATGGGGATTTACCAGTGTTTCCACCGCTTGTAATATCCCAGTAACACTGAGATATTAGGCACCGGAAATGGTAGGGGCAGTTTGCCGGTATCGCGTCAGAATTACCGGCGGGATACAGCCAAACTTGTAATGACCCCAATTTTAGTACAATTAAATTCATGTTATAGCTATTTGTGCGGACAAAACAATACATTTTAGCCATCGAAATGTCTCTCTGTCTTGGAAAGGTGCACACATAGGTCAAAACAAATGATCTGTTTAACCTGTGAGTGCCATGGCAATGTGTTACTTTGCAAGCAGGCCACTGATTGGTTTCTAGTGATACTGAAATTGTGAATTTGTTAGAGTAAGCACAATCACTAGAAAATAACAAACACAACCTGGTTCTCTTTCCATCGAAATGTGTGACGGAACCCTTGCACGCATGCAGAGCCCATCCACCGCCTCGCCAGCTCCACTCATTGTATGTCTAGGAATGTCTTTCCTTCTTTAAAAGGGTGGCATAAACATTTAGCCAATGGATACACATCATTCTAATAATTTGTATGTACACAGAAAAAGTGCTTCCTTCTGCATATTCCCCTAGGAACCTTGATGAGAGCACACCTGACTGTCACACAGACCATCAGGGCATGAGCATTGCTCAGGGGCAAAGCAGAGCAACACAGGTTCGAATCCAGGCCCTGTGATTAGAGACTGGTCTCCGATATTAAGTATGTTATAAAAGACTAATTAGTTTATTTATTGTATTCATTTATTTGTTTATTTATATAGTGCACCTAACCCAGAGCTAAAAGTACATTTCAGAGAAATGGTTGATCATAAACTTTTCTTTTCTGCCATTGATTTAAAGCTGCTTCTTTTTTTAAGGGAAATACCAATACAATTACTCACCACAAACAGCACTCATTTAAAGAGATCTATGACCTATCTTTCGGTCCTGAGAATGTTATAATATATGTTGCTCGGTGGATGTAAAGTGTATAAAGAATGGCTCCATACTCATCCTGTGGGTTCTTGCATTGAATTGTGCAGCACGGTGCTGCAGGGGCCCTCTATTGCCATATTCCAGTATGTAACATTGTGTTGTTGGTGCAGTGTAAACCTGGCCCATGTGTTGATAACGAAGACATAGAAAGTGGTGCATGGATGCATTAAATATATCAAAATAAATAATTCTCCAGTTTGGCAAATCTCTCAAAACGTGGCTTTTTCAACAGCAGCTGACCTTGAACTAATCCCAATGGACGCACAGAACTCAACTCACAGTACTGCGCTACTGTTAAAAGATGACAGAAGGCTGGCTTCCTAACCCTTGTGCAGCACTCTCGAGCGAAATCTGTGCTATGAACAATACAATTTAAATAAAATAAATGCCTTAGACGTATACTATGTGGGTAATTCAGAAACTGTGCCCTTGAGAAGATGCAATAATGAAACTGCTCATGGCATTCTGCAACCAGCCGGATCTACCATCAGGTTCCCTTAAGAACAGAAAAATACCTTTGCTCTGTATTGGGCATGACGGTGAGCGCCAATTCTGCATACCCCGAGCTGCCATGCATATCTGCACGACAGGCAAATGCATGACAGCAGTTTATGGATTTGCCCACGGAAACTGCTTAATTTTTAAGAAAATAAGTGCCAGGGCCCAAATATTTTCTAGCACACTTGTGACACTCTGGGTGGGCAGTTCCCCACCATTGCTTCCGCTACCCACAGGCTGCTCCAAACAGTGCCTACGCATTTGGGGACAAACTACAGCTCGCACCTGCTCATTGTGGTTGATGGATGCTCTGGCTATCATTACTGCATAATCAATCTGAGTCTGAGACAATAAGTGCCAGAGCTCAGAAATAAGTGCCGCGGCAGAGCCCTGGCAAACACCCCCATAATTTAAGCACTGTCGGTCCCAGGAAGGCAGAGGGCTGACTTTATCCCTCCAATCTCATGGGTGCTATGTGTGCACAATAGGAGACAGACTTCGACCCTGCCATCTCAAATTCTGTTTTTACATTTCTACTCCTTGGAAAAATGTATTCGAAAAAAACGACAAGGGTTGCAGGGCCTGCTTTGTGCACTCCGCCTGCACTAGGGCAGACTTGGCTTATGGGCAGGGTGCCATAGGGCGAGTGCTTCCCAGAGCCCATACCTTTGTAAATCATGTCCCACACTAAGGCAACATCTGCACCTCTTGTGCACTGCATGTCCAAAGCCTTTGTGTATGCAGGGTTCAACTTTGGGAATCAGCCTACATGCAAAATGCATTCCTTTTCCCGTCTTGCCAGCACCGTTGGCTCAAACAGAAGGAACTGCTTTCCCAAAGAGGCCCTATATTCAACACGTGGTCCTGGATGCCTACAGGAGATCATCAGAGCCTTCCGCTCTCTAATCCAAAAGCCACCCGACGACCCTGCATCCCTCCAACATGCACTACAGGGGCACACCTGCCCAATCAGCCTGCATGAACCATACAATCACTGATCACAACACGGGCTTCCCAACTCCATGAAAACCTCTGCAAGGTCTACCCGCCCCGCTACGCCCTGAGAGCGCAGCAGTTTCTAGTTGCAGCTTCAACCCCAACTCTCTCCAATGTTGCTGCAACTGTGGCTTGGGGGTCCTGCCACTGGGTCAGTGTGGGATCCTTTCGAGCTTTCATGAAATCGATCTGCCTTTGCGGCATCACCAAGCGTATGCACGACGACACCCCATGCCGATGATGACGTACCCAAAAATAAAGTGCCAGAATGTGTTGCACACAAAAGAAGCAGTGCACTTTCTGCCACCCTATATTTCCACACTCACTGCTATATACCAAAATCTGTAACAAGACACTATTTTGTGACACTGTGCATGTGGCGTTACCGTGTAGGCGCAACCGTGCCAAACATTTTCTTTTCTGAGCGGTGTTGTGCACAGTACACTTCGATGATGTTTACAAAATACGTATCTAGTAAGCAAGTAAGTGGATTCCTATATTAGAATCATAGCTGGGTGGCAAAGGAAGGTGGGAGTACTGCATAGCAAGGTGCCCAAGAGAGGATGTGACTGGAGGACTGTACAAGGATCCAGTCATCAGCGGGTGACAAGATGTTCTTTGAAGGAAAGTGTTAATTTGTTTCCTGTAATCTAACAGGGAGGAAGCTGTATTGATTTTTTCTGGGATATTTATTGTATTGTAAAAAACAAGGGGTGATGCCTCATGGAACATAGAAATAAGTTGAATCACTTCATTTCTGGGCTCCAGGCATAGCGAGGAAGAAAAAGGGTCAGTGTAAACCAATTAAGTCATAATGAAATCCCTATTCTTTATTTAGAAAAATACATATTATATAAAAACCATTCTAAAGGCTTATATGTGGCCCTGAATTCAAACCAGTCACAATGTCTACAAATAATTTAGTGCATGTGCCAAAAAGCATTTGCTCAATGTAATTTGTAAAGCAATTCATTCTTCAGTAGAATTCTGAAATACACAAAAAAGCATATTGAAAAACTCACAGAACATTTGATGCCTCATATCACTATTGTGCCTATAAACAATCCAGTGCAATGATAGAAAAAGTGTGGCAACTTTAAACTACACAGCAATAAGCGATATTTTGTAAACTTTTCACCATTAGGCAAGGTTCAAATGTGAATCATTTAAGTGGTGGTCTACTAAAGGTAATAAAGAGGAGTATAAAAGCTAGACAAACCCCTCTAACTTTAATTTAATAAATCTCGTTTATTGATAGTTTTGACAGCGATATCATCTAGGTCCAACCACAAGGGGGGAGCTGATGCCTGTCTTCCTCAGGACTTGAAATAATGGTAATTTGTTCGTGTTTTTGAGAAAGTTATTTGCAATTATATCCTTACTTGCTACTGTTCTTACCATCTCAGAATATATCTTGGTGATACAATTTGCAGTTCAGCTCCAGTGATTAGGCTGGGCATTTTTCTCCGTCTACGACTGCCTCTGCAGAATAAATCCTCAATTATCTTTCAGTAAAATGTATTTCTTCATTTGTCTCTGTTTCCGCAAATTGCGGGAGGAGAGGTAAACTCAATCTTCCTTCCATTATTTTCCAAAAGATGTCTCGTGAGATTGCTTTCCCCAAGCCCGTGGTCCATCCGTGAGTGTTCCTACTTCGTAACATTGGGGTGTGACAGTTGAACAGTCACCGCCACTCCACAATGTACTGAAGGCATGGGTAACACCATATTTAATGTATTGTACTTGTCATTTATGTAGCTCCTTTGACCATTATTATAGTCTCAATGTGCTGGTGGTGGGAACGGCCTGAGGGACCGAAGTCCAGTGTGTTGGAGAACACGGACTAAGATTACAATGCGTGTGTGCATTTGGACAAATAAGGCTCATCAGGGCCAGTCAGGCTCCGGTAGAGAGTAACCCATGAGGTCAGGCATGTGGATGGGTGCTAAGAGGAGTCAGGAGATGGTGTGAGTGCTGGGCTCTGGTTGGCACTGCCTGGCATACATCGCAGGCTGTCTTGAAGGTGATAAAGCCAGGGCAGCTCGTTGAGAATCGGGCTGTAGTTCTTAGGGCTCGTGATGGGGTGGGTTTATTAGCATGTCTCAAAGTCATGGTTGTTCAGAAACTCATGCTTTAGCAAGAAACATTAGGTTTCTGATTAGGCTTCAAGTCGGATTCTTTTCTTTTCAGATAACATTCTGAGGTCTGTATAGCAATTTATTTTCAAACTATTGGAATGCAGAGAATGCCAGTTAATTTTTCTGATTGGAGCTGCCATATTTCATTTGGTCAATATAATTGGCTCCTTCAGAAAGAAGACATGATCTTTTGCTCTTATCGATATTTAGCATGGACTGCTGAATTCCCCCCATATGTCTGATTTCAAGTTCTACAAGTATTCACTGAAACCTAAGTCAGACCTATGTTCCTGTTTCTATATTGGAATGCATCACAGATAAAGATGCCACAGCACCCGCACCATTGCACATAGCGCGCCCCTCACAGATGCCAGCCAGAGTGCAATGCAGTGTGTGTTTCCGTTGCAGTTTTAGAAAAAGTACTGTGCTGTGTGAACCCTGGCCCCTGGCTGGCTTGTGGCTAACTGAGTGACTGGCCCTCCCAATACCCAGACACCTGATTTCTCTGGGCTCCAACCACCCCCTTGCAGGAATCATTTCCCCTCCTCACAGTACCTGAGGCAGCCTCTTTCCCACAAGATCACCCATCACACCGGCGGTTCTATGTTCATTCATCAGCAGGTTTTTTTTCACCACACTTTTTGCCGGCTATTTTTTGCCGAAAAAATATGATGCATTTATTTTTTTTATTTGGAGGTCCCCCAATCCTCCCCCCCTCCCCTATTATGTATTCCCTATACACCACACCACCCTACCCCTTATATGCCCCCCACCACATATTTTTTAACGATTTTTGGCGATGAATAAACGTTGCACCTCCGCCACCACCAGACTAGCTGACGGACACATGCCACATCCTGTGTCGCCGACCCTCAAACACATGCTTCAAAGTAGCATGCGGCACCAGCATACTCCCAGAATCACTACAGCTGCCCTGAATAGACAGACACATGGGTGACAGCAGCCATGATGTTGAAATTGACAGCCTGCTTTGAAGACTTTTGTGTCGGTCTAACACTATGGCCTCATTACAAATCCGGCGGTAGTCGTGCCAGTTAAACCAGCAGGCTGCCGCCGGACATGTGTATTAATCCGGTGCCTGGCTTCACAGTAAAACAGGGGGATTACGACTCCGGTGTTCCAGGAAGTCAGGCACCGGAAAAATGTTAATCTTCATTCTCATTTGAGTCCCAATGGACTCGATGGGAATGGGGATGACGGGAGCACCGGCACTGTTAATAATGGTGCCGGTGCTTCCGTGAGTCTGCGAGCGGCTGGCGGGTGGGACGGCAGCCGCCTGCAGACTCGGAGTGTGCCGGTCCGGTAACAACGGTGCCGGTAGGCCTACCGGCACCGTTGTTACTGGACCAGCACACTCGTAAATGAGGCCCAATGGTATTGTTTTTGTATAATAAGTATGTCACGTTTGCAGCCCATTGCTAAAGTTCAAAGCAAGACATCCGCGGGCACCAGAAAGTAAATTACATGTTTTGTTGAATTTTCATCTGATTTTCTTGCATTAATTAAAGTCTACAGCCTGCTTTGAATTCATTTTTAACTATGCAGTATTACTGTGCCTAAAGTATCATGCCTAGCAATGCAGCATTTCATCTTTTATTTTCATAATTAAATACTGTCCTAATAGGCACAGCCAGCACGAAAGTGTCAGTTTACATTGTCAATACTGGCTCTATTGGTCACAGCCAACATGAGTGCGTTCGTTCCGTGGCAATACTTGCAAATATTGGTACAGTCATCTTGAAAGTGACTTCTTAGAGAGGCACAATATTGGCATACATTGTAAGTACATGGACCATGAAATGTTTGTACGTGGCAATGCGCACATGTAGAATGTGGGCACAGGCAACATAGACATATGTATTAAAGGGGCAGTGCTGGCATATATAGTGGGCACAGGGATCATGAAGATATGCTGCAAAATGTTTTCCGGGGACTGTTTGTGACCTGGCATCTATTGGATGCATTACTATATAGAGCCAATTGGAACTTTTCTGGCGTTTTACCCATTTTGTGCCACCAATATGCTCTAAAATGTAACATTTGCAGCCCATGTTTGAAAAATGTTCTCCTGGTTTTGGGGGATCCCTGCAAAGTTTGCTCACTCGTGCTCATTAGTGGCAAATACTGATCCCGCTCCAGTGAAACAGTTCACCAGTTGCCACTGCTATCCATAGCCCATTTGCTGTTTCCTGTTACTAGCCATGCAACCCAGTTGCTTTGTTGCTGTTCTGATATTCTCTGCAGCGCTATGTTTGCACTCACCAAATGCTGTACCAAAAATAAAAACAAGTTTCGCTAATGCCAACAGTTTGGGCTTTTGTGTATGAAATGCTATGATATGATATGGCATTTATAATGCACCTATACACAAGTGTTTCAAGGCGCGACATGGGAAAGGCACTTGCTGGGCACTGCCGTAGTGGTATTAGCTGAGTATTGATGATAGCAGGTGCAAAATGGTGCGAGTACCTGGGCATCTAATAGCAGTGCCTGGCGAATGCCTAATATGAATACACAAGCTAAAACTGTTGGCTTTGCCAATGCTTGTTTTTAACAGTGGCTGAAGGCAGACGTGGTTAAGGCATTTTTATTTACACCGTAGCAGGGTTTCAGTCATTAACTCTCATAGTGATTCTTCCTCCTCCTCCCGAGAAAAACACTGGCAGGCACTTTGAGTGCAAAGTTTAAGGGTAAGGGTTGATTAAAGTGAGCCGTAGAGTCCATGAGGATTAATTTTGGGCGGGTAGGGGCAGGAACTGGGTGGGAACTGGGTGGGAATGATCATATGGATTACCATGGCCATCGACAGTGAATGGGTGGTCAAATAACCAAACAACGCCTAGATATGCCTTTTCTCCCTATCTGTACTCTAATGCAATAATTTCAGCTTATAGGCAGCGGGAGAGCCACCTAATAGCCCAAACTATTTTAAAGAAGAAGTACATTAGTTGTGACCGCAATCAAGCAAATATATGCTTTTAGTTCGAATTTTCCACCAACTTGTTTTTTTGAGGTATCTTTGATGTATTCTAGAAGAGGAAAATAAAGAGTGTTCTGGGAACTTTTCACAGTAGTCACAGTCAGGTATATGTTTATGTCTAGTAGGCCCGCCAAAATCCAACAGGCAACTACAAACACATCACGGAGCAATTCTGAGCGCAAACGTCCCTAGCTCATGAATATTGCAAGACACGTAAACCGACAATAGATTTGTGCCCAAGATGTACAACTTAAATACTTGTGCCGGGTTTCCGCGTCATTCTCCATTAAGTTCTAATTATGGTTTACAACATCAGCGGCTTTGCGAATGGCAATGTACAAGTCACATCTATGCCAGGAGGAAGTGAAGCATGCAGTTAATAGATTGTCTCTAAAAATAGGGATGAAAACTATCTTGGAGAGCCACTGCATAATCATGATCCGCCACGGCGTGCTCGCGCAGCGGCTTCACAGGTGGTTCTTCAAAAGAGGAGCCCACCGGAAGATAAAATTGAGCTAAATATAGGTGTGCACCTTTGCAATTAAGCGTGTCATCAGGAGGAGGAAAGAGCGCCATACTGCTCATAATCTCGACTAAATGCTTTGTTGTGAGCAACTGTCAAGAACCCCGTCCACAAAAAGGTGATATTATTTTGAGCAAACCTATTAATTTTTATACCACCCCTCTTGTGAGGGTTTTTTTCCCCAACAGATTATAATGAAATTACAATATTGCCTCCGCTTGGGACTACCTAAACACTGATCAAAGGATCGCAAACCAGAATAAAAATCAGCTTACCCTTTTTTGTTCACAACTTAAACCTCTGTGTATAGAAGGGAACATAATGATTTGCCAAATGTACGGTGGTGGGCAATGCCCTTAATTAGCGGGCTGAAAGTCAAAGATGTTGAGGTTTACTTTTGGTAGATTTAAGAAAGGAGAGAGATTTACTTCTAGGGGAAAGTAGACAAGAGGTAATGAAAGGCGAAAAATGTGCAGCCTTTATTTCAAAGACAGTGGGAGACGAGGTGGATCTCCAATCCAGGAGAGCTTTAACAGGGAGACAATTGGAATTGGCTAAGATTCAGGGTGAGATACTATGACGGCCCTGGCCAAAAATCCCTGACAATAGGGCTCTTAGCTTCACCCAAGTGCGACCCATTCCAATAGTCAATCTTAGAACTAATAAGCCCATTCCAATGAAAGCAAGGTGTTCATTTGATAAAAAGGCAGAGTTTTCTTACAGAGCCTTCCGTGCAAATGTCTAAAATGTATTAATTCGTGAATCAGGGGATGGAGTGTCATCAAAACGCATAGCAAGGTTTCAGCTTGGCTGAAGTTGGAAGAAAGGGCCAGTACATTTATTGTAGTATGGTGCATGATTTTTTAATGATGTCAAACATCTACAACATTTAACTATTTAGCCATAGCCAATACTTTTCCATCCACAATTTGACTTTGTTGAAGTCGGTTGAAGTCAATGTAAGTTTGTCTGACAATGAAGTCAACTCCACCCTCGACTAAAGACACCTGGAAACATCCCTGATCCATGTGGGATTGAAAGGTTGACGGTGCGGGAATGTCATTTGGGGGTTACCAGGGGTCGCAGCTGTGACCCCTGGGCTGCATTTTGCAAACCCAGAGGGCTCCCTTGCGACCCCAATTATTTAAAACAAAACAAAAATAAAATGTAAAAAAACAGAAGCTCCTGGTGTAGTGGGAGCCCCTGCCACACCAGTTGTAGGGAATCCCCGGCCTAGTCCTCACCCATCAGGGTGAAGGATGCGCCGGGGAGGGGCTCAGTAGGGGTTAGCGTTGGGGCTGACAGTGACATGGGGCGCATGTCACGTTCATCTTCAACCCCTTCTCCCTCGGCTTCCTCACAGCTCACATATAGGAACCAGGAAGCTCTCGCAGCTTCCTGGTTCCTGTTTGCGAGCAGCATGGAAGAGCTGAGGGTAGCCTGGAAGGATGGACCGAAGCTGCAAGAAAAAGGTAAGAAGACTTCAAAAAGAAATATAATGTGCATTTTGCACGTGTGAAGTGGGTGTCAGATGTATATATGTGAATGGTGGTTGGATAAGAAGTAATGTGCTGTGATGTGTGTTTTCGAATGTTCTGAGTGGGTGGGTGTGTGCCTGTGTAGAGAATGCAATGAGTGTATGTAAAAGAGGGTGTCAGTGAGTGACTGGTGGGTAAATGAGTATGAATGTGATGGTGTGTTGTTGAAGGTTCTTGGTGGGTGGGTGTGTGCCTGTGCAGAGAATGAAATGAGTTGGTGTAAGAGAAGGTGTGAGTGAGTGACTGGTGGGCCATTACCTGGCTATACTAGTATTTTGGTGCAGTCAGTCTAGCCATTGCTTACTGTGGCATGACATGTATTACTCAGCATCTTTAAAAAAGCAAGCATAAGCAGTGTTACCTAGATAGACTCATGTTTTAGTGTAGCTGCCTGTATATCTTTACTGTATCCTGACTTTTTATTAACTGAGCAGCTATGATGAATCAAGCATGATAAGTGTTCTTATGGGTCTAGACTGGCTTACATTGGAACCGGTTTGGACAGGTTTTCATGTTGTGACATGTCACTTTTAATGACCAAATTAGCAGCAGTATGTTCTTACATAGGAGTACTGGCACATATTGGCAGAGCCCGCTTTGTGCCCAGTACCAGTAATGATGCTATAAAAAAAGATCTTAAAGCAAACATGAGTATGGCCTTCTATGGGAACTAGCCATATGGTTACATGCAATTAGAACTAATGAAATAATAACTCATGAAATAATAACTCATGAAAAAACAACTAATTCCAAAAGAACACATTTCTTTTTTTGTTGTTTGGGGGTTTCCGCAAACCCATCACCCCTTTTTTTAATAATACTTTTCCCCACCGCAAAACCACTATTCCCTCTCACAATCACATTTTTAGTTTTTTCCAGGATTAGTTATTTTGGTGTTAGTTGTTTTTGCATTCATTATTTTTTCGTTAGTTGTTTTGTATTCGATATAATGACTGCATACCAGCCATACCCCCAAGTATTGTCCGGGTCTGTAGCTTACATGCACGTGGGGGTCTGCTATAGCCATGTGTATGTTATATTGTGTCCTAACCTCCTATTTTTGAAAAATTGCACAATCATCAATCTCACGGAATCGCCTATACTGATAGCACAGGGCCGGACCAAACTCCACCCCTGGGCAGGGCAAATGGGTGGGGTTGGTCAAATTTCACTATCGCCAGTACACCGCATACTTGTATACCGACCGTGTGTCCTAATTTCCTATTTTTTTTAAATCAGCAATCTCCCGAAATCACCTATACTGATAGCACAGGGCCGATGGGCCCAGACTGGTATGCTGAGCTTGCCGTCAGCATTTCAGCCCACCAACTGTTGTGGGACTGAAGGCAACAATCGAACAATCAGCAATCTCCCAAAATCACCTATACTGATAGCAAGGTGCCGGACCCTGCTCTGTGCAGGGTGAATGGTTGGGGTTGGTCGAATTTCACTATTGCCAGTACACCCCAGACTGGTATGCTGACCTTGGGGCAAAATTTCAACCCTCAACTATTATGGGGCTGGAGCCAATCGCGAACATACAAACACACTTTCACAAATATATATATATATATATATATATATATATATATATATATATATATAGCTAGGTGTACCTTTCCACAGTCCAGTAGATCTTCTCCTCCTAGCGCTTTCTTGCCTCTTGCAATCATCAGGGAGGCAGTCTGTTCAGGTGTTAATGGTTAATACCAATGATGGCCTCAGGGAATTCTGGTTGCTGTAGTCAATTCAGTATCTCCCTACAGTTTGGGAAGGCAGTTGCCACTCCGGCTCTTCGAGCTTTAATTTACCCTATTGTTATTTCGTCAATTCAAGTAGCCAGGAACCAACTCACCCTCCAATTAGAGGTGGCCGCACTGGGGTGACACATGCCCCTACTAAGGAGAGCCACAATGTTGGTTTTCCCCTCTCCCCCCAATTGGGGATTTACACTGTGTAATTGGAGGGTGAGTTGGTTCCTGGCTACTTGAATTGACTACAGCAACCAGAATTCCCTGAGGCCATCATTGGTATTAACCATTAACACCTGAACAGACTGCCTCCCTGATGATTGCAAGAGGCAAGAAAGCGCTAGGAGGAGAAGATCTACTGGACTGTGGAAAGGTACACCTAGCTGGAAACCAGAGTGCGCCCCTCACCCTCTTTCTGTCATATATATATATACTAGCATATGTTGATGGAGTCAGCATGGAAATGTATGGGCACAGCCATCATGAAAATGTGTTTTATGCTGGCATATATTGCAGGGACCAGCATGATATTGCATTGGGAAATGCCCTGGGCACGTTTGGTGACTTGCATCTGTTGTACTTTTTGTCATGATTTACCCTACACTCTACAAAAACAATTGTTGGACTTTTACCCAAATTATTGGCCTTTTGCCAAAACGTTCACAGAAAATGTGCTGTGTAATGCAACATGTTAACCCATTATTCCAAAAGGTTTCTCAGTGGAGGCGTAATAATCTCCTCTGATCCGCCCAAACACATTTTCGTTAGTTCGGCCTCTGTCGCTACGCTCAGTCGCAATCACATACTTCTGGCAAAGATTTACACCCTCCAAAAAATCAACTCACCAGCCACCTATATTTGTGGACCAGGCACCACCCCCTTCTTTCTCCGCTACAAGAAACTTTTAAGCTTTGATTAAAAAAACATATTTACTTCTTTCAGCTGCTGTAGTGCACACCCCTGCAGCGGTATTATTTTCATGGACATTGAGCACACGTGGGGGTCCAGGCCGGCCCGGGGTGTGGCGTGCCATGTGCTTTGTTAAGGAGTTTGGGGGTGCCCCAACAGCATGGCTTGTGGGGGGGGCCTGAAATGTTGTGCTACGCCATTGTCTGACAAAGGTGTAGTGTGCAGTGCATGCCTTGAAGTCGGCCAGTGAGTCACGGGTGAGAAGCAACTCGTGGGTGTTTTCAAATTCAAATAACTGTGTGGTGTCATGGATTTATGTGTGCAGCAATGATATTACATGACATGGTGGTGGCTTTTTAAGCCCTCTGGCACCCTGTATTATGCTTAGATAATAAAAAAAACTATGGGGGGCTCTTGGGTATATTGAAAGAACCTTTCCCAAGTATTATACTCCACATGGATAACATTATCAGGTGCACTCCCCGTATGGAGTGAAAATGTATCTTTCCCTTGCACACAAATAAAAAAGACTGATTTAGAAAGACCACTCTGAGAACACTCAAAGCTGTCTTTCTAGATATTAACTGTCACACTCCTGCCACACACGAGTGTGCGCAGAGGCTGACAGGCAGAAGGGAAGGGCAGGCGAAGATGGTTAGGAGGTGTTTGAGTCCCTGTGTGTTTTTAGTGGGGAGGGGGTTCAGGAGAAAGTGTGTGTCGACATGTTTTTTGGTGTATTTGTTTGTGAGGCTGTTTGGGGAGCTTGGGGAGTGAAACCCCCCAAAATAGTGATTACTCCATGTTTCAAAGTCAGTGTTTTTGTTGTGCTGCCTTTAAAATGCAGACTAATCACATGGAACCGCACTCCCCTGTTTGCACGCAGACCAGTCTAATAGGTTTCTTCTATCGTAGTGGTAGCTGACTCATAGATACATTTATAACCAGGGAATTTTTTCATACTAAATCCTGGTCAATGATTTCATTTTCAGTCCTTGCTCATTCAGCATTTTGTTCCTGGGTAAACAGCAGCACACGCCTCCCCATGTCAGCGCTTTTTTGGCTTGTTTAACACAGCAACACTACAGATAACGAGTACGTCTGTGTCCATTGATCTATAGATGTTTCATACACTAGCTGTAGCCTGCATTAGAGATTTCGGTTACCCTGTTAGAAGTACTACATATGTATGTTTTACATATAGACCCTACGTGGAACATGGAAAATTACATTCCCCAAATGTGTGATCGTGTGCATATCATGCCTCCCTCTATCAGTACTGTATGCTTTGATTTTTTCTGGTTTCTAATTGGATAGTTTTTTCTCTTAGTCCATGTAAGCTCCTGTATAAGCACGATGCAGAACCCAATAGAGGAGTGGGGCCAATTAGTGAGACCAATTAATGGGCTACAGCTCTTAAGTACGCTGGAATTGTGCATCTTTGATTACTTTTATAATTCTCCATTGTTACATTCTTGCATTCAGTCCACCCCAAATCCTTGACCTACTCTTACTGTAAAATAAACCCCTTTGAACCATACTTTAAACGTTTTGAGTTGTCCATGGATCCTTTAGGCATGGCAGGCACTGAAGAAAGGGTGAGAGATTGTAGGTGGAGATTATTACTATGGGGGAAGAGGGGGGCTGCAGGGCAAGTGGAGACTGTGAGGAAGAGAGAGGCTGAAGGTAGGTGGGACACTGTGGAAAGCAAGGAAATGCAGAGGAGTGGTGTGAGACATCTTGGGGCAGATGACCAGCAAGTGGGAGAGCGTCTTGATGGACAGAGACTGGTACTATAGAAGACTGCAAGGACGAGAGACTGCAGTGGAGAGGCGAAAGCACAAGGTGAGGCAGAGTCCTGCAGGTGTGAGAGTGAAAGAAGAGTGACTGAGCACAACAGAGGGGAAGAACTAGATGAAGCGTGTGTGTTTGTGTGTGAGAGAGAGGAAAGGGGGAAGTCCAGATGAACATGTTGCACGTTCACGTTCTAATCTAGCTTCTGTGTTCCCCATTGGAAGCCACAGTATCTTGCACTGGCAGGCATATATA
The DNA here is from genome assembly GCF_040938575.1 of Ambystoma mexicanum. Classification (NCBI taxonomy): domain Eukaryota; kingdom Metazoa; phylum Chordata; class Amphibia; order Caudata; family Ambystomatidae; genus Ambystoma; species Ambystoma mexicanum. Next base: position 515,437,590 of record NC_090941.1, read on the forward strand.
AGGAAGGCGTCACACCAGAATACTGTTGATGCGTAGCAGTTCCTGCACAGCACATGCAGGCTTCTTGCATTAATGATGAGTTACATACTTTACTCATGTACTGATCTTTCTGTACGATCAAATTGATCGAAGTAATGTTGTCAATCTTGTACATAATGCATGTATATCAAGCAGCGCAGTTTCTAGAATAGCGCCCAAGAAGAATCGGTAAATGCGCGCCCCCATGCCGCAACCCCGCCCCAATGGTATGAAAATCATTGCAATATAAACGAAATGAGTTTTATTAACTTATAATTAAAGTACTCACACATGGTGAGGAGGCACAGCAGACTAGACGAAATTGCAAAAAGTAATTCATTTTTATTACAACTTGTATAAGTTAATTGGCTAAATAAAGTGCCCTCTCCTATATTTTGGTGCTGTACAAATGTTTTTTTTAATGCGTTTGGCTTGAAATCATAACCTTTCGCAAGCATCGTATAAAAAGACCTCAATTTAACCTGCCCATATTCATTACGCATAGCATCGTTTACAAAAATGTAATACAAAATGCTTCACAAAAGTATTCAATGCAAAAGGTTGCTTACAAAGACAACGCATTTAGCTAAGAGAAGACTAACCCACGCGCCACTGCATACACTCTCCCTCCAGTCCTCTGTACTAAGCGCCCTGCACGGAAGTAGAAATCCACCAAAATGCAGATCCCTCAGCTCTACTCGCCCCGGACAGGATACTAACCAATGCCTCCAGGCTTCTACTTCCGGTGTTATTTTACAGAATCTGCAACAGGTGTCCTTCCTGTCGTGCTTACTACGCACACCAACCAACCAGCGCAGGGAGTAAGTTCAGGTGTCCTGTTAAAAATGATCGCGATATATATATAGGGTTAGGGAATTTATTTTTAATTATTTGTGAGTTGGTTCATAACCTTTGTCTCATGATTAAAATGATTAAATAATGTAAACGTTTTACATTCTGACTGCGTGGGTATCCAGTCATTCAACCAAAGTTTATGTTTAAAATAAAGAGAAGAGTCGTAATGTCCGACTCATTTAAAATTCCTAAATATCCAAATTCCCAAGAAGATAGAATGTTATCATTTGTATGTCTCATGGCGCCGTTCAATAGCTGAAATAAAGAATTATTTTCTGCCACCAAGCATTTCCTGTACAGTGCAATGGATTTCCAATGTACATTACTTGAAGGGATAGCAAACCCAGCTCAAACCGGACAAGCTGGATAAGGACCCCTTTTGGTATACCCCAAACCTTCTTCCAAAATAACCCCGCTAACAGGTTCCAGATCATGGTGGGGGTACACAGAGAGATTTCCGCTCCGTAAATTAGGGAGGGGACTACCATCATTTTGTAAAAGTGTAGAATTATGGAGAATTATAACTGTGGGTCTTGCAGTGGCTACAAAGCAGCTGGAAAGTGGTTGTCAGCTCAAAATAGTTTGAGGAGAAAAACAGAGCTGGTATCTTTTCCTTTACTTCTTTGTTGCTGGGGGCCCCTGTCGAGGGTCTCCAGGGTTAAGATAAGGCCTTCATCTGTCCTTCCCAGCCAGGAAGGTTTTCAGAGAGCACTTGCAGGGACAGCCTCTTCCAGTATGCAAAAACTAGTGTTTAGGCAGGAGGTAGAACATGTCCAAACAGCAGATCAATTCAAGTGACCCTCTGAAGTGGGTGAGAGGGTGTTCTTTCTCCTCCTTAGAAGTCTATTTTCACCTCTACAGCAGACACCTTCGGGCAGACTGTACCCTAGTACATTTTCAGGTGAGCCCTTCTTCTGGTGATCCGAAGATGATTCAATTAGGATGGTTTCTCCCCCTTGTATAGTAATTTTGACACTGTGTGCTGGTCCATTGAATGCCTTTTGTAAAGGCCCAATCCTGGTTGCTGTGTCAAGATACTTTGCCTGGTGATGTCAGTTCCAGAGTGCTTTCTCTGAAAGAACTGAGCAGGGGGCATAGGAAGTGTGAGTGGCCTAAGAAACCGCAAGAGGGTGTAACCCTTCTTTTTGCTTAACATCTCTCTTGGGCTATCTAACTCCTCCACCTCAGTGGCTGGTTTATATCAATATAGATTATATTAATTGCAGTCCTAGTGTGACCACTCCATTGTGCCTTTAGGGATTTACTTTGAAGCACTGGTCCCCTCATCACCCCCTCAGGGTATACCCTGTGGGAAGGAGTGATGTTCTCCCAGCAGGGAACAAAGGGACCGCCCAGGGCTTGAACCAAAGGTCTTTGTTGGGTGAAACTAAACCCCAGACAGTGGTACACACAACTCTGAGAGTTGAATGAATGACTAGAAGCCAGATTGACAATAACGTAGGTCAACATATCAGGGGTGTACAGTTATACAATATTTAAATCAGGGTTGCCCACATTCAAGAGCAACTCTGACTTTTGGAACTTTGGAATCCAGGAGGCTGTTAGCAGGAATGCACATACTACCCTGTAAGTGCCATGTTGCCAAATGACAGGACAACCGCTGGGGGTGTGTGGCATGATGGAGTAAGGAGGATGAAAGGGTGTTATCATTTTGGCTTTAGACTTTCATTAAAATAATAAAAAACCTGCCTCTCCCTATTTCTAGAAGGGTTTTCCCCTACCTCAACACAGAATAACTCAGGTGCTCGTCAGGATGTAAGTCAAAACCAAAATACTGGGCCTCATTACGAGATTGGTGGTAGTCATGGCACTATTTGCGCCATGACTGCCACCAATAACGGGACCGAGTCCGGTGTGGTGTAATGGGGACTTACCGGTCTAGTCTGACCCTGGCGGGACCGGTAAGTCCCCATTGCACCAACCATTCCCCAATCCCATTTGAGCCCCCATAGGGCTCAATGGGAATGGGGAGGGTGAAAATAACAGGCTCGCAAATGGCAAGCCCGTTATTTGCACCCTGGTCCCTTAGCGGGACCCGTAAGGGACGTGTGGTCCGACCACACGTTCCTTACGATCCCCGCCAAGGGACCTCGGAATAGGGCAGTAGGGGATTACCGGCACCCGTCTCCTTACCGGTGCCCGGTATCCCCTACCGCCCGACTCATAATGAGGCCCACTGTCCTTTGTTCAAACCAAATTATCTAGAATAACTTTGGAAACTGTTCCTGGATAGTCCTTTGTACAATTCTTTGGAAGTCTCTTTACTTCCTCCCATAGATTTGCAACCAGAGTTAAGGGTTTGTCTACTTTTCTTCTCAGAGCTAGCACTTGGTCAGGACTTTTTATATCTTGATTATTGGGGAGATTGCTCCCAAACAGCTCTTGGTCCTTTTGGTATCTTTCACATGTACTGGATTTCTCACTGTGTCGAGGGTGTTCACTTCCGAGGCACTCTTGAGTTTTATAGTTTTCTGTGTTACTGCCGTGATGGGGGCGACTACTCCCAAAGAACACTTGACTCTTGGTTCTCTGGATATCACCACTGTGATGAAGGAGATCACTCCCAAGGAATGGTTAACTCTTGATTTAATTATAGAGGAATTGGACGACAGGAAAGCAGCCTCTGTTGGGAACCCAGGATTGGTGGTGATGATTGGGGGCAAGAGCTGTGTTGCTCTCCCATTCACCCTTAGCACTGCCACCTGCTCTCCCACCAGTCACTCAGTTGCTGGATATACAGAGAAGAATGAGAGCCTCATGTGTCCAGACACAGCCTCGTGTCCATCTGCTACAGCTGTCTGCTCCCTCCTTCAGCACCGAATGAAGGGAATTGGGCCTCTGTTGGGAGGCTGTAGCTGTGGGTGCTGATTGGGGGGAGGGCGCAGTGTTACTCTCCCATTCACCCCTGCTCTCACACCACTCACTCCGTTGCTGGATCTACAAAGAAGGATTAGAACCTCCTCAATGCCTCGAGTGATAGCTGGATGAGTAGGGATTCTGGGAAAGATCTGTCCTGCCATGTTGTTTGCCTGTGGTAGCCTGGCAAGTGCATGTCCTATTTCTTGTGTCTGGTTGACAATGCTTAAATGTCCTTGTCTTTTCACGCTTCTTCTCTGAGGAGTTGTCCCTCTCATTCCCTCTTAGCTGGTAATATGAGGCTGTTGGGCCCTACAGTGGGGACAGGACATTGGGTGTTCACATGCCTTGCGTCTTTCTTATCCTCTCATCAGACTAATGCTCACAACCGAAAATGGCTCGAGGAATGTGAACCAGAGAGAGTAAATATGACCCTTCGAAAGTTGCCCTTGCCTTCTGTACCTGGTATTGGGTGCTGGCAGGACAGCAGTAGCAGAGGGGATGCCTCTACATTATGTTTCAGCTCCTTTTATACCTATTTGTATATTCTTGGCATGAGACTTCATTTAATGCGAAGCTAGTGGATGAATGACTAGAATAGAAACCATAATTCTGATCTGTATATATAAAACGCGTTGGTATGTTTCCGTACTCAGCTGATGCAATGTATCAGTGTTAGGTTGCCCTCTGCTGTCCAAATGACAAAGTGCACCCATGTGTGCCCTTCCAATTCAACAGCAGCTATCATTTGCCTTCACCTTTCACTATTGCAAACATTTGGAATAATTTCAATTTACTTCTTTCCACCACCACTACTCTTCACAAAGGGAACGGTGGTTCCAGTGTCAATGAACAGTTAATTACTGGCTCAAAGTTTCGGTCTCTGAAGAGCAAAATGCTGTAGGACGAATGCCTCCTCATGAGCTAAAACTGAACGTAGATGCTGTAATTATGTTACTACGCAATCTAATGCCATCACAGGGACTCTGCAATAGAACAAGGTTGACAATTAGGCGTCTACAAAGACACATCATAGAGGCCCATGTAATCGATGGAGCTTATACTGCGCATAACTCTCATTCCATCTAATACAAATATGTCTTTCAAATTCAAAAGAAGACAGTTACATATAAGTTTAACCTTTTCAAGGACCAATAATAAGTCACAGGGACCTATGGCCCCTTCCTGGAAGCTATTAGTGGTATTTCCAATATTTAAGAAGGGGGACAGAATTGACCCTATGAATTGCCAACCGATATTGACCTTTAAGATATGCTAGAATGGTATATGTTATGCCAGGAACAACTAGTTACAATGAAACAGAGGTTAACTGTGACTGGGTTGTCATTAGAGGTTGGTAGTTTGAATGTATGCCATTCAAGAAAGAGAACTCATATCTGCGCTGTTTAAAGATGACTACTTAAGCCAGTTTCTTAAGAAATTGACAAAGCACAATATGATACGTATACACACACGGACACCCCAAATTGTAAAAGCGTTTCTGTGAAAGACACTTCTGTTCAACATGGTCACAATAACTGTGAAATTTAATAAGGAGTCTTTTTGTCCATGTTGACTCTGCTCAAGTATCATGCATTTGGTATCCATCTACCCCAAACATGTGAAACCGTTATACCAAAATTTACATACATTTGGCATGCACAAATAGCCTGGTCCAAAGGTCAATCATGCATTTATTGTACAGTGATTGGTACATTGGTCAAAGTTCTAGGCACCTTAAATGTGTACGTTTAACAATTAAATTGCATTGTAACCCAAACGGGGGACCATTAGTCATCCTTGCTATTTTTGCAATAATCTCCCTCCCCCATCCACCCACTCAATCGCCTGAGCACCTCTCTTTGTATTTTATTCTGCCCGAGATGGAGGAATATACTGTGGAACTTGGCAGATAAAAGTGTGTGTTCACCACCACTGCAGTTCTTCTGCAGGTCCATTCCTTTCTGAAAGATGCACGACAGCTCCTGAACCCCCACAACATCATTCTGCCACCTCCTACTTTTGGAGGAAGTCGAGGTGGGCTCATTGACATGTCGTTAATGTGTCGGTGACATATCAGTGGCCACCACCCCCTGCTTGAGTTCACGTCACATGCTGTTGCTGTATCGAGAGCTGGTGCCTGCAGCAAGGGGGTCCTCCTGTAGCCTTCGCAAGGAGTAGCTTGCAGTGACATCCTTGCAACAAAATGCCTGGAGTAGCAGAAGTGACATCAAACAATCATTGACCCCCCCTGATGACATCACAGGAAGTGATATCATTTGACCCCACCCCCAAGTGACATCCCGGGAAGTGATGACAAACGATCTTCAGTGTTTCCAGGTGCTATCATTTCAGCTTGATGTAAGAACCGAGGCACAGAGGGAGGCGTGATTTGTCCACGATCACACTTTTGGACAATGTCATTTTCCATATTAGACGTGGGGTCTATATGTAAAACATACATAATGCAATACTTGTAACAGGGTTACCGAAATCTTTAATGCAGGCTACAGAGCTAGTGTATGAAACAGCTATATATCAATGGACACAGAAGTACTCGTTATCTGTAGCATTGCTATGTTAAACAAGCCAAAAAAGCGCTGACTTGGGGAGGTGTGCACTGCTGTTTACCCGAGAGCAAAATGCTGAACGAGCAAAGACAGAAAATTAAATAATTGACCAGGATTTATTATCAACAAAATTCCATGGTTGTAAATGTATCTATGAGTCAGCTACCACTACGATAGAAGAAACCTATTAGACAGGTCTGCGTACACACAGGGGAGTGCAGTTCCATGTAATTATTCTGCATTTTAAGGGCAGCACAACAAAAAGACCTACATTTTTCAGCTGGTTTTGTACAGCCTTTAAAACATGGTGTAATCACTATTTTGGGGGGTGTTCACCCCCAATCCCTCCTTTACTCCAGCACAAGAAGGACACAAACACACACACATGCACTTGTTCACCCGCTCCCTCACTCCCACCCATGAAACACTCTTCCTGACCCCCCAGCAAACAATCTCAAAAACAAATACACCAAAACACATGCAGACACACACTTTCTCTCCTGCTCCTCCCCACTAAAAACACACAATATACACACAGGCACACAAACACCTCATAACCGACTTCCCCTGCCCTTCCCTCCTGCCTTTCAGCCTCTACAAACACTCATGTGTGGCAGGGACGTGACAGTTAGGATTTAGAAAGACAGTTCTGAGTGTTGTCAGAGCAGTCTTTCTAAATCAGTCATTTTTATTTTCCTGCAAGCGAAAGAGACATTTTCACTCTATAAGGGGAGAGCACCTGATAATGTTATCTTTGCTGGAGTAAAGTAGCTGGGAAAGGTTCTTTCAATATGCTCAAGACCTCCCCATAGTTTCTATTATGTAAGCATAATTCTGCATGCTGGAGGGCTTAAAAATCCCCCACCATTTAATATAATATCATTGCTGCACACATAAATCCATGGCATCACAGTTATTTTAAAGTGAAAACACCCACGAGTTGCGTCTCACCCGGGGACTCACTGGCATACTTCAAGGCACGCACTGCACGCTACCCCATTGTCAGACAATTGTGTAGCACAACATTTCGGGGCCCCCTGCAAGCTATGATGTGCCCCTCCCCCAAACACCTTAAAAAAAAAGCACAGGGCACGCCACACCTCAGGCCGGTCTGGACCACCACGTCTGTGCTATGTCCATGATGATTATGGCGCTGCCGGTGCATACACTATGGCAAGTGAAAGAAGTAATATGTTTTTAAAATCAAAGCTTACATGTTTCACATAACATAGAAAGAAGGGGGCAGTGCCTGGTCCACACATATACCGGCCACCAATGGTGGCTGGTGAGTTGTTTTTTTGGAAGGTGTAAATATTTGCCACAAGTATGTAATTGCGACAGAGCGTAGAGAGATAGCCTGAACTAACGAAAATGGGTTTCAGGGGTTCAGGAGGTTTTCTTCCCATTCCCCTGAGAAAATACTACTTTACATAGCACACTTTCTGTGAAATTTTTGGTAAAAGGTCAACAATTTGGGTAAAAGGCCAATAATCGATGTTGTAGAGTGTAGGGTAAATCATGACAAAAAGTACAATAGATGCAAGCCACCAAACGTGCCCAGGGGATTTCCCAATGCATTATCATGCTGGTGCCTGCAATATATGCCAGTATAAAACACATTTTCATGCTGGCTGTGCCCATACATTTCCATGCTGGCTCCATCAACATATGCTGGTATCGATATATATATATTTGTGAAAGTGTGTTTGTATGTTCGGGGTTGGCTCCAGCCCCATAACAGCCCATAACAGCTGGGGCTGAAATGTTGGCCCAAGGTCGGCATACCAGTCTGGGGTGTACTGGCAATAGTGAAATTTGACCAACCTCACCCATTTGCCCTGCACAAGGGTGGAGTGGGTTCTGGCCCTGTGGCATCAGTATAGGTGATTCCGGGAGATTGACAATTTTGAGATTTTTCAAATATAGGAGGTTAGAGCACAATATAACATACAGAAGGCTATAGCGGACCCCCACGTGCATGTCAGCTGTATGTCTAGTTCCCATATAAGACCATACTCAAGTTCGCTTTAAGTTTTTTTTTTATAGTATCATCACTGGCACTGGGCACAAACTGGCTCTGCCTATATTTGCCAGTGCCCCTATGTAAGAACATACTCCCATTGGTTTGGCCATTAAAAGTGACATGTCACAATATAAAAACCTGTCCAAACTGGTTCCAATGTAAGTCAGTCTAGACCCATACGAACACTTATCATTCTTGATTCATCATAGCTGCTTAGTTAATAAAAAGTCATGATACAGTAAAAAATATGTATCAGTCTAGCGAGGTACTACTTATCATGCTTGCTTTTTTAAAGATGCTGAGTAATACATGTCATCAACAGTAAGCAATGGCTAAACTGACTGCACCAAAATGCTAGTCTAGCCAGGAAATGACCCACCAGTCACTCACTCACACCATGTCTTAAATCCACACATTGCATTCTCTATACAGGCACACCCAGACACCCAGAAAATTCAAAAACACACATCACATCACATTACTTCTAATTCACCCACCTTTCACATACATACATCTGACACACACTTCACACGTGCAAAATACATATCATATTTATTTTTAAAGTCTTCTTACCTTTTTCTTGCAGCTTTAGTCTGTCCTTCCAGGCCTCCCACGGCTCCTCCATGCTGCTCACAACCAGGAACCAGGAAGCTGTGAGAGCTTCCTTGTGCCTGTATGTGAGCTCTGAGGAGGCAGAGGGAGAAGGGTTTGGAGCGGAACATGGCATGTGACAGCTCCAAAGCCAACCCCTGCTGAGTGACTCCGTGGTCCAGCCTTCACCCGGATGGGTGAGGACTGAGTCAGGGACCTCCCAGACCAGGTGTGGTCGGAGCCCACACTACACCAGAAGCTTCAGTTTTTTACAATTGTATTTTTGTATTGTTATAAATAATTGGGGTCGCAAGGGAGTCCCCAGGAGTTGCAAGCTGTCACTCAAGGGTCGCAGTGGCGTCCCCTGGTGACCCCCAACTGACATCCCTGGTGGCTTGGCTGTAGCAGGACCATGATGAGAGCAATGTTAAGCACCAATAACAACTGCCAAGTCCACTTTGTCTTCACTGACGCCTAAAATAATAAAATGGCCCCAGGATGTTTGCGTGCGGCATTAACTGAAAACAAAGTAATTAGGCCTGTGTCATTAACGGTCAGGAACAGATGCAGACCAATTAAACGAATAAATAAATGTTTGTATTTATGCATATCATATAATATGCAATGTGAGTGAGGTGTCTGATCCTTTGTTTATCCATATGGAGAACGATTTCATTTGTCGAGATGTGAAGCATAAAATAGGCAATGTCTTACAACTATGCTGGAAAATGAAATCACTGAAATACACTACCAGCACTCACACTTTGGACATTGTTTGTATTGGATTTCTAAGTGCAACCCATTTTTTCTAATTCTGAAAATCCAGGGACGTCTCAATGTGAGTTCAAAGGGGTCTTGTGTTCTTTGGCTCAAAGAGTGTTTCATTACTTAAAATAGATGCCACAATATTTTATGTTGCGACCATGAAGCACTAAAACCTGCTGCCTGAATGTTGTTCACAACTACGTTCTGTTCTCATCAATGAACCCTGTAAAGCTTTCTGCGTTCACTATAGAACACAGAGTGACCCAGATTCTCAATTGATAAAATGGTCTAACGCATCTCATCCCTTGTGCCAAAAAAAAGCTGCACCCAAATCCACAAAGGGCCACTGAATGTGTGCATTTGGAATGCACACATTCATAGCCCCTTCTCACTACCTTTTCCCATTTGCGCAAATAGGGGGGCATTTTTGTGCATTCAATGCATATCCTGAATCCATAAATAAAATGCGCTTTCGAATGCGCAAAAATGAACATCTTCCCTTGCCTCTGTTTGGACTGGGCGCTGGGGGAAGGTCCAATGTGCAAAAGGTTCATTTCTGAACCTTTCATGCATTTTCTTTCAAGTGAGAGCGCAGCGATTGACATCGATGCTCTCCCACCTGCATGTCTATCCATTTAAAAAGGATTTTTTTTTTTTTTTACTGTATTGAATATTGCCAGACCGTTCAACAAAGGAAGAGACAAGGGGAATTTAACAACAAAACGGTTCGACCCCAAAGAACGACCATGGAAATTCAATAACTACAGAACCCTCTTGTCACTATGTTTTCTCCTCCCAGTGTGGACGCAGGACTAACAGTTCATCAAACAAAGAAAGAACTGTGAAACATTACCGGATATCTCAAACGGTTTTCGCAGCTCCCGCCTGTGATGGGCGAACCCGTGCCTCGGGCCGCCCTGTACTAGCATCCACAAGCACACACTCACTGAGTCAATGAGGCACACGTCTGTGTCTTCCAGGGTCTCAGCGGCAACTCCCGCACGGACCATCTTTATTCATACCGCGCATGCACGGCCTGAAACGATGCTCGTGCATGCATGCGTCACATCCCTCCTTTTCTTTAAACAGAAAACAACTTATACCAAACATGAAACATAACAACTGTAAACGGACCCAACGTGGGTCGCTGACCTGACTCGGGCGTCGGCTCAGTCTCCTGAGTCCAGGACATAGTCCTTGAGATGAACAGGCAGTCTGCGACCATGTCGCACAGGGTATCGGCTGCTACACCGTGGGGTCGGCAGCGGGGTATCAGTCAGCGGCGGCAAGCCCATTGGCAAGTCCACTGCCTGGCGCTCAGCCGCGGCTTCGGGCGGGGAAACTTCTTCCGGCTCTTCCTCCTGACGTTGGACATCTACCTTCTTGAAGCGGTTGCGTGTGACGGTCCCTCTCTCGTTGGCCGCTGTGAACATGGTCCCCTTGATATGGGTAACTTTCCACGGTTGGGGCTCATACGGGAGCGACAGTTTCCCTTCGGGTCGACGGTTCCACACAAGCACTGAGTCTCCCACTGCGACCTCCTCTTCTTGCAAACCTCTCCTCGCACTCTCTTTCTCGTTGCGTGCCGCTCTCTCCTCTCAGACCTTGTCGTTATCGATAACCCCGGGCTCACGGCCCTCGACTTCCAGTCGACTGGTGAGGTGTGGTTAGGCATTCCCGAAGGAACTCAACCAGCTTCTTCTTCAGGTCACCCCCTCCATTGGCCGATATTCTGAATACCTTGTTAAGGGTCCTCATGAGTCTCTCAGCTTCTCCATGTGCACAAGGCCAGAGGGGTGATACCTTCCGGTGCTGGGTTCCTTTCTCTTTCATGTACTGCGCAAACTGGTTCATGGCCCATTGTCTGAGCACAGGATCTCTGGGAAGCCATGAGTTGCAAACATCTTGTCTAGGGCCATGATGGTGTGGTCGCTTGCTGTTGACTCCACTAACTCCACTTCCGGATATCTCGACCACTGGTCGACTACGGCCAAAAAGTACATGCCCCTCCCGGTAGACCCAAAGTCAGCATGGACTGTGCCCCACGGGCTCTCACTTCTTTCCATGGAGCTGATAGGTGGAGCTCTCTCTATGGGACTTGCCGCTTGGCATGGCAGGCACCACCTCACGTGTAATTCCACTAGGCCTTCCAGATCCGGGAAACACACTTTAGGTCTCAGCCGCGTCTTCGCAACCCCCTGGTGACCTGTGTGCGCCAGCTCCAGGACACCAGCCCTCAGTGTCTGCGGAATGACAATCTGCCGTCCACGCATAAGCAGCCCATTATCCGATATCGAGAGTTCCTCCCTTACTCTCCAGAGTGCTTGGAGATCTCTCAGGGCCCTGACATCTCGCCTGCTGTTGTTCTGGAGCACCTCTTCCCAATCCCCACTTCTTAGCGCGGCCTGTATGATTTTAAATACTTCGTCCGTTGACGATTCTTCAGCCACTACTTCCCTAGACAGTGCCACCGGCATCGCGCTCTCCACAATGTTATGAACAAACTCCTGGCACTCCACCAGCTCACTGGGCCCCTGCCCTCTCTCATAGTTCGGGTGGCGGGACAGGTAATCCGCTGGATTGTTCGTTCCTGGCCTGTACAAGAGCTTGACCCCATACTCAATGAGCGCTAGCATCCAGCGCTCGATCTGCGGGGGAGGCTTCGACGATACACCCGCTAGGATGGGCAGAAGTGGCTTGAGGTCCGTCGCGCCGTCACTGGTTTACTAAGGATATAAAGGCAAAAATGCCGGCAGCCCCATAGGATGGCCAATGCCTCCCTCTCAATCTGCGAGTAGCGTCTTTCGGTATCCGTGAGGGCCTTGCTCGCGTAGGCAATGGGGCGCATGTCACCTCTGGCGTCTGATTGCATGAGAACAGCAACAAGTCCCACCGGGCTGGCATCTACAACGATCTCTGACTCGGTGGTGGGGTCAAAATACGCCATCGTGTCCCGATCTGAGAGAGCCCTCTTAATCTCTAGGAAGGCATCCTGCTCTCTCTTGTCCCACACCCATGTGGCATCGTTTTTTTGTCAAGGCTCGGAGAGGTTCGGACAGGGACGCCAGACCTTTGATGAACCGCCCACAGTAGTTAACCATCCCCAGGAAACTACGTACCTCCATGGGGGATTGGGGTGCCGCAGCCTCGCGGATGTCCTTGATTTTCTCGGGATCTGGCGAAACCCCATTGGCATGGAAAATGAACCCAATGCGATCCTTGAAAAAATTCACACTTCCCTCGATGTAGGGTAAGGCCCAGCTCCCTCAGCCTCTGTAAAGTGGACTCCAATCCCTTCATATGCTCGGCCTGAGACTCAGCGAAAACCAGAATGTCATCACTCATATTGAGTACCCCTTTGAGACCAGCTAGTGCTCCCCTGATGGCATTATGGAAAACTTCCGCCGTGGAAGAAATGCCAAAACTTAGGCGTTTAAATTGATAGAGGCCCTCATGAGTGGTAAACGTCGTAATATACCTCGAGTCTGGGTGGAGCTCTAGCTGGTGATACTCTGACCTCAGATCCAGCTTGGAGAACACCTTGGCTCCCTGTAGCTCTCCCACAATGTCATCCAGCGTGGTTGTTATGTGCCTTTCCCGTTTGATGGCAGCGTTCGTGAGACACATGTCCACGCAGATGCGGACGGCACCTGGCTGTTTAGGTTTTGGTGCCACTACAATGGGTGAGACCCAGGGCATCGGCCCTTCAACTCTTTCAATGATGTCCATCTCGACGAGTAGCTGCAGTTCCTTCTCTACCGCGCCCAGAGGTGGAAGGGAATTCGTCGATGCTTTAGGGCCGTGGGCTGAATGGTGTCGTCGATGTGTAAACGCACTGGGGGAGCCTTCAACTTGCCCACTCCTTGAAAAATGCTGGAGAACTTGTCTAGGAGTTAATCCATGTCCACCTGGTACACCTCGAGGGCAAAGTGCACAATGTCCAGCGCTTCCGACGCAGCACAGTTTAGCAGTGAGTGCGGGCTGACGTCGGTGATGAAGAATCTTGCTTTGATGGTTTTGGCCCCCCTGAGTTATGGGAACCACAAACACCCCTTGAATGGGTAGCTGTGTGTCACCCCCAAAAGTGAATATCTTGGCCTTTGACACGTCCAGTGGGGGCGGGCCCAGGATAACCTTGTAGTGTTTGGTGGCAAGTACACAAACAGAGGCCCCAATGTCAATCAGTACCTGGGTGGGGGCACCTTGAATGTCCATGACGCACGTAGGTTGTCGCCTTTTCTTCACTCCTGTCGCGAGATTTGAAATAAAGAAGATTACCTCCTCCTCTTCCTCTTCCTCCGCGAAGTTGAGCCTTTGAGTATCCTGCACCAGCGTGGCGATGCTACGTTGTCTCCTGAAGCCACCTCCACTCGCCCTCACTGGCCCTCGATGCGGTTATCGGGGCAGCTGCGCGACACATCCTGGCATAGTGACCGGGAGTGTTGCACCTTCCGCAGACTCTAGTCTTGGCAGGACAGTCCTCGGAGTGGGGCAGATCATACCCACAGTATTGGCATATAGCCGCGGTCCCCTGCGCAGGAGCCGCCTCCTGGCGCTTCTGGCTCCAGCGCGATTTTGACAGAGCCTGCCTCCCCACCGCAAACGCCTCTTCACATTTGCCTGGGCGCACTGCCGCATCCATCTTCGCGCCTCTCGTCTCGGCAAGCTCATACACCCTGCCGCTGTCTAATATTTGCATCATCATCTGTCTCTCCGCTCGCTGTGAAAAACATGTCTAATTTCTTGATCCACAGGAGCCATTTTGGGCCCAATTTCAAAGGTGGCCCAGACGTGTCGAATTCCTGCATTAGCAGCAACGAGCCCTGTTGCCGACGCGCCACTCTTGGCGGCGCTGTTTCTTCTCCGTCACTGTCCGTCATTTTTCACAGGCCGCACAGGCACCTCCCACAATCCTGGAGGCCGCAAACCTGGCTTCACGCGGACAGACACATACCTTGTTGTGTATGCTGCACTGTCCTGTCGTGCATCAGCCCTGGCATCTGCCACTGGCAATGGAATATGGCATAAAGGGCCTCTCCAGCGCTCCACCGTGAAGAATCCCTCCTCACCAGTCTTTTCTGCGGTCCTCCAGGTTGGAGGATCACAGGAGTTCCAAAAATTGAAGATTTGTATCTTCTTCAACACATGGGCAGCGCACGAGCACCCTCGCGGGCCGCTACTGCCTCACGTGTGAAAATGCAAATGGCCGCCGTCAATCGTATCGGGTCCGTGGTGTGTTAGGGGAAGAAAATCGCTGTTGACACGCCCGCGCGTGCCAAAGTGTCTCCCTTTCCACACCCGTCCTCGTTGCCAATGTGATGGGCGAACCCGTGCCTCGGGCCGCCGTACTAGCTTCCCCACACACACAATCACTGAGTCAATGAGGCACACGTCTGTGTCTTCCAGGGTCCCGGCGGCAACTCCCGCACGGGCCCTCTTTATTCATACCGCGCATGCGCGGCCCGAAACGTGGCTCGCGCATGCCAGCCTTTAGTGAAAGACGTCACACCCCCCTTTCTTTTCTTTCTATTTTTCTCTGTGTAGTTCAGAATGACATAAAGCATCTGTCTTTCTCGTGTTTGAAATATCCAATCAGGAAGTTCAAATAACAACACAAAAAGTATTTTAGGTATGTATGAAGTGGGGGTCTGTCCCTACTCCTGCTGGTTGGACCCATGTAGGCAGAAACAAATGTAATGTGTAAATGTGGTTCTCTATCATATTCTTTCATGCAATTCTCTTAGTGCTTTCCAGGTCATCCCCCTTCACTGGCAGGCAGTCCTTGGGTGTTGTAACTCTCCCCTTATCTTCTGGCCTTCATGGCATCTCCTTAGTAAGCTTCAGTGCATAGGGGAGTCTTCCTCCTGCCAGAGGCGTCACTAGTGGGGGCTGAAGGGGCTATAGCCCCGGATCTTTTGGTTGTAGCCCCTGATAGAAGCTATGGGGCTAAAACCAAAAGGCTAGCTAGTCCTGAGTCCCCACAGTCCTGGCATTAGCGTAGCGCCAGATCTTTTACACACCTAGCAACCCCTGCCTCCTGCACTCTCTCAGATTGCAGTTGTTGCTTTTTCTCTGGACCCAGACCCATTCTGTGGTGCTAACACTCTATCTACTAAGTGACCAGATAGTTTAGGTAGACAGGTGGCCAAGCCAGAACTTGTCTTTTTCCTAGGCCCTGGTTTTCTGCTCTACCAGTTCCTTTTATTTAGCCTCCTTGGTTTCCCGCCATGTGCATGTTAATAAGGGACCTCTTGGTATTCCCTCTTCTTCTTTGATGCTCTTCCACATGTGTGTTGTCACCAACCTTCCATGGGTCACCTCTTTTTGACTCGGGGTGCCCCCTAATTCCCCTCACACCATGGCTTTTTTGAGGTTCGACATCCTCCACTTCTCTGTGCCTCCTCTTCTCCTTTCTTATTTCCCTTCTCCTCTCCATTCCTCCAACACCTCCTCTACTTTTCTTTCCATTCACCTGTCTCTTCCTCTCTGATCTTCTGATCTACCCTCTCCTCTCTCCTATCTACTTCTAATGCTCTTCTTGGTGTTACCCCTTTCCCCCTCTCTCTTCTCCTCCACCTTTCTCTTTGCCCCCTACTTACTATTCACCAGCTCCTGCTGATTCATGTCTTCCCACCAACCTCCAATCCCTGTGTCTCTCTGGTCCCCTACTTCTCTTCTCCAACCTCCTGTCTCCTTTTCTCTCCAGCCTCCTGACTCTCTCCTCCAATCTCCTTTCTGTTTCATAGAGCCCCCCCAACTCTTTCCACCAGTATCCTATCTGCTTCTCTGTCCAGCCTCACATATTGCTGCTCCTTCCCCAAACGTCTGCCCTAATACTTCTAAGCCAACCGGTTGTTGTACCCCGGGAAGTCCAGTAATTGAGGCTGTAATGTCTAAATGTGTTTCACCTGGATATGCTTTAATGGGAGTGTTAACTGCATCTAAGCCTACAGTGTTCTCATCTGCGGATAATAGGACATAGATTTCAATCATGGACCCCGAGGATTGTGGTATGAAGATCTTGCGCCACCATCTTGGATCTCCATACTGGCAAAATCTGCCTAATGGACTGAGTGCTGCGTACTTCCACGCTGCAGCCTCAGCATTTCCCTGTGACTCTTGCTCTCTTCTACTGTGGGCTACTCCCTCTCCACAAAGGGTATATGGGAGTTATTCAGCTGGAGAGAGGGGTCGGGGGGATCAGAGGACAGCACATACTCGCATTTAATGCATTCCTTGTATAAACATGCCTGTAATATAATCTCTTTTGGTGTAAGTGTTGGTGTGAGGGCTGTATTATTATTTCCAATTTCTTAAAAGGACAGTACTGCATAATGGCACATATGGCAATCCGCTTCCTCCAGGTGTGGCATGATGGGGTAGCCAGGGGATCCTCCCCGGGCTATCTGTGGATCAGCATCACATGGCTTGCGGTGGCATCTGACTCCTTGGGACCCCATCACCTACCTTTAGGGGCGGCAGGGCATGTCACTGGAGTCAGCAGTATCCTTCTTAATAAACCCTGAGCAAGGGGGACATTATCACTTCAGGTAATTCCCTGGGGCCCACAGTTACAGGCCCGAGAGAAGCGAGGGAATGCATTAAATGTGAGTATGTGCTGTCCTCTGCTCCCCCACCCCTCTCTCCAGCTGAATAACTCCCATATACCCTTTGTGGAGAGGGAGTAGCCCGTCTGAAGTGGTAATGCTCCCCCTGCCAAGGGCTTATTGCTATTAGTACCCAGGCCTGTTAGACCGAGGTACTAAAAGCATTGTTGTTTCGGAACAGAAGCAAAACATGTTATGAAAAAATGGGCGCCATGGAAGGGAAAATGAAGTCCGTTTTCCCTTTCCCTGGCAGCCATTGAAAAAAGTAAACAAAAAAAATGGCTGCCATGAAAACGGGAGAAGGGACTACACGTAGTCCTTCACTCTTTCCATGGCGCCCATTAAAAAAAGTTAACAAAAAAAATGACCGCCATGGAAAGGATAGGAGGGACTACACGTAGTTCCTTCTTCCTTTCCCAATGACGGCCTGTCACAGATCACGAGCGGACGCGCTAGGGACAGAAGTGTTCCCAGCGCATCTGCTCATGAAATGGACTGAAAAGAAGGTAAGTGGTGGTGGGAGGCCAGTAGAGAATTCTGTGGCTGGGGGAGGAGGTAGGTGAGGACCACACTTACCTCGTCTTCCAGCCGCGAGGTGGCTCGGAGCGGAGGGATTACCGGTGATAATGTCCCGTTCTGAGCCTCCTCATTGGCTGAAAGCTGACCCCCCTGCCGGGTACTAATCATTGATAGCCCTCAACACATTTTCATTTTGCATAAAGGGCATTCATCCTTTCAGGTACATGTCCAACATCTGCGCCTCTGCTCACCACTCTAAAGCCTTCTCAATACTTACTCTCCTTAATCACTCTCTGGCATTGTCTTTGCCTTTGTCCCCATATTTTCTTGCCCTTACCCTACATAATATTGGCATCAGTGATTCTTCCTTTGACTTCTTGCCTCCTTTCTGTTTGATTGATCATTTTCCATCTCATGGAATATAGGTGTCTCTATTTGCACCTCCCTCCCACTGGAGGTTCCCCAAAGGTATGTTTGTTTTGGCCCAGTTCTCTTTATGCCCTACACCTCCTTTCTTGACAACCTGACCTCTTCCTTTGGATTTTCTTACAACCTATTTTCTGAAGACACTCAAATCAGTTTCACCTTCCCTTCTTCCTTAAATGCTGGCCTATACACCTGCTCCTCCAAATGTCTCTCCTCTACTGAATGCCATGTAGCTGCCTCAGGCACAACTCTTCCAAGACTGAAGTCCTATACCTCCATTCTCCCAAAGCCCTAACCCGCCTCAGATCCCCAGTATCCCTTCCCCAATAGCTGCTCACCCTTCCCCCAACGTCTGCAAATGTAGGATCCTCTTTGCTAGTTATCTAAAGCTCTGTTAGCGCATTACCTCCACTTCCAGGACAGCCGGCTTGAACCTTCTGAAAATGTTCAAGATGTGTCTTGATCTCGATGACCTTTCTACTAAAACCTTGGACAACTCGTGTCCAACTGCTCCAGCTTCTTCCTGGGTCTTCATATATCTACTCTTTTCTCACCCATGATAAAAAATTAAAAACTTTTCTTCTCACACGTTTTACAAACCCCATCCTACTCTCATACATCTGACAACAACTTTCTGCAGGCTCGCTCTCTATGCAGCGCAGGACTTCATGAAACTCCTCCTCTGAGAATATAGGTCCAATCATGGAACGGCCCTACTACCTGGCCAACTCCAGCTCTTTATACTTCTGTCCCTAAAGCCTGCAATCACAAACCCTTCTCAATTGGACAGTCTCCCCAAACACCTTGCACTGCTTCCCAATTCTGCTCCTTCACCCTCCTTGTGCCCACCAACACTACCCCCCTGGAAATCAAAAGGCAATCTCACTGCTTTCCAAAGTATCTTAAAACCACTCCTCCTACCCTGGGAAGGAGCGCCAGAAGCCTCCTGAGGAGTCACCCTCTCCTCAAAAGCCTATTCTCTCTGCAATGATCTCCTACTTCATGCACGTGTATGAGATTGCACTGTAAATACTATCATCATTTATTCATTTAATGTGTTACATTTATAGCAGTGTACAAAGCCCTAAGGCATCTAGGCGCTAGTTACAGCTACAGAAAGGTTACAAGTTAGACAGTTGCAAGACAGTTATCAGATAGGTAATACAAAATCAGTTACCATGAAGTGAACTACATTGAGATTTGAGCCTGCAGGAAAGAGGATGAGACATGCCCTACCTACTGGGTCCAGGTTAAAGCAAGGTGGGTGTGGGGATCACAGAAAGCAAAATACAGAATAGAAATTTAGTGGGTCACAAGGCACATACCTGAAAAGCCGCACCCAGTGGGGTTGGCGGCTACATGAGCAATACGAGGCAATGCTCTAGAATCGATCAAATATTATTTCAAGCGAGGTAGGGTTCACAGAACTGGCATTTTAAATACAATGAGAGAAAGTCATGTGTTCCCTGGGGCAGCCCCTGGGTAAGGACAAGTGCTTGCAGTTATAACAGTGAGATTGTTCGGGTAGCAGGAAGGGAAAAGTAGGATTAACCATATAAACGAAGGCAGGCCTGTGCGCATAGCTTAGTAGTTGGTCATGCAGCAGGCCTTCCTAGCCCGGACAGGCCCAGACAGTAGTAGTTTCTGTCCTTAAAAGTGGCCCTTTAAGGTGGTCGGCTTTGCCGGCCAGCTCCCCTGATCAGTAATAAAATAGAAATTCCCTGGCCAATCTGCCAATTGCAGAGGTGGGATTTCCTTCACAAAGGTCCTAGGAGGAAAGACTGGGGAAGCCGTAGCAGCCATACTGGACTGGAGCAGGTGCTCCGAAAAAGTGGGTGCAAGCCCAGCAGGGTTTACCTGTTGCTGGCCATCGCCGATGGCCCGGAGGTCTTATCATCTCTCCATAATGCACATTATTGTTTAGTTTTACTGTTGGATTGTTAGTCTGTGTTGTCCCAAATTCAATGTCCCCTCGTGAACCGCTCGCCCACCCCTTTCACCAGATTATCAACCTACTGCTCTTTCCCCTTTTGTGACGTAGCCTACATTGACTTGCACACCTCACTAATAATGTGTGTGCAGCATATCTGATCCTTGTGCTCACGCTTTCTTTCCATAACTATAAACCTATCTCACCATTTATCATTATCCATGCAAGAGCTGGGAGTTCCTCAAAAATGTGTTTATGATTCCGTGTTCTCACTCTATTTGGGTTCATACTGGTTTTTATAAAACATAAATAGTCAGCAAATTTGCTGACTGTGTCCACGTACGAAAAGGCGATTTTAAAATACAAAGGAGAACCTGACAAATTCAATGATCTTTGGGGTCTGTTCTTGGACACCTGTGGCTAAACGATGCGTTCATTATTTGCTTCATGAAATATGTACAGTTTGCATGACCCCTGATGTGTGTCGTCATTATGATCTGGTTGCATTGCTGTTTTACAAGGGTAATAGACGTGACATTGATATAACATGTTATGTGATTGATGTGTTTTTTTTGTTGTTTTTTTCTTTTCTCTTTATCTCACAATGCTATATCAAAAGTCTTCTAAAACAAGCAGTTTTTATAATAGGTTTACAAAGTTCTATTGTCAATATGCTTTGCTTGTACTATTTGTATATGCATGTGTGCTTTCACTTACTGGTGTTAAAATAAAAATATTTAAACTCTAAAATATACATAGTATTTATGGGTTGTTTTCTTGCTAAAAAACAATTTACCACATCTCAGACTGTGTCTCTGGGACCTCTCAGCCGCGCAATTTCTAATTCAATTTGCTTCTAGCTCATCTAATTCGCAAACAGTATACCCGTGTGGCAAGGACACCTGGATCTACCCCAGTTGCACCCAACCTTTTCCTGTGCTCCCAGAGTGGAATCCAAAGGGCCTCGATACCCCCACTGCAATCCCCACTGGGCTCTGATTTACACTGACCCTATTTCCTGATCTGAGGTCGTGTTTTGGCAGTCCTGAGGCACATTCTTTTTTCATCAGGAAAAGATTCTCTTTTGTTTTCATTTGAAAGTTGAATCGTGTTAATGATTATCAACATTCATGTGTTGTGTTAATATGTTCCTCATTCATCCTTTATCACTGTTTTGTACGTTTTCCTAGATCTGAAAACACATAAGAACCTATAGTTCAAATCATCTTCTCACTTGTAACCCCCTTTTTCCTTACAAAATGGTTCAGTAGAAGTGGTCGTAGTTCTATTTAGAAGACTCAGGTGCTTCATGGCAAAGATCTGCACAGTAGGCGAGGGGTATCCCTGGTGCCGGAGTTCTTACACTTCAGACACTCATGAAGGGGCAAAATAGTCGCGGGGAGGGGTGCAGGAATGTACCATATGATAATAATAAGAATTTGTCTTCTTATATTTCACTTCATGTTTGTTTATTTATTTATAGTGCACGCCAGACCCGAAGGTATCCGGGCACGTGTGCAAGAATACCTTAAGCTTACAGGTTACAGTTACACATTTCAACATAGTTGAGAGATACATTGGTGACGGGAAAAATGATGACACTACAGTTTGTACACGGGGTAATATACAGTTTGTGCACATAGTAAAATACAGGATTATATACACAGGTATGTGTACATAGAGAAGTATACGCAGTATACATTAAGGCAAAAAGCATGGTGGAGTAAGATCTGGTGGAGGAGCATGTAAGTATGCATATGCTCCAGATTAGCAAGTGGGTGGGATGTAGGTAGTCCTGGTGTCTGTCAGTTACGAGTCATTTTCTTTGAACCATTTAATGCAGTTAAGTCTAAAGTGTGAGTAGGATTGGTCAGACCTTAACGAGGTAGGGAGGGAGTTCCACAACTGGGCTGCTTTGACAGGGAAACTGTTACCGCCGGCGGTGCTCAGTTTAAAGGGGGGCACAACTAGCTGGGTCTATTGGAAATTCTTCTTTGGAACCTTTCTGTTAGGTATTTGGGGGCTAGATCATTAATACTTTTGTATGTTAGTGATGCTGTTTTAAGTTTAATTTTGTCCGCTGTAGAAAGCCAATTGGATTGTCTTCTGATGTCGGAGATATGCTTTCTTTTTGGGATTCCTAAGGCGGGTCTAAGGGGATTATTCTGCAAGGTTTGGATTTTTTGCAGCGTGCGTTTACTAGACCCTATATATAGTGCGTTGCAATAGTCCAGTGTGGATAATACCAGAGGTCTTGATAGGGTAAGGCAGTTGGTGGTAGACAGGAATGGTTTTGCTGCTCTGATCAGCTTGCATGTGTATGCGGTGCTGGAGGCCATCGCATTCACTTGCCTTGGTAGAGAGAGACAGGAGTCGAGGTAGAAACCTAGTGTTTTTACCTCTTTTGCTACTTTAATGGTCTTGCCATCTATGACAAATGATGAGTAGCTATCGTTCAGTTTTTTGATGTTTTGAGTACTCCCCAGTATGATGAGTTCCGTTCTGGATGCCTCTCTCTTCTAAGCACTGTAATAGCATGTGTTATTATTACCCAATTTTGTGGTACTGAATTTGTCTACCTCGGAAGGATGAGTCCGTACACTGCATTGGGAATCGTACGTGCGCAGTGCAGGCAGGCCCCACGGGAGATGCGAGCTATCACTCCAAGTAATGACTAGTGGCCGCACCTGTCAGTGTGAAAAACGCAGAGTCAAGACCGTCAGCCATTTTACTTACCCACACATTAAGTGCGCTTAAAGTGAGCGCCAGTGTCAGACATGTGAAGTGACCAAACTGCACACCCTGGTCATAAATCACAACTTTGATGTTATTTAGGACAAGCCTGGCACTGAGTACCAGGGGGCGAATAGATTGGGAAACAAATGGGCCACCAAACTTTATACAGAGGTTTCAAATCACGCTGGTAAACAATATCCCAGAAAATACATTCTAAAATGAATATTTGTTATTGCTAGGCCAGCAGATATATCAGCATAATGGCACAACTCTTGTGACAAGCACAAAGCTGGGCACAGGGACATAGAAAGAATCGCCCTCACGTTGCTACGCACTAGGAATACATTTCAATAACTAACCGATATCCCCTTTTTTAACAACGAGGTGACAGGTTGCAGGAAACTGCACTTTTTTAGACTCCAGAATAAAATGCCTTGGGCAACAAGGTCAGCGCTACTCCTTGCAAGAACAGGGGAAATCCTTGTCTTGGACGCTCCCCACGTCAGCTAACTTCTTTCTACTCGAAGTCACACCACAACAGGAACACCAACGGGACATCAAACATATGACCAAATCACCCCTTTAACACCTGATCTCCATTGTGGCACCATCAGGAGATCCTCCCGTGGGTCTCAACGTGGGCGGCACTCCACTCACATCAGTTATCCAAGCACTTTGGGGCACTCCTGAAGGCAAAACTCATCCTAAAGGGATATGACCACACCCATGGAATTCAGTTAGAATACGTTGTCTTGCGTTTGTTTACCATACCACCTACACAACAAAAGATGACAAGCGGTGTCGCTAGACACCCAACCTCAATAACATAGAATGTGACCAACCTTATATAAAAATAAGGGTATCAGGTAATATTATCCCCATATATGTGGTCGCCGTAAATAATATTGCCAGGAAAGATTGCGGCAATATTACATGGGTGACCATATATATGGGGACAGGGTAAAAAAAAAAATGTAAAAAATAAAAATAAAAAAAAGTTTGGGGGTTGGGGGGGTGTGCCCCGCATGTTCCATGCAATAATGTCGCCACAAAAAACGGCCATTTTTCAGCAAGATTTCTGTGGCGACATTATTACATGGAACCAAAATAAGGTCCACTCGAATCACCTGTCCGCCCATTTAAATTACTCCTCAGTTCTCTCAGATTCCGCCACACAATGAGCATACTGTCCTTTTGACAGTCGCTGAGAGTCCAAGATAATCAGTGGCCAACGTTCACCTAAGTCTGTGCTCTGCCTAATACCGAAACACTCCACCACTTGAAGTACACTCGAAATGTTGAGTAAGCCATACAAACGTGGTGTAAAACGCATCCTCAGGTACATGCTGTGGTGGGGCGGCCCCCCACAAATAACCACAGTGACCTTTTGGAAAAGTCCAAGGGTGTTTATTGAACTTAATTATCAGAATGACTGTTTTTCACTTCTGTATCTTTAGGGCCTAATGGGGTGGGAATATTGGCGCTAGAGCCAGCCCTTTACTCTCTCAACTGCCCCTGGCCCTGGATCCCACTTCCCAGCCCCAGACGTCCCTACTGGGTTGTTAGTAAACTACCCATCGGTAACACCTATCTGCTCTTCTGACTACCACTGCCAGAGTTTTCTCTAAACCTTACTCTCTAGGGAACTTGTAGCTTTTCCTCTCCTATCGTTGGTTAGCCTCCGGAAATAGGTAATGTTGCCTTCTTTCACCCTGCGTCACGCACACTCCTTTCACAACCTCTTACACCTGACCCTTTTGTTGTACTGTGCCCAACAACTGCTCTCCTCTCACTATGTCACTGTCCCTCCAATCGCTTCGATCTTACTTCCTTTCCCACTCCTATTATTTCCTGCCGGTTGTCCTTCCAACTATCCCTCTACCTCGGTTGTTTCTTTTCACTCCTCCTTCTCACTCTACTCTCCCGCCTCTGGTTATTCCTCTTGTAATAATTTCTAGCTCACTCAATGCCAATTAGCTAATCTGGGACATGGTGCCCTGCACACCGCTCTCACTGTTACGGAACCCGGGGATATGGTGCCCTGTTCACCCGCTTCTAGGCCCTGTTCGACCTTCTGAGACTCTCAGGGATATGGTGCACTGGACACCCTTCTTGTTACTACAGAACCCAGGGATATGGTGCCCTGCGCACCCCGGGATATGGTGCCCTGCTCACCGCTATAATACCAACTACCACTCTACCACTTATATTCTTCCCTCGCTGCTCCCGCCACCTACTACCTTTACGCCAAACAACTACTACTGCTACCTCCGCCCTCACTACTATCCCACTCTGCCACTACTCCTACTCTACCTCTAATACTCACACTCTCCTCTCTCTCACATAAACACTCTACAGACCCTCCCCTTAACAATAGCCTCAGCACTCCAAACACTCTCGCCTCCACTGGTCTCTCAGACGTCCTCCACTGGCTCCTGTCCTCACCCAACTAACAACACCTACGCACTCACACACAGCTCCTTAAATACCCCACCCCCTCCCAGGATTGGCTAATTACCCTGTGAATCACCTACCTGTCTCCAAGGCGTGTGACAGCGGAAGGCCATGGGAGGGCTTAAAATGGCTAGTAAGTCCCGTCCCTTTTCCAACATGGACCCTGCTCGGGTCCTAGGACGCTGGACTTCTCTAAGGCCTGTAGGCCTTTGAAATTAATAGTAATAAAAACAATATCCCTGGTGATATATTGGATAAGGCCTTTCTGGGTCCTTTATTTATTAATCAGAAATCCCTGCTGGGCTGGTGGTGCCCTCCTGGGGGTGGGGGAACATTGGTTTCTACGTGTTCTGCACCACCAAAATGTGCCAAAACCAATGAAAGTAGAACAGGTTAGTAACACCCACCTCTTAGATTGCCTATATGAATATTATTGGGAACTATGTGAGAGACATTTTATCAATGAGTAGTTTAGAGGGTTTATAGTGATTCCCTCGAAAATTTACGGTCGACTTGCAAAAGCATCGACTACAAACAGTCGAATGCCGAAGCATCGACAACCTATATTTTACATGTAAAAGTGCAATTCCATCTAAACCAGTCCATCAACAATATTCATGGACTGGTTTCAATGAAAATGCACTTTTACATGTAAAAATAGCATTTCCATGCATTTTTCCTAACTTTGAGACATTACATGGCACTGTCCAGTGCTGAACTTTCAGCACTGGCAAGCCCTTTGTAACGTTTTATTTATTTTTTTATATTGGGGTGGGGGTTTCCCCTCCAGCCCCCCTGGAACCAAATGCCCCTCCCAACCCTAACCCTAGCCCCAACCCTAACCCTAATTTAACCCTTAAACTAACCCTAACCCCATCCCTAACCCTAATTAAACCCTTAAACTAACCCTAGCACCAACCCCAAACCCAACCCCCACCCTAACCCTAGCCCCTAACCCAACCCTAACCCTAATTTAACCCTTAAACCATCCCAAACCCCAACCCTAATCCTAGCCCCAACCCTAACCCTAATTTAACCCTTAAACTAACCCAAGCCCCAACCCTAACCCTAATTGAACCCTTAAACTAACCCTAGCCCCAACCTCAACCCTAATACTTACCCCTAACATGTCGATGGAACCATCAAATCTTTTTCAATGAAATTGCCATTCAATGGAGTGGTATTTCGATGAAAAAAATTAGATGGTTGGGTTTAGATGGTTTGGGTTTAGATGGAATGACCGGATACCGTTAGAGGCTTTTGATAACCTATGGATGATTAAGTATTATTTGACCTGCTGCTTCATCCCCTTCATCAGTCTAGAACGTATCCCTTCTTTCCCACCCTCTTATCTTTACCTGGCTCCTTTCTCTTCTGCAGACTAAGGCACAATAAACCAACTCGCAGAGAAGCCTGGGCGCTCTGAGATAACTGTGGTGGTGATTTGGCACAGCATAAATAACTGTTATTCTAGCTTAATTTACAAGTCATTAAATCGGAATATAGTTTGATTCATTTTAAATGTTCAGTAGAGAACTGGGACATAGTAAAGCCCATCCCCAAAACTCATGTCTTGGTGCCGAGAGCACATTTGCTGTATTCATCCGAACTAACTACCTCTATAACCAATTGTTCTGCTTCTCTTCCTCCAGGTATTTCCATGCCAGTCCCAGTGTTTGGACTGCAAGATGACAGCAAAGTATTCTCACAAGAAAACTGCTCCTTGTCCGACGAATACTTCATACTGGTGGGTTCCTTTGTGGCATTTTTCATCCCTTTGGTGATCATGGTGGTGACCTATTTCTTAACTATCCGATCACTGCAAAAGGAAGCTACCCTCTGCTTCAATGACCTGGGTGCAAAAAGCAAACTGGCGCTCTTCAGCTTTCTGCCTCAAAGCTCGCTTTCTTCTGAAAAACTGTTCCAGCGCTCGCTTAACAAAGAGTTTGCACCCTATGGAAGGCGGACCATGCAGTCCATTAACAATGAGCAAAAGGCCTCCAAGGTCCTGGGCATTGTCTTCTTCCTGTTTGTTGTCATGTGGTGTCCATTTTTCATCACCAATGTGTTGGCCGTCACCTGCAAGGTCTCTTGCAACGAACACATCATTGAAGAACTACTCAAGGTATTTGTCTGGATTGGCTACCTTTCTTCGGCAGTCAACCCACTTGTGTATACATTGTTCAACAAAACCTATCGCTCTGCTTTTTCGCGGTACATTCAGTGTCGGTACAAGGAAGAGAAGAAGCCCCTACAGTTGATACTAGTGAACACTATCCCGGCCTTGGCGTACAACTCCGGTCAAATGCAACTGGCCCAAATGAAGAGCTTGAAGAAAGACGCTAAAACGAAGGCCAATGACTATTCCATGGTTACTTTGGGGATACCTCGTTTAGGCGGTGCGTCAAAGTCAAACTTAAGCCCATCAAATGAAAATGATAGCCGTGTGTGACTGTGCCGGGCCATTCATGGCTACCATAGCAACCATAGTGTGTTCATCGGACGAGATCTGGCTCCTCTGGGAGATCCTCTGAGCACTATTTAAAGGGACTCTCAATAAAATCAACATACTCCTCATGTTACACTCAACAAATCCAGGGTTGAAAACGATGTACTGTACAATATGCTTCTTTTTCAGAAAAAATGCTCATATGTCCGCTGTTTTATGCATAGGCTTTATTATACTTATTTTTTTTATATAGTCTAAAATAATATATTTCTTATATTTATCATGTGACTATCAAGGGGGTCCTATATATGTATATATACACTTAATTGTTGCTTTTGTCTTTGCAATCGGAAGCTGTGCTGTCTTGCAGTACTGTATCTTTGCAGGTTTTGGGTTTAAAGTAACTGTCTCACTATTGTTTACTTGTCTTATTGTTGACCGTGAATGAGCACTTTATGGATTTTTACAAAGCCAGGGAAAATGTCAGATAACTCATCAATAAAACAAGTTTTTTTTTAAAAAAAAAAAAATGGAAAGGAAGTACGTTGTGCAACCATGCTTTACGTAAGGAAGCACCCTGTCGGCGCCTTGTGCGTCGGATCGGATGGAGACGCTTTCCCGAATGTCATTGTGAAATGTCAATGGCCTGATTATGATAATGATCTTCAGATGCAAATGAAAAGGGACTGTGTCAGTGTCCGCGCAACCATCCATTTCTACCTTGAAGCACACTCCCACGGCTTCTTTATGTGAAATGTCTTCCAATTCTCGTGGCCAACTACACTACAATAATGTACCATTCACCCAGTGATCTGATCAGTTTCGGTTAGAACGTTAAAAAGTAAGTGCACGTCAAAAAAGGAAAAAATAGAGATGGGATTGAAATGCTTTTCATCTTTTCCTCTTTTTTTCAACATGTGTCGAGAACAGAAAGTCGTTTCTGTATGTGAGGAGTTGGCTCTCCAAGGCCCTTATTACATGTTTGCCGGTATCCCGTCGGTATTACCGGTGGGATACCGGCAAACTGTACTACCGTTTCCACCACTTGGCCTCCTGGAATTACTGGCAGTTTCGAAGTGGCCGGAAATGCCGATAAAAATCTGCATTTCATGGAGTCCAAGAGGACTCCATGGGGGGATTTGAATGTATTACCGGCAGTTTTTTGCTGGTAGTGCGGATATACCTTTGGCTCAGAGCTGGAGGTACATTCACCACCCTACCGGCAAACTTGGAGTGTGCTGGTGTGATAATGTGCCAGTCTGCGGTAATACCAGCACTTCATTACTGCACTGGCAGACTCGTAATGATGCCCCAAGTCTTAAAAAACAGAAAAAACAATGGGTGGAATTGGAAAACACACACCTCTTGCCATCCAATGGGTACAATGATGCAATAGTGGTGGTGGTGCAGTCATGTCCCCTCCTGCTTGTCTATGTCACATTAATGGATAACTGGACATACGGAGTGTGGATGGAAGATTGGAAAATCCTTTTGTTCCATAGGCTCTCAGGACATCACCATGGTATGTTGCTTAAGAGGAATATCACGTGAGGTGTACATCAGGAGTGGATTAAATACTGCTTTAAATTTACGTGTGCGCATTGTATAAGAATAACACTTGACATTTGTACACATAATAATATCTACCAGGTTCCAGATGCACCTTTAGTTTTCTGGGAGCTTTATAAGGAACTCTTCCTCTCAGTAACATATAATCCTGTTTAAAAGGAAAGAAAGAGTTTAAGTAACCTCACTAGGAGATTGGAGGTAGCGGGAAAAACATGTGGTATTTTAAATAACTCCCATTTTGAAAATGCTACAAAATTATGATTAGTTACGTAGGTTCCGTGCCAATTTAAATTAGACTCCATTCAAAAGCATGTCTACAAAAAAAGTATTAATAAAAATGATTATCTGTCCTTAGGTACATGTTGCCTGTGGTAAATCATCCTAGGTTCATATGTTAACCTTCCTAAGCCAACATCATCCAAATGGTGGCACGTGCTAATGTTTCTCCCGTCACCGGTCTTTGTCAAGGCGTAGCAAAAACAATCGATTCAATTTGAAACCGTTGTCATTTCATGAATATACAGATTATTATTTCCTTACTCTCATTGTCATCCACGACATTGTTCCTGTACAGTCTTAGAATGTGTCAATCATTAGCTGTTCTAATTCAATCCCAATGTGTATAGTTAACCATGTGTACTCACAGACTATATATAGATTATATTTGTTACACATCAGTTTACTATTCACAATCATCATGTATTTTTACAGAGTACATTTACAATGGGCATTGCCCATGTTACATGGAAACCTGTGGCGGGTAGTAGTGGAGGGGAGAAAGGGAGGAGGAGAAGAGAAAGAAGAAGGGGATTAGGGAGGGTATATGGTAGATATGCATATATGTATAGTCATGAATCATGAAGGGAGCTCACTATACTGTCCCGCAATCATCTTGCTGATAAATTATAGTTACAACATGCCTATGTCACGGTAACCCACATCCGTCTAGGTGGTTGTTTAGCATTGTAGGCTTCAGTGCAAGTATGCCAATGGAGGTCATGGTTTCAAGGCGTTTCAAATGTATCTATGGAAAAGGTTGATAATTGTATACCTCGGCATCAACCTTGCATGTATGCATTAGTGAAAGGCAGGTTATTTACAGGAGAAACCTTCTTATCTGGGCCTTGTTGGTTTCCAGTCCTATTGTGGCAAAGTTGGGCAGTGTAATTTCATGGGTGGAGATAATAACCTTTTGATCTCATGCGGGGTGGGGTAGTTCTAGTGGCACAGATTGTGCTGTTCTTTGTTCCTAATAATGTTATCTGTAATTATAAACCTGAAGCTGGTGCTGTAACGTTGTATATGAGTGCTATTTGCTGTCCTCTTACAATTATTCCTAGTTGAAGAAGGTTCAGTGAATTAAAGGTACCTCATATCACCAAAGTACAAACTTTCATGATTATTAAGGAGGGTTTCATTAAAGACTCAGAGGCCCCTTCAGAATACAAACATTCCATCTGTAAGCTTCTGTGTAACTTTATGGTTGCTGTCCTATATTAGACGTGTTTGGTATAAAGTAAAAGATTGCTGTCTATTGGGGAAATCATAGATGGAGGTGGTTTGCTATCTGGGCCCTAGTTTCTAGTCACTCACCTGATTAGGCAGATATTCAGAGGGTTTTCGGGATGGCGTTGCTCCGTGTGTGTGTGTGTGTGTCTGAGAGCACCACCATCCCGAAAATGCATTTTAAAGCCATTGCGTGATGACATCACGTATTATTCCACGTCGTGACATCTTCATTGTGATTCCCAGGCACTCTTCAAGTATAGCCCAACTGGTGTGAAATAGAAAGAAAGCTATGCTGCAAATTAGGAGCAGCATACAAGTGCCAAAGTTTGCCAGTAGGGCCACAATACTCTCTAGATTCAGAATCTACAAGGAAAACTCACACCATGCATAATATCAATATTAAAATGTGGTATTAGGCTGCATCACATTATATTATTCACAGGTTTGTGAAGGGGAAACAGTATCCCTCTCTTTGTAGGATCAATGCACTGTCAATAACAGTTATTCGCTATAGTATATTAAAGAGAAAACGGGGGGCCAGTGTCCATTATGAATGGGTATGATTAATGCATGAGCAATGGGCGCTAGTAGACCTTGTAAGGCGCTCATGGCTATGTATGTATAAATTACAATTCATCTATTATAATCATTGTAGCAAATGCCCTCCGCTATCGCACAGCATTTGTTCCTAGAAGAATTGATAGGGAGGAAGAATACCTCCCTATGCTAGAAAAAGAGACTGTTACATATAGTTTGTGGTGACTGTGCATTGAACCCCGTGGTCAGAAGGCACAATGCCCTATGATGTAAACCCAAGGTTCCTAGGTGGTGGCTTTTTTCTGGTCTGCATTTCATAGTTGGAAGTGCTCTAAAAAATTACAGATCTTCCATTATTCTATATGTCAATGCCCATAGTTATAGCATATCTAATGTCCACAAGTTATAAAGAGAAGAAAATATCCCAGTCTAAGTAGGATTATTACAGAGGCCACCACAGTGGGTGGCTATAGTGTGTGAACAGCAAGTTGTAGTCATTGGAGTAGGCTGGATGGCAAAATAAAATAAAGTTTGTATTATAATTTCTATAGGGCACAAGTGGGCAGTTTTGCCATGTAATGTCGTTAACAATATAATAGTATCCATTCTTCATTTAGAACTCTCTTATTAGTATTATTAAGCCTGTTAACCTTGATGAAAGACGTTAGAGAGATATACATTGTCTATGAAGCCACAGTACTATTATTCCATTCTTAGTATTACCCCAGATTATACAAGTCACATATTACATTCCAGGTCCCTTGGTTTTCATACGAAATGGTGCATCTCGTTGTCTGTGTTGAGTCCTTCTGTGATGGCTCTCAAATTGCAGATGATTCTGGCCTCTTCCTGGTGCAGGACTTTCTACCGGTCTCCCAGTCTTGGGTCTGTTTCGATGTGTCTAATGCCAAAGAAGTTTACATTGTCCTTCCCTTCTAAAAAATATTCTTTGTGCCAATGTTCTGCCAGCGCAGTCTTTCGTTCTAGCATCGTTAGGCTGCACAAGTGCTCCCTGATTCTGCATCTTAATTCCCGTATGATGCCCCCTACATACAGTTTTGCACAGATGCATACAATAATACATTTTTCAAATAAATCTGCTGCACGTGAAAAATCATTGTGCTATCCCACATGGCAAAGGCCTTCGAAATCAGTGCTCTTCTTGCAGAGTGGGACCAAAACATGCATGTACCAATGCCAGCCTTATGCATTGGGCCTCTCGTCGAACTGCCTAAAGTAGGCAAGGAAAATGGTGTAAGTGTTTTAACATACACAACTAGCAACTGATCCACTGCTTGCAACCTCACAACCACAGTCCCAACAGCAGAAAACGTGGGCTGATTATGAAAAGAAGGATAAGAAATGGATACTGACATGGTCCTTCTAGGTATTGGAAAGATTCCATCATCCAGAGAAAAACTCCTGTTAGAAATATCCTAAGCTCTGACATTGGTGAGAAACTGTCAATCTTGAGAAGAATGGAACATGCCCCTATCAGTTTCACCAACCATTTTATCACAAAAGAACCTGACAACATCTCTAGACAATGTATTTGTATATTTTCTCTGAACGTGTTCGTTTGCTTCCTGTCAGAACCAAATCCCTTCTGGTTCTGCATCCTTCGAGACTTGCATCCAGTTGCAAAGCAAAATTCTGTGAATTACCGAAAAGTAGCTTTGCCATTCCAGGCCTCCATATTCTGAAACCATCATTGAGGTTCGTCCTATGCCTCTACTTTCATCTACATCCTGTCCCCATACCATTTGCCTCTAAGAAAATGATGACCTCGGAAGAATCCTGTAATATAAGGGACCTTGGAAATAGCTCACAAGGAAGCTGACAAGAGTCCTGACCTTCTTAGCAAGTCTCTCAGAGCAGAGTTATCCGTGATTAATAAAGTCTTGATCTCCTTCTGTATTCCACCTGTTTACCCCTGATGCAGTTTGAGAACACAACTACATGTGTCTACCACAAACCCCCCAAAATCCAGCCTCCTTAAAGGAGTGAAACATGGATTCTCAGTGTTCCCTAAAAACCCTAAACTGCTAAGAATTTGCAACTCCTCCCAAGGATCTGACAACAGCCTTAAAAGAATACAAGCACAGTGTTTTTATTGCCTGCCAGATGAACTGCAGAAACTCCTATTGAGCACCCAGAACATAATAGTGACTATGCATAGGTGAAATGTGAAATGTGACCTGTGATCTGACAAAGCAGCCATTGTCCATGAGAACGCAAAATACCCTTCATCTTGACATTTCTGTAAAGAATCCAGAATGCAACTGTCTCAGGTGGGTGTGTTCCTCTTTTCACTTGATGACAGCTAAGACAGCAGAGATGAGAAACAGACTTTATCTACACATTGGCAAAAAGTCCACTCACAATACAATCATAATCAACTTAATTTGCAGAAATACCACAGGTGCCAGCAACACCTAGGGCTGGTGACCACATTAAGACACAAAGACAATGTGAAACTCATTGGATTTTCTACATTGATGCCACCACTACCTGTGGCCTTAACCAGGATCACGGGCAGGGTCATGACATGTGAAACGATTACAAATTACTGAACTCAGCAAAATCAGCAGGTTTATGGAAATGTGCAACCACAGTGACAATAACGTATTCAAAAGCACTTTTCCCGATCAAAGAACAGTTAACCAGGAACGTGCAAGAACAAAGGTCTGGCTCCTGAAAGGCACAGTAAAGATGATGTAGTGCATTATCCTTTTAAAATAGTTATATATCCATCTTGTCCCCTGTGATCTTCAATCTTTACATGGAACCACTCTGAACCCTGCTTACTCCAACAACATCCACATCCACCAAAATGCAGCTGGCACACAGATTTGCCTCAGGATATCCTCCATCGAAGATATCCACATGCTCAAGGCTTGCCTCACAGTGATCCAGTCCTGGATGTCCAGTGCTTGCCTGAAGCTCAACCCCTCTAAGACTGAATTCTTTCTGCTGACCAACAACACAGAACACCCTGACATCCAGTCCTGGCTCTCTGCTTCGAGGGCTTCACACCCCAGCTGGCCACCTGTGCTCGGTGCTTTGGGTTCAACATCGACAGACACCTCACATTCGAACAGCACATAGCAAGGAAGACACAAACGGCCTGGTACCAACTTTCTCTCCTGTGGGAAATAAAGCCCTTTATAAATGAAAACAACTTCAGATCTGCTGTCCAATCCTTGGTCCACTCCCACCTCGATGGTGGCAATGCCCTTTTGTAAGGCCTTCCTGTGACTACCCTGGCATCCCTGAGATGTGTCCTGCATGCTGCAGAAAGACTCATTAAAGACCTCTGCAAATTCGACCACATTGCCCCGACCCTCATAGAACTGCACTGGATCCCGCTGCAAGCCAGTATCATCTTCTCTATCATCATCTTGAAGTCCTGTTGCACCATCTACAAGGCTGTCACCCTGAATTCCCCAAGCTACCTCAGTGAGAATCTCGGCATCTCTGGAGGCCTGTGATCCACAGAATGAAGTAAATGTGCAGACTTGAACTCCAACAGTGCAGGAAGGAAAGAACGAGAAGACAGGCCTTCTCTGTCTATGCTCCAAGACTCTGAAAACTACCGCCCCATCAACATTAGACTTGCCCCATCACTTCTACTTTCAGGAAAGAACTCATGACCTTCCTCTTCAAGGAATGACTCCTTCCCAACACCCCCCACCCTACGTGAGACCCTGTGATCTGCTCCCCACTGTCTCCTCCCCTGGTTGCTTGTAGATGCCTTGCTGCCAACTGCCCACCCTCATCATCCCCGGTTAGCTCCCTGCTTCATTTTTTCTGCTTCCCTCACTGTGTTCTTCCCCCTTGATTAAAGCACTCTGTTGCTTCCCGAAGCAAAGTCTGTGCTCAATAAATGATATGATATGATATGATATGATATGATAGTTTATTCATATAGCGCCTATATACAATGTGTTTCAAAGTGCTTCACAGCAAGGGAGGGAACAAGGGAAAAATACAATGACATTCTTACAGGCCATGAACAACAAGAATGTGAAATTAACTATCGTACTCGGCCTGGTAACATTTCAGACAGGGCAAGTGCAAAGACACAGATAGGAAGGAATGGGAAACAGACAGGCGACTAATGTTCTAGGCCTGACAAAACTTCTGGTAGAGCCAGAATTTAACAAGAGGAGAGGGAGAAGGGATGAAAAGGAGGGAGAGGAACAAAACGAGCCACTATCATACTAGGCCTGACGACATTTCAGATAGTGCAGGAAGGGGGGGTGAGAACAAGTATGAGAGGGGGGAAGAGACAAACGTTGTTGCTATCATACTAGATCAAGGGACAATTCTGATAGAATAAATGCATAGTATAGGGTGCCCTTATAGGCCCTAGACAGAAATGCCTTTCACCTGAAAATCTGCATTAAACCCTGCCACCAAAAACGGCTGTGCTTTTCTTTACCTCTCACATGAGTGGCAAGCAGTTGAACACTGTAACCCAAAAACGGCCCTACGTTGCTTTGCTTTCACCTAAAGGACATGAAGTTATATGCACTGCATCCAAAAACGGCCTTGTTATACTTTAATTCACATGAGGGGAAAGAATTTCAATACTACAACCAGACACAGCTTTTGCTTTCCATGTCACTTTAACAGCAGTTCTTGAAACACTGCAAACAAAAAAATGGCTTATACATGTGTAAAAAGAAAATGACTTTAAAAAGCCACCGTGAAAGGATAGCTCGGCTCGCACAGAAATGTCAGGGAAATATGCTTTGGGGGTGGGGGTTGACTAAGCAATGTACATTATGCTTCCACCCACAAGACTTCAGTCACATTTGAAGAGGTCCATAAAACCAGAAAAACCAGTTTGGGGCTAAGTCAGAAAACCTCTCAATGAAAAACCACACTTCCCACTGGAAGTCACACCTACTAGTGAATCATAGCGCAATGACATGTGATGTGCTCAGGGTGTTATAATTCCCTGCTCTGCCAGACTTGAAGCCAGGGGCTCAGAGATTTCAAAGAAAGCAAGTGTGGCTAAAGAAAGCACCCCTCCCACAGAGGGGGACTGATCCCCTCAATTAACATTAAAGGACTGATTCCATTTTTAGGCATTTTTGCAGCAATTAGAATGAGAAATACATTTTGTTTTGTGCTATGTTTTTATATAATTTCCAGGCGGGTTTAAAGAGCTAACGTGCATTTTCCTAGGAGTTTGGGGACTGAAGTGGCCCGTTAAGACTAGTTAAGAGATTTGATGGAAAGATGGAAAATGAAACTAGGAACATTCTCAATCATTTGCAGAGTTGTAGCTTATACATTTTATGAAAATAAAAAAAAATGTGCCAAAGGGCCATGCTACCTTGTACGCAGTTGGCAATCAGCTTACCTAATTCCCTATGACCCACAAAAAATGCATATCTATTTTATATGGCCGGGGCTAGTATAAGTATGAAATTATGAGACATAACTGTTTTTTGTCAAAAGGTGGCCCAGAGCACAAAGAAGGGTAATACATGCAAATAGACAGATGGTGCTCTCTTCCCTTGAACCAATCATGCCAGGGGGCGGAGAGAGGAGCGGTAACCTGTCCTATCCGAGAAGTAGGGGTAATTACAGAGTACTCCCCCTAGATTGTAAAGTGAGTCATGTCATTTGGGCTATATAAGGGGGACTGTACTAAGTCAGAGGGGCACACAAAATCCGGGGAGACAGGAGTAGGAGGACAGAGAGAAGGTGGCTGAATTTTACCATCCTTGAGACTGCAGTGACTAGACCCCTTGCCTAGCTGTCCAGAGAGTCCTGAGATCCAACTGGCTGTCCAGAATCCCAAACCAAGGCAGAGTACAGTGACCAGACCCCTTGCCTAGCTGTCCAGAGTGTCCTGAAATCCAACTGGGTTTCCAGAATCCCAAGCCAAGGTAGAAAATACCCCACCCCAAATTGCATATGCCCTTCCTTTTTGTAACATTGCACCCAATAATTGAAACCCCATTGAAAACCCACATAGAAAACCCCATTGGAAACCCCACATTGCTGGTGTAGTTGAGTCACCTTCGCATAGAAGAAACTGTGTTTAGCCTGTGTATGTTTGCATAATCCCTTTGGTAAACCTCTCAGTGTCTGTGTCTGTGTAAATCCTTAGCATATGTTTAAATAAATCAATTAATTCCCCCAATGAAATAATAATAATAATAATAATAATAATAATAATAATAATAATAATAATAATAATAATAACAATAATAATAGGTCTGGAAATTACTCACCGCATGGTGAGCCTGTTCATGTTGAAGTCATGCCCAAGAAAACACTGATGGCAAAGCCCTTACATTACTTCCCTGGGCACCAACAACATTGGGGAGGGCTTGTATGTCAGAAATCTGAATTTGCCATGTTTGCAAAAGCTCCCAAAAAAGCAAGCAAAAGAAACTCACGTTTTTGGTTTTCTCAGTTATGTCGTGATTACCAAATACCTAAACTTGTGCACAAGGTGCTTATGGCCATACTTTCTGCTTCTACAGTGTCATGGTGGGCCAAGTCATGTAGAAAACCATGTCCCAAAAAAACACAGCGTGCTAAGCCCCTCTACTTACTCTCCAAGGCCCTGAATGGCCAGAATGTACATATAGGACAGCTGGAAGGAAAATATGGGCCCAATAAGCTGAGGGTGCAAGGATGCTCTGCTGCAGCACTTTCAACATAAGTGGGAGAAAGAACACTGGCTGCAGAAGAACATTTCCCACCCCAAATTCTTCCAAATATACCAGGCATGTCAAGATCATGGAAGACAGCGGCATCAATGGACAGAACATCACTGAAACCTGTTGAATGTTTTGAAAGTTTTGTGATCAGCATGAGCACCAACTACAGGGAGTAGAATCTGTGGAACACTCTCTTCATTGACTCTGGCAACTTCAATACAAATGTCTCCTCAACAGCAAAAGACAGCGGACAACCAGAAACACAGTTGCTTGATGGCTCCACTCAACTCTTGGGAAGGGATTATGGCCTATTACAAAATTGGTCCATTTGGCCAGTGGCCATTTTGTGAGTTGCTGTTGAATTTCTAATCTGTAACCCTTTGGAAGTGTGCAGTCAGAGAGAGTTTTAGTGTGGCTTGGAAATTGTCTCTGACTGGTGGAGAAGTCCCTTATTACCACATATTGAGCAATTTACATTTATTAAATTGAACAAAAATGTAATTTCAAAATACTATGGAAAGACATCTACCCATAGCCAACACGGTTGTATGTAATGAGTGCGAAATTCATCCATTTCAAAACTCCGCCTGTGCAGACTGCCATTTGCACAACACCAGCTCACCTGATGATAATGATGATTTGCTGCCCAGTACAACAGACAATGAATAGTGGAGTGGGGATATTTCATGGTGCTCTGTTTTTTTAACAGGACACGGTCACCAACTAAACAGGATGCAGCACCCCTTAAGGTCCTCTGCTGTTTTCACAGGGCATAACCACCAACAAAGGTTCTCAGGTTTTTTTCACAGGGTGTAGACACCCACTTAGAATCTCATGTTTCTTCACAGGCCATCGCCACCCACTAAGGTCCTCAGGATCTCTCACGGGGTGCAGCTATCTCTTAAGATGCTCATGTATTTTTCACAGGGCATAACCACCCACTTTAGTTCTCAGTTTTTTTCACAGGGTGCAGCAACCCCTTAAACTTGTCAGATTTTTCCACAGAGTATAACCTCCCACTAAGGTTCTCAGGCTCTTTCACATGAAGCAGCCCTACTTAAGTATCGCAGATGTTTCACAGAGCACAGCCACCTATTGATTTATTTGTATACAGGAGGAACTCTTTTGATTACAAAAGAACGTAAATAGATAAGAAAACAGATTTGACGGGACGCAGGGAGCTTCTTACGATGGAGTGAGTTTGAGGGACATTCTGACCAGGTTTTGGAGGGGAATAAATTGAGCAATTCTTGGACAATAAATAAGAGGACCTACATAGATTAAGGACAACCAACATTGGACATTTTGTATTGCAGGTAGGCGGTACTGCCAGCAGTGCTCAGGATGTGACCATGATTGTTGAAGTGCTAGAGTGGAGGCAGAGGAAGCGGAGGACAGAGGCAGGTAACAGGCGATGGAAAAATGTTAGCTAGCAGGAAAGATGAGGTTAAGAGGGTAACTCAGAGGCATGGAGGTAGGCTTTTAGTTTGGTTTTGAACAAATCCGTGTGGACTGTCTCTTGGATGTCCCGGGGAAGAAAATACCATGCAAGTGGAGCAAGAAGGGAGAAAGAGCGCAAGCGAGAGGAAGCACCGGGAGGGCGAGGAGCCACAAGGGTAGTTGACGAGGCAGAGAGTAAATTACGAGAAGGCATGTAGATTTGGATAGAGGAGGATAGATGCTGTGGTGCCTGTTTTTTCACAGGGCACAGCCCCCACTAAGGTTCTAGGGCTCTTTCACAGAGGGCAGCCACATGAAAAAGTCCTCAAGCTCTCCCACAGAGTGTTAGCACTCCAGCTCTCCCAAAGACTGCTACTCACGTGGGTGGAGGAGTCCCTTTGTGATGACAGTTCATCCCCCATGACCACCTAATTCCTTCTCACCTGCAATCAACCCTACAGGATGGCATGGTGGTGGAGCTCCATATAAAGTCTCAAGTTTGCCACCACCACTACACAGTTCAGCTCCACAGAGCTAACCAACACATTGGCAACAAAGGCTGTTGGTTCCCCATTCTGCAAGATGTAGTCAAGGTTATCCTGCCCAAAGATGTGTGCTGTCAGTGCCACACCATTCCCACTTAATTGTGGGAGTGGTACCAGCTAAAGGGCCCTTCCACTGGCCACAGTATATTGTGTCACTGATGCTGATTCAGAAGATTGAACTGCTGGGGTGAAATGACCACAACATGCCCAATGTCACTGTGGTGCTGCACAATGGCACTGGAATGTTGCAGAAAATTCCTCCTAGCCACAGCTAGAGGGAGTGGTCATGGCGGTATGGTCGCTAACCTCTGAGGACCAGTGCACCTGGTACATCCTCTTGTGTCACTGGTGCATGTTGTTCCCCTTTGTTGTTGTCCCTACGGCGTGGTCCCTCTGTTCCTACCCTTCTGTCCCCATTTGAACCACTTTCCACAACCCCCCATTGTGCAGAAGCCATTAGGCTCCTCCTCCCTGAAGGGTCTTACCTGATGGCAGGGCACAGAAATCCCACACCCAGCAACCATGCGGGCTGTGTTGGGGAGACCGTGGTCACTTCTCTGTGGTGCTCCTCCTGTCTTCCCCTGACCCCCGCCCAATGGCAGGAGCAAGAAGAGGCTCCTCGACCACATGGCAGGAAGAGTCCCTCCCCAATGTTCTCTTCCTGATCCTATCCCTCCTCCTCCCCCTCACTTCCTTCTCTATGCCCCTCACCCATACGTGGTCAGTCCCAGTCGCCTCCTGAGTGTGCATGCTGCGGACCCCACTCCTCTTACACGATGGAAGTGTCCTCCTAATCCTCTATTGTTTCTGTGGGGTGTCGACATGAGGCACTAGGTCCCTTGTTTCAGGACGGTGCCCAAATGAGAGCCTCCCTTCCCCTGCTCTGTGCTTGTCACTCCCGGTAACTCTTTCAATGGCTCCATGTCCTCTCCCACTCTTGAGCCCGCCCCCGATGCCTCAGCCTCCCCCACTGACTTGGAGATTCAGTGGTGACAGGAGCCCATGAGGTACTTCCTTCCTTATCAATCGCCGGGCAATGCCCAAATTACCCAAGTGAATAATCAAGGAAAGAATGAAACTATCCTGCTCTTACAAACTACAAATCAAACTAAAACACTTTGTAATACTAATACAATAATGCTGCAATAATACAATGTAAAAACAGTACACCGCAAACATAGAGTGGAAAGAATACTTTTTTGTGTTTGTTATGGGGCTTTGGGGGATACAAATAAGTGTGACAAACTTCTTTTGGGCTTTTTTAACTTGTATAAAGTGACCCAAAAAAGGAAAGATAAAAGAGGAAAAGGAAACTTTAAAAAAAATATATATAAAGGGAAACCAGTAAAAGGCACCATCATAAAATGAACAAACACTTAAGCAAAGCTTAACAAAGATGTCTTCAAAAACAAACTGAACACTAGGAACTACACAAATGACCAACAAACAGGTAACACTCCAAACTCCCCAAACGACTTCTCAAATGCTCCAGAATTTACCAACCAACCTCCAAGTGCGAGTCTGCAATGTGCAACAACCACCCTGACTGGTGGCACAAAGTTGAACAAACTATACAAATCACCTCAGAGGGTCCTGATTGGCTACACAAACCCCAAAAATACACATGTTATTCATCACAAGATCTGCCACACCCGATTGGGAAATGAACCATCACTCAAGACCCTGAAGCCCACCCCAAGTTCATTGGCCCATTATGACAAGAAGAATGAAACTTCAAAATAAATATGTGTCCACTACTACAGATATTTTTCAGAGAACTTAGTCACATTACTGGACAGTTATTGGCAATACTTGACAATGGTACCTGGCTACATAATGGCAATCCTTGGTAATGGGGTATGTTCCTGGGTAGCTGATGGCCTTTCCTGGCAATGAAGCACATACCTTGGCCTTTCATGGGATTGCTTTGCAGTCAAACAAGCAAAAGACAGTCAATTGCATTCTTTTTTGATGTGGCAAATATCTGGGCAGTTGTTGGCAGACCTTGGGAATGGGGCACGTTTGTGGGCATTTTCATGGCAATCTTTCGAAATTACTGAAGTAAGTGAGTATTTGATGGCAATACTTGGCGTGAGCACAAGTACCTGGACTGGTGATACCAATTATTGGCAATGGAGCAGGTTACCAGTCACCCTGGGACAGGTTTCAGGATAGATTTTGGAAATGTATGACAACTGGACGAGGACCTGTTCATCTGATGTCATTTCTTGTCAAAGAATTGGCAACAAGCACCTTCTAAGCTTCAGTGCCGCAACTAAACTGTGCCCCAGAAATCACATTATTTGTGTACAGTTTGTAGAGCCAAGGAATGAACAACTTCTCAGAATGAGCTCATACAGCCTTGAAAGAGGATGACAGTACTGGGAAGATTTTTCAGGGAACTATTCCTGCAAGTCCATCTTTGCTTTTTAGTACACCTGCATCTTACCTCAATCACATGACACAAACCTTATAGAAATATCCAGACCTGGCAGTAACCTTGGGGGCTACCTGCTGCCTTTCACCTAAGTTTGAAATCCTGTACTTTTCTATCGGTTCACAGTCCCAACTTTAACCAATAGAATGTTTCCATTGTACGCCCTTCAGCACGTCGCATTGCCAAGGCCTCCTTAGCAAAGTCAGCACTTTTCACTGTGCCAGCAACCCCAACAGCTGAGGACTCATAATGGTGTTTGTTTGTTTGTTTATTTATTTATAATGCGCTCCAGACCCAAAGGTTACCGGGCGCAGCAAAAAAGTATATGCGAAGCTTACAATGTTACATGAATAAAATTTACAATGGATAAAATTTACAGTATTGAATAAAATGTACAATATTACATAAATGTATAGTTACAAACTTACAGTGTGTTAAGTAGTTACCATGCACACTCAGAAATGTGCAGGGGTATACATACAATGTTAAAACAGTTATAGGTATAATGAAGGTAGCTGTTAGTCTCTATGTGCAATTGAGAGAGGTTAGGCGTACTGTGGAGTGGAATCATATACAGTGTCTAGGCATTGTTAGCATGAATGTGTTTAATGTGGAGTGTCTGTTGGAGTTAACATCTTTTGGACAATGAATTGTCCATGATATAGGGAAGAAGAAACATAAAACTGAATGATTGTATACACTCACAGCAGTGCGATTTTGGGCATTTAATGCCAATCATTGACAGTGGTACAGGTAGATGAACAGCTGCCAAAGGAAAAAGAACCCAGTAATTTGATGGAAATGTTTGGCAAAGTGGCATTTGCCTTTGGCCATGATGACTTGAATCCCAAATACCTATTCCACATGGCCAAAGCAGTTGGTTATTCAAAAGTCTAAATGGTTGGATTTGCCAGTGCTTGTTTTGAATCACTATTAAAATGCTATTATAATGCTGTATGTAGAGGAGGGATCCTGCACTGTTAGATTAATATTTGGTGTGGCGATTGATTGAGTAGGTGCTGCAAAGTGGAATCAACTCGACAACAAAGCATACAACTATTCTTTCCAGTGTATAAGGTTGTACAAACAGCCCATTATTGTATTCCTATACACGCCAAACCCGTTCAATGGCAAGAATGTGACTGCTGTTTTACACAAAGAAGTTACGCTGCAATTCGCCAAGGGTGGAAATGAAGCAATAAAAACAAAGAAGCATAATTCTACAGTCCTCCTCCAATCCAAGCTCATTTATGTGATGGAATTAACAACTTTTTATTTGGAAAAATAGACAAAATCTGACAGATCATCCTAAAAGCACTTACCTCCCTCAAATCTACCTTCTACTCTGATCATATAATTCCGGCCTCCATCATTCAACAATTGACAGGCCCTATACTCAACCCACTCCCTGGCAGCATTAATGCCTCTGCCACTAAACAGTGATTCTTGTAAACCCTTAAGAATTGTCCCGTATGAACACTTTTGAAAAAACGACCGGAGAGCTAGACGACCTGGCCCACTAACGGCCAAATACAAACCTCCCGTTTAACGGCAAAATCTTTGAAAAAGTAGTCATTGCACAACTACTTGCCAAAGTCGAGAAGCTACATCTCCTAAATAACTGTAAGTAGGGTTCCACCCCAAGTGTAGCATCAAGACAGCCAACATCTAGGAGGTGGACAAGGCCTTCCACATCATGGATATGCGTGACTCATGCCTCCTCGTCCTCTCAACTGCATTCAACACCATCAACCCCCACATC
Organism: Ambystoma mexicanum; assembly: GCF_040938575.1. NCBI lineage: Eukaryota > Metazoa > Chordata > Amphibia > Caudata > Ambystomatidae > Ambystoma > Ambystoma mexicanum. The sequence continues at coordinate 515,481,898 of NC_090941.1, forward strand.
ATCCTCTCCCTCCTCCTCGACACAATGGGATTCACTGGCACTGTCCTGTCCAATCTCCAACCTTTACAAAATCAAACCCTTCACCCCACCACAGGACTTCCGGATCATAGTGCATGCCTTTGTGGTATCACACATTGATGGGGGAAATGGCTTCCAGATGGGGCTCCCAGTTGATCACTTGGCTCGCCTAAAAGCAATCCACTATGCCTCATCACGCCTTTTTATCGGTGCATGGAATTATGACCGAAACACCCCCAACCTATGCAGAACACATTGGCTTTCTTGATACCAGGATAATGTGCAAGACTGCATGCATCATCTACAAAGCAATCATGACTAGCACACCAGTGTACATAGTGGCTGAGCTCCACATATCGGGTGGTACACACTCCTTGTGCAGCAAATTAAACAACCACTCAAATCATAACTCGTCTGCAAAGAGAGGACCTGATAGCAATACTCTTACCTACCCTCTGGGACTCAACCCCCGTATTGGGTCAGAATGCCCCCACAAGTCTCCAATTTCACAAATCTGTCAAAATGTGGCTTTTCTCTACAATACCTGAATAAAGACCAATCCAGGAAGCTGCTTAGAAGGATACGGAGAATGCAACTCACAGTACTGCGCTATTGTGAAAAGATGCCAGCCAAAAAAAAAGTTGGCTACTCACACCGTTAGAAGCACTCTGCTGCTCTTGAACTAGGTCCACACATTAAGCAAAGAAATAAATAAAAAATCTAATTTAGCAATTACGCCCTAACACCTGTGTGGGTTCAACAAAACAATCAAAGTTTTGCAGTATTGAGGACAAAGCCACCTAATGCAGAAGATCCTTATTAAAACTGACATACGTTAAGATTTGAGAACGAACTTGGGATGTACATTGCTGAGGAACGAAGACAAGTATATAGGAAAGCTCAGACACTTAAAAACAAATGATGACCTTATCTTTTTATCTCAAGGACATCAACACCACCTTCATTCCTCCAAAGCCTAATGTTTCTACAAATGTGCTTTCTGTAATGCTTGTCCTTTTGCACTAAAATTGACTGAATTGAATTAGAAACACAAAATTACACATTTCATTAACTGCATTACGACGTATGTTGTGCATTTAATCTATTGTACCAGCCTATATCTACACATTGGCAAAATGTCAATCCACAACAAAATCATAATCAACTTAATTTTACAGCAATGCAACCGGTGCCAGCAACACCTAGGGTTGGTGACTACATTAAGACACAAAGGGCCTCATTACGAGGTAGGAGGTAGCCATGGTGCTATTAGCACCATGGCTATCCCCTTACCGCATACCGGGTCCGGGTTCTCGGAATGGGTACTTACCGGGTCATTCCAGCCTTGAAGGACCCGGTAAGTCCCCATTCTGAGAACCATTCCCATTCCCATTCGTGCTCCCATAGGGCTCAAAGGGAATGGGGAAGGAGCTAATAACGGGCCCACTAATAGCGGGCCCGTTATTAGCTCCCTGGTCCCTTAGTGGCTCCCGCTAAGGGGCCTCGTAATGCAGTGGTAAGGGGTTAACGGCAAAGGCACCCTTACCGTTGCCGTTAACCCCTTACCGCCGACCTCGTAATGAGGCCCAAAGACAATGTGAAGCTCATTGGATTTTCAAATTTGATGCCACCACATGTGGCCTTAACCAGGATCACGAGCAAGGCCATGTCTTGTGAAAAGATGACAAATGAATCAATCCAGACACAGCAAAATTAGAAGGTTCATGGAAATGTGCACCCACAGAGACAATAACGTATACAGAAGCCCTTTTCCAGATCAAAGAATTCTTAACCAGGAACGTGCAAGAGAAAAGGTATGGCACCTGAAAGTAACAGTAAAGATGATGTAGTACCAGTATCCTTTTAAAATAATCTTAGATGTTCTATAATAATGAACTATGAAATTAAATGTACATGCGCAGATACTTTTTCTGACTATTGATGCAATTACACTTAAAATCTTATACAATGAATTACAATAAAAGAGAAATAGATCTTGTGTGATATGCCACAGCAGAGTTACACAGAGTAACTCAACTATTTCAACATTTCATAGCTATAACAATTATTCATACATGAACAAACAGTAAAGTCACAGAACCCCTCCTCCAGATGCCTCCTGGTTTACCTTTGTGTCCCCAATATGTTAACTAACAGTGTGGGCTATAAGGAGACTTAATGGTATTACCGCTAGGATATGTAGTATAAAGAGGCCATAATGAATGAAAATAGAATGCTAGAAACATCTGAAAGGGTGCAAGTCGACAACCGAGCATGTTTAAATAAAATAAATTACACTTTGTCATGGTGACATCTGGATTGAATAACTAAGGGAAGTTACTAAATTTATATGAGCAACTGACCACAGACGTGACAACCTGACCAACTGATTCAATCATATGCTATTATCCTTCTGCATGATGGCACTGAATTTTTATTTAAACATAATTAAAAGTGGGTGTGGGAATGAGGGACCAGGACAGGGTTGTGGTACAAAAAAAGGTCATTTTATTCTTCAGGAACACAGAGCTTTTGTAGTTCAACTCGATTCAATAACAACCTGCTTTGTTATGAAGGCAGGTATATCCCTTCCAGGATATAAGGATGTCTTCTCCTTTTTTGGTTAGTCTCAGCACGAGCCTTAATAGGCCCAACAAAATCATCTCTCCTCTTCTGCTCCATGTGGGACCTGCAGGAAGTAGAACAAGACTGACACAAAGCATCGAGTTTGCCGTGCTTTATACTGCCGGTACGGGCCAACAGCCAATCAGGACGCCTCCTGTTGGTATGTGTATGCAGAGGGTTCCTAGCACCGCCCCCTTTAATCCCACTCTCCTGTCATGGCCGCCACAGCCTAACCTTGCCGCCATCTCGCTGCCTCAGAGTCAGCCACTCTGACCCCTCTGCTCCTATTATGCACTACGGGTATGCAGGACGGTGTTCTCGGCCTTGAAGGCATCGAGGTATGTTAGTCAGGGTTTCTTTCACTGTAAACACAGAGCTGGACGTGATGCTTTCCTCATGGTCCATAACGAATGCGGGACGCGAGTGCTGCATATCCCGGCCGCGGTTACTGTTCTGGGATGGGAAGTGTCACCAACTCTCCAGCCCAGCCCTCTGACATTTCCCATGGGTTGGTGAGCCCTTCCTGCGCCTTCCCTTGGTTCTCGCTGCAGGGTCCGCCTTCAGTGAGCCACGTTTCCCTGCACATGGGATCCCAAAAAAAGGAACCAGGCCAACAGCGGGACTGAAGTTATACCTGGCATTGTAATAAAAGAATGGGCATTTTACGATAACTGCACCTCAGCAGTGAATTTGTGTCTGTTAACAAATTAATTATCCCCCAGACGGGATTCAATAATTAATTCAACCATAAAGAGGAGATTAGTTTTATAATTCCTCAATAGATTTTCCCCGGATGTGGTCCTACTCACCGAAAGACATATGACCGGAACAACCTGCAAACTCTTTCGCAGATCAAACTATAGAACCGCAATACACTCTGGCTTCTCCAAAGGGGCTATGGGTGTAGTAGTCCTAATCCACAAGCACCTTCCCCTCAAACTGCTGGTGGTACAGCAGGACCCTGTGGGGATATTCATGCTGTTAAACGGCGAGGTATGGGGTGAAACTCTGGGCATCCTGGCAGTGTATGCCCACCACCTCTCTCAGCTGACCTACTCATGGAAATTCAGACCACACTCCCAGATCACCAAGCGAACATATGGATTCTGGGGGGCGACTTTAATGATGTCATGGACGTAGGAATGGATCGCTCGCACCTGTGTGACAGGAGCCAAGATGCACACAAAAAATGTGCTATCTTCTCTTCAGCGTTGGGCTTTTGTGATGTCTCGAGAGACCTTCACCCTCAGGAACCTGGTTACTCGTTTCACACTAGGGTCTACATTTCCCTTCCCCCATTAGACTTTTCTTTTCTGCCACAGCAAGAAGTGCATAAAGTGAAGACTGCATCTTATTTAGCTCATAGCATCTCTGACCACTCACAGTAGTGATAGAGGTCCACAGTAATGCGATAAAGCCAGCCCCGGATTGGCACCTGAACAGCTCTACCTGGGGTTCCCAGAATTTGTAGAACACTTTCAATCTAGGACTACTGAATACTCCAAAATTACTAGCAACTCTGTGGATAGCCCAGTGATGCTGTGGGAGGAATATAAACAAGTCATCTGGGGGAAAATTATGTCATGGGTCGCGGCCCACAGAAAGGCCTTACTTCAATGGGTACAAGAGGCCAAAAATGAAGCGGCGAGACGAGAGTCGGAGAATCTAATCTCCAAAGGCCCATCAGTCACTCATCGCAACTAGGGGGATTCTCAACAATGTCTCCCCAGACAATGCCAGACAGGCCCATTGGGCAATGCATAGCCGCATTTATGAAGAGGCAAAATGTTGGCTTGGCTCGAGAGGAGGGCTGAGGGACACAGACAGGTCACAGAGATAAGGATGGGCAGGGATGGAGTGGTGAGGTTGGACGAAGATATAGATGAGGCCTTTGCCGACTACTGAACAGAACTCTATCGAGGCCCACGTAGGATGCAAAGGGCTGCCATGTTAGATCATTTGGAGCTCCCACACCTATCGTAGGCCCAATGCCTTCAGCTGGAAGTGAACATAACTCAGGAAGAGATTGCAAGTGCTAGTGCTATTGCCCAACTTAACTCAGGGAAAACTCTGGGCTCCAATGGGTTTCCGATTGAGACCTGGAAGAAAACTGGAGAGGTTGTAGTTAACCTCTTGTACAACATGTTTCGGTACTGCAAGGGGCATGGTATCCTTCCCTCAGACTTACGGAAACCAAGCATAGTGGTTCTCCCTAAACAGTTGAAGCTGCCGGAGCTCTGTGGGTCCTATAGACCTATCTTGTTAATTAACAGAGAGGCAAGAATACTGGCTAAAGTGTTGGCGAGCTGGCTGCTGCCAGTCATGTCAGCTCTTATCCACCCGACCAGTGTAGGTTCATGCCTGAAAAGTTGACCCACATGATCATTCAGAGACTGAAGGAGCCACTGGTAGTGTTGGCAATAGACTTCGAAAAAGCATTTGACTCAGTGGTGTGGGACAGCATTTGGGAAACTATGGGTAAGTACGGCTTCGGACATAGTTTCATGGCTTGGGTCCGTCTCTTGTATAAGTCACTGATAGCGGAGGTGAGGGTCAATGGTAGGGTCTTTAGGACCTTCCCGCTGGAGCGGGATACCCGTCAGGCATGCCCATTGTCCTTCTTACTATTTACCATTGCCATTGAGCCTTTGGCTGTCTGTGTTGCTTCGACAGGGCACAATGTGGTGAGATTTCTGTTGGCTACTGGGGGGAAGGCAAAGTCTCATTATATGCAGATAATCTACTGAAATATCTGAGCACACCGGCCCATTCATGTCCCATAGTCACACAACGGCTGTGTGATTTTGAAATGTACAGCAGGTTGCGGGTGAACTGAGGACGCAGACCAGGCAGTTCCGCTGGACTGCCCATACCAAGTGGAAAAAAACTGCTTTTGTTAACTTGGGGTTCAAGTTAGTTGAAGTTAGTGGTGATCATGAGTTATGCCTCACCTACAATCTGCATCAGATCACTGATCGCCTCCTTAGGGACGTACAGCACTGGAAGGCCCTGTCGCTGACCTTACTGGGGAGGGCTGCCTTGCTCAAAATGTTGACACTGCCACACTTCCTGTACATTATGCAGAATGCCCCTCTGCAGATCCCCGAATAGGAATTCAAGAGAATAGATGCTGCCCTATGGGAACTACTGTGGAATGGGAAGCAACCCTGGATCACTCTGACTACACTGCAGTGATCAGTCTTGGAAGTGGGGATTGGACTTCCAAATGTTCGATGCTACCACTGGGTGAGCCAAATGGCAATGATCAATGACATATTACACGGGGAACCAAAAATGCCACATATCCGAGGGGAGGGGAACCCCCTCCTCACCTATGGTGCACCACATGGTCCAGGTGTGCAGAGCAGCCCACAAACATCGGGTGGGAGAATGAACTAACCCCAACCCCCTGGGGTAATTACCCACTGCTTGAACTGGGGAAACTTCCGGTACTATCCAGGTGGTTGGCCATGGGGATCAAAGTCGTGGGCTGTATTATTAAGGATGGTGTTGCTTTATCCTTTACAGAGTTACAGCAGGGGTACGACCTGCCGGACAGGGAGCAGTACCACTACCTAAACATTTTCCACACACATCTTGCAAGCCAACCCGTGATACCACACAGCTCATAGCTGGAGTAAAATATGCTGTTGGAAGGAGTTCCCACCAAGATTACCTCGACCATGTATCAAGTCATAACTGCCTTTGGGACCCCGGAGCTCTCTAACCTCAAGGGTAGCTGGCAGGCGGAGGTGTGACCCATTGAACCTGAAGATTGGGTGGAGGCCCTAATGTTGCCCAGAGAAATGACAATATTGTCTAGGCTTCGCCTGGTGCAGCTGAAAATCCTTCACAGTGTATATTATCCCAGTCTCATTATTCTGATGGGGTCGTATTGAGGGCCCACATTGTTTAAGGTGTAGGAAGGAAGAAAGCTCTTTTATGCACATCCTCTGGAGTTGCCAACAGATCCAACACTTTTGGGTAAAGTTTTGCCGTAAACTATCCAGGGCACCGGGCACGGAATTATCACTGGATCCCAAATTGTTGCTTTTGTGGATTTGGGGTGAAAATTCAAATAACCAACATGAAAATCTGTTTGTCTCCACAGCGATAGGATTGATAAAAAAGGAACATTGCACAGAAATGGGGAGTCCCAGACTACCCCTCAGTCGGACAATGGGTGGCGAATTTTAATATTTGTGTGTCTCTGGAGCAGTGCATATATGCTGCAACAGGCTGCCCTGAAAAGGCAGACACAATTTGGGGACAATGGGGGGCATGGGGGCTTATAAATAGCAGTTGCCAAGAGGAGAACAAATGTCAGAAGGTGTACTACCATATGTACTTCAATGCTAACCCATTGTGACCCATTTTCTTTATTGTTATGTTATAAAATTAATAAAATGTCTTATGAAGAAAAAAAAATCTAATTAAAAAAGTCGACAACAAACCATTGCAAGATGGCCAGGAGGTTCACGCCTCCTTTTAACTCAGCCGCCACCTTATTTAAATAGTGCAGCAAAAAGCTGTAGGACCATTCTATGGCAAGGCAGAGAGTACCTATGGGTATGCCCTATTGTTAATATACAGGCCATCATGCCCACTCCCCCATGATGACTTAATAATAGTAAAACACAAGACAACCTAAATCGGGTTCTACTTCATTTAAGAAGCTTCACTCATATTGTCTTTTTACACCTCCGAGGAACCTCTTAAGTGAGGTATCCAACCCCAAAAAGAGCTTTCGAGGTCTTAAAATCATGGTCAGCAGCGACCACACATACTTTTTAAAAGTTAAGTATCTTTCGGAATCTTGTCAGTCCATGCTTGGTTTAAATAGCTCTACCTGACTGCTGCCCAGCTGAAAAGCCTCCTGGCCACCGTCTAGGGCCCACTTGGGTGCAGTAACTTTATAACCACTATACATTTAGGGGCACTGAGGAAATACCTGTTTTAATTGGAATGACATTCAGCGCCAGCACTGTGACGTTATTTTACCTGTGCCTTGATTCGATTGACTCATGGAAGGACAGAATTCTTTATACACCACAATACTCTACAGGTAAAGAATTAGCAGCGTCCTAGAGGTACGTCAAAATAATAAGTGTAATGATGTCTATCTAACCTTTGGTTGGCTGTGTATGCATGAGCTAGATAGTATTGAAGGAGACATGTTAAGTCAAGTTAAATTAAGAACAACAATGCGGTAGGATATTCTGTTGCATAACTGACATTGTTTCGGTAAGAAATGTAACAGTGTATACGAAGAGAATATTAAATTGACATTCTGAACGAGTGATGCAATATGTGAAAGCAAGGGAAACGGAACTATTGCACTACAAACAAGAGCAGCATAATTTAAATTGTCCACTTTTCACTTCTTTCATTTCATAGTGTAAGCTTGCCCCAAGAATATTTGCAGAACATAGTAAATTGAAATTGGTAAAGTTAAAACTATTAAACAAATAACTGCTCTGAGTAACCTTAAAAGTTGCACAGGTTTAACATGTTGTTTTGATAAACCCACACAAGTGTTATGGAAGTAAGGCACAAATGCTAAATGAGTCTAGACTGCAGGGTGACACTAAACATTAGACATACGTTTCACTGTTTCAATTTTTAGCCTTGAGTGGGTGCACAGCGAATGTAACACTTATATTTACCAAACGAACATGCACTCTAAAACTGTTCACAGAACCTGAATGGAATCACAGTGAATTTCATTTTGAGGAAAACAAGGTCTTGCTGTAAAAATGTAAAGCACAAGTCAAATTCCTAGTGTTCAAATAGTTAGATGTGTAAAGGGATCAAACAAATATACTGTTAGTCTTACAATGTCACTGGCAGACTGTTCCATAAGTCACATTCTGAGCACATGCAGAAAGAAGCTGGTCCTTATCAGGCCATGTTAAAATGGATTTCTGAACTCGGACCTGGAGGGGCAGAGGTTCAGAAGGCCAGCCTAGTTTCTTGGAACAGGGTAACCTCTGGACAAGCCAGACCAATCAGGGTAGCAATGGCGGCAGTCAAGACTAAGTCTCAAGAGGGGTGAGGGTGACGAAAAGACCTCAATGAGCACACAAAGCAAGGACACTTACAAATTACTCCAGACAGGTGTTATATTAAAAATATAGACGCATTTATTACAAGGCCTTTGTAACATCGACCATAGCAAAGAATCACAATAATACTAAAGTAAACCAACACATCACAATCAATACAATATATATACAGGACCGAGGGTTCTAAGGAGTTAGAAGCATGAAATATATGGACCACCTAGATGGGGAGAAAAACAGGCAGTGCAAGTACTCATTAGACCCAGTTCGACATCAGATATACACCTAACTAGGAGGAAGTCTGAGCCCTGCGAAGAGAGGAGCCTTATGCTCAAAAGTACCTGCACGCGCTGGTGCCAATGGATAAAGTAGAGTCTCTACAAGGGTCTCAGGCAGTTCAGGAAGGTGAATGAAGCGATGCAGAGCAAGTCCCCACTACTCAAGCAAGGCCTCCACTTGTGGGCAGAGGCAGAATGAGAGTGCGGGATAGAGTCGCTAATTCGCAACAGCAGTAGAAAAGAAACAGGCTCCTGCGCGAGGGTCCACCGGTTGGGTATGGACTCCTTACCGGTCCCCGACGCAGGCAGCCCCAGACTTCTCCAGTTCAGTTCACGTTGCTGGCAGGTTCAGCTGCGATGATCAGGGCGTCTCGACACCGTGTAGATTCTGTGTAGAGGGATGCAGGGTCGAGGGTGTCCCAAATGCAGCGGACGTGCACAGGTTGTTACCACAGCAGGGCAACACGGCAACCGCGTTTACTCTGGTCCGGGCGCACTCTTCTCACTTCAGACCTGGGGATGCCAAGTGTACGAAATTCGGTGTGAGGGTGCCGTGGACGCAGAGCAAGCAGTAAACCAAGTTTCGAGGGCTTTCCCGAAATGGCGGCGGTGACAGAGCAAAGAGTCCTGTATAAGCTGATCACCCAGGATGTGTATTGGGACCAGACATCCCAGCCCACATCCTGGAGGCACACACCAGGCATGCAGAAGCCTGCGAAAGCATTGGGTTTCGCGGCAAAGTGCATGACCAAATAAGGACGGCCCTGGCTCAGTTCGACCTGGGGAAGGTGAAGGGGCAAAATGATCAGGGGACAGGACAAAGAACAGGACAAAGAACCTCGTGGCATGGCCATTTTGGAGCCAGGCCACTCATTTGTGCCAAACACGGTAAGCGCAGATAACATGGCGAAAAAGGGTTCCAAACACAAGAGAAACGATAGCTGCCACCAGTCCTGTCCGTGACACACTTGCACAGTTCATAATAAGTCCAGCAAGAGTTTCTAGGGCCTTTGGAATGACTAGAGACCCGAGAGCATGATAAAGTAAGTTACAGTGCACTCTTGTTTCATGTTGTACAAAAGCTGCAACATGGGGAAAGGACTAAGGGAAACAAAGTCTCCCGGTACTGACTGTTTTAAGGGCATGTCAGTTTCCCGATAAGAATTGAGCGAAAGCCCAGAGGAGTGCAGCGGAAGGCTGCGCTTCTCTGGTGAAGTCTAGATCAGGGTGTAAAACAACAGCAAAAAGTTTGGGGGTTGACACATGGCAGGAAAATTACATACAATATGAAATCTTTCCTAACAGGCCATACAAAAATGGATCCAGGAATTCAAGACTTGATTGGGAACAAAGCCCAATTCTAGTTATGACCCCTGAGAAGAAGTAGAGATGTACCCGAGGTAAGTTTTGGGATCTCAGACTTTTTTCACAGGCTTTTCAAAATAACGATCACTATTAGGAATGGCCAGCTGTATTCATTTGTATGCTTCATGCAATGAGTTATCCAGTCTTCCATGTTTCTGTCTGGCACAGCACCATTAATGCTTGGTTAGGGAGGCAATGCCCTGCTCTCGCCACTTCTCCATTATTCCTTTCCTTTTCCTAACCCTAGCCCTTTCCTGCTACAGTCAGGTGCTTTCCAGGTTCACCCCTCGCAGGATGGTGTTCAGCCAAAAAAGGAGGAAAGCACACGTTTAACTCTGCCCTACACAGAGCCACGGAGTGTGATGATTCACAAGGTGTCGTCACTTCTCCCCAAGGGGGGGGGGGGAGTCCTTTCCCAATAATTCTCTTATGGTTGGTTTAATGTGGGAGGACCTCATGGGGAGGCTCTCCCCTTTGGGGCCAAAAACGATCACCTGGGGTACAGCGCAGTGAATGTTGTCACTCCCAAACATTCCCTAACCCTCTCCACTGTTCAGAACCACTACATTGAAGGTAAACCGCTGTAGTATTGCAACATAGTAGATAACGCCAAAAGTACAAGGAGAATGAAGAACACAGGAAACATGAAGGTCATTGACTGTGTTAATGCTAGTACGAGGTGGCCCGAGGAGGTATGAGGATCAGGTTTTTAACAGCGACAAAGAACTTTTACAATCCGCATGGGAGGAACTGCATACAATATATAAAAGGGAACAAAGGACTATCATATGTGTAGAGCCCATCCGTGTCAAGCGCGCTGTGTCAAGCCCTGCTGGGTCTTGCAGCAAGTGGGGAGGCGAACCGGCACAGGAGATCCAGTCACTGTCGAATGACCAGAGGGAAGAGGAAGCAGTGAAGTGCTGTGGGAGTACTCCCCGGGGTATGCAGGAGCAAGCCCAAGCAGAAGACCAAGCAAGAGAGCAGAGCCACGGAATATATGAGGGAAGTACCATGCAGCTGATGGAGCCACAGTAGTGAACCAGCAGAGACAGAGCATAGACATCCGGTCCCAGGAGGTCCCAGTGACATACCACAATCCCACACAAGGAAACGGGAGGTACAGGAGACCTGGAGGAGATGCAAAGGTAGAGCGGAGGCATGTTCATGAAGCTCTGTCTCGCCTCAATAGTAGGATGCCCGCTACTTGGTGTAGCCAGAGGAGGGACTGGGACCCGAAAGCAGATAACGAGAGCAATAGAGGGAATCTTCCTCATCATAGTCGGAAAGAGAAAACCACTGACCACCAGAGAAGGGTCTGGGACCCAAAAATAGATACTGGAAGCATAAGAGGAAATCTTCCTCGTCACAGTGGGAAAGAGAAAACCGCTGACCACCAGAGCAGGGTCTGGGACCTGGGAGCCGATACTGAGAGGATTAGAGGAAATCTTCCTCGTCACAGTGGGAAAGAGAGAATCACTGACCATCAGAGAAGGGCCTGGGACCCCAACAGGATTTGGTACTTTGCTAACAACAAAGCAGTCAGAAATAACTGTGCCAAGCAATACCAGGAGAAGGGATTCGTTCTCCTGGTACTGAACCAAGAGTTGTGTTAAAGATGCCAGGGGAAGGGAGTCAGTCCCCTTGGCCTTGTTATGAACTGTACCAAGAAATATCAGGAGAAGGGAGTCATTCTCCTAGTATTGAATCAAGAGTTGTGTTAAAGATGCCAGGCCATGTTATGAACTGTGCCAAGCAATACCAGGAGAAGGGGGGCATTCTCCTGGTTCTGAGCTGAGAATTGTGCTGGAGACACAAGAGGAAAGGAGCCCCTCGCACTGGTTTTATTGGAAACTGTATAGACCTACACCAGGAGAAGGGAGTCATTCTCCTGGATGTGAAATTGCATAAGGACTTGGTGAAAACCTCAAGCAGGGGAACAGAGTCACTCCCCCTGGCATTTTATGTTTAAGAGTACATTCTTTTGGACAATATCCAAAAAGCAGGAGAAGGTAGCCATTCTCCTGAAGAATAAGCTTTCTGTTAGTGTATCTATTAGTTGTGTTGTGAGGGATAGAAGTAGGTTGTGACACCGGACAGTGGAGATTAATTTGTCAGACATTCTGACAGACCCTTTTGTATTAGTTTTGAGGCAGGGGACCCTCTCTTAGAAGATAGGAATAGCGTTGACCTTTTCTATACACAGATAAAAGTCTATAACCAAGACCATGCCACCTTTCTGTCAGCTTCCTTCTTCGACACCCTTACAGGATCCAACAGTGTGTGGTGTGAAGCATTGAGGGATTCATAACTGGGCTGGGCAATATTGATGGAAAGGGTGGCACACAAAGGAGTAGAGTGGGAAAGTCCTGAGAGGTGAAGTGGCATAGAAAAAAAGCAGGCGATGCAATGATCTCTGTCAGCTTCGAGACAGCAGGGCTGAGATAGAAAGAACACAAGGACTGGGCAGAAACGAGCAGGGTTCATAGACAAGGAAGCACACTGAAAGGAAACAGGGCAGGAAAGGGAGCTATGAAATGGATTAAACTTTAAATGGTGGAATCACTTTTTTTAACGCAATTATTTATCAAATGTTTACAACAGAATGCAGGGTGAGACCCCTTTTCTCTCCCCATCTCCTAACCACCCAGCCCGCCTCTCTATATACCTAACCCCAACCCACCATCTCTTTTTTGCAGAAAAAAAGGCTTACAAAAGTGGCTAAATGTATTTCTAGCAGGTTGATAGTCAAACAAAGTGGGGAATACCCAGAAAAGAGGGGATATGAAGACAGAACACAGCCAGGGAAATCATGCATGGTGTGGCAAACGCACCCCGGACCACCTGCATAGGAAAGTGCCAAACTGGGCTTCTTAATTATCTCAGAAGTAATGATTGACAATATTGTTTTTTAATGTGTGTAGTTCCTCTGTGTCTTTCTTCTGTAACTACATTTCATTCATTTGTCCAATTATTGCAAAACCTCTAGAAAATGCCTGTCATCCCAACTGCACAACAACACATACTAAGCTTCTATAGTGGGCCCTTTTCAAAGTGTTCAAATGTGTTTGATGTACATCTAGTAAAGAAAAAAAAGTCAGATTGTTTGTATGGACAACTTATTTGACAGCATAATTGGAGTTCTTCTACAGTATGTACCTCATAAAAGCTGCAAATGTTCTGCAACTGTCTCCTGCAGTGGTTTACATTCCACCAACAAGGTTAAGACGCATTTGTTATCTTTATCGCCTACTTTATCCTACGACTTCCCCCATGGAGCCATGCTGTCTGCTTCTCAAGATATGTATGGAATTAACGAAAAAGCTACTAGTCTACATGTTAGGTCTAGAGACAAAGGTCTAATTGAAAATCACCTGTCAACAACACGTTTTAGAAATAAATCACGAACATAACTAATACGAAAAAAGGTTCCCCGCAAACAGCTAGTTATACACACATGGCACTTTAAGCGTTACTTAAATGGAATTTCAGAAAGTGTTTTCAAGTAAGATACATCTGTGGGGCTATACCTGGACTCTGCACTTGACATGGAGAGACGGGTACCAATGTCAATCAAAGTTTTGGACGTCTAGCTTTTCCTCTTAAAATTGCTATAGGCCATCATTGCATAGTATTGTATAACAGTTGGGATGCTTCATGAAGACACTTATGCCTCAACTTAGTTAACACTGCCAAAGGTTGTGCACAGAAGCACCCTGCAGGTTTTATAGGGATTCCATTCCTCTATTGTATGCATTGTAACAAGTGATATATTACCCCATCAGTTCTGAAAGTATTACCACAGTCTGTCTATTGGTAGATCCATGGATCACATTTGAGGCCATATGCAAACACCATGATGCTAGCTCATATTACCTAATAGAAATTATGGGGACAAATCTAAACACTGATGTGATCTAAGCATGCCACATATATCCAAACATATGAAGAAGTAGAGAATCTCCAATTTATTTTTATTTTTTAGGGGGGCGCTGTGGTGCGCGAGGCGAGATGGCTGCTCTTGTGTGAGCTCCTCAGCCGCTCCAGGCCAACTTCAAATAAATCCGTCAAAACGGTCCCGTTTTGCCAGCAAGTCATCAGAGGGGGACATCAAAGATATGAGAACATATCGCCTGAGTTTGGACCTTGCTCGAACTTTATCTTCAAAGTAACACCGTTCCGACTGCAACGACGAAGCAGCGACCGTATCCCGCCATTACAACTGCGGTGCGAGAGGAGGAGCCCCACCTCGGGAAAGTCGTCGCTGAGCTATTGCAGCCTGGGCTTCAGGGGCGCCCAGCGCTGAACGGTCGTGGGCGCTCCGTTCCACTTTGAGCGCCCGCAGATGCACCGAGTCCTCCCACCACAACGAGGAGGAAACTGTGCTCCCCCATGTGAGACGAGTGAGCGCGGCAGCCGTAAATTGAAGGGGGGGCGGGCACCCGTGGACACTTGGCAGCCCAGGAGCATTCCGCGACGGGAGAGCACTCGCGATCCGTCCACCCCACCACCCCAATCCGCGCCCTGTGGGGCCTGAACATTGCATGGGGTGCCCCGCCTGGTGACACGAGCGGCTTGGCGTGTGAGGTGCTGGGAGGCATGAACAGCCGGTAATGAAATCTCCTAAATGATGTGTTTGCCTAAAAAGATAAGCTAACATACACATTTGCAGTCAACGTGCAGGGATCACAGTTAAGACCCCTTATACATTATCTTAAGCACACAAAGGGGGCGGGGCCACACTACTCCGTAGACAATTAATGCACTGCTGCTAACAGGACAAAGTTGGTTGAAAAGGTGTTCCGCTGGTGACATTGCAGCGGTTTCAGCCTCCTTGCAATGGTTGCGCAAGAAAGAACACAGGCCCAGCAAGCAAGACGCTCCGGAAATATTCTTGCGCAGCATCTCCCCCCCCTGGCTGCGGAGTCAATCCTACGCAGCAGGCCACGCTCGGCCCCCTCCTCTAAGATCAGCCACACTTTACCGAGAACTGGCCAGTCAATCTCGCTACACTGGAGCAGGAAGGCCCGTAATAACTCTCCCACATCGGCACCCTGTTAGTGGCATCTTCAAGACAGATCCCAGGCGGTATTCAACGTGACAACACGGATCATACTCAGGGCCACTAAGACTTGCACACATATACGCCTTAACCACAGTTGTGTAACGCTCACCCCGTACGAGACGCCTGAATAGGTTCAACCTCAAATTTTCTACGGTATTGGTCACAGCGTGAGCCCAACTACTAAACTAAGTGCTACAGAGACTGTCACCAGCCGCTGTGTGGACGAAGGCTACCACTACACAACAGCGACACCACAGGCCCTAACACCTCCTGGCAGGGCACAGGTAAAAGCGGCTCACTGACACCACTTTCTTACGGTGTCCAACACGGCGAAACCCAGTCTGTCCACACAACCGCGGCATAACATATCAATCCAACTCGCAGTGGACAGGCACAACATTCAACCTCAGAGCTACTACACGACGATGCCCAAGGGCCTAGGTCCAAAAAAAGGGAAAGGCGCCATTGAAAAGTTCACCACGGCAACAAAGAAAGTACTCAAGACTAAAATGTCAACTGAACCGACACTACAACCACTTACATCAACAGCGAATGTCACATTGGACCCGCAAGCAGTCTTTGCAGCAGGGATTCACTTCTCTCAACGAGAAACTGGATGGCATAACAGCCAACGTAGCATCCATCAAGACACAACTGGATAAGACTACTAGCCACATCACAGAGGCCGAGACCTGAATCGGTGGCACGGAGGATGCGTTAGAGGCGCTAAAAAGCACTGTGATGACGATGGCAAAGGAACTCGGAACAGTCAAAATAAAGTATGAGGATTTGGAAGCGAGATCTCAACGCAATAATATACGCATAATAGGTATGCCAGAAGAAACACTGAAGGGACCTTTGGAGCAAGCAATAGGGAAACTTCTGCGGGACCTTTTAGGAGACCCAGGTTGGTCACCCATGTTCATAGTTGAGCGAGCACACAGATCTCTTGCCCCTAAACCCAAGCCTGGCGCCTTCCCAAGACCCATCATAGCACGTATGATGAACTATAGAGACAGAGACCTGGTACTGAAAGCGGCTAAAGAAAAGCAAGAACTAAGATGGGAGGCCAACACTATACGCATATTTCCAGACTACACGCTGGCAGTACAGCAAGAACGACGCTCGTTCACCGGGGTCAAGAAACTGCTACGCTAGCGTAACATCCCCTATGCAATGCTCTATCCAGCCAGGCTGAGGCTGCAATACAAAAATAAAACCTACTTCTTCACCTTCCCGGAGGAGGCCGCAAGCTTCGTTGAAGCATACATCCCACTACCAACTCAATGTCTGATGAACGGGGATGAATCTTGAAACCCGGAAACGTACAAGGGAACGTAACACGATGAAAGAATAACAATGAGGGGGCGATGACACCCCTATGTGGGAACACCTCAAGCATCACCATGATCTTCAGTCCCAAAGAACAAACATGTTCCAACCATTCAACATGTGTTCGAGCAACAGCAGGCAAGACCGGCAACAAATGCCATGAATATTAAGCTGTATGACCTGTGAGTCTTAGCGGTACCCCCCCTATTGCGGGTGCACACCTACGATATGGGAGGGAAAGGGGTTGGGCAGACGGACATAGTTAAAGTTTGGGTAACTATGAGGGTGGGGGTGGGAATAGGGGAAAGAATGTTGGGAAACCAGTTTGTTTTGGAGGTTGTTATAGTTAAAAACACACAGTTACACTGTAAAGACATAACTGCACACTTGGTGGGTAGGGAGCAAGTCACACAACTCGGAATGAGGTCTCGAGATGATGGCTAGGTCGAACACTGATAGTATCACCATGCTGAGCTGGAACGTTCGCGGGCTAGGATCCCCGATAAAATGAAGGAAAATAATGGCATATGTTACTAGGCTGGGCCCTAAGATAGTGTTTCTCCAGGAAACTCACTTGCTACAGCAACAGGCTGAAAAACTGGCCCCTAAATGGGGCACTCACCAATATTACACATCATATTCAACCCGCGCAAGGGAAGTAGCAACCCTGATACATAAATCTATTCCTTTCATACGCCTCGACTTTGAATGTGACCCACAGGGCAGATACGTCATGGTCCATGGCACGCTTCAAGATAGAGAGGTGCTGCTCCTAAACATATATGGCCCAAACGTTGACGATCCTGACTTGTACTCCACACTGTTCGGGAAATTAGCTAAGATTCCCACGGCTCAATTGATTTGTGGAGGGGACATAAACATCATTCTCGACATCCAACTCGATCGTACATCAGATCAGCCGAGAACACTTACTAGGGCAGCCCAAAAAATACTTACCCACATGGCCGACCTGGGACTCAGGGACGTGTGGCGATCGTTAAATGGTACCAAATGAGCATACACATTCTACTCCTCAGTGCATGACATGCACTCAGGGATAGACGTATGGCTACTATCCCATATAGCAGTGGGCTGGACCACCAACACACATATTTACCCGAGAACATACTCAGACCACTCTCCCATTCAGATAACACTGACAATTCCTGAGATTAAGATAAACTGGTCGCCCTGGAGGTTCAAACCGGCAGCACTACAGGACCAGGTTTACAAGTCAGCTTTAAATCGGCACATCCAAGAATACTTTGAAATTAACGAAGGGTCAGTGTCCAGTCAAGCGGTGCTGTGGCAAGGGTTCAAGGTGTGCATCAGGGGCATCGCTATGCCAACCGAGTTTGGAGTATTGAGGGATATCCGCAGGGACCTTGCCCATAGGGAGAAAGACACAGAACCACTATGCACAAAAGCCGTCCACACAACTGGGGCTCGACATTAAAACCAAGATAGACGAATTCAAAGAAGCCGCTGACCGCGAAGTTCGCTACTTTGACAGGCCAGCAGTGGTGATATGGGGAACAAGAACGCCTGGGTAGGCTACTTGCCAGAATGGTAAGGGGGGAACATGGCCCAACGGGTATACCGTGTATAACAAGGGGGGATGGGACGGTGACCACAAACCAATTAGAGACCAGGGGGCATTTTTTAACTTCTATGAACGTCTTTTCTCGCCACAGTGTACCGCCACGGAACAAGAAAAAGATCAATACTTCACCCAGATACCAACGACACTTCTATCTGATGCAACTAGGGAGGCCCTAGAGAACCCGATTACCGAAACAGAGATAGATGAAGCCATAAAGGCACTACCCAACGGGAAGGCCCCAGGCAATGATGGCCTCTGGGCTGAATTCTATAAGGAGTTTGCACAACTCCTGGTCCCCAAACTACTAGCCGTCTGGTCTGAAGCCCTAGAAAATGGTGAGTTACCAGAAACCACCAGGGAAGCAGTTATTACTCTACTGCTTAAACCAGGGAAGCCCCCGAAGACTGTGGCTCTTACAGGCCATTGTCATTAATAAATACGGACGGTAAGATTTTTGCAAAGATCCTGTCCACATGGTTGACGCCATTAATGCCATACATGGTCCATGAGGACCAAGCCGGGTTCATAATGGCCAGATCCATGGCAACGAACATTAGACGCTGCCACGAAATCCTAGCAGCAATACCTGAAGACCTACAAGCAGTTGCTGTCTCCTTAGACATGCAAAAGGCCTTTGACACAGTATATTGGCCCTTCCTGTTTAGGGACTTACATAATTATGGGTTTGGCCCCAATTTGATTAAATGGGTAAAGGTTCTCTATACACGCCCCCATGCTAGGATAAATATAAACGGCACGCTATCAGAACGACTGGCATTATTAGGCGGTACCCGTCAAGGCTGTCCATTGTCCCCCCTCTTATTTGCTCTAGTGATTGAACCCTTAGCAGATCTACTTAGGACCCGATATTGTAAATACGGAATACAACGCAAGGGTAAATTAGACATCATTACGATGTATGCTGATGACATATTGTTGTACTTAAAGAATCCAGGACACACCCTTGGTAGGGTCCTAGCAGTGGTTCAGACATTTGGCAGGTACTAGGGCCTGAAGCTAAACTCGGCCAAATCAGAAGTTTTTCTCCTTACAGAGACAACTATAGAACCACCAGACCTTCATGGTCTTGTCTGGAGCCCAGTACACATTAAATACTTGGGGGTGCAAGTGGCCAGGACGGCACAACTTTCCCAAGCATTGAACTATAACACCCTAGCTGAGGCATTATGTGTCAAAATGTCACGCTGGAATTCTCTGCCAATATCAATGTTGGGGAGAATCGCCCTGATAAAAATGATAATTCTTCCCAAACTCTTCTACTTATTTACCACTTTACCGGTGTGGCCGGGGAGAGCACTATTTGCAAAAATAGAGAGCGCTTGCAAAGTCTTGGTGTGGGCTGGTCACTCTAGATTGAAGCCCTATACCGAAGTCAGCTGCATTACTACACGACCTGACATCGTCATGTCCGAAACACTATAACACTATCATCCCCTCACGAGTTACATCAACAGCATGGGCTAGGATAGTCGATATACACAGGACACAGAAACACTGTACCATCCTAGTATGCCAATATGGGGCACCCACTGCATACCACCCACCATGGACAAAGAAGTGTCAACACAATGGAGCGCAAGAGAAATTGTGCAGTGGGGGCAGCTATTCCGTGACGAGCAGTTTGTGACATGGGAAGCCCTAAAAGACACGGTGGGAGATACACCAAAACATAAGCTGCACTATCTGCGATTGAGGTCCGTCATAGCAAAAACGTGGTCAAAGTTTCCAGCTGAACAAACTATAAACCTGGGCCTGGGATATATGTTCACTGCCAGGAAGGGGAGGGTATCAGCATCGACACTGTATAAGACCATCATTCAGACCCGCCCGCCAGAGACACATAAAGCGAAAGAAAAGTGGGAGCATGACCTGGGACAAGTTATCACTGACGACCACTGGTCACGAATATGCGCTTTATCCAAATCTTTATCATGTAATGCCAGATATAGGCTGATTCACTACAAGGTTCTGCATTACACCACAGTCAGTCTGAAATGCATATATACAACAATTGAAGGTAAATGTCCAAGATGTGGCTCGGAGACGGCTGACACTTACCACATGTTCTGGTCATGCACACAACTGAGGACATACTGGGAAGAGATCTGCAAGGCAATAGATGACATGGCTGAAGAACCTGTTGAATGGTCACCAATGTTGTGCCTACTGGGGGTTACAGGGAAAATGAACTCAACCTGGCAGAAATTATTGAACGTTTGTTTATTACTAGCCAAGAGAACGATACTATTAAAATGGAAAAGCAACAGCCCCCCCACTAAGAGTGACTGGGATAGTGACATGATGTGGGCGAATGACAACGAAGTAATATATATTGACTCATTGCAAGTAGCTACGAGACCTAAAAACATATGGTCCATATATAAAGAATACCTCGCTGATAAAGCCGAAAGAGAGAAAATGTTATGATGTTTGTGGGTCTCCATCTACCGCCCCCTTTCTCTGTTTTTTTTTCTTTTCTCAATATATTGCAATCCTCTCTGTGCTCACTAATGCATAAATGGCGGCATAGACAAGCTCGCAAGGTTTCATGTATCTGTGTGAAAAAATATATAAAGTTGTTAAAAGAGAATCTCCAATTTTCAAAGGTATGTCCAACAACTAATTTTTACCTATGGATTTCTAGAAGATCATTTCCTGCAAAGAGGACCCCTTTTGAACTCATGGGCATATTTGAAGCTAGGCATACTCATAGTCTCTAGACCTTTACCAGTCAAGATTTCCCCACTATCAAGTGGCCCACAGATCTATGGTAGAGGCATAACACCCATTATTCCGAGACCACAGTGGGGTTCCTGCAATGTGAACCAAACCATGTTTATTGGAAGGCCAGGGCAGCACAATAAAATGGTTTTATATTTGCCTCTTTAAAAAATAAAGAAACAGATTTGATTAAAAATGAGGGACACTATGTCATGATGTTTGTACCCAGGTTTCTGACCCTGGTGCAATCACCCCATTATCCACCAACACTCGCCTGAGAGTGGGCCTGAGGTTCTCAAAAACAAGTAAATCCTTCTACTCACCCCACCCAGTTACTTGCAACAACACTGGAAAGACAGATGTGGCTGTCTCACCTCAGCTCTGAGCCTCTGGGAGTGGTGGATGAACACACAGAATATATGTTACCTAGGGGACACGAGGATGCCACAAATATGAAGATTGCGCAGCCTCCAGCCCGCAAAAACAATAATTCATATTAGGACCATGAGAGGATTCTAAGCAAAGAATGATAGATGTAGCCCAAACATTGCCTACCATTCCAACAGAAACTTAATATAAATCCGCTGGGCTGGCAGTAATGCATGCAGTCTTTTTGCATGTATTATTTGTATAGGTTTTAAAAATCCATTTCCTTCCTCATTTACGTAATGGAAATTTTTCTAAAGAGGATACCGGCGCTGTAGCAATAAAATCCCAAATAAGTTCTCAACCAATACTTTATATTTTTATTTTTATATTTTGTTACGTTTCTATAACATTTCACGAACACATAATCCTTACAAAATTACTAACAACTTCTAATAAATCTTTACAATTCATATTTATGTACAATCCCATCTCAAGTTATTTAAAACACAAGGCAATATATCAAAAGAAAAACATTTTAAATGTTTGTTTTAAAAATCTGAGGAAAGCTAAAATCAAAGACAATATTGAGTTGGTTGGTTTCAACATGTTAGTTCTTATTTTGTTTCCAGAGCTTTAGTGAAATGTAACCCAGGCCACTCAAAGTCATTGTTTTTAATTTAAATTAACCAAACCCAAATCAGCCTACATGAGTTTCAGTCAATTGTGTTCATTGCAATCATCAGGGCTCTAAAGAAAAACAAAAAAATATAATCAAAAAAAGTTTTTTTAAAACACAGAAAGTACAAAACTATTCCAGTGGTACCCAGAATCATGAACAATGATGAGGAACACATAGCTTACTGAGCAAACACTTGTGATGAATGAAGATATGTGGAATTCCCTGTGATTCAAAGAGAATAGACACTAATGGGAGAATGTCCCGTTAAGTCTTGCTTTTATGCAGAAATGTGCTGCTATGGAAAACATGTGTGCTCTTGAAGCTCAATGCCGTCTGGAATGACATAAGTAAAGTTTTAAATGTTAAATTCACCATGCCAACATCGAGATGCTGAATAGATCTAAGTTGAAGTGAGAATATGAGCATGCCCTGCTGATGCTTACCGGGTATTCTGCTGCTAAGAGATGGTCCCCTTCTTGACAGTTTACTAATCTTGATCCATGCTATTTAGTGGTGGCATACCATCGAGTTTTAAATGTGATAGTCTCCAATGGCAGTTACCATGAAATGCCCTAAGGTGTTGTCTCCTTTTAAGAGAACCTTTACTAGGTCTCTAGAATGTCAGTGGACAGAGCAGCAGCCTGAGCTGTGAGCTCATGCTCTCCGTGATATTAGACCGGCTAATAATATAATGAGCACCTCTAATAGCAAGGAAAAGATTGACCTAGCTGAAATTCCCATCCCAAGAACACCAAAGATCATCAGGCCTGAGATGGATGATGACGAGGTGAGACAACTAACTCTAAGGATATCTCCTCTCTGCTTTTGAAGATAGCCCAGGATGTTGGAGAAGTGAACACAACCCTTGGGGACCTCTCTTTGGAGGTATCGCTGCTTGAAGGCAGAATGGAGCAAATAGAAAATAAATCTGGAGAGTTAGCATATGATGGAAGCTCTAGAGCTTACAATAAACTGAAAGATGAGGTGACTAAACTACAGTAAATGAACATGCAATTGGGCATCAAAATTAGAGACCTCAACTTACCCTGTTGAGAACAGAAGAATTAGCTGAGAAAGAGAAAGATGTGATTCATTTTGTGGTGGATATCCTGGCATACAAGCTTGGAAAAAGAACAGTAGATAGCTCTAGGAAAGCTAAGGACAGATATAGACATGATACAGGAGACGCATCCAACTAGGGACGAATATGATACGCTTCGCACAATGTGGGTTGGTCAGGTTTTCGCCTCAGTGTATACCTCTCAGTCCAGGGGGTAGTGATAATATTGCAGAAAAACATCCTTGCAAGATTAATCACCTGTAAGATGGATAAGGAAGTGCAAGTGGTGGGTTTGCAGATAAAAGCGCAAGGAACAATAATGATGATTTTAACATTTACACATCATCAGTCAATGCTGAATATTTTTTAATGACTCGGGGCGGTTCTTGCAAAGTAACACAACTGATAACTTTGCACTCGGCAGGGATTCCAATAAGGTTCGTGATCAATTATGGGGCAGAAGTGGAGGGCGGAACCATCACATAGAAAAAAGCCCAGGTCGTAGGACCATCAAAAATCAGATGGAAAAATGTTAATTGTTAAGACACCTGGAGGCTAGCACAGCCAACAGATCGAGATTGTAACAAAAGATGTCCACCACCATTAGAATAGGGACTTAAAGGAGTGCCAGGACCTGAGCACAAAGCTCTAGTCCAGCAGCTAAATGGGGACGGAGGGAGGGAGGGAGGAAGGGGTGGAGAAAGGTTATGTTTTGTTTTGTGGGTGGGAGAGAGGGTGGGGAGGCCACAGGCAGAGGCTGCTTGTTGCCTACAACATTCCCCTAAAAATGATGCCACCATCCGGGGAAGGGCCTTGGGTGGCTGGAAACAGCGGCCGGTACACTGTGTATTCTAGCCTGCTGTTCCAGCCACCTGATTGGCTGAGCGCCCTTCCCGGGTGAGAATACAGTTTTCACTCTGGGACACATGGGGGGTAATTCATAGAATTTAACGCACAAGTGCCGCTCGCGGCTGGCGCACAGTGTGCGTGTGCGATTGTCTGCACCAGCCGCGTGCGCTAAAATCCATTTCCGTGCACAGCGTATTCATGGATTTCAGCTACCAAAACCAGCCGTGGCGCAGTGACCCTTCAGCAGCGCCAGTTACGCCCCCAAAAACGCCCCTTGCGCAAGGAAAAGCCATCAAAATCCCCAATCCAGCGCAAAGGGCTACTCTAACCCTAGACCAGTATACAGGGCCGCCACACAGCACACAGCAAGCAGGGAACGTGTATTACTGGGGTTCACTGGAATTTTCACACGCGATAGGCCCTGTGCGAGTGGGGTATGTGTATTACTGGGGTTCGCAGGAAGTTTCACACGCGATAGGCCCTGTGCGAGTGGGGTACGTGTATTACTGGGGTTCACAGGAAGTTTCAGATGCGATCGGAGCAGGGTACGTGTATTTCGGGGGTGTGCGTGAAGTTTCACACGTGATCGGAGCAGGGTACATGTATTTTGGGGGTGCGCAGGAAGTTTCATATGCGATAGGCCCTGTGCCAGTGGGGTACATGTATTACTGGGGTTCGCGGGAAGTTTCACACGCGATCGGAGCAGGGTATGTGTATTTCGGAGGTGCGCGTGAAGTTTCACACGCGATCGGAGCAGGGTACGTGTATTTCGGGGGTGCACAGGAAGTTCACACGCGAAGGGCCCTGTGCGAGTGGGTACGTGTATTACTGGGGTTCGCAGGAAGTTTCACACGCGATTGGCCCTGTGCGAGTGGGGTACGTGTATTACTCGGGTTCGTGGGAAGTTTTACACGCGAAGGGCCCTGTGCGAGTGGAGTACGTCTATTACTGGGGTTCGCGGGAAGTTTTACACGCGATTGTCCCTGTGCAAGTGAGGTATGTGTATTACTGGGGTACACGGGAATTTTCACACGCGAAAGGACCTGTGCGAGTGGGGTACGTGTATTACTGGGGTGCGCGTGAAGTTTCACACGCGATCGGAGCAGGGTACGTGTATTTTGGGGGTGCGCGGGAAGTTTCACATGTGAAGGGCCCTGTGCGAGTGAGGTACGTGTATTACTGGGGTTCGCGGGAAGTTTCACACGCGATTGGCCCTGTGCGAGTGGGGTACGTGTATTACTGGGGTTCGCGGGAAGTTTTACACGTGAAGGGCCCTGTGCGAGTGGAGTACGTCTATTACTGGGGTTCGTGGGAAGTTTTAGACGCGATTGGCCCTGTCCGAGTGGGGTATGTGTATTACTGGGGTTCACGGGAATTTTCACATGCGAAAGGGCCCTGTGCGAGTGGGGTACGTGATTTACTGGGGTTCACGGGAAGTTTCACACGCGATTGGAGCAGGGTACGTGTATTTTGGGGGTGCACGTCAAGTTTCACATGCGATCGGAGCAGGGCACGTGTATTTCGGGGGTGTGCGGGAAGTTTCACATGCGAAGGGCCCTGTGCAAGTGGGGTACATGTATTACTGGGGTTTGCAGAAAGTTTCACACGTGAAGGGCCCTGTGCGAGTGGAGTACGTCTATTACTGGGGTTCGTGGGAAGTTTTACACGCGATAGGCCCTGTGCGAGTGGGGTACGTGTATTACTGGGATTCGCGGGAAGTTTCACACGCGATTGGCCCTGTGCGAGTGGGGTACCTGTATGACTGGGGTTTGCGAGAAATTTTACACACGATTGGCCCTGTGCGAGTGTGGTACGTGTATTACTGGGATTCGCGGGAAGTTTCACATGCAAAGGGCCCTGTGCGAGTGTAGTATATGTCTATTACTGGGGTTTGTGTGAACTTTCACACGCGATTCTGCTGTCAGAGCGGGTACGTGTATCTAGTGGGGTGCACGGGGAATCCCACACATGAATTGGCAGTGTGGGTCCTCCCAGGTGTGCCCTCCACCCCATCCACGGCCCCTGCAGGCAACCCACAACACAGGGGACTACCCTGCACCCCTGGCCATGCCCCCTAGCCAGCCCACATGTCACCTTCCACTAGTGATCACCAACTCATGTCCCCCTGGACGACCACCCCCCACCATTCAGGGGCACCTGCCAGCAGGCCCCCACTCATGTCCCCCTGCACCCCCACCCCCAGCAGTCAGGGGCACCTGCCAACAGACCCCACTCATGTCATCCCTGCACCCCCCGGCAGTCAGGGGCACCTGCCAGCAGGCTCCCACTCATGTCCTCCTGCGCCCCCACCACCCAGCAGTCAGGGGCACCTGCCAGCAGGCCCCCACTCATGTCCCACTGCGCCCCTACCCCCCAGCAGTCAGGGGCACCTGCCAGCAGGCCCCCACTCATGTCCCCCTGCACCCCCACCCCCCAGCAGTCAGGGGCACCTGCCAGCAGGCCCCCACTCATGTCCCCCTGCACCTCCCAGCAGTCAGGGGCACCTGCCAGCAGGCCCCCACTCATGTCCCACTCATGTCCCCCTGCGCCCCCACCCCCCAGCAGTCAGGGGCGCCTGCCAGCAGGCCCCCACTCATGTCCCCCTGCGCCCCCACCCCCCAGCAGTCAGGGGTACCTGCCAGCAGGCCCCCACACATGTCCCACTCATGTCCCCCTGCACCCCCATCCCCCAACAATCAGGGGCACCTGCCAGAAGGCCCCCACTCATGTCCCCCTGCTCCCCCACCCCCCAGCAGTCAGGGGTACCTACCAGCAGGCCCCCACTCATGTCCCCCTACACCCCCACCCCCAGCAGTCAGGGGCACCTGCCAGCAGGCCCCCACTCATGTCCCCCTGCGCCCCGACGCCCAGCAGTCAGGGGCACCTGCCAGCAGGCCCCCACTCATGTCCCACTCATGTCCCCCTGCACCCCCATCCCCCAGCAGTCAGGGGCACCTGCCAGCAGGACCCCACTCATGTCCCACTCATGTCCCCCTGCACCCCCACCCCCAGCCCCCAGCATTCAGAGGTACTTGCCAGCAGGCCCCCACTCTTGTCCCCCTGCGCCCCCACCCCCCAGCAGTCAGGGGCACCTGCCAGAAGGCCCCCACTCATGTCCCCCTGCACCCCCACCCCCAACAGTCAGGGGCACCTGCCAGCAGGCCCCCACTCATGTCCCCCTGTGCCCCCACACCCCAGCAGTCAGGGGCACCTGCCAGCAGGCCCCCACTCATGTCTCCCCTACACAAAATAAAGAAGCACAATCATGGCCCAATTCTGCACCAAAAAACACATCATGCCACCCCATCATTGAGACGCAATGATTTCCCAATCCACCCCACACTGACATGCCTCTCTCAAGAAACAAACCAAAAGTCAACTATGTACATCAACACATGTCCGTCACACAGATGCACTGGTTGGCATTGATTGTGTAAACCCACATTTTCACATGCATCAACCCAATGAGCAAATCCCACACATGGAAATAAAATATGAAAATGTTTTATGTACAAAAATAAATAAATGAAATGAAATCACAGAAAAATACCAAACATGAAATGAAAAGCATGTGCAAAAGATGAGTGAATGAAAATTATAACCAATCCAAAAAAAATCGAAAGAAAAACAGTCCAAACTCTCCCTCCACCAACGCAAATCCAAAGGAAATGTAAAAAAAGAAAATCCATTGCTTCATGTCCATAAGGAAAAAATAAATCCAATTAATCCATGATCAAACTATTTACAATCCATTGTCCAAAAGAAAATTCCATGATTCCATGTGCAAAATCAAAAAAACATATCAAATCAATCCATTGTCCAACAATTGTAAAGGGTCCATGAGCCCAACCAAACAAATGAAACCTACCTAAGAAACTACCTAAAAATAGAACTATATACAAATGTATGTGGCATTGTCCAATGACCACAAATAAAAGGAAAAGGAAACCTAACTCTAAAAACTATTTACAATGGCAGCGGGCTAGTCCGACGGCTCACTTCCCAATTTCCCAGGCCAGGGCATCATTGAACTCCTGCTCAATGTCCTGGAGGCGGTCCTCTTCCTTGGCCCCGAGGGTTCACAGGGACGATGACATGTGGACCTCCAGGTCCCTGCGAATTGCCTCGAAGGCACTCGGCCCGCCTCAGAGCCCTACGCATGGAGTTCTCCGCCCTGACCATCGTGTGCCGTGCCTCTTCAGACCATTGCCGCTCCGCATCTATAGCATGGTCTACCACTGCCACACGGAAGACACTTCCAGTCCTGGGTCCTCCTGCCCTCTGGCCGATGCCTGCCCCTCCGATGTTGAAGGCCCCGAGCCATCATGGCTCCCATCTTGTTGCTGCTGCTGCTGTACCTCTGCCTGTGCCCTGACTCTTGCTGCCTGCACATCCTCCTCCGGCTAGGGTGCAGTTGTTGAGGTGGCCACCCCTGCTGGACGTCCGACTCCCGACTGTGGCAGGGATGTGTCCTCCAACAGCCTGGCCGCAGGGTCAGAGGCAGCTCCACAGGGTACCCAGTTGATACATGGGTGGGAAGATGGCATGGAGGACGACTGGCACGTAGGGGGTTCAGGTGAGGAGAGTGTCGCAAGAAGGTCCAGCACACGGAGGAATCCAGCACTGGTGACCCGTGACAGCAGGTCAACGTGGTCAAAGAGGCACCCGAGATGACATGCAGTCTCTTCATGAAAAGACTGCACATCAACTCGCATGCCCCGTTGACGCAACGCTATCCTGGCCAGGACAGGCTCAACACGGTCCCGGATAGCCACGTCCGCAGGGAGAGGAAGGCCAGTTGTTGTGCGCTCATCCCCTCCCTGAAAACGGGTCTGGACGTAGGCATCCCTGCTGGTGCCAGATGATGCAGTGACAGGATCAGGGACAGGATTGCACACAGGCACCTCCGCGGTGGCCTGTGCTGCCTCCTGTCCCTGGTCCTGCTTAGAACCACTAGCACCAGTGGAATCCCCACCTCCAGACCCTCTGCGTGTCCCTTTCCACGGCCTCCTCCTCCACCAAACCCCCCACCAACCTGGATGACTCCATGCCATCTTCCTCCATTGGACCCTGTGGGGTCTCAGCTGCCTCTTCTGCTGCCAAGGAGTCCACCTCCAACCTCCACCTCTTGGACCTACCCTCGGCAGCTGCGGCCTGGGACGCGGCACCAGACTCCTCACTCCCAAACGAGATGACAATCTGGTAGGGGAGCCGGGCCTTGCGTCTGCGGCTGGTGGTGCGATCCCTGCCACTGTGCTCCACAGCACCCTCTCCGCCCTCTTCATCAGTCGACGCTGCAGCCAGGGAGAGATAAACCACAGGCATCAGGGCACAGTACATTGGACTGATACACACATGACAGTTGTACATGAGTGGCATTGTCAAACTTCAGACACGGCATCACACTCCACGACACACATGTCATTTTAACTCACACACATGAGAATTTCCACAGCAATATTGCACCAGGCAGCACCATCCATACACATACAACAGCATGTACAGCCAAAGGTGAGCCTGACATCACATGAAACAATGGGAGTACACTAGACATGCACACACGCCACCACACTTACATGCATGTGTACATCTCCTCCAACTGTCGCAGTGATGAGATCACCATAAATGTCACATCTAACATTCAGCCTTCTACATATCAGTGACACGTGCATCCATGTTGCATCACAGTTGCACACTTGTCAAATACACATACATGCACATGTACACAGTGCAGATACATGCATTATGAACCACCATCCATGCCACAACCAAGCTATCTAGCTGGTGGAAGCAAGATTGAATTCTTCTCTTCTATGAAGTGAATTTCACTCCATCAAGACACCATAATACCCCATCACTGAGGGGTCCACTCTTTCCTGTGTTTGTACCCAGGAGGAGTTGTTTTTAAAGGTTTGGATTTCCACGTTGTATGGATGATTGGTTGGGCGTGCTGTCCTGTTTTTTGTATGTATATGCCACTGGGATTGTAGTGAGGCTCCTTATTAATTCAGGCCCTCCTCTCCCGACTATCTGGTGGGTTGGATTTATTTAATTTAAGATCCACGCTGGGTCTAGTGGGGTGGAACACATTTCTACATCCCAAATCTTATTATGGATTCTGCAGCATGTCTCTATGGAGGTATTTATTGCATTACTTGGATACTTGAGGAGAACCATAGTGTAACGTTTTATGTGGAGCATTTGTGGGGCTGCTAGGTTAGGTCAAGGATTTTTTTAACATGTGGTTTTTAATCATGGTATATTTCTGTTTTTCTTTTTCCTTTGTTCTTTTCTTTCTATTCCCTGATACATTTTAGTGAAGAACTAGATAAAGAAGGAACGCAAGGACTATATACATACATAAAAGAAGAATCTGGTCATGGAAGGACACAAGGACTAATTTCAAGATGCCTTTCCGTTGACCATATAAGTCCATTGCTGTTCCTATATTTTACAACCATTTTCGTCCTGTCCTGAGGAAGACGACTGTTAAGCCATCCCTCTCTTTTTTCGAAAAGAGACGGATGCCTTAGACAATTTTGAGGTCGTCGAAACTACCCAATCGTGACACCAGTGTGACACATGAGAATAGTGGAAGTCACACTAGGTGCCGGTGGTTGACTGTTTAGGTCAAAATGGTGACAAGCGTTGCAGGTGGCACCTTTTAGATATCTTGCACTGCAAGCTTGTCCATTAAGCTGTATAAATAATAGCTTAGGTAGTTGTTATGCACTTTATCTGTATATATTCTATATTGATTGTCTGTTTTTATGCTGTTTTATGATGGATTCAGTACCATATGTTATGTGATTTGATATGTAAACAATAAAGATTAATTGATTTTATTATCCTTGACCTGGCCTCTCCCCTCATATGGGCTCCCATACGATGGTTACTTATTTTGCTTTGAGTGTCTCAGCAATTTGTCCCGTATTACCCACATCTTCTTGTTTATTTACAACCATGCCAATGTACATACACAGAAATTCAAACATGTGTGCTCCCACACCTGCATTTGCCCAGCATGCTTACCAACACATACACCATCAATGTGTCTCACACCTGAGAGGACTCACATGTGGCAGCCATGTTCATACACATCCCTACATGGCCCTACAAAAACACATATGCAACCTGCACACTACTGGCACACCACGACACGCACAGCGTCCAATCACCATGCATGTACACTTACTGTTCGACTCCAGACGGGTCTGCCTCTCAAGGATCTGGACACAGAGCGCTGGGCATATGCGTTCCAGGACCCTCATTTGGTGGTCCGACAGCTGGCCCCGGCGCCCCTTGGCATCCACTGCCTTCGAGAGGTGTCGAGCCTTTTTGAGGGTCCTGGACCTGAAGTCCTCCCAGCGCTTCTTGATATGGTGTAAATCGCGGACTGCCATCCCCTCCGCATTGATGGCAGTCACGATGTCCATCCAGATCCTGGTCCGTCCTTCATAGTCGGCGCGTGAACTTCCAAAGAGGGCATCATACTGCCCCAGGACACCAACTTCCCTGGCACTGAAGCTGGTGGCTCTCTGCCTCTCTGGCTGGGGGTTGCCAGTGGTCTCAGACGGTGTTGTGCCCGACATGGGAACCCCAGAGGCAGGAGTGGGTGGGCAACTGGGTCCTGGGGGTGGGCTTATGGAGAGATGGAATCCCAGTCGGGAGTCTTCGGTTCCAGCAGGGGTGGTCACAGCAACTGCACCCCTGGCTGACGTGCAGGCAGCAAATGGCAGGGCACGTGGGCAGCAGGCAGTCAGGTAGCAGAAGATGGCAGGTGGGAGCGTGCTCGGGGCTCTGGGGGGCAGTAACTCGGCCTTCTGGGCAGGAGCGTGGCCAGCTTGATACGGAGTGATTTGGCACGTGAAAAAATTGCACGTCAGAGTGTAATTGGAGGAAAGGCCCTTAGTGCGTAAGCACGTCAGCACACGTACGCGTTTTCATTGGATCAAAGGCCCTTAGCACGTAAGCGCTTCTCTGACGTTACGCGCGTGGGCATTTCCCTCGTGACGTGGGCATAGTGGTTCAGCGTGCGTGAAAAAACTGCATGTCCGCGTGTGAATGCGTGTAATCTGAGGAAGGGGCCTACGCGCGTAAGTGAAGTGACGCGCGCGGGCGTTTCCCACAGCACGGGTTAAAGGTGAGCGGGGCCATCAGTTTGCTGTGCATGCCTTTTGTGGAGACCGACGTGTGTAGCTGCTTCGTGTTGTTTCGCGCGCCATCACATCTTCACAGCGATCAAGGACGTATCTCTTCTTTTGGCGGGGGTATTGGCTAGGCGTGTTTTTCATTATCATGCTAGTCAGACGGTGAGTCGCGCATGCTATTTTTCCCACTGCGGGTGCCCCTCTGTATCGCACCCATTTTCGAGGTCATAGTACCCTGTGTGTCCCATGAGTACGCATTTTTCGTGTTACTGGGTGCCACCGCGTACTGCGGGAGGTTGATTCCACGCACGTAGGCTGCAGGGTTGCATGCACGGTTTTACTGCAGTTTTGGGGTGCCTGAGCGTAGCGTGACCCGTCACTACATCACCGGGGTCACATACAGCCTTGGAGGTGCAGGGGGGCTGTTAACATCTTGCATCCCACCCCCTTCAAACCCCAATTGCCCAGGTCAATTGTGGTGTACACCTCCCATTGGCACTACTCCATCTGTGCCGGCACTACTCCATCTGTGCCATGGTTGGGAGGCCACCAAAGGTGAGGGGCGCCTCAGCTGGGTGTACTCCTCGTGGTGGGCGTGGTCAGGGACGTGGCCGGGGTGACCAGGGAGTCGGGGGACTCCAGGGTGTCCAGGGTGGCCACAGAGGGGGAAGAGGCAGGGGTGCGCCACTTGAGCACGATGTTGTGCCATGTGTCGGTGCAGTCATGCCACCACCCCTGTGGTTCTGGGAGATGCAGCTTCTGCATCTGGCACTAGCGCCCGTGTGACCCGGCAGTCCATTTCATCGACTGCCACGGGCCCAAGGGTAGTGGTAGCTGCAGGTGCAGCTGTGGACACCACCACCCAGGCTCAGGGTCTGCCAGCGCAGGCTGCGTTGGCAATTGAAGAGCCCTTGGAAGATTTCCAACAGGCCCGGATGGAAACCTTAGGGGCACGCAGGGCTGCCCTGACCAAGACACATGTCCCTGGGGCAGTAATGTCATCTGCTGCCCCGAACAGCCGGGTGTTGGCAAGTGCAGGGGCAGATGCAGCCAACAACACCCCGGTTGTGAGTCTGCCAACCAGGACAGTTGCGGTCAATGACCCTGCCACAGTGGATGTTGATGCACAGGGTCCATTAGAGGGCACCCAGCTGCCACTGACACAAGTCAGCCCTTTGGTCGTCCCTCCACCTGCCACTCCCTTGGCTCAATCCACCGGTTCCACTGGCCATACTGATCAGGGCGGCATCAACCAGCCATGGTCTGCACCACAATCCAAGAGGAGGAAGGTTGCACCTGCAGCACAGGCTGGGACCCCTCACACAGCTACGACCTCCTGCACGTTGAGGAAGAAGCCTTTCTGCAACCAGGAACTGAACTTCCTCATGGGCTACATGCGGGACCACAGCCGTGACATGCTAGTGGGTGCTAATTGTCAGACTACGGCTGCCCACCGTGATACCCACTGGAAGCAAGTTGTGGAACATGTGCATTCGGCCATGAGGTGCGCACAGTGCAAGAGTGCAAAAAGCGTTGGAATAACCTCAAACGCAGCACTAAGGCTAAGCGTGCCTCAAATTACAACTTGACTCTGGTGACTGGCAGTGGGCCTGCACCGGAGGAGGAAGACCTCACTCTGCATGAGTCACTCGTTGCGGAGTTCATACCATTTGAATCGGTCGAAGGAGTGGGAGAGATGCCGGACTTTGATGCCCAGTCCAGTAAGTGTTGATGCGTGTTTGTCGAGGATGTGTGTGTTTTACTTGTGTGATGTGTTGTTCCTGACTGCCACTACATGTCACGTGTACATGGTTATGATGTGCGAGTAATGCAATGCTTCCCTGATGCATGTCTACTCTGCTGGATGCTGGACATGTGGAGCAGACGGGGACTGTCCACATCACCACTTTTGCACCCTAGTCACATGCTGGTTACCAGTATGCCCCTCCGGTCCATGTTCCAGCTCACTGGCACTTCTGCATGTAGCGTGGGGTGACCTTCCTCTCAGCCCAGGAACTATGCATAGCATGACTGATGTGCATGCAGGGGGTAGCCAATGTAGGCATGCTCCCTTGCCCCACAACCCCCTGCTCTGCACCCCAATTCCATCTTAGCACTGGTCTGCTACAATATTGCTCTTGGTTACTTCCCTGGTCATGCCTCCTGTGTACATTCTAACATCCAGCCGCCAATCTGCCAGACATATCCATTGAGGTACATCCTTAGTACTTGATGCAGGGTGTCTCACTTGGACTGTGCAGAGCTCAGATGCCCCGCAGTGACATGAGTGCCCATTCATGCTCCATGTGCATTTCACGCATGCCCATATGTGTCCATGACTGGATGATCACTGTTACACAAGTCCAAGATGACCCAAATTGCATGGTATTTCATCTGCCTTCCCATGTCAACTGTGGCTCAGTACTGCGTTGCACACATGTTTAGGGTCTGACAATCTGTGTGGGTCACAGGCCTCAGCCTGTTTAATGGCAATGACTCTGTCCAACTGGTGTAATGTCTTCTTCACACGTGGGTGGACTCCAGAGGTTTCATCATGTGTCCTGCTTACTGTGCCATCATCATTTGCAGTGTTGTCACTTGACTCACATGAAGCTGTTGATGCTAGTCAACACTGTCTGTCAATACACAGGTCTATGGTCAGCCTTTTGATACCATGATAGGCATCCCTGCTTTTGCACTTGGGTGGAGGGGTGCTTTGCTTGTATATAAGCTATCCATTGAATGCACCAGTGCACGTGATGCCTGAAGTTGACCTTGCACTGCCTTCACATTTTCTGACACACACCATGAAGTCCTTGTACATGTATGTAGTGAGTGACATACATATTTGCTGCACTGCATAGACCCACTTCAATGCAAACTGCAACCTTTCAACAGCTCTGATCACAGAAGCAATTTCAAGTTGACCCAGCATGCATGCCAGGTTCTATTTTGTGTGTCACATGTCTGCCTGATGTGTTTGGTGTCGGTGTGTGTGTTGTGTTCTTCTAATATGTGTAGTGACCTTTTTTCTCTCTATTTTTCAGATGATGACACAATGGAGCCAGAGGATGGTGTTGTCATGCCAGGCACAGGGTTATTATCACTACATCAACCCAGCACAAGTGGGGGTAGTGGGCTGGTAGGCAACGAAAACCCCCAAGTGCTACAGACAATCTTGTCTCTGGCTGCCTATGAGTCCAGCCCTGAAGAGCACTCTGACGACCATGTCGAGTTGGATGAGCATCAGGTCCATATGTCAGGGGTGAGTGATTCTGATGTGGACACTCCTCTGTCCGCGACACCTGCACTGAGGGGTCAGACAGTCTTGGAACCACTGCCCGTGGTGGTTCGGGACGCAGGGCCACCCTCCACACCAGTCACTGATGTGCCTGGGACATCACGTCGACGGGGGCATGTAGTCGTGCAGCCGCGGGCGGTGCCAACACAACGAGGACACCCGGTCCTTGGGTCGCGCAGGGGTCAAGCCCAGCAACGTGGTCGCTGCACGCAACCACAGTATACTGAGTGGGAGCAAGACATGACTGCCAATTCTGAATGGCAAGGGGCAGCAATGGAGAACATCGCTGAGAGCATGGAGCCTGTGGCCCAATCTGTGCTCCCCCTGCTAGGCAGGTGCTTCTCCAGCAGCAGGCGGCACGGTCCACGGCCCGCTCGCTCAGGCTGGGCATGGCGGCCTCAGACAGGGCACGCCAGGCTGAAATGTCATCTCTGCGTCAAGCAATTGCTGCTCACGCAGAGGCACACATGAAGGCCCTGAGGGAGGAGCATGCTTCCCTCAGATCCACTCTGGGTGTCCTTCTGATGTCCCAGAGGAAGCGGGCAGAGGAGAGGTTTGTACAGCTTGAGCGTACCATCTCGGCTGAGCTACATGCTTACCGGGAGGTGCAGCGGTTGTCAGGCCAGGCCTTGCAGGAGGAACTCTGTGTTACACGTGCTACCTTGCAAGAGGAAGCACGTGTATCACGGGAGGTTCTACATGCAGACCTACATGTCATCACCACACAGAACCAGGCTCACCCGTCCGACAGACCTGCTGCCGACAAGGGGCAAGCTGCGGCTAGGCGTGGTCATGCTCCTGTGCCACATCCTCCTTTCCAGGAAGAGCCAGACTCGGACGACAATCTATCTCCCACATAGGTCGGGCTGTGCAGGCGTTGAGCCCATAGAGGTTTTTCTTTTTCTCAGCATCATCGCATGTGGGTGTTGAGCAGCACCCTGTACCTACCCGCTCCTGGGTGCTTCCCCCCTGGGTCATATGTGGCCATTTTTGATTTTTCTTTTAGTTTAGTTAGTTAAGTTTCTGTTTGATAGTTAGTTTAAATAGATAAAGTAGGTTTTTTATAGTTAGTGTAATTAGTTAATATAGTTTAAAATTGCTAGTCTATTGTGCTTTCATGTGACAGTGTGGTGCTTTGTGGCTTTTGAAATCATCCACTGTCTGTTCCAGCTGGGACCTTCAAGCTTGTCTTGTGTATGTGTTTGCTGCTTGGGGTCCTTGACTCACATATGCTACTCCTGCTTCCCTTATCCATGGGCTCGCACGATGGTTCGGTGTAACAGCCTATTACACAAGGGCAATGGACTGTCATATCTGTGGCATGTCTGCTGCTGTGGAACTTGTGTTAACACCCCTAGTGGGGATGATTGGGGTGTAATTGTCCACTGTTCTTCTTTTGCTAGATGGGGTGTTTAATGATTCATGTGTACATTCATTGCTATGCATTGTGTAGTATGTTTCTTATCTTTAATGAACATGTGCTTGTTGCAAATCATGCCGTAGATAGTGTCTTCCACACTGTTGCTGTGAAAGACGGACTGATGGTGTGATTTCTGATGTACGTCTCTGACATGGTCCAGTCATGTAATGCCTGAAGAGTCCCACACAGATGAATATTAAGCATTATTCATGTGTTTCATGCACTTTCTGCAGGGGGATGAGCCTCAAGACCACCTTTGCCAGCAGACATGGGCCATTGGACGTCTGGAATCAGGACACGTTTGGTGCTGCCGACATGCGCATGTGTGCGCAAGCAGAGGCACAGGGATTGCAATCATACATCCGAAAATCGATGACGTGTTCCAAGGGACTCCAGGCAAGGTGAGCATCATAGGGGGGTCACAACACAGCAAACCTTCCACCTGGCCAGTTGAACATGCATGCTTAGTAGCAGCACTGACGGTGAACTTGGACAAATATTGGTGTAGAAGTGCACAATACAGCTCAGATGTGTTAGTGGACTGATGGCTAGTTGATGTGAAAGTTGTCTGGGGCACTGTAGAGGCAGTGGCACATACCTTGCGGTCCACCATGATCCATTGAGGCACTTGTATTAGCCATGTAGCGTTCTGAGACATGGAATGAAGCAGCTCACAGGGACAGACAGCAAGGGACAGACTCGGGTGCAGTGCATTTCATTTCCAAGTAGAAATTGATACTTACACTGGCTACTTTATTTTGGTCATGGTGGTACAGGACTTGTTCTGAAGTCAGACCTTGCTATCTATCTGTCTGCTTACACAGGGAACATTGCATGTTGTGTGAATCGTGACACATTGGTGTTCCATTTGCCACGCACCCACCGGTGCCTGACTTACTGCATTGACTGTGTATGAACCATCAGAGGGGTAATGTTACGTATGGGTATGAAGCATCCACACAAGTTTGTCTGTTTGTAGTGTATTTTGTTACTTTGGGGCATATTTGGTGGTGTGTTTGTGTGTTTTGGGCACGCACAGATTATTAACTGTGGCTTTCTTTGCAGTATTGAAATGCACCTGTTACCGGACCTGAGAGTGCGCAGGCAGGAGGCCAGCACTCACCCCAGAGATAAGTTTCTCTTTGACTTACATTTGAGTAATTTGGTGCTATGTGCATGTGAAAAAGTTTGATCTAATTGTGTATGTGTTAATGTGTGTACTACATTTTGGTGCATTCCCTACTTTCCCGTGTCAATCCTACTCCCCTCTCCTGCCCCTCATTCCGGTTATCCAGTATGTCAATGCCTGTCCCGACTGCATATCCCTGACCCTCCTTCCCCACCGGAGTCTCAGAAGCCTGTGTGAGTTAGACCTTGCAGGCACCTAGACCACGGTGGGGGTGGTTGTTTCGTGCCACTCCTGCGCCTGTTCACGGGAGCTGTGACAGTAGACATCCGTTCGTGGTGCATCATTCTATGTTATCTGCCACACATGGTTCAGATCCTGTTGTGACATTGTTTTACTGTGCTACCTTGTTTGTTAACATCATTGTGGTAGTACTTGGCCTTTGTGGCGTACTGCTACTTCAAGTCATCTACTGGAGGCTGTTCTGGTTTGTTTTACTGCCTGCAGGCTATTTGCTTGGCTTCTGTGTTGTCCTGCTTTGAGTTCTGTTGGATTTTGTGCTTTTGCAAATCTAAGTGGACTCTGAGGGTGCTGGCAACTTTTTACACACAAGGTGGGAGATGGTTACAAAGGGGAAGGGTGATCCTGTGGCCAGGTGGAATTCAAGGATGTCGGATGAATAACCCAGATGCAGTTGTTCAGTGGGTCGTGGTGATTTGTGAGGGGGGGGTGTTTTTTTGTTGATAGTTGCCTTGCCATGCAGTGTGATGGGCACCCTGAAATTGTAATTGTGCTTTCCTATTTACATGATATATTCTGCTGATCGATGCCTGTTCATGTGTTGTGTTTACCTTTCAGGTGTGAGGGGATAGTTGTGATTAAACATGCTGGGGTGTACACATGGTGAATGTTCACATGTGATGTGTAGAGGACACTGATGGTCACTTGATTGCACATGTATATGTTGAGTGCATGTCCCTACTGACCCACAAACTCACACTATGATCCACTACATGTACAACCACCCTTCCATGTCCACGTGTACACTCTGTTTGCCTTCTGGTGCCCACTGTGTCCCTGCAGCACATGTTCTATGACCATTTGTGGATCCTCTACATGCCTATTTTGTTTTTTTTTATGTAGTTTGTCGCTTAGATGTGCTGCTCAGGGTGTGCACCACACACAATGGCTGTTCACTGTGCTGTGCGCTGAGCAGTGTGTTGCACGAGGTGGACACAGCACACAGTAGCTGCAGTGGTGATTTTGCAATGCACATTGTGCATGTGGACAGGCATTCATTGTTATGTTTAAAATATAACTTTTGGAATGCATTTGGGTATGACTTATTTTGGGTGGGAGGTTGTTGGTCAGTCATTTCATTTGATTCCATGTCAGGCATCATTGTCTGATGCCCATTTATATTTTTCACATGGCAATGTGTACCTTTTTGGTACTGTGTTGGTGTATGGCTATTGCTTGCCATGTCATATTGTGGTTTGGGAGGGTTTGAGTGACATACCAGTGATAGTCATGTCCTGTTTTGCAGGTCTGTGTGATTCACACCTTGCATGTGTGCCTTTTGGTCACACAGGATTGCTTGTGTTTAAGTAGCTAGGGATGCACACAATGTGGCAATTCCATGGCAGCAATCTCAGGTTGGTAAGGTTGTGACAGTTGACTGTCTCTTTGTCATCATTGATTGTCACCTGGTATGTGCCAGGCCTGTGTGCACTCCGCAGGGTTTGGAGTTTAGGTGAAAAATCTGGCCACAAGCTGGGTCTGGGCTTCCTTGCCACGTGCCCTATCCCCTCCCATGGGCAGCGAACCACACTACTGGGGGTGCATAGAGTAGCTGCCCGCCAGAGCGGTCAAGGGAGCGGAAGCGTGACTTGAGCACTCCAAATGTGCGCTCCAGTATGGCGCTGGTTGCAATATGGGCCGCATTGTATCTTACCTGTGGTGGTGTGGTGGGGTTCCGGATTGGCGTCATCATGTGGTTGCTCAGAGGGTAGGCACTGTCCCCTGGAGAGGTGATAATGGTTGTGATTATTGGGGTTTGTATATTTGTGTGTGTGTGTGACATGCATGCATGTGCATGGGCATTTGTACTCACCTAGGAGCCATGTGTCACCATGCTGCCCAGCTTCCAGGGCCCAGCTCAGGGCAGACATTCTGTATATGAAACTGTCATGGGTGGAGCCAGGGTAGTTTTCATAGACAGAGGTGATGATTCCCTTTGCATCGCATACCACCTGTACATTGATGGAATGCCAGTGCTTGCAGTTTCGGTAGATGTGCTCAGTGGCCCTATGTGGACGTAGGGCCACATGGGTGCAATCTATGGCACCGAGCACTTTGGGGAAGTGTGCCACCCTGTAAAAGTCCTGGACAACGGCCTGCCTTTCGGCCGGTGTTCTGGGCATGCATATGTGCCTGCGGACTGAGGGGCGCGCTGTCATGATTGCCAATACCTAGTGTAAGAAAAAGTTGGTTACCCTTGAGAGGTGCTCCTGCGCCCGGAAGAAATAAGTGAAAGTGAAGGATACAACGAAGTAACCAAGGTAGCAGGGATTATCCCATGACTGGACATGAAATCTGACAACTATATGCATAACCACGCTATACAATGGCCCTGATTTGAAAAAGACGTTGGATACGTCGAAACACGTGTTATCACCATAGGGCAACATAAATATCAATCTCAAATTGAAGTTGTGTGATTTTTTCCAATTAATGGATTTTTCACTTATTTCTTCCGGGCGCAGGAGCACCTCTCAAGGGTAACCAACTTTTTCTTTGTCTTTTCCTAATGGAGTAGAGGAATCAAAGACTCCATTGTTACCCTAGTTCCATGCGACCTTTTTAACTGGAGTACAAGATAAAGAGGGCGCAGAGTTCTAAGTGATAAGTACCTCAAAACGGATTCCTCACAATACCTAGTGTAGGCAGCGTGACTGCGTGGCCTGTGAGACCCCCCCCACTATGGCAGTAGTCCGCTGAAAAGACCCAGTGGCCAAAAAATGCAGTACATTGAGCACCTTCTCCAACGGGCTCAATGCTTGGCAGCAGAGGGTGGGGGATGTTAGGCCATCTTCCCACTCCCTGACCAGGTCTAGGATGATATGGGGTGGAAACCTATACCTGCCATAGACCTGGTCTTCAGGCATCCCAAAAAGGCTTGTCCGTGGTGAAAAAAT
Organism: Ambystoma mexicanum; assembly: GCF_040938575.1. Lineage (NCBI taxonomy): Eukaryota > Metazoa > Chordata > Amphibia > Caudata > Ambystomatidae > Ambystoma > Ambystoma mexicanum. The sequence continues at coordinate 515,523,136 of NC_090941.1, forward strand.
GCGCTCCCTGGCTATTCTCCTCCTCCTGCGGTGTCCCACGATCAGTGCTGCGACAAATGGGGCATTCATCGTAGCTGTATATACGTGTTTGTTATTTGCGCTCACTTTTATGCTGTGCGCAGGGACGCTTCCCCCTGCCTTCGTGTGGCGAACGCGTTGACTCCTGTGCGCGTTTTTTTCCGTGCGCGGGTTTCCCGTATTCGAATCCATGAATACGGGTTGTTCACGTGCGTGTGGGTGTTCCGTGTAGTTCCCTGCAATACTTCCCCAGTTACGCCTTCTTTTTCTCGCGTCATTCCCCATTCTGCGTGTTATGCCCACTGTTCCGCCCACTTTTGTTGTGTGTGCTGCGCTATGTGCGCTTTCGCTGTGCGCTTAGTGCACGCTGTTTGGAGACGTGTGCGCCAGCATGCGCCATGCACGGATTTGGCGCACAACCAGTGGGAGAGTAGCGCAGCGCCTTCCTTGAATCGCACACGTGCGCGTGCGCCTGCTTGCGCTGGGATTTTCGGCGCACGTTTGTTCCATGAATCGGCCCCATGATGTATTCTCTAGAATAGACTGCATACTGACCTCAGGTGGGACGATGTGGAATTGCCTGAATAATGAAAATGGGGCTATCCATCTTTTATGCCATGCCCGATTGTATTGGTATTGCATTGGGGTTCTCAATTAAGATATCTGTTTATTGTAAAATGAATACTACTCCATTGGAGAAAGATGAAGTTATGGAAGTTATGGAAAAAGTTAGCTGAGAAGCAGAAGCGTTCACGGAAATAAAAAGAAAAGGAGGAATGGATGGTAGAACTGTTTGGGAGGCATTCAAATGCTGTATGATGGGGCTCCTAATAGGATTAGCAAGCAAGACAGAATCTGTACATGATATGAAGACAAGAGTGCTTGAAGAAGAAGTATTATGTTTGTAAAACTGAAGAACAGCGAACAGAAAAGTAACCAGAATATGTATGTGATGCGCATACTGTGAGTATAGTGGAAAATGTAGCGGGCTACTGACCCATCACCTCAGAATAATTAAAAATGGAAAGACTATTTGCACAATAATGACAAAAGATGGAAAACGGACATATAATCCTGCAAAGAACAACAATGAATTTATGGAACTTTGTGACAAGCTTTACATGACATAATATTAATGAGAACAAAGCCTTGAATGAGATCATGAGAAGAATAAATGAGCCGAAACTAACGCAATCAGAAAAAGAGTGCTTAGAAATGTCAATCGAGTAACTCATTAAAGGAGCCAATTTCATGAACACTGGGAAATGTCCTGGCCCTCAAGGCTTGCCAATGGAATTTTACAAGCTCATGCCTGAGGTTATGTATGATATATGATATGACATGATATGATCATTCATCTATAACGCGCCTGTACAAAGTATTTCTAGGCGCGACAAGACAAGGAAGGGTAGACAGAGGGAGGACAAAACCAACGATCTTAGTATGCCTTGTGTCATTCAGATCATGAATGTGCGAGGGGGAGGAAAGAGGAGAAGTGCCTGGAGGGCAGGGAGGGTGAGGGTCGGGGGTGAGAGTGCAGTGGCAAGTTTCGGAAAGTGCTGCCAGACACAATAAGTGCTGCCAGGGTGGTGGCTCAAGTAAGTGCAGAGAGGCAGGGGACTGTAGGGTTGCAGATACAATCTATAAGTGGGTTGAAGGCCCAGAGACAGTGCAATGAGCTACTGGTCATGCAGGAGCCTGGTGCCTGCGTGGTTCAGTGGGTGGTGAAAGCGACCTGGTCACAACACGATACCAAACAAGCCAAATAAAGGACACACCCCACTAGGGAATGAGACCAAGAGATGCATTGAAAGTTGAACAAGGTTCATATATAGTTGTGCATCCAGAGAACTCTGCTGCCCCGAGAGCGCTCAGCCAAACAATACACAGGCAGCACATTTTGAACTCAAAAACGTCATGAATGATGTCATGACATATAGTACAAAATAACAGTTTCAATTGGTTGGCCCACATGGCACAGTATGGTGTATAGGTGGTGTTAGGCTCCAGTTGACTGCTGTGGTTGGGGAGGTCAGTTGGCACGTGGGTCAGCTGAGCTAATCTTTGCCGGGTGAAGGTCAGGCTTAGTTCACAAAGTGTTACAATTCTAACTAATCTAAACTACACAATGGTCACTGGCATGCAGAGAATAATGTTGGGCATAAAATCATTATTTAGACGAAGGGCGTTCATAAGCTGTAGACAGATATATGCGCTTTCCAACCCATGCCTTTATGGGGGCACGGGTTTGTTTGTTCTCCCAGGTGCCTTATCTGTGGGGTTCAATCTGTGATTTATTCTCCCAGATGCCTTGCGATTTAAAACGAAGGATGGATGGGTGTTAGTTTAGAGGAGGATATATGATCACACTGGATTAGGTATGTGATGGGAAATTTGGGGTGGTTCGGGGAGAAAGGCCTTTCAGGCACTTACATTGATAGAGAGTGGAGGGGCAAAGGCTCTGTAAGCTGTAATTTCTAAAGGTGGGGTTGAGGTGGCACAGGCAGGTTTGTGGAGACAGATGGGCACGCAGACCAGGATTTGCTCCGGTCACAATCAGGGCAATGAGCTCAGAGGAAGAGAGAAGGATACTACATACTTGCAACAATACATGGCCAATCTTCCCTGAGGAATGGGTTCGTGCAGAGCTGCCAAAGGAGGTGAAGGGGGAGGCTGGGCTTTCTGTGCACGGCACTGGACAGGGGGAAAGATGGCTTTTTAGAAATCATGGTGTGGCCTAGGAAAAGATGGCGTTTCAGGGTGGCACAACCTGGAATATGTACGTCTCACCAGATGGCTTTCTTTATCGCCTTCCTTTTTTGTGGTTAGCGTTAAGTCCATATCATATGAACAGACAAACAAACATGGGCAAATCTCCCGCCATTTAGGTTAACATAAGATCCATTTTGTGCAGGAATGTCAGCGGGGTGCGAAAAGACCTTTCCTCCCCAACAGTGGTCAGGTAACCAGTTAGTGCAGCAGACAAGAGCAACATCAGGGGAAAGAGAGAGAGAACACAGAAGCGAAAAGGAAGGTCTTGCGTTGCTATCGGAACGTTAGGTGGTCCTGCTCAAGTTTGAGAGAGGCAAGGAGGCTATTCCAGTGGTCTACCCCCACTCTCTGCCTGGAGAAGTGTCTGACCCTCAGAGAGTTGGAGGTTGATGAGCATAGCTCTTGAGAAGGAAGATGCTTAGGAAGAAAGAGTTGGATGTAGTGTGGTCATTGGCCCCAGAAAGCCTTGTGGAAAATGCAGAGGTCTTGAACGTGATCCTTGCAGCCACCCAGAGCCAGTGGAGAGCTTTCAGGACTGAACAGATATGATCCCTGGGCTCGAGGCCAAGGACACGTCTTGCAGTCTTGTTCTGGATTAGTTGCAAAGGGCAAAGAGTAGAGGCAGGCAGATTTGGAAAGAGGCACTTGCAGTAGTGCAGCCTAGAGAGAACCAGGGCTCTCAAGACAGTGAGCTTCTGGGGAAAGTGAGAAAAAGAGGTAATAGATTAAAGGTTTGAATCAAAAGGTTCGAAATACAATAAGGTCCCCCTTTTTTTACTTAAACGGAAACCCAAAAAAATATGTATAATTTAAAAAAAAATTCAAACCTTTTGTTTTCGGTCCTATTGACCCGATCCTATTGCATTCTAAACTTTTGTATTCACACCTTTAACCGGAAACCAGAAATAGAAGAATACCTCTGAGGAGATGCAGAAGGTAGTATGACCTCTTAGAGACGTGAGGAGACAAGGAGAGGGTGGAGTCAAAGATGAGACCAAGGTTCTTTGCCTCACAGGAATGTGCGGGTGGAAGGCCCAGGTTGGGTGGCCAGAGTGCAAGAGGGAAAGCAGGAGCAAGGGGCCCATTGAGAAGGATCGCAGTCTTACTGGCGTTAAGGCAGAGATCGTTGGAGGCACAACATACCTGAATCGCGGATAGACAGTCAGGAATGAGTGAGAGATAAGAGGAGGCTGAGGAGAGCCTGAAGGAGAGCTGTGTGGCATCCACATAACACTGAACGTTAGAACAGAAGGTAGAGATGAGGTGGGCCAGAGAGCCAAGTAGTGGTTGAAGAGCCAGGGTGAGAGGTTAGAACCCTGGGGAAAACCGCATGTATAGGAAAGGTGGGAGAGAGAAAGGACCCAAGTTGGACCTGGGAGGGTCAATTGGCGAGAAAGGAGGTCAACCATGCTAGGGCCTGACCTGTGATGCCCAGGTTGTCACAGAGATGATTGATCAGGATGGCGTGTTTGACCGTATCGAACAGGGGTTAGATCAAGGAGAGTGAGAACAGAAGGAAGGTTAGAGTCAAAATTAGAGATCAGGTCTTCATGGGTGTTCAGGAGAAGAGTTTCCATGCTTCTTGCTGCTCTAAAGCCAGACTGTTGGTCATGGAGACAACCAACATATTCAGTATGGAGAGTAAGCTGGGAGATGGCCGGTTTTTCCAGGAGTTTGCCAAAGAAATGAGTGATAGAGATCGGGGAGAGAGCTTCTTGAGGAGGGGGTGCACAAAGGAGTGCTTTAGGGGGGGAAGGAAAGGTTCCAGTGGCAAAAGAGTGAATGCAGAAATAGGCCAAGGCTGGAGCGAGGGTGTCAATGTGGTCCTTGATGGTTCTGAAGGGGCAGCGGAGCACCTGCGTTGGTATCGACTTTCATAGATCGGACTTGTCTAGAAACATTGTCGGGAGTGAACACGGGGAAGGAGGAGAAAAGAGGAGAGATGGCCGTAGAGGGGCCGGGAGTGGTAGAGGGAGAGGAATTGGACAGAGTGGACAAGATGTCCTGAGTTTTAGTGGTGAAGTGAGAATCAAGTGCTGTGCAAAGGGCCTGGGAGGGAACAGCAGAGGTGGAGGCTGCAGCAGGATTGGCCAGCTCCTTGAAGATTTTGAAAAGTTCAGCCGAGTTGTTAGAGGCCGCAGAGATGCAGGCTTGGATGTAGGCTCTCTTCATGAACAGGACAGAGAGTCTAAATTTCCTTTGGAGCATTCAACAGGCCAGTTTGTTGCAGGATGAGCCTGATGCCCTCCACTTCCTCTCAGCCATCCTACACTTGCGCTTAAGGCTGGCGAGGTCAGAATCATACCAAGAATTGCACTTCGATGTGGGCTTCAGACAGATCCTCATGACAGGGTCAAGGACATCAAGAGTGTTAGAGATTAAGAGATGTAGGTTGGAGAGGGCTGTGTCAGCGTGTGAGTCAGCCGCAAGTAAAGGAGGAGAGAAAGTATCAGCAAAAGCCTCCACTGACACACACTTCATAGGTCAGATGACAGAGAAGGTGGGTGGCAGTGCTGGGGTCAGCTTTGCCTGGGGAACAGAGAGTGACAGGTGAGAGGAGAGAAGAAAGCAGTCAGTCCAGGAGGGAGGAGTGGTTAGAGGTTTGGAGAGGGGGATGTTTGACGAGATAAGAACATCCAGGGTGTGCCAAGCAGAGTGTGTTGGGCCAGAGGGAAGAATATAAAGAGACAGAGAAAGAGTCACAGAGATTGCAAAAGAGCCCAGAGGAGGGGCTAGAGGCATCCAAGTGGATGTTGAGGTCTCCAAGGAGGAGAAGTTGAGAGGTAGAGGCTAGGAGGGAGGAGGAGAAGTCGGCCCACTCAGAGAGAAAGAGGGTAACGTAGATGGTGGCCCAGTAAGAGAGAGGCCAGGGGAGTTAGAAAGTCTGCAGGCCAGGAATTCACAGGAGGAGTAGGCTTACATAGGAATGACAGAAGAAGGGATCCACTCTGGGAAAATCAGGGCTACTCCACCTCCTGGACTGATGGTTCTGGGTTCGGAGAGGATCTTGTAGCCATCAGGCAGGACATTGTTGAAACTTGTGACAGAGCTGGCCATGTACCATGTCTCGGTGAGACCGAGGACATCCAGATAAAGTTCTTCAAGCATTCTGCAGATGTCAGAGGAGTGTTTTACAGCAGAGCAAGAGTTAAGGGTAGAGACGTGGAGCAGATTGCCACATTTGAAAGATTTCCGTGGAGGGGTACAGGCATGAGGCACACGCTGCAGAGGTGTTAAAGGTGCCTGAGAGTGGGCAAAGAGGAGGAAGGAGATGACAGAGTAGTCAGAGAGGAAGGAGAGGGTGCCAGGAAGGTGGCAGAGGAAGGAGAAGGCCGCGCAGCCAGAGAATCAGAGGAAGGTGCCAGAGAGGTGGCAGAGAGGTGTAGATAGGAGTAGCAGGAGAAGGAAGCGAGCTGATAAATCTAGCAAAAAAGGAGGAGATTGGGCTGAGGACCCTGGACCAAGGCGGTGCGTTTTAGATAGACATTAATGATGGTCTTGGAGGAGTGGAAGGGGGCCATGAGTAATGGGAGAGGAGGAAAAAGGAGAGAGGACAGAGCCCATATGTGGGGTTGAGAGACCTAGAGAGGGAACAACAGGATGTCGGTGAGGGTCTGTCTGGAGGAAGCACTGGTGTAGGTATCAGCAATAGGGAGGACTGGTTTGGAGAACAGTATGTCCTTTTAAGCTTCTTCCTACCAGACTTAGTGAAAGGGATGGGATAGGATAGGAGATAGAATAGCAGTTAGAGAGGATCGGGGAGAATGTGAGCACCATGGAGGGGAGCGAGCCGGAGAGCAAGAGAAGGCAGCCCAAGCACGAGGGGATGGGGAGAAGTCACACACTATGGGCACACAAAGGGGGAAGGCACAAGAGAAGGATGGGTACAGTGATCACAGAGAACCTACACCACAATGCTCACATTTAGGGGGCAGGGGGAAGGACTTAAAGAGAAGGAGACAGTGCAATAATGTGAGCAAATACAATGGAGACCACAGGGGGGGTACAAGAGTGAAAGGGGAAATGGAATACAGTATAGAATACGCAGAACACTAGTAACTCTGGGGGACTTAGAGGAGTAAGAAGAGAAATGCAACAATGCCACACATATACAATACAATACAATAGTCACAAAACAATAGAGAGTGAAAGGAGAATGCAATGCTGCAGGGCAAGAAGACAATAGTGGGCTCTTGGTAGATGTTTTGGGGAGGAAATTCCCTTACTCATATAAAATACTTTTACTGTGAAATAAATGTGCCTATTCACATTAAATTAACTTTTTGCTGCACATATTCATGATGTCGAAGGAAGTAAATAATAATAGGCAGAATGCGAGAGTTGGTTTGACCCCTGTGCTGCTGGATTTGAGTCTTGATTTTGCTGTCCTGTTAAAGAGATACCACTGGTCTGCGTTTCTCCCAAGGCTGCACTCCAATTTTATTTTAAAAACGGAGCAAGAATGATGAACAACAAATGGCATTTGAAAGCTAGCTTGACCAGTAGTTTATGGGTGACCACATGTCAATACCTTTGCAAGAAAATAGGGGACATATACATAGACACCTGTGTCGAAGAGCCTCCATAAAACATCCCAAATATAAATGAAAGGGATTATCTGTTGCATGCAAGCATGGTGGAAGCAGGCACACAACTAGTCAACCTTAATAAACCGGAAGAGCAAAGAACATCGACCACTGCTCAGACAGTTTCTGAGATAAATGGCAATAAAATCCAAGGAGGTGACCTGCGCTTTTTGGCGCTCCCCACCCTAGACCATGTGAGTAGAGCCAGAAACATAGAATGCTGAGAAATTAGAATGAGTTGAAGACTAGTAGACCAATGAGAGGACTGAGAACAGCTCATAGGAATCCACACCAATGGGAAAGCCATGACAGGTAGGAACAGGATCAGAGACCCAGCACACACCAGAGGGTGAAAGCTGTAGACATCTGGAAGAGGTGACATGGAGGTCATAGCTGCTGAAGCCTTGAGGCGAGATGGCGTAGAGCATGCTGGGAGCACAAGGCACTCTGACGTAGTTTACTTAGGCTGGATATAGTTGGAAAATTCTACCAGAGAACCCAGGATGCTGGAGGAGCTCTAAGGCCTAGAGGCCAAGGTAGAATTTGCCAGAAAATCTAGAAGAAGCTTTATCTGAGGAGTAAGAGATGGTGGGGAGGTCTTGCAAGATCTGGATTGATGTGATAGATATCTGAAATAGAGAACATTGTTCCCTGAGAAGCCAAAAAAGTCAACAGCATTGGAAGTCCACAAGAAAACACAAGACAGAATGAACAGAAGTATGAGTTCAAGTACAAGTGGAAGACAGCCCCTTTAGGTACGCGTACACTGGTTGAGCCTTACACATTATGTTTGGAAATGTAATCAAAATACCTTTGCATCCAATAAAAATTGTGAGGGAAGCAAAGTTCTAATAGATTTATGGGACTTGTATTCTGAATATCAGATTGTTTAATGGAAACTGTGAGAAACCGAAAGTTCAGCCACTAAATTCTGGGAACTGTAATCAAAGTGCCAAAGTGTCAAATAAAGACTGTGAGAAGGCAAGCTTAGACAATGAATTTTGCATATTGTAGTTGAAGCACCACATTGTCTAATAAAGACTGCGAGAGAAGAAGAGCTCAGACATTGAATATTGGGAATCATAGTCAAAGTACCAAGGTGTCTTTGAAAGACAATGAGATATGGAGAGTCGTGATGCTGCATTGTGGGAAGCATAGTTCCAAAGTGTCACTAATACTGTGAATGAAAGAAAACCAACGAATTTGCAAGGCAATTGTTTTGAATGCTTAGATCCTGCATCTCACAAACTAAATGATTTTTCCTCCGACTCAAGCAGAGAATTTCACAAACCCAGCACCCTCCTGACAAGATTAATAATTAATTTCTTTAAAAAATGTTTTTTTTAAATACTGGTAAATAGAAATTCCAAAACTTTGTATTCTTCTTTTGCCAAAGCACAGAGAGTATCCGAACTGGGTTCCTCCAGACTTTACAATTTCTTGTACCTATAGAAGAGTATTACAAGTGGCAGAAATGTATGTCAACTTCTGTCTTGAGGGAGCGACACTTAAATGTATAGCAAATGAAGAGTGACTTGCCTTCATGGAGGCTTTCATCAAGGTCGTGGCAGATGGGTGATGGCAGATTTGCCAAATTCTTAACACTCAATCCCAACAGGCAGAAGCATTCAAACAGGCCCAGGTTGTCCAAAACCAAGTCTTCAAAAAAGAAACACAAGCACAAGGGTAACAACAGATACAGCTGAAAAAAACATCAATTTGCTTTACTACAGTTGCGAGATGTCATTGCCTCGGGTTTTTCATCGAAATAACTCCATATCAGTTCTGAATTATCACAGAAGAGATTAGCCACTTTTCTTTTTCACAAACTGAGAGGGTCACCCTCACAACATGTTGTCAAGAGGAACGATGGGGGTACTATATTGCTCCATTGTTAAAGGGGAAAAACTCGCCAACCGACAGGAGATGGTATCAGGAAGAGCATGTAGGTTCATTTGGGATTCAACCAAAAGACTTCCAGGTCACCATTTAGAGCCCGGAGATTGGTTCCCTTGTTATAGTCAGATGCCTGAAACTGTCCCAAGGTTTGGAGAGGAATCTGTGGACCTGTTAGTCCAGCCTACCAATGCCTTTTTGCCAGAGGTGTGTGTGAACTACATGGAGGTGATACAGGGTAGGAGCCACAGAGACCCCTCTTTGTCCATGACCCCTGTGAGAAACCTGAAGGTGTCTCCCTGACTAGTCCTCGGGATTTGTCATCCAGGTGGCCAAGACACAGCCATCGCTATTGGATCCAGTTTCTGGGGGTGGACCAGTAAGGGAGGACCACCTGGATGGGGGGGTTCTCGGGGAGTGGAAGTGGGATACTGACGGGTTAGACACAGTATCTCCCTTCTTATAACACATTTCCCCATCCTATCCTGTAGGATAATCTAACACTCTAACCCCCCCGTTCTCTGGCACGAAAACAGTTACACACCACGAAAGACGACGGACAAACACCAGAGCCGTCTACCTGACATGTCCCACCACAAGGTTCAGGCAAAGTCAGGCAATTGACCAGAATCACACACACCTGCTGGCCCTTTCCCTTACCCACAGGGATAAAAGGTGGAGCACAAGAGCACAATACAAGCAAGGCAGACCGCACGACGAGAGAGCTAACTCTGCGTGGCAGTACAAGAGAAGGAGAAAAACGGCGCAAAGCGAGAGGGTGACAAGGAAAGAAGCAACCTTGCCCTTTCCGACCAAGGCCTGTGAAACCTCTGCAGAAGGAATCATAAGACCGCGAACAATAGACAGTGTGTGTTGCAACAGATGACAACGGTACACAGGGTGTCTCCTCCGCTGACAACAAAATCTGGGGAAAGAGACCCTTGGCCCCATGGTACCGGCCTTGACTCCAGAGACAAGAAAAACCAGCGGTTCATCACAGCCGGTGAGTCAAGGGGACAGCCGATAAGAAACCGAACTGTGTTTAACGAAAGTAGCAAGCAGCTGATTAAAAGTACAAAGAACTGTTGATACGCAAGGAGAAAGCCAACTATAGATGATTCAAGCACCACATGGGTGTTCACTCAGGAAACTCTGGGCCTATTGTTGAAACAACCATTACCAGAAGGCCTTGGGAGAAAGGCAAGCAGGGGGTCAAAGTGGTCATGCAGGGGTCTAGTAAAATCTTCTGTACAGTCGAACGCCTTTGACCAACAGATGATTGAGAAGCGAATACAACACCATAAGAACAGTTCAAGCAAGTGTATGATTGATAAAGTTGGCAAGAGTGAACCCGATGGAGGGATGCCGATAAAGAAGGGGCGAAGCCAAAAGTCCCCATTAACAGTGTGCTGACAAGAGTGAACCCGGCATAGGGATGTCCAGAGTGAACTGTTTAAAAAGACATTAAGATTTGTGAATGTCACAGATGAAATTGTGTTAAAAGCCGTAGTGAACCCGATGGAGGGAAGCAAACATTTGAGAAGGGTCTGAGGCCTGAAGAGGAGGATCCAAGGGTGAAAAGGCATCACCCAATGAGCAAGCAGAAAATAACTTTTGTTTATTCACTTTGAAGACATCAGGTCCTCAGAGGCAAGAGACATTTTTGTAGCAAACAGACTTAAACACCGAAGGCCCTGATATGCTGAGAGTGGAACTGTTAGCTCGTGCTGGGGAAGATCAAGCATGTGCTGTGCTCAGGAGTCCCACCTTGGAGCAAGATGGCATATCCATGTCCTCAACACAATTCCTGGGAAATAGCACCCAGCCACTTGTATATCAGGTTAAGAGTTAGAAGGGCATAGCACCATGCTGGTTCTATCTCCTAAATGACAGTCACAAGGCATTCATAGGAAAGATCAAGACAACTAAAAGGTCAGAAAAAACAAGCCCATGACTAAGAAGACATTTGACGCTAAGAGAAGACAGACCGACACCTGCAGTTGCCAAGTAGTCGTTCAATGAGGTATTGCTCATGTGGAGAGGTGGGAGATATCGCGATGGGTTTTCCTCACAAAAAAAGCAGAAAGGCCAACGGATATTAGCCAAATAGGGGCTGACCACCGATACTGAGATGATTAAGAAGCCTTGCATCGTTCAGCCCACACAGACCTATACTATGACTGTGAAGAGCCAAGGATTGAGTCAGACCACAAGATCAATCATAAGAGTGTGCAGACTGCCTGTAAATCACCAATTCGGTCCAAAATAACAAGGAGTTTGGACAAAAAAGTGGAGTAAACAAGGACCCTGAGATGCTATTTCTAGTTACATCTCACTTTACAACAGCCCAGCTCATCCAGTCATTTATATATGCTGTGATTTTGAAAGTGTGCCTAGAGTTTTGACAAAGTACACTGTGAGCTGGAGGCAAGAAAAGCAATCATAGACAAAGCCAACAATGTGGGATTGAGTATAGCAAACTTGCCTTTTTTTTGTTTTACCAGGTATTGTCAGCATCATTATTATTTATGTATTATGTAGGTTTCTTCTTAAGTGCTCTCTTACCCGAAGGCAGCAGCCCACTGTACAAAAAGCATAAAATTATGCTAGCACATAATCCATGCAAAATTATAAAAACAAATACAAAATAGAATTTAAAATAAACAAGAAAGGGAAAAATACAATATAGGGCATGATTAAGCCATCACAAGGACATCCCATTTTCGTAAAATAACCTTATCTGGAAATGCGAGCATTGATAGATTCTGAAACTCAAATGATGCGGAACTCAAGCACGTAGCTGCCTTTAGAGAATTCTATAATCGAGGCCGCCGGCTGGGAGCCTACTTAGAGAATCTTGCATGCTAAAACCTCTCAATGTCAAATCTTCTAATCTCTTTCTTGCAAGAGGCGCTGCAACCTCCAGCTATGATTACTTTTTTGGCTAAATATACTTGAGTGTCCAGGCCGAGTGCCTTGAAAGTCATGCATAATCATGTGAATTGAATGCGGAAATCCAAGGGTAGCCTATGAAGCTTAACTGAAATAGGTGATCCTGTTTTCCACTCCTCACTGTCAGCCATGTAGCACTGTGCAAGACTGGATTTAGTGAAGTTAGAGAAGAAACAAGGGGTGCACAAAGTAGTACATCTGTCTCGTCAATTTCCAAATAACCAAAGACTGGTGACATGTATTTGTTTATCTTTTTTTAAATCGGTAATTGAAAACAACAGCATTGGTTAATTTTCAAGAAATGTGGGTGGAAATGTAGGGAAGAGATCAAAATAAATCCCAGTGAACAAACAGAAGGGGCAAGTGTAGGTGACATTCCCGAAAAAGATAAGGACCAAACCCCAAAGTTGAACATCTGAAGCCGGAAAAGAAGCATGATTCCAGAAATTCCGGCTTTGGTGTCCTCTGCCCGGTACCCAAATTCCACGTATTGCATTTGCATCAAATCCTCAGTTACTCAGGCATTGCTGGGTTTTCCCAATTAATGCCAGATACTCACAAAAGTTGCCAGCAGAGTCCGACTGGGCCATAAAATTGTCTCGGGCACCAATGAAAAAGTGGCCCACTGTTGCAAATGGCAATTCATTCCCTTTGTGACACTGTTTGAATAGTACCCAATGGGGGGTAGGGAGTCTGATAACATATAGTGCAAATTGTGCATTGTAAAGAATATGTATTCAGCAACACTGGTCAAAACTGTTAGCCACATAGTGATGTAACTCATGAAACTGGCGCACATTGGACAAAAAAGGGGCCCAATTTTGAAGAATTTTTTTTTTCCCACACCAGCATTTTGTGTTTTTCGTTCGGCCATGGGCCTATTGTCCTATAGGCTAGTCCACCCCTGGTTACCAGCTGTTGCCCTTAAAGTGCACATAAACAAACGGGCGCACGCACACATACAGACGTACTAGCGCACATACACACAAAGCAATTGCCATCAAATACAAAGTTAATTATGGAACTGGTACTGCGATCAAATGCCAGAGACCTATATTATTTTGTATAGCGCACAGGACTTCCTCTAGAGCCTAGGACCTCTGAGTCTAGCTTCCAAGACACTAACTCAAAGGTTATGAAACAAGGGGGGCGTCCTGCCACATATATTTTAGTATTCACATTCATTCATGCAAATTCTTCGTTTTTTTCTTCTTTAACGGGGGCTTTTATTATTTGGCCCATTAGCAACCTTGACATTCATGACTCCATGTCTACTGGTATCCTCATGCAGAACTAATAACACTGTACTAAATCAAGATTTATTATTTAGCTTGTGAACTTATTTTCTTTAACACTGATTTCATTGTTTTTCTGTTTGACTTTTGTTTCGTCATTAATCATTTGTCATTAAACATACAATACATCAAAAAGTGCAAACACATGTACAAAAAGGTTACCATGCATGTTTAGATATCACCATTCTAGCGCAATACAAATAATCACATACAAAATTGTAAATGCAACTTTGCTCATTCTGGTTGCTATTGGGAGAGTGCTTAATGTCAGACTCCTCTCTCTTGACCTCGCTGAGGTCAAACTGCCGGACAGAAGGGTGACCTAACTAAGCACCCATCTTTGCTACAAGGCAGCCCGCTCTCTTCAATTCCCTGCAGGGAATTTCAAATTCCCTAACAAGCAAAATATTACCCAAAAGAATTGATCACTCACAGAAGAATAAAATACTAAAGTGACACTGCCAGATTCCAACCTTTGACCAAGCGTCTGAGCACAGACCACTGCAGCACATGCATTCAGACGCTGTGCTGTTGCACCCAGATCATGCCTAGTGCCACCCGACAGCCTTTCTTCTACTTTCAAGGAATCCAAATGGCTTCAGGCCTTTTTGACAGCTGCTATAGTCTACAGTCTTCCTGTACCTAGGTGGACATCACTGTAGATGTTATAACATTTCTCAAAGTTCATCCATTCTTGCGAGGTAATGGCTACCCAGGTACCCAAATAAGACATAGCTGCCGAGTGTCCTGCCATTATATTTCTGGCACCTTAAGTCAGTCCTGTTTTGTCAGCCAAAAGAACTCTGCTTCCTAGGATTGTTTTTTTCGCAAACGTAAGTATGGGTCTAGAAACAAAATATGCAGACTGGTGTTGGATAAAAAGTCAGAACTGGCAGTGGGTGCCAATGAAAAGGGTAATTTATCAAGTGCACGCGGCAGGATAAATTGTCCCCTACGAGGCAACCACTGCCATGAGCAATTATGAAGCTAACAGAAACGCGAATTAAATGAAATACTGCAATGTTGGTTTGGGGGCGGGCTTACCTGGGCCTTTACAGTGTAAGGGGTCCACCAGCATGTATTTTACGATTGCCTCATCCCCATCAGCAAAAACACAAAAAAGATGGCCCTGTGTGTGCAATGTAAACAATCAGAAGCAAAAAAGAATTTATGAAGTGTATTACACAAATGAGTTGCAATAGATGCGAAATAATACAAACAGAAAGAATACATATACCCAATTAGACTAAACAGAAGAAAAATGTCATCCAATAAAAATGCATGTGTCGCACACAACCCTACCCAGACATACCCCATACATCAGTCATACCTAAACACCATCACTCTCCTAGTCAAAACCCCCATCAGCCTACGAGACGTGGATATTGGGTTTCTATCTGCTGCACAGCTTGGAAATGTGAGGGGAAAGAAACCAATTTCTATTTATGGCGTATATATTTTCATTGCATTTGGATTCATCAAAAAAAAACTTTACAATATATACGTTAAAAAACAGTGCATACATAGAAAAACAAAACATTAATAAAATCACAAAAACGTATAAAAACCTAATCACTACTTAAGGATCACAAGAACCTCTAAAAGAAAAGGATACAAAGCATTAGTGAACCATTCTCACACCAAATCAAGCGGGCCCAAAATAAATCTCCTGTAAGAACAGTTTTTGCAGGTGTATTGCCTTTAAAGTAACGCTTCCCGATGTGGCACAAGCTGGGGCAAGAGGTGACCAAAGGTCTCAGTGCTTCCACAATGCCAGAGCCTTTGCAGATTGGACAGTCTGCAAGCACGTCCTTGCAAGTCTTCCAACAAGCAGTACGTTCCAAAGTAGGTCATTGGTTGAGTGGAAAACACAAGTACATGTTATGCACCTTATTAAATACACAGGTATTTCGATGTCCCCTCTCTTTCTTAAAAATGTTGCATACACTGCATATAAGGTGTAAGTGGTGATTTGTTCACCGGTAAACTCACTTTAGGCATGGGGATGCTTGCCTAATTTTGATTCTTGGACCCATTGATTTAGTGTTCTCCCCCTCTCTCCCACCAGATGCAACATGTGGGTACCACCTGCTCCATCCACTGGTGCCTACAGGGGGACAGGGAAAAGCGTGCACATGGTTTAAGCCCACCAGCGGTTCTGCTTCTCCAACCCTCCCCAGACGGGGGGGAGGGGGCTATTAGTCAACTCGGTGTTATTCACTTCAATATCCTCATAAGGATTTAATGTTTTGGAGGCTCATCCTGGAAACAAACTTGTGACCTGCAGCATTCACACAGATTGCTTCAGCAAGTGTATCAACCAATTGAGGGCCCCTATAAATTGTGTCCAAATCTTCTATTCTGTGAGACTGTGTCCTTATGGATCGATGAAAATCCGCTGTATTACATGAGAAGAAATGTAATTCTCTGGAGGGGTTAAGCAGAGTAAAATCAAAAAGTGAGGTAATGTTACTGGGTTTTGTATAGCAACATTTTGAGTGATGGATGCATGGCTCCCAACTCCACAAACCCTAGACTCCCCACCATAACTGAGACTCGGTGTTCTGCTCCCCACTGTCTCCTCCCCTGGTTGCTTGTAGATCCATTGGTACCAATTGCCCATCCTTGCCCCAACAATTAGCTCCAGGCTCCCTCTTTATCTGCTTCTGTCGCTGTGCTCTAACCCCACATTTGCAATGTGCTCCATTGCTTTTCTGAGTTGGGTCCACGCTCAATAAATACCCTAATAATAATAATCATAACCACTGTCATTGCTCAGGGGCAGACTTCCTTACCATCTTGTTTTATCGAAATGCCTAGCCCGTGTTTTGCTCACATGCATGTGTTTGCGATGTCACTTACCGAGATGTCACACCCTATGTAGTAATTTCTGTGGCGGAAAATTGCGAATATATGCCCAGGAATGTCTAAACAATGTAGATGGGAAATGTAATTGTAGGTGAATTTAAATGTGAGTGCAAATAGTATGTTCATTCAAGAAAGACTAGGCCTCTATATTCAGCGTAGGGACTAATGTGGCTTAGGAAAATACTCAATTTTGAATGATGTGCTTGCCGTCAGAATGTAGAAATGAAACGGATGCTATATTTACTCTCATGTTTGTATACTGCTGGCTTAAAAAAGTTATTTAGAAATATGGGATGCCTGATGACCAGGAGTATGGGAGGTACAGGTTTCCACCTCACATAATACTCGACCTGGTGAGTGAGTGGGAGGATGACATCACATCCCCCACCCTGTGCTCCCAAGCACTGAGCCCCTTGGAAAAGGTGCTCAATGTACTGCACTTCTTGGCCACTGGTTCTTTTCAGCAGACAAGTGCCATAGTGGAGGGGGGGGGTGTCACAGGCCACACAGTCACACTGCCTACACCAGGTGTTGGCCATCATGACTGCACGCCCATCATTCCGCAGGCACATATACCTGCCCAGAACACCTGCAGAAAGGCAGGCTGTCGTCCAGGATTTCTACGGGGTGGCACACTTCCCCAAAGTGCTAGGTGCCATTGACTGCACCCATGTGGCTCTACGTCCTCCCAGGGCAACTGAGCACATCTACAGAAACCGCAAGCACTGGCATTCCATCAACGTGCAGTTAGTATGTGATGCCAAGGGAATCATCACCTCAGTATATGCCAACTATCCAGGGTCCACCCATGACAGTTTCATTTACAGAATGTCAACCCTAAACCGGGACCTAGAAGCTGGGCGGCATGGCGATACATGGTTGCTTGGTGAATATAAATGCCCCTGCACATGCATGCATGTCAGATACTGAGTAATGTCACAACCCCACTAATGATACCCATCATCACCTCCCCAGGGGACAGTGCCTACCCTCTGAGAACCCACATGATGACGCCAATTCGGAACCCCACCACACCACCCGAGGTAATATACAACACAGCCCATATTGCAACCCGGGGCATAGTGGAGCGCACATTCGGAGTGCTCAAGTCACGCTTTTGCTCCCTTGACCGCTCTTGTGGGCAGCTGCTATACGTGCCCCCAGTAGTGTGCAGGATCATAGTGGCAGCATGTGTCCTGCACAACGTTGAAACACGCCGAGGCCAGCCGGTGGACATGGTGGTGCCCCCACATCCCCAACCACAAGCACGCCCGCTGCGCACGGGAGGGGAAAGGGCACGTGGTGAGGCAGCCCGTACGCAGCTGGTGGCTAATTACTTCACCTAAAATCACACCCCTGTGGAGTGCACACAGCCCTGGCACATACCAGCTGACAATCAATAATGATGACATAAGGGACAGTCAACTGTCACAACCATACCAGCCTGAGATTGGTCACCTGGAAGTGTTACATTGTGTGCATCCCTACCTACCGAAAGACAACCAATGCTGTGTCACAAAAAGACACACATTTATGCTGTATGAATGACTACCCCCTTGCAAAATACAACATTAAAATAGCGCCATGTCACCCAACCCCTCCCCATCTACGCCACCCAACACACCATGGCATGTCCTGCAATGTGAAAGCAAACAAAGGAATGCACAACACATGACACAAGTGTCACAAAGTGCACTGTCCCAAAAGGAAACAGCCCACAGACAATATGCTCCTAGTAATCAATAACAAACAGCACACATGACCAAATACTTACCAGCAACACAATACAGCAACATAGCATGAAACATTGCCAAAATATGACAGTACAAACTCAAAGTAATGTAAGTCATACAACCTCAATAAGCCAGCACATCGACCCCTTCCAACTCCAGAGTGTTGCTGTCAGGCAAATGTGTCAGTGTACTGCAAAGAAAAATGAACTGCATCTGCAAAGGAGACGGCCTTGTGAAGACATGAAGACATGGATGCCCAAGCACATATCAATACACCATGCATGCAGTGTTCAATACAAAAACAAACCCCACTAGGGATGTCCACACAGTTTTGACTACAGACTGCCCACACAGCTCATGGGAGCCCAATGTCACTGTGTAAGTCACTGTCACTTGGTCACACCCTTTGCGAGCCCATGGAAACGGGAAGCAGGAGGGGTGTGTGTGTCAGGAACCCAAGCATCTAACCCAAACACAGGACAAGCCTGCATGTGCCCAGCCGGAATACACAGTGAATGCCCACGGGAGCCACACAAGGCAACACACTGTAAAAAAAAAAAAAATCTAAAATGGCCATGTGGGGGCCGGGGGGTGGAGGCCACCCAGGAGGTCCAAGGACAGGGTGCACACCAACACCCACCTGTGTGGATGTTGCGAAAAAAAACACCTCCATGGGCTCATGGCCTGCACGACTACGCTACTGTGGGAGAAGTGCTGCTGTCGCTCTCATCACCCTCTGCTGCTGCATCAGGAGGTGGTGGTGCTATGGGAGGCAGCCCACGCAAAGCCCTGGTATGGTCCTCCATGGCAACAAGCATGCAGGTGTGGAAGGTCTCGTTCTGGAGGATGATAGTACAGAGATGCCCATGCAGCACCTGACGGGTTGCCTGCATTTCTGCACACATGGCCTCCCCTGATGCCCGGATCTCCTCCCGAGTTGCCTGCAGCTCAGCTGAGAGCGAACGTGTGAGAAACACCAGCTGCTGTTCTGTCCTCAAATTTGTGGAAGCCTCAAGTTCAACAAGAGTCTCCCTGAGGTTATGGAGTTCCACCCTCAGGGCTTCCCTGTGGCCCTGTGACTCTATAAAAATGGCTTCCTGCAGAGTCTCCAGTGCCGCCCGTCGGTCCCTGTTGGACGCCAACATGTCTTCCCTGTGTGCTTGGCAAATGGAGTCTGTTGCCTGCTGTTGTTGCTCCATCTGCCTTTCAGGGGGGATAATGGAAGTGGCCACCTTCTCCATTGCCTGAGCCATCATTTCAACAGATGCTGCCTGTTGGGTTGCCATACCGTACATGGAGTTCTCCCATACAGTATTGCCTGGTGGCATACGGCCACCGCTTCGGCGGGCACCACACCTGTATGGGGCAAGGCGATCTGCACCTTGCTGTGCTGGCACTGCCTGAGGCTGCAGGACTGCATTCCCCCTCTGATCTGCTGGCCCAGGAACAGGATCAGATGTTGTGGAGTGTGACCCTGCATCTGTAACCACCAAAGGCGGAGTAACCAACACTGACATCCCCATAGAGGGTTCTACCCCTGGTGCAGGTGGGTTGGACAGAACAGAATCCCTGCCCGAAACACTCACCTGCGACAGCACATAAGTCTCATCATCCGATTCAGCACCTGAATAGAGGTCTGGGGAGGTGCACCCAGGGACACCCCTGGACAGTATGGTCTGCAGTAACAAAGGGTTTTCACCCACCACCACACCACGGCCCCCACTGGTGCCTGGTCGTGCCTGAGATTCCACCTGTGTCTGCACCATCTCCTCCACCTCAACAGCATCAAGTGTGTCATCACCTGCAAAAATATGAAAGACAACAAATGGAAAGAGGCATGAGCACCATAGCACACACATAGGCATGACAAGGCAGAGATCCAGTACATGAATTACACATGTCCCACATGACTATAACCCTGGCATGCATGCACTGTCAATGAGTTGGAAGGGGAGGCAAAAAGCACACACTGATGGCACCAAGATGGAAAAGCAAGACATTTGCTGCATGCTGGGTAGCACTGGCATCACACATTAGCCGGTGAGTGGCATGTCCAATATACATACATGACACATGCCATCACACAGATGGCATGTAGCATAGCCATGGTACATTCCACAGGTACAGCCATATGTCAGTGAATGAGTACTGTCAGCCATCCATGTGAGATGGACATGATGAGATGAAAAAAGCTACATAGTGTGACAAAATACGCATGTGCCACTCACTGCAACACATCCAGTGTACAAGAATACAGTGATTGCAGGCAGATGTACACATCAATGGTTGGTCACTTAAACTTGACAGAAAACTATCATGTACCACATACAAGCAAAAAGCAATGTGAGCAGGCCAATACTCAATCAGCCTGAATGGTCTAATCATTCACATAACAAGGTAACAAATGTGGGGCAATGGGGGGTGTAATCAATGACAGAAGCATGTCACACATGTGACAATAGGGCTGAAAAATGTGTTGCAAAAGTGGGAGAATTGAAACAATCAGCCCGAATGAACACTGAAAAATTTTGAACAATGTTGTTGCAAGATGACAGTTCAAGGGCAACTGCAGTAATGTGGTGCTAAATGGCTACTGTGGGCAGAAGGGATACTGTCATGCCCAAATCTAAGGCCAGTGAATGTTTTGAAGGAAGCACATGGGTGACCCATACCACTCAGGTGTGCACACCCTCACCTGGCACTCAATCAGAACCCATCACCCACACAACATACACATGGATTACACACACATGCATGGGCACTCACCAGACAATTTGTCGTAATCTGGTAGGTCTCCCACGCCTTGGATCTGTTCCTCTGTGACGAAGGTTCCAGCAACAGACTCATGTTCAGTGAGTTGGTTGTCCTCTTGTGGAGACCCACCGCCAGTCACCAGAGTGGAAGCATGATTTGAGGCCAGCTTGTTCTTTGCTCTGCGTTTCAGGTAATTCCACCGCTTGTAGCAATCATCAGCTGTGCGCCTCACAAATCCAAGAGCACTAATGATGTCCACGATGGTCTGCCAGTCTGCCTTACGTTGACCAGGTGTGGTCTTGCACCCTGCAGTCACCACCATTTTGCGGCTGTGTGCCGACACATAGGCCACAAGTGCATCAAGTTCGGTGTCATTAAAGCTAGGCTTCCTTGACGTGCCGGAGTGTGTAGCCATGTCTGGGGTCTCAGCCTGTAGTAGTGCCAGAGCACCCTTCTTCCTCTTTTTCAAAGGTGGTGCGGATCCTGAGTGGCTTATGCCGCTCTGGTCAGTAGGGGCAGAAGTGCCGGTGGACTGGGTACTAGGAGTGTGCAAATGCACAATGACCATAGGTCTTGGTGCAGGCATTGGCTGCAGGGTGATGTTGGCAGGGGCAACGTCGGTTTGATGGACCGGGACCGACACTGTCCCGGCTGGGAGACTCAGAGCTGGGATGGATTGAGCTGCAGCTGCCCCTGCAGGCTCCCCAACCTGCCTACTTGGGGCAGCAGATGATATAGCTGCCCCAGATCCACGTGGCCTGTTGACACCAACTTGCACCGCCACACGTGGCTTAGACTTGCTGACCTGGAAGTCAGCCTGGGAGTCATCCTGTGCCGGTTCAGGTGCCACAATGGGCTGGTCCAACAAGGGCTGAGCTGGGATGTTGTCAGCTACGTTTCCCACAACCATGGGGGGGTGGGCATGGGTGTCCTTGACTGCACCTCCACACATGGGGGTCTAGGGGCATCCTGCAAATCCTGGCCATGTCCCCTACTGCGCCCACCACGCCCACCTTTTGGAGGTCGTCCACCTTTGCTTCCCTTACCGCTTGGTCGCCTCCCAACCATGGCACTGATGTTGTTGTGCATATGGAAGTAGCAGTAAACGATTGTCCTGGGCAATTGGGGGTGAAAGGGGTAGGGTACTAGATGAAATTCGTACCCTAGTGCTCTAGCAAGGCTGTCTGTGACCCCTGGGGGAAGATGACGGGTCACGCAACACACAGGCACCCCGAAAACAAAAAATAACCTGCACGCAACCCCTCGTAGACCACGTGGGTGGAAAAATGAACCCGCACTACGCTCTGGCACCCAGAAACACAAAATTAAGTGTACGCGTAATACACGCAGCCTAAAATGACCTCTGAAGGGGTACGCGACACACGGGGCAAGCACAGTTGGTAAATACGTGCA
Organism: Ambystoma mexicanum; assembly: GCF_040938575.1. Classification (NCBI taxonomy): domain Eukaryota; kingdom Metazoa; phylum Chordata; class Amphibia; order Caudata; family Ambystomatidae; genus Ambystoma; species Ambystoma mexicanum. The sequence goes on from NC_090941.1 coordinate 515,545,423, forward strand.
CGACTCACCGTCTGCCTGGAGAAAAAAAAGTGAAAAAGACGCGCGTGTGTATGTTGGCAACACCCCCACCAAAAGAAGAATTGTACGCTGTCTGTGGAGACAGGACAAAAGAAGAAGTGAACGCTGTTTGAGGAAACTGGCCCAACAAAAAAATTGAACGCTGTCAGAGGTAACAGGGAGTACAAACTTGAACGCTGTGAAGTAATCGCGTGTGAACCAACAAGAAGTACAGAATTCACCCACTCGCTCTCCACGAAAAGCACGTACAAGGAAATGGCGTCCTACACGTACCTTTTAAACCGGCCCACACGTACAACGTCACTTATGCGTGTACACAGTAAGGCCCTTTCCTCCAATTACACAAGCTGACACTCGGACGTGCAGTTTTTGCACGTGAAGGATGAACATGCACCCGTGTTGAGGGAAACGCCCTTGCACGTCACGTCAGAGACGTGTAGGCCCTTTCCTCGGATTACACCCATTCACACACGGACGTGCAGTTTTTTCACGCGCCCTGAACCACTATGCCCACGTCACAAGGGAAACACATGCGCGCGTAACGTCACAGACGCGCTTACGCGCTAAGGGCCTTTCCTCGAATTACACGCAGACGTGCAAGATTTTCACGTGCCAAATCACTCCGTATCAAGCTGGCCACGCAACAACACACGGAAGACCACGCTCCTGCCCAGTAGGCCGAATTACTGCCCCCCAGAGCCCTGAGCACGCTCCCACCTGCCATCTGCTGCTGCCTGCCTGCCTGCCTGCTACCCACATACCCTGCAATTTGGTGCCTGCAAGTCAGCCAGGGTTCCAGTTGCTGTGTCCACCCCTGCTGGAACAGAAGACTCCCGACTGGGATACCATCGCTCCACAGCCCAGCCCCAGGACCCAGTTGCCCACCCATGCCTGTCTCGGGGGTCACCATGTCGGGGCAAACACCATCTAAGACCACTGGCGACCCCCAGCCAGAGAGGCAGAGGGCCACCAGCTTCAGTGTGAAGGAAGTTGGTGTCCTGGTGGAGCATGTCCTGGGGCATTTTGATGCCCTCTTCGGAACATCACTCGCCAACAAGGTGGTTGCCATCAACGCGGAGGGGGTGGCAACCCGCGACATCAAGCACGTCAAGAAGCGATGGGAGGACTTCAGGTCCAGGACCCTCTACAAGGCCCGGCGCCTCGCGGAGGGGGGCCGGGTCAGCATGAGTGACATCCAGATGAGGGTCCTGGAATGCGTATGCCCAGCGCTCCACGCCCAGATCCTTAGGTGGAAGACCCGTCTGGAGTTGAGCGGTAAGTGGCCAAGCATTGGTGTGTGAGACAGGGCATGTTGCAGTGTACTGGTAGTCTGATACTTGCCTGTATGTGTGACATAGGCCATGTATGGATGTGTGTGTGCAGGGACATCATGGTCATGCATGTGAGACCAGTAATGTGTGAACCACATGGTTGGTGCATGTGTTACAATGCAACATGGGGAGCTGTATGCCAAATGCACACATGAAAGCATGCCAGTCTCTGTTCTTGGACATGGAGGGGGTGTGAGGGATGGGTGCTGCTGTCATGTACATGTATGGTGCACATGTGTGTGTGTCCGAGAAGTGTGTGTGTGACTTTGAAACGGCATGGATGCATGACACATGTCCGTGATGATGTGTACATTCACTCATGCAGTGCGGTCACCATTGTATGCACTGTGTCTATCCACTGTGTCTGTGGTGTACAAGCCATGATGCATGACCCTCCGTTGATGTGTGTGCATGGGATCAGTGTGAGCCGTGATGCATGTGAGTTTGAAGGCAACATTTTGGTTAATAGAGGCCCTTGTACATGGATGCTGATGTTGATTGCAGGCGCCGTGCCTGTTTCTGCATGTGTGTTGCGTGCATTCACCCATGTGTTGTGGAGGGACAGGATGGAAGTGACGTTTGACACTGCCACTCATGTGTTATTGCTTCCTGTCTAGGGGAATATTGTACTGTACCATGATGCTTGTGTTCTATGTCTCCCTCTACGCAGCGTCAAGTGAAGAAGAGGGCGGAGACGGCGCTGTGGAGCCAAGCAGCGGGGATGCCTCCACCGGGCGGCGACGCAAGGCCCAGCCACCCTCCCAGGACTTGCCAGCATCCGGAAGCGAGGGGGCTGGTGCCACGTCTGCCACTACGGCTGTGGCGGAAGGGCCAGGTGAGCCCCCACAGGGGCTTGCAATGGCGGAAGACGGTGTGGAGACATCCGGGTTGGTGGTCTCCATAGTGGAGGAGGAGCCCGCTACTGAGCCGCACATGGGGCCTGGTGGGGGTAGTACCACTGGTGCAAGTGGTGCAGTCCAGGGCCAGGGTTAGGAGGCAGCACAGGTCACAGCGGAGGGGCCTGTGCATGTCGCTGTCCTTGACCCTGTGACTGCACCACCATGCACCAGCAGGGATGCCCCGTCCCAGGCCCGTCCGCAGGTAGGGCAGAGTGCCATGTCATCTGCCTCTCCACTACCTGCGGACGAGGGGTCCCATGAACGTATGGGCTCCGTCCTGATTGGTGTTGCGTTGCGCACGCGTGACATTAGTGATGACGTGTGTTCTTCCTGGGTGGAGAACGCACGCCATCATGAACAGCAGCATCGCGACGTGGCACTGTTGGGTTGGGCCCTGGTCGGTGGGTTCCTACATGTGACATGCACTCTAGCGGACCTCTCCTCCTCTGTGGAGACTATGCACAAGTCATTCTCCCTGCCGTCTTCCGGCCCAGATTCCACCAGGGCCCCCTGTGGACCTGGCCTGGCCAACACAGCCAGCTTGGTGGAGATCCCATCCCTGCCACAGTCGGGAGTCGGCGGTCCAGCAGGGATGGACACCACAACTGGAGACCAGCTGATGGAGGATGTGCAGGCATCATCGGACAGGGCACATGGACACCAGCAGCAGCAGGAGCAGGCTCTAGGTGGGAGCAATGATGGCTCGGGGCCATCGACATCAGGGAGTCAGGCATCGGCCAGAGGGCAGGAGGACCCTGGAATGGGTGTGTCTTCTGTGTGGCTGGGCCAGCGTATAGGTGCCGAGCGGCGGCAGGCGGAAGAGGTGCGGCTCACCGTGGTCAGGGCGGAGTTCTCCATGCATCAGGCGATGAGGCAGGCAGAGTGCCTCGAGGCGACTCGCAGGGACTTGGAACAGGCCATGAGTGCCTCCCTACGAGACCTCAGGGCAAGGACAGAGGCCCGCCTCCAGCAAATAGACATGGAGTTCGATGATGCCCTGGCCGAAAACATCACTGAGTGGGCCGCAGGACTTGCCTGCCGCCATTGTAAATATTTTATAATGTTAGGTTTCCTTTTTTTTATTTTGGGGCTTTTGGACTATGCCCCACACTTTTGTATATAGTTTTTTTGTTAGGTAGGTTATTAGATAGGTTTCATTTGTTATGTCTCATGGACCCTTGAACATTGGATTGTACTCAGTTGGACGTTGGATTTATTTGGACATTTTAATTTCATTTCACCATGGATCAATGGATTTACCTTTTTGCGTTTCATTTGGATTTGGTTTGGTGGACAGAGTTTTGGCCGTTTTTCTTTTGGATTACTTGGGTTTTTTTGAGGAATTTTATTTTTTTATTTGGACATGCATTTCATTTCATGTTTGCCATTATATTATGCTTAAATTACTTTAAATTGATTTTCATGTTAATACATTTGGATGTTTTACTTCAATCTGTGGGATTCGCTCATTGGGTTCATGCATGTCGTGTGTGTGTATGTGTGTGTGTGTGTGTGTGTGACGGACATGTATTGATCTACATAGTTCACTTTTGGTTTGTGTCATGAGATGGGCATGTCACTGCTGGGTGGGTGAGTGGGTGGGGGGACATGAGTGGGACATGAGTGGGGGCCTGCTGGCAGGTGACTCTCACTGCTGAGGGGTGGGGGTGCTGGGGGACATGTGTGGGACATGAGTGGGGGCCTGCTGGCAGGTGACCTCACTGCTGGGGGTGGAGGTGCAGGGGGACATGAGTGGGGGCCTCCTGGCAGGTGACCCTCACTGCTGGGGGGTGAGGGTGCAGGGGGACATGTGTGGGACATGAGTGGGGGCCTGCTGGCAGGTGACCCTCACTGCTGGGGGGTGGGGCTGCAGGGGGACATGAGTGGGGGCCTGCTGGCAGCTGACCCTCACTGCTGGGGGTGGGGGTGCAGGGGGACATGAGTGGGGGCCTGCTGGCAGGTGACCCTCACTGCTGGGGGGTGGGGGTGCAGGGGGCCATGTGTGGGACATGACTGGGGGCCTGCTGGCAGGTGAACTTCACTGCCGGCGGGTGGGTGTGCAGGGGGACATGAGTGGGACATGAGAGGGGGCCTGCTGGCAGGTGCCCCTCACTGCTAGGGGGTCAGGGTGCAGGGGGACATGAGTCGGGGCCTGCTGGCAGGTGACCCTCACTGCTGGGGGTGGGGGTGCTGGGGGACATGAGTGGGGGCCTGCTGGCAGGTGCCCCTCACTGCTGAGGGGTGGGGGTGCTGGGGGACATGAATGGGACATGAGTGGGGGCCTGCTGACAGGTGCCTCTCACTGCTGGGGGGTGGGGGTGCTGGGGGATATGAGTGGGGGCCTGCTGGCAGGTGACCCTCACTGCTGGGGGGTGGTGGTGCAGGGGGACATGAGTGGGACATGAGTGGGGGCCTGCTGGCAGGTGACCCTCACTGCTGGGGGGTGGGGGTGCTAGGGGACATGAGTGGGGGCCTGCTGGCAGGTGCCCCTCACTGCTGGGGGATGGGGGTGCTGGGGGACATGAGTGGGGGCCTGCTGGCAGGTGACCCTCACTGCTGGGGGGTGGGGGTGCTGGGGGACATGAGTGGGGGCCAGCTGGCAGGTGCCCCTCACTGCTGGGGGTGGGGGTGCTGGGGCACATGAGTGGGACATGAGTGGGGGCCTGCTGGCAGGTGCCCCTCACTGCTGAGGGGTGCAGGTGCAGGGGGACATGAGTGGGGGCCTGCTGGCAGGTGCCCCTCACTGCTGGGGGGTGAGGGTGCTGGGGGACATGAGTCGGTGATCATATTGCAACGTGACATGTGGCTTGGCTGGGGGGCATGCCCATGGTGGATGGGCTGCCTACGGGACATGACTAGGGGTGCAGGGTAGTCCCCTGTGGTGTGAGCTGCCTGCAGGGGCCGTGGAGGGGGTAGAGGGGACACCTGGGAGGACCCACACTATCAATTCACATGTGGGACTCCCCGCGCACCACACTGGATACACGTACCCCGCTCTGACAGCAAATTCGCGTGTGAGACTTCTGACAGCGAAATCGCGTGTGAAACTTCAGACGCACCCCTGAAATACACGTACCCCTCTCTGACAGTGAAATCGCGTGTGAAACTTCCCGCGAACCCCAGTTATACACCTACCCCGCTCGCACAGGGCCAATCGCGTGTGAAACTTCCCGCGAACCCCAGTTATACATGGACCCCACTCGCACAGGGCCAATCGCGTGTGAAACTTCCCGCGAACCCCAATAATACATGTACCCCACTCGCACAGTGCCAATCGCGTTTGAATGTCACGACTATCAGCGTTTATCCTAACGCGATGCCTAAACCCAACATGGCGGCTCCTGCAGTCCAATGCAGTATGTGCAGCAGTCTAGTCGCCGTGCCCCAGAATGCCTTGCAACGTTTCCAGGCCAACGCGCCGACAGCTTATCTGTCTGCTTCTCCCAGACAAGGACGCGTTGCTACTCTCCAAGGATCTTGCGAACGCTACATGAGTCCGTGTCAGGGAATTCTGTTCCTTTTTCTACTCAGACTTACCTTAGGGGCATATATTCTTATTGCCACTTTTCTATTGAAACTAATTGATTTTTGTTGTGTTCATATGTGTTTACTTTAGGACGCTTTGTTGCCTTACCGTTCGGGGGTTCTTTTAGAGCCACCCAAGCCACTCGCCTTGAGAGAATTTGTTCCCAACATCCGCCTTCATCCGGTGTTGGTTACCAGGGTTTCCTTTGGTAGGCACCCTTTTCTTCTGAAACATTTACAAGAGTTGTTGTTTCTTGTCCTGCGGACTTACAGTTTGTCTTTGTCTCCCTGACGCAACGCCCTGTACGCTCATCCCTTCTGAACCACAGTCACTCTTCAATCTTGAAGGGGTCTCCGTTTATTCAGGGTAACTATTGTTCTCTACTCCCCTTTTGGAGGTTAGGTTGTTTACAATTACTCTTGAGTGTTTTGTTCATCATTTTCCCTTGTTCTACACCTTCCAGTTTCTCCAGTCTTTCAGATCATACCGGATGGTTGGTTACTCTCATTTCTAAGTCTTACTATAATCAGATCCCTTGGTAAGGGGTCCGTTTCTAGAAGAGTCTTTTCCAGTACTAGGCAGAATCATTTCTAATCACTTTGTTTCACCATTTCCCTTTAGCCAATCTGATTCTTCTGCCCTGGATCCTATCCTTTAAAGACACGCCTATTCATCACCATACTCCCGGGATAGCGTAATCTACCTGCACGGGACGTTTCCAGGAGTCTACGCTCACTAGCAGCTCCACAGGGTTTTATTCCCCAGGAGGGTTTCCCTGGGAACCTCCACTTGCCCTGGCCTTTGTGCCAGGTCTTTGGGTGTTTCTCGGGGGGAATTCTAATTGTCATCTGAAGCTAGAACATCTCCATCTGGGTACCTTTGTTTTCTACATCCGTAGCTGCTATTCTGCTCCAAATCCCCAGGTGAGAGAACTTTGTTTCTATGTTTTCCTTACACGGGACACTTATGATTGTTAAACAGTAAAGTATTGTGTGCATTCATAACAGTTAACAGTGAAACTTCCCGCGAACCCCGGTAATACACGTACCCCGCTCGCAAGGACCAATCGCGTGTGAAACTTCCTGCGAACCCCAGTTATACACGTACCCCGCTCGCACAGGGCCTATCGCGTGTGAAACTCCCTGCGCTGGGGTGTACATGTATTTCGGAGGGGTGGGCAGAGAGTTTTACAGGCATTTTCGTGGTTGGGGGCCTGTGCGCCATGTACGGGATTTGTGCGCTGTGCATGGCGCACAGGGAGGGGTTGGGGGCGTAACTGGCGATGCTGCAGGGTCGATGCGCCACTCTGCGCCACGGCTGGTTTTGGATGTTGAAATCCATGATGGCGCAGACTGTCGAACGCACACACTGTGCGCCAGCCGTGTGCGCCACTTGTGCGCTGGATTCTATGAATTACCCCCTAAGTGTTTAGGTTCACCTGGCTCCACATAGAAGACAATTGTGCTAATTGTGGGGACAGAAATCCTCCATAGTGAGGTCATGGTATTTCCAATAGTTCTGTTGAAATAGATGTAATGAAAAGCTATAACAAGCTGTCAGTAACGGGATTGAGAACACAGTTTTGGATTGCTTAGGGATTGCGCCCTGTACTTTGCTGAGTGTCACATTGCAGTACTGCTATTAAAGACTTCCCGAGCCAACATCCTCTGAAATTCTTGCCCTTTGTCTGTTTTCTGCCACAATTTGGGTGAGCAAAGAGTGTCCCAATGGAGTTATCGATGAGTCCCTCAGCAATGCCCTGGGCCCACGAGAGTAGGTTAACACTTTGTCTAAATGTGGATCTTGCCAGAAGCAGATCGTGAATTATTTAACTGGAGGGGTGTAAAGATTTCTAGGAGCAACTGAGCATAGTAAGCGCCTTCAAAGCAACCAATGGGTATTGAGTGGGGTTAAAATTATGCATTTACAGTATACTTTCTGAGAATATAAGAAGAATTAAACAAAGTAAGAATTCACACAGTTTGAGAATAAAGTAAGAATTTACACAGTTTGCAGTCGGTTTTGTAGTGTACTTGATGAATAAATCCAATAGGAATAAGTCACAAACAGTGAGTGAATATTAACATTTTCCAACACATTTTCATAATGCGTTTTCGCACAATATCTGCCAATATAAAAAATAATGTTTGCTCTGTCTGTGCCCACACATGTCCATGTTGGCTCTGCCAATATAAGCCCCAGTATCCCCATGTAAGAACATACTCATGTTGTCTTTCCCAGTAAAACTACTATAACACACTAAAACACGATGCCAGGCTGGCCACACTAATGTAGGCCATTATGGCCACGTAGGAACATGCAGAAGGTTAGATTTACCCTTCATGCCCAGACACAATTGCCATGCCACAGTACGAAAACATGTCCAGATTGGCAGCACCAAAGTAGTCCAGTTCAGCCATGAAAAAACACTTGTCATTTTTGCTTTATCATTGATGCACAGTAAAAGAATGATATGCCACAGTAATAATGGATGGCCATACTGGCTGCACAAAAGTAGGCAAGGTTAGCTATGTAATAACACTCATCATATTTGCTTTACCCTTGATGCTGAGTAAAAAATAGCACCTCACAGTAAAAAAATATAGGGACACTGGCTGCAGCAAAGTAGGCCAGTATAGACTTATAACAACACATATCATGTTTGCGTTAGCATTGAGGGCCAGTAGAAAAAAGCCATTCAACCGTAAAAATATATTGCAGACTGGCTACACCCAAATATGCCACTCTAGCCACAAAATAACATTTACTATGCTTGTTTTATCATTGATGGCCAGCAGAAAATGACATGCCAACATAAGAATATGTGGCCAGACTGGATGCATCAAAGTACACCAGTCTAGCCCCATAATAACACTTATCTGTTTGCTTTGGCATTGATGCCAGGTGAAATAAATACAACGCCACAGTACAAATGTGTATGCAGTCACACAGGCCACCCCAAATCAGCCGCGCCCAGGTCTAGCTTAAATGCAAGCACACACACACTCACGTGCTGCAATACTCATTCATTCACACACAGTTCCACAGCATTCACTTACTCATTCACATGTGTCCCTATGAACCATGAACCATACACAAACTCAATCACACGTGCACCCACTCAAAATAAACTCACTCATTCACACAAGTATACTTGCTTACATACACAGATACATTCAGACTTTTATTTGTTATTACCTTCAGGCCCAGTTAGGACTTTGTTCCTCATGCCTGCTTCATATGAAGGCCCTCAGGTTGCCACATAGCATTAACAGGGACCAGGAAACAGGGAGCATTTCCTGGCCCCTGCAAAAGGGCTGATGAGCTGGAACACTCAGAGCACAATGGTTTAGGCCCTCTAAATCTGCAGGAAGGACAGGAGCGCCCCTATCCTCCTTCTTCATAAATGCAGCTCCCCATCCTGCATCCCCAATTCTACTGCAATTAGTGATAAGGGAGTAACTTGTTGAATTTATTTTTACATTGCTTATTCTTTGGTCATTAATAACATATCCTCACTTATACCACCTGGTCCATTCATAATTAGCAGTACTATATGCTACTAATTCTTCTTACAATAAGCATCAACTTGTAATGTCATTACACTGACATGATGATGTCATCATGCTCCAGCGTGCTAATGTCAATACACACAAAATATGCTACAGTTTTTCAGCAATTCATTCATATGGGGTTGTACCTCCGAACTTCCCACCTAAAATAGGCCCACCTCTTAAGACGCGAGTGCACGTTTGTCCATAAAGCAAGTTTATTGTACAAACAGCCGGAAAGGGCTCGACAATGACATAGAGTCAGAACTAACCTGATTCTCTCCGAACCACACAAGGGTTACACATTATATACATTTTGCTGCATTTAACACACTCCCACATATTCCATTAAAAAGTAATCCCCTCAATCATGATTGGTTAACCCTATACAAGGAAATGTAATCGCCCTCAGTTCCCACGCTCTCATTGGATACACTCACTTAATCATCAACTCTTTTCAACACATATTTGCATGGACTCATATTTAGAGCACACCCTTTTTTGGCATCTTTCCGTGGTCGTTTGTGACATCATCACATGGTTACATATTCACACACTTCAAACCTAATTCATTAAAAGCTACATCTGGTCGGGGACCTCTATCCCTGGTTGTGATCACATGGCTTTTGCAAGGACACTTCAACAATATGAAGAGCGAGAGAAACAAACATATTCCCTTTGAACCAATGATAGCCATCATATCCACCCATACTTGCTGGCGTCAATGGTATCTCTCATTTCACACTAATCTATCATGACAACCATTTCAGCACGCATGACCTCTGGCCACATGTTGGTAATTTCCATGAGAAGTTAATCACCACCCATAAACCATTGACAAATCTGCCCTTAAGCACCCCGTGCACCGGGTTTATTACCTGGCCCCAAGTCAACCCTAACAGGTGTCCAGACATCCCTGGTCACTGAATAATAAACTCCCATGTACTCAGAAACATTACATCTCCTCTTCACAATAGCACTAAGGCGTAAACCTTCTGCCTGGCCGCAACTGACCATTTGATGTAATCGCAGCTGCCTGAATGCAGTTGTCTGCCTTCCCCCATACTTTGTCCTTGATCAACCAGCATTCCAAGTCACCCAGAGTTTATCTTTCCACCCCAGGTTTCCTCAGCCTACACAAACCCCAACTGTGAGGTACCCACTGTAAACAGATTTGTGTATTCTCCATGTACCCCTTGTTCCCCAACTGTCCCAAACAAATTACCCTGAAACCCTGTGTATGTATGTAGGTACAAGTATGTTCACGACTACTATGTCTTCTCACAGTGGCTTCTCCATCCGCAAATCTCCTTTCTCACGTATGCATAGGAAGTGCCTAACTTCCAATCTTTAGACACTACTTGGCATGCCACATGACTACATTGTGTTCACATTGTATCAGCAGATTTATCATTATCTTGCCACGTGCATGCAAATCTAAGCTATCAACTGTACACAAAGTAACACTAATAGTAACACTCTTCCCATTCACATTAACTACATTAGATATATTCTAAATTCCAACATCGTGCTAACATCATGTCTACTCCAGTCACAAATATGGGATGTGCAACATGGCCTCTTCTTTCCCATCGACCACCCCAACATTCCCCCCTTTAGTTAATTTGTTAACTAATAAACAAATCACTTGTCCTTGTAAAACATCTTCTTGGGGAAACAAGACCCTTCAAACATCTCTCATACTAGTCCCACTATGGACATACTCCTCCGCTAAACAAACCCAACTCATCCCCCACCATTTCCACAATCTACTTGCTGTTCCATACTATCATCCCAATTCAGTGGAGGGCATGAGACAGCACCAGGAGTTCCAACCAACTCTGAATTCATTTCTAAATCAATCTGAGTACCCATGTGATATGAAATGTCAGTGGCCCTAGCTTTGAAAAGTGTCACAGTGATCATGGCAGCTGCTGTTGTTATCTCAGCAGAAAAACATTGTAAGAGCATCTGACAGGTACAACAGAAAAAGCAATAAAAAGACACAAATTGGCACTAAGATCTTTACAGCCATACTCATCCAAGACGGAACCCAACAGAAAAGAGAGTCCGACCAAGGGCCATTTGTAATTCCTGCTTCCTTCTCCACAACCCCCCTTAGGTTATGTAATACAGCAATTGTCTGTGTCACAGTCCCATTTTCCAAATCATTAGGAGGCCCAAAGGTGCAGCACTTGCTCCCTATTTTCTGGCACACACTCCCTTACATTGTTGTTAAGAGGTTGAGGGTGTACCTGTTTTGCAGAGCCATACGCCTCAGGGCCCGCTGTTCTTTTTTAAATGTTCTGAAAGCTGATTGAGAGGAATTTACAAATAGTAAAAGCTCAAAGCGAGTGAACTGAAGCCACTTCGCATTCACAATAGTTTGAATACCAGGGGCAAAAGGGAAGAAAAGAACATCCCAGTTGTGCTGAACAGTCAGTACATCTCAGGAATGTTCATCAGAGCTTTTGTAGACACTGGAGAAATATAGCTTGATCTTTTAGTCTGTCTCAATCATTCCGCTTCTTCACATTCAGGCAAAGTCATTAGGGTGTCCATGTCTAATGTCACAAGGGACGCAACGGGCACAGGTGACAAAATGGGCACAGATGTGGCTTTAGGTGTGAGGCTGGCAAATATCAAATGTCTTTGGGGAACAATAAGAACAGGCACGTACAGTGTAGTGAGACTGCACACACCTCAACAGGCTGGTGGTAATTGTCCATACAGAAACTGTTCACAAGACCAAAACACATCAAGAAGTGCTACTCTACCTTCAGCCAGATCAGCAATCCAAAGTGTGCGGATGCAGCTCCCGCTTAGGCCAACAAACCCTGTGCCATTGCCCTTAAAACACTGATTAAAACATGTAAGTAACTAGATCTTTACATGTTTCTCTGCCTCTTTGAGCCATGTCAGATATTTCAGGTAATTATTGCAGACATTTCGACACTTTTGAATGATCTGTGCCACCCCTTCTTCCCAAAGTCCCCTCATTCCTCCAGCTCCGCAAATTTTCACCCCTTGCTCCTATCGATTATGTACAACAAAAGACCCTTCCAAATTCAACTGTACTCTGCACACAGCGTACATCCTTCTGTTCTTTACGATCTTTGCTTGAACACTCCTTGTTAATAGGTATGGTGTTTGCCCCTGAAACCCTGCGCAAGGCTAGGTGGACTAGGTGCAGTGGTTCTGCTAACTCTGTCTCATCTGGAATAAACAACCTAGGGACACCAGAAGCAGAGGGGATAGGAGAGCAAATGTAGCAAGACCCTACAGATCTCTCTCTCCCCACCTCCTCATATGCCGATACCAAAAATGATCTGCTGCAAAGCCATGTGCATCCACTATTACATCTAAATTTACATTGTCACCATTTTTCATGAGCTTGGCATGGATGCTCATTTGTGATCTAAATAACACTTTATCAAATCTTTCTTCACTAGACAAGTTAAAAATATTTACATTTACACTATTTGTCATGCCTAAACTAAATAACAAGGGAAACGAGAAAAACATACAATTAAACATTCTAACATTCATTTTAAATCCAGATTTCTTCTTCAGATTTACAATAACAGTCTCAGACTTTTATTTGTCCCCCCTTCTCAACTGGAACGAACTGTAAATCTTAGGGCATACTTAACTTTTAACCTGCTCTTGATCTTGTGCCCCTCAACAATAGTGAAACACGAAGAGCAGGAGACAAATAGAAATTGAGACAAATAGAGAACTTTGTGACTGGCCGGGAAGACAGGGTGAATGTCAGAGAACTGGGTCAGGCACAAGAGCACTGTTTGCATTTTACTGTGTCTGAGTCGCCCTGGCCCACTGAAAGCCTAGATTGCTGAGTGCCTGCATTTCTTTTTTTACCAGGTAATTTTATATTAGATCATGAAATAAGGAAAATATGGATTTAAGAAAACGCGTGTCATTTCCTAAAGTCGGCACAGCACAATAGCAGAGTATTTTCACACACCTGCTGCAGAGTTCTGCATACATACTATGGGTAAAGAGAATGAATCCTGGTGGTGTGGACCCAGTCTTGCACCTGCCACGTTGATGAAATAAGTACCATTGGCTTGGAGGTAATAGTAAATCCTGTAATGAGAAAGAAACATATTGCTAGCGAGTGTGATATAAAACACTTGGTTATTGTTGTGATAAGTTCTCATGTTGTAGCTATTGTGCCTGGTTAGTGCGTTAGGTGTTTGTACTGTACTATAATATGGGAAATCTACACTTTGGTGAACAATGTAACACAAAGTATGTTTTCTAGAATAATTCTATGGGATTTATAGAAGCTACCTCGCCTGACATTTCCAAAAAACCTGTTCACAAACTAACTATACTGTATCATACTGAAATGTTAATAGCTTTTTGACAGAGCATAATCATAGCTGCCGAGCAGCCCCATGGCGTGTGGTGCAACTTTGGTCTGTCGTGTCTTTTAGGCCAACAGCACCTTGCTTGCTTGGACTTGCACATCACTGCTTATAATGCTTTAGGGCACGATTCAGAGAACAGTGCGCAGAGATCCCGCAAAGGCGGCAGGCTTGCACGCAGATGTTTTTCTGCATGCTCTGCGTATTCATGGAATTGTTCATGCAAAGCAACCATATACGCAAGTTACGTCCAGAAAGCCCCCGACACGCACCCACGCAAAGCAAAATCAACCAGAAGCAGCTACCTCTGCGTGCTCTCCAGGTGCAAATACATGCACCCTTTAAACACTGCTTGGGTCCCCCGCAAGCAGGCCTGCATCCCAGGGACCCTGCGCCGGTCCCCCATAACTGTTACCAGCACCCCGACAGCATGCCTATGATTTGCTGTAAAACTCGGATTATCTGCGTGCGAACCCCCGTAAACTGGCCCAGCACCCCACTACACTGCGTACACTCATCCCTAAGCCCCATCAGAATCCCCTCTGTGTGCACACACTCCCAAATCCAACAAGTGAACTCACCTCCGCACTTCGATTCCTATGTGCAAGTGTTCTTACGCCTGGCTTCGGGTGGCAGAGAGATCAAGGGATTTGCCTGGGCATTTCACAGGTGGATGGTGGCACGGTCACATCCATGTATGCGCTTTGTTGTGCACTTTTGTTGGCATGCTATGGACTACCTGCAGCCCGTCCCTTGTAATGGCCACTTTTTTCCCTTGTTCTGCCTCGATTTCTGAGTTCCACCCCCTACTCCGCCCCCATGCAGGCCTCACTCATGCTCTGCGTGATGTATCGCAGAAGGCCGTCGGCCGCTCGTAGAGACGTGCCAAGCCAGCGCAAACTCCACGAAAGTCCTGGAAAAGTCCTGCAAATTCGATTCCATGAATCGACTAACAGGGTTTGACACGCTGAATGGCACACACATCCCTGATTTTCCACGCAAATTATTCCATGAATTGGGCCATTAATGCTTATAACAAAACTACAGCCCACAGAATGCAAGGTGTTGCTGTCTGAAAATATAGCCAGGTCAGGCTGAGTGTGTCAGCGAGAAATTAGACCACTTGGTAGGTGTGACATAATGTTTAATTGCACAGGGCCTTTAAAACGGCCCTACAAAACCTGCATACCATCCCCACACACCTCTCTGGCTGCACCCTCTATAACCCTCCAGTGACACATATGTTGAAATGTTCACCCTCATTTTACACTGATATTTGGTCAAAAGGTTACAATTTGTCTTCTTGCTGCCCTCCAAAAGATCACTTTAAGTGGAAAGTTTATGTTGGACCAACATTTCAAAATCAGATGAGCATCATTGAAAGGTTGAGAGCTTTGCATTTGACGTACATTATCTGGACAGCACTATTTTCTGTCTGGTCTGGTGTCTTGTGTTATACCAAACAGCGGCCCCATGAAAACTCAACCCTTGTAATGTCTAGAAGGATTGCATTGTTATGTTATGTTGATTTGTACCACGCACCGCTACCACCCAGAGGAAGTCTTCTTGTGGAGAACATGGCCTATTATTTATTCACACTCTTGTTTTTCCTAACTGAAAGGTTGTACACACAAATGGAAATGGGTTTGTAAACTGGCCATCCCAGTATGAGAAATACTGTATTGTTAGGTCTGGCTAGAGAGGGCTTTACCTCTCTGCCAGAGCACTTCCAGATACAAATAAGAGAGGGACCTTGATGCCAGTCACTGCTACTAGTTATGGTTAGAAAAAAATTACAGTGGTGGCCGGAAGTCCTTTTGCTTTTTACTAATAAGATTGTATCCCACAGACACAATCCAGGGTATTCCTCGGATGAACTAACCCCACCAGTTCTGGCTTTTCTGTACATGGCATGGTGCAATAGAACAGCAACGCATTGTGATTGTGCACAGTTCCACACGTCCGCAGCCAGCTACACCAGACAGGCAGGACCCTTTAGTGATTAATCCATGTGGTGCTGCGCATTTCTATATCTTGTATCCAATGGCCTTGCCGATGCCTGACATAACTGCTTCAGTAATACCTTTTCAGTTGCATGGCTCATATATGGGCCGGCAACTGTCTTGAGAGAGGTTGCCCTGACTTAGATGTAGATATCAGGCTTCTGACTGTAGTCTACACTCAGTGTTTGTCATCTGCAATGACCTCGTGGATGCGTGCGTTGGTTACTTGAACATTCGGAGCACAAGTGGTCAGTGTAAATGGAACCCAAAACAATCAATGGGCCACCCTTTCAGTCTGGCTACTAATATGTAGCGGGTCTACCAGATGTGCCAGGCCCGGGACAGGAAACGTGGAAATAACTCTTTCAGAAGTGCAAGCTAAAGTAAGGGTTACCTGCCTGCCACCTTCCAACACCTCTTGTCTGAAGTAGCTTGACCCCAATTCAGCCTTGGCATGTCAACGTGAAGGTGAGGAAGCGGGGATGCTTCAAAGTAAAACAAAAGGACCATACCTTGTTCCCCCCTAAACACAATGCAGCTGGGCCACATGAACTTCAATCCCATAACAACATTGCAGTGAGGCCCCAGATATAGAGGACGCCACTCAGAAACCACACTACACCATTAGAATGTAATGCACTGTGGTGTCCAGTCATTTGGTCGACTGAAAACTGGTCGAATGACATTTGGTCGACGCAATTTGGTCGAAAACCAAATGGTCGAATTTTTTTTTTATTTATATATTTATTTTTCGGGTTTTCGTTTTTAAAAAAAAGGGTTTTTTAGAGAGAAAAAGGGGTTGGGGGGGGACCCCCCCAAAAAAATAAAAAAAAAGGGGTGAAAATAAAAAAAAAAAAATTCGACCATTTGGTTTTCGACCAAATTGGTTCGACCATTTGTCTGTTCAACCAATGTTTTTCGACCAAATGTCTGGCAACCATGCACTGTCTATAGTAGAGTGTAGCATTGGACAGTATGTGGCCTTAACAGAGAGGGCACTTTTTTATAATTGATGGACAGGCTAGTAGGAGTGATTTATAAGTCAAGGCTCATTTAAGAGACTATTGCTTTGGCCAAGAAGTACTTAACGTTACTACGTTCAGAAATCCAAGGGGCCTTTTTTGTTCTGAAAGTGCAAACAAAGCATCAGTTAGTTGTCTAAATCCAAGTTCCCCTCCAGTCCAATTAAAATATATAACACAAAACCATTTTAAACTACATTATTTTCAGATGTTCATATTTAACACACTAAAAAGCGTTTATTTTTGATGTAATGTATTATTTTCATCACATCATATTTGAAGTCTGCATTTGTCAAACATTGAAACACAAACAGACACAGCAGTAACCCTTTTCAGGCACTGCCTTTTGTTATGAATTTTTAAGTCTTGAAAGTACATTTTCAAAATCAAAGGCCATTTTTTACCTTGTGCTGAATTGCATTTTAGTATTTGTCATCTCCCATTCAAGATGGGGGTGGGGGAGAAAGATGCCTGCAATTGTACACTTTTTGCCTAACATATTTCCATAAGGATGGATCTATTGTACCTTCCTATTGTTAGTGTACTTTTCAAGTCATCTTTATAAAACACAGTATTGTTGAAAACCAAACATCGGGGTGAGGCGGGAAATGGTGAGAGGGCAACTGAGACATGAATATTTGCCCAGTATGTGGCAAGAGAGTTTGCAATCATGGACACAACCCACCCTGGGAGTTTTTGAGGCTGTCTTGGGAAGGAACTAGGGTCCTCACGCACCCCCAAGTGCTTTAGAATTAGGCAAGACCTCTTGTAAGCGCTAAAAGGGACCAGGGGGGAGGAGGGGCACGAGGAAAGCTCTCCCACGCAAATATAATCATATACACAGACATGGGCAGGCACTAAAAGAAGGTAGGTATTGTTAAAAATATAAAGCACAATTCACTATTAGCTGGATAGATTTGTAATGTCAAATCTTATGCATTTGTAAAAATCCTAGTACGGTATGAGTCAAATCTCCCCCTCATTTCCCGGAAAGAATACAGCCTGTGCTAAAATTGGACTACAGGCTTCACGGTGTTTGTGCTAGCACGAAGTCACTGATCAGCTGTCTGCTCTCTGTCAAGAGCCCATGCATGCTAAAATGGGATTTTACATGCTCGATGCACACAATGCAGAATTCTGAAAACAAGGTTTTAAGGAGATTCAGGAACCCTATAAAACATGAGCAGAATAAGTGAAAAATTGAGAGAATGATGGGAAAATGTTTTTATATCTAAATGTTCATAGGTAGCAAAATGAAGGAAAGCATGAGCTACCGTGTAGTCTTGCATAAGCTAGCAATATGTAAAGTAGCATGTCCTGACAGAAATCGCTGATGATGAAGAAAGGAAGTCTTTGAGGCATCCCTTGTATGGAAAAAGGATGGTTTGGGATACAGCCATAGCCCATTTTTCATTGACCAAGCCAACAGTGTATAAACCCCTGCCGGGCATCACTGTGGCAGGAAAAAGGAACAGGTGAGGGACAGAAAAAGACTGTTCAGGGAGCAGAGTTATTTGCCCCATCTTAATTTCTGTAAAGATTAAACTTTTTATTCTTACAAGATAGACTCTTGGCCTTATTTCCCTAGAGGGGGTGTATTTATTCTGGTGTCAGTATAATTAGGGACACCCTTACAATTAGGGACACCCTTACTATTAGGGACACCCTTAAAGCCGGCAAGCTTGCTCAGGTGTTTGGCTACAGGATTTCACCCAAGTAATCACGTTCCCAGTGCCGATGCTTACCCACAAGCCCAGATAAAAGGGTCATCAAAGCACATGTCTCATATTGGGATTTAGTTTTCCATGGAATATTTTGCTATAGATTGTTGGGTTTAAAAGGTGGGCACCTTTCATACTTTGCTAGTGCAGTTGTTGAAAAATCTCTTCTCTAGATTTGAAAGGCCTTTTGTCTTATGCACTTTCCTGTAATCGGAAATGTCAATTGAACTATATTAGTATATTCACTTTAACATATGTTCACTTACTGTGCATATATTCATGGGTGCCAGCTTTTTATTTGCAGTATGGAGGCAGAAGTTCACACACCGGGTAAAGCACGGGAGGTCTACCCATCCGCAGGTCAAAACCCCACATTTTACAGCAGGAATTGAAAAAAGGGCATATAATTTACCGGAAGGTATATACATATAACATCACAACAATGCTATAGGATCCCCTGCTTCCTCCTACCATTCCAGCACCTGCCAAACAGCATTGCCCTGCTCACCCCTCCAATCAAGGCTCAGGGGGTACATTGATGAGGCTCCCTTCTGCTTTTGAAGTGAGCAGCACTTAATCATTTTGCAAGATGCATGCTAGCACATCACCAAGCCAGAACCCATCAGGAGAAGAGACAGAAATCCTGCTACGCCCAGTGATTTAGAGAAGCACGATACTCAAGCCAGATTTTGTTTTTGTTTTTGGTCATGGCATGGAAATACTTTGCAGAATCACCACTGGGACAAAATAACACTCCTGCCCCCGTTGTTCAAGGAGATCAGGTGCAACTGCTCCCTCTGCCACTATGTACTCAGCTCCTTTGTATATATTATTGAGCCCTTCCATTTTTGACGTGAGCCCTATTAATTTTGTTAACATTTGAAGACCTCCGAAAGTGCATACTTTCACTGCCTCAAGACCTCCAGGTACATAGGCTCTACCACACTGTAAGGCCATCCTCAAATATGTACAGCCTGCCCTATCTGCCCCAAGCCCAATCCCTGCCCAAACATGATATCCTTGGAACCTGCTTGAAGTTTAAATCTTTTGACAGTCAAAATATTCCTCATCCTTAGCTTCTGAAATAAAAGCATATTGCTAGTTTGGACAATCTGGCCAAATCAATACACAATAAAAATAAAAACAATTGGGAAACCTCTGCACAAACAGCAGTTAGTTTCAGTTAGCAAAACACAGTCCCCATATTGTTGCAATGCCTTCCACAGTCAATGGTGTTTTCAAACCAAAGTTTCAAAAATACCTTTTTCAAACAATACTTCTACCAATTAAATCTGGGAAGAGATGTGTTCAAGTGCCTGGATTGCAGACAGGTCTCCAATCCCAGCTTTGCCACTTAACCAAAGTGTGTGCTCCTGGGCAAGTCCTTTCATCTCACTATGCCTTATCCTCCAGAAATTAGAAGCCTCTACAAGGTATTGAACTCACACTACCTGCTAATTTTAAAAAAAAGCCTCTGTCCTGATATTGCCGCACAGGAAAATAATAACAGTGACAATTCATATACTGTATGTCATTGTCTGCTGCCTTACTCATAGCAAACACATTTTATTTTAACTTCCCATGACACCTCTGTGTATTAAAGACTCATTCTGTGATATCAGTTTCTGTAATATCACTGATGTCACTATTTATGTAATAAAATGTTGGGGGGAGCGCAGGCATTGCATCCAAAGGAAAGGGCCCGTGCCAAATGAGGGGGACAAAATGGCGTGCCACGAAAGTTGGGGGGACAAACACCCTTGTCCCCCCCTAAAATTACGCCTGTGGCCAAGGGGCCCCACAAATCCTAGGGCCCTGATCGTGGTGGCTACTGAACCAGAGGATGGCACTGTTAGATGCAACTGACAGGCTTCAGGTTTCCAATATTGGTTCACCAAATTTAGTTAGTTTGTGGCTATTATTTTGATATTTTACGTCCCCTTCACTTCCAATCCAAACCCCTCCCCACCCACCTTTTGACCCTTTTCCTACAAACACATATACATATTCAAAGTATTTCGAAGTTATACCCACAGAGTAAATTGCAATGAAGTCATTTACTTACTGGAAACAACGGGATTCAGGCATGATCCCCTTGCTTGACTTACTGATTCTAGCCACTGGTGGCCGCCATAAAGAGTCCTGAAGCAGTGAATGGACGAATCACATATATCATCACTGCAGAGAATACAGTCCCCCCAATTGGAGAGGCATACTTACTCATACTTGCAGATTCCTGTCAGAATAACTCTACCAGAAAACAAGTTTGTTTGGAAAATGAGAATTATAGGTCTTGATGAAGGACTGATATAAGTCCAAAATGCATTGGCAGAGTCTTCATCTGCCCTCAAATCTAATTTATTAAAGTATATTTGAAAAAAAGAAAAGTAATCAAGAACTCGTTTTTTCACATAAAAGAATAAAAAGGACAAACTTGATTCAAAAACCTTGGTACATTTTTTTTTTAAAACCACATATTGGATATTAGGGTGTGCAACCGACACCGAAGGCTAGTAAGCCTAGGTCTCTATTTTTTCTGTACATTGAACGGGCCCAGCGTGGTGTGACGTACTAGGGGGTCTGCACCCCACTCACTAGAAGTACCTACTCTAAGGAGAAAATATATTGAAAGAATTGAAGACATTTTTTAAAGAAACCAGCAGTGCCTGCTCACACCATTCACAATGTGCATTAATAAACCATGTTACTGTTAAACACATATACCTGGCAGACATGTTCAGATATACTAGTGCCTAGAGTTTGACATGAAGGAACGTCCGATCGCCATGCCCTTAAACATCTCTCCCGGTGACAGGCAACTCTTGAATTTGCCAGGGGGTTACATAAATGTATAGGGTATGATTTATTTTTCCAAAGCCTGCCCAGCACAACAGGAAAAGGAAAACCTACATTTGCAAAGTCAGACCTATTGGCTTTGCCAATGATTTTTCATATTGCTTGGTTTGGTCAATATTTATAGCTAACAGGTGTTTCATTGTGGCATGTCGAATGCTCTCTTCTGTGTCTTTCAATGTGTCTAGGGTCTTAGTAGCTTCTGGTGGGACCGCGCCAGTCAGGAGACTTGAGAGCTTTGTTTCTTTATATGTGTTATAAATTAGACAGAACTTCCTCCAGATTATCGCGATATTAGGGAATTAAAGGTCATAGGACCGGGGCGCATTTGTGTCCAGTATGAAAAGGAATGCTTATGATCCACAGGCACATGTACTATCCCTCCCCCCCCCCCCTTCGACCCATTCTCAGTTGTTTGGGGCAGGCAGGCAGCCTCTTTCCTGAAACTATCCATCTGCTTCCCCAAACCGTGGCAATTTTGGAAAGTTGGCATTAATTAACAGTGCTTGTGTTCCACTCTAAAGTTAATATAGCTTTCCCAAAGCTACTGTCCCCCTTTTATCTTTTGCTCTTTGTTCTGAAACCACCATTTTACAAATTCTCTCCTGCATGAAGCCTACCTCGTGCCAGGGTGATGCCTGCCCCTACAGCCTCGTCATTAACTGCATGGATGTGCTCAGCCCGCGGGTTACAAAATGTATAAACCTCTCATTTGCTGAGGCGTCTGTTCCATTATTTCTCAGAGTCTTGGGTCACCCCTCTCTTAAGAAAGGAAAATCTTGATCCCTTTTCTGCTTATAATTATCAACCAATTACAAATGTCCCCTTTCTCTTAAAGATTCTCGATAAGGTGGCACATACTCAGTTTCAGAACTTTGTTGAACAAAATGACATTCTCATTGTTCATCAGTCGGGTTTCAGAATGGGGCATGGTACTGCGACGGCCATGTTGGACCTTAAGGCGAATTTATTGAAGATCATTGACCTTGGACAACCAGCAATGTTGATGTTTTTGGATTTGTCCTCTGCATTTGACCTTGTGCATCATGCATTATTAGAGGACAGACTCCGTACTGTTGTAGGCTGCTCTCCCAAGGCGTCTCAATGGATCTCCTCTTTTCTTGGTCCACACAACGCTAGAGTGAGTGTTGGTGAGACCTTCTCGAAGCCCATTCCTATTACCGGTGGAGTCCCACAGGGGTCGTGTCTCTCCCCTTCTTTGTTTAATATTTACGTCATCCTCCTCTTGAGACTCCTGGATGGCCTGCATCTCCAGTATACTAATTATGCTGAGGATACTCAGGTCGTTGTAAAAGTTACATGCTCTTACTCCCAGGATTTGGCTAATCTTAACTCAATCTATTCCGCAAATCATGCCTGGATGGCAACAAACTCTTTAGCGCTGAAAACCAAGAAGACAGAACTCCTAATTGTAGCTTCCAGTTCTAAACTTAAATCTCTACCACCAGAATACAAGCGTTTTTCCATCTTTGGCACTATTATTCCTGTGGTAAAAAAGGTGAAGACCCTGAGTGTTATCCTAAATGCAGAGTTAACAATGTACATGCACGTTGCTCAGACTCGGACATCTTGTGGTTTGATCAACAAACTACTTTGTAATATGCAACCTTTTCTGACACACGAAAATGCAGCAATTCTTGCCACAGCTCTCACCAATTCCCACCAGGATTACTGCAACAGCCTCCTGATTGGCTGCTCGAAGTTCAAGTTGTCATCTCTTCAGGTCTCCCAGAATGGAGCAGTTCATGCCATCTCAGGCCTCTCTAGACGAGCTCATATAACTGCTTCCAGGCAGGATCTTCACTGGCAGCATTTGACGCTTAGAATCACTAACAAACTACTTACATTGACCCACAAATGTCTCCTCAATCTGGCTCCTAAATATCTTGCGGATCGTCTCTTGCATTATGTTCCATTACTCACTCTCAAGTCTTAGAATCAACTCAAAATTGGAAGGAATTGCAAGAAGTCATACGATTATCAACCAGTTTTTAATATAGAACATCTCAGCAATGGTCACTCAACCTGCTGAGCTACCCTGGTAGCCTTCTACTGTAGAGTGTGTCTATGGATCCCTTAATGTACTAAAAATCACTGCATTACCAACAGTATTTCCAGTGCACCACAGCTATGGGAGTGATTTAAAGTGGAATTGATATACAGTGTGGAGTTTAGAAAGAAGCAGCATGAAAGAAATTGCACCATTTTTAAACTATTATTTTGAACATTTCCTTTGAGCAGACGGAGTTCAACTGCAACCTCTGCCGCCTCCGAACTCCGCCCCTTCTTCAAACTCCACCCACACCCTGGCGCTTGTGGGAATCACCTTTACATTTTTTCCATTTCCACCACTGGGTGGTCGAATAAATAGGGGTCAGCCCCTGACAGCTAAATGTTTTCTGTATCACATATGATGCTTTCACAGAAGTCAGTTTTCTGTTTGAAGTGCGTAAATAAACATTCATATTCTTTTAATAGTCGTTTTTGGAAGAAAAAAATGTGTGGCAGCACAGTGGTGGATAGAATTGTCCCTGGAGGATAGCTCAGCGGCAATGTGCATGCCCTGGAAGCAAGACGACACAAAGCAACACAAGTTCGACCCCCGGTCCGCGCTTAGACACCTCTGGGTGTTTAAGTGCATTATAAATACGCAACTAAGACAAAAACAATTACGCAACTAAAAAAACAAAAAAAAACCTGTAACAGCGCCTCGATGGCTGTGTGAGCACTTTAAAAATTTAAAAATAAATTAAGAAAAAAACAGGCCTAATCCACTATTTTTCAAATCAATAGGCCAACATTGTATTATCCACATAAAATGAAACAAACGTTTCTGTTTTAATAACAACAGTGCCATCTACGGGCAGAAATATAGAGAAACTGTCCCATCCGCACATACTATAAGAAATGTTTTGTCTCCAATTCAACATTATCCTTTGCAAGCATTTCTCTATAAAGATTGCTATATATTATGATGTTAGCAACAAACTCTAAAATATGTTATAGGATCGCCGGGAGTGGCATCACCTGAAAAACCCAATTTGTATGAGCAAATTAGGTTCCTCAGTGAAAATTACAGATTATAATGTAAGATTGATAACATTTCCATGGCTATTTAGTTTGTATTTAATACTTTTTGCAGACATACTGTACAGCAGATAATGCACGGAAAGGGGAGTATTATGAAGGATTTGGAATGAGGACAATACATGGAGACTTTGCACATAATGTGCATTATCCACGGCTCTGAACAACTCTAGACAATGTGCAGTGTCTAGACAATGTGCAGTGTCTGTTTCTTGTATAAACACTGCACGCTCCACAATTTCAAAGTAGTGTAAACTGAGGCAGACAGGGCGATAGTTGACTGTGTTGTTTGGGTTAGCAAAGGGGTTAATTTTAGAATCGGTACAACAGTAGGTTCTTTGAGCAAGCAGAAAAGGTCTGAAGGCAAGGAGTGTTAAATTCAGTTCAGAAATTCTGTGCTTAATTTGTGGGTGTGTTTGCCAGTGCTCACTCCTGGCACTTATTATCTCAGACTCACTTTAATTCTGAAGTGGTGATATTCAGGGCATCCATCACCCACAAAGAGCAGGTGCAAGCTGTAGTGTAATCCCAAATCTGTCAACACTGTGGGGAGCAGCTATGGGTGGTGCCAGCTGTGGTGGGGAACTGCCCACCCGCAATGTCAGAGGAGTGCTAGAAATTAGTTGGGCCCTGGCACTTATTTTTTTACAAATTAAGCACTGGGCATATATAAATGTAAGCATTAAGGCCACAAAGCAGCTTTTGGAACATTCCATTACTAAGGGGGAGGGGGGTTGGTAATCTGCTTTGAGTATGCGTGGCGATACTGTTTGTGTGTTGAAGGGAGCCGAAGTTGCGCATCGGCCAGTTTTCTAGAGCTATTGTGAAGGCATGGGAATATGTTGTGGGCGCAATGCATTGTGTTGTATTGCATTGTATTTTAATTATTGAGTAAACAGGGCATTAGCTTTGTTCACAAATGACGTATAGAAGAAGTAATACAGATCGCAGAGGCAGTCCCTGGGTAGCGTGCCTTTACAATAAGACGGTGGTAGAGCGGGTGACAGCAAACTCATAGGTGGGCGGGTAGCATGGATGGTATGATGGACCAGGACCGACACTGTCCTGGCTGGGAGAGTCAGAGCTGGGGCGGATGGAGCTCCAGCTGCCCCTGCAGCCTCACCACCCTGCATACTTGGGGCAGCAGATTACATAGCTGCCCCAGATCCACGTGCCTTGGTGACATCTTGCACTGCCACATGTGGCCTAGACTTGCTGACCTGGAAGTCAGAAAGGGGGTCATCCTGTGCCAGGTCAGGTGCCACAATGGGCTGGTCCAACATGGGCTGAGCTAGGATGGTCTCAGCCACGTTTCCCTCAACCATGGGGGGAGCATGGGTGTCCCTGATTGGTCCTCCACAAATGGGGGTCTAGGGGCACCCTGCAAATCTTGGCCACGTCCCCTACCGCGCCCACCACGTCCACCTTTTGAAGGTCGGCCACCTTTGCCTCCCTTACCACTTGGTCGCCTCCCAACCATGGCACTGATGTTGTTGTGCGTATGGGAGGAGCAGTAAACTATTGTCCTGGGCAATTGGGGGTCAAAGGGGTAGGGTACTAGATGGAATTCGTACCCTAGTGCTCTAACAAGGCTGTCTGTGACCCCTGGGGGAAGATGACGGGTCACGCAATGCACAGGCAGCCCAAAAACAAAAATAAACGTGCACGCAACCCCTCATAGACCACATGCTTGGAAAAATGAAGCCGCACTACGCTGTGGCACCCAGAAACACAAAAATAAGCGTACGCGTAATACACGCAGCCTACAATGACCTCTGAAGGGGAGTGCGACACACGGGGCAAGCACAGTTGCTAAGTACGTGCGGAACTCACCGTCTGCCTGGAATAAGAATGTGAAAAATACGCGCGTGTGCGCGTTGGCAACACCCCCGCCAAAAGAAGAATTGTATGCTGTCTGAGGAGACAGGACAAAAGGAGAAGTGAACACTGTTTGAGGAAACAGGCCCAAAAAAAGTAGAAAAATGAAAGCTGTCAGAGGTAACAGGAGTACGAACTTGAAACGCTGTGAAGTAATCGCGTGTGAACCGACAAGAAGTACAGAATTCACCCACTCGCTCTCCACGAAAAGCACTTACAAGAAAATGGCGTTCTACACGTACTTTTTAAACCGGCCCACACGTACACGTCACTTACGCGTGTACGTGTCCTTTCCTCCAATTACACGTGCTGACACTCGGACGTGCAGCTTTTCCACATGTGCTCTGTCAATCACGTGCTATGAGGGAAACACCCGCGCATGTCACGTCACAGACACGCTTACGCGCTAAGGGCCTTTGGTCCAATGAAATCACGTACGTGCGCTGACGCGCTTACGCACTAAGGGCCTTTCCTCTAATTACACGCTGACATGCAAGATTTTCACGTGCCAAATCACTCCGTATCAAGCTGGCCACGCGTTCACACACGGAAGACCACGCTCCTGCCCAGAAGGCCGAATTACTGCCGCCCAGAGCCACGAGCATGCTCCCACCTGCCATCTGCTGCTGCCTGATTGCCTGCTGCCCACATGCCCTGCCATTTGCTGCCTGCACGTCAGCCAGGGGTGCTGTTGCTGTGACCACCCCTGCTGGAACCGAAGACTCCCAACTGCTATTCCATTGCTCCACAGCCCAGCCCCAGGACCCAGTTACCCACCCACACCTTCCTCTGGGGTTGCCATGTCGGGCACTACACCATCTGGCACCACTGGCAACCCCAGCCAGAGAGGCAGAGGGGCACCAGCTTCACTGCCACCGAAGTTGGTCTCCTGGTGGAGCAAGTCCTGGGGCAGTATGATGCCCTCTTCAGAAGTTTGCGCGCCGACAAGGAAGGACGGAATCGGATCTGGACGGACAGCATGACTTCCATCAACGCGGAGGGGGTGGCAGTCCGCGATTTCCAACATGTCAAGAAGCGCTGGGAGGACTTCAGGTCCAGGACTCTCAACAAGGCCCAGCGCCTCTTAAAGGCAGTGGATGCTAAGGGGTGCCGGGGCCACCTGTCGGAACATCAGATGAGGGTCCTGGAACGCATATGCCCAGCGCTCCACGTCCAGGTCCTTGAGAGGCAGACCCGTCTGGAGTCGAGCGGTAAGTGTACATGCTTACTGATTGGAAGCTGTGCGTGGGGTGGTGTGCCAGTAGTGTGCAGGTTGTACATGTGGTTTTGTAGGGCCATGTATGGATGTGTATGTATAGGGCTGTGAGGCTGACACATGCAAATCCTTTCATGTGTGAGACACATGGATGGTGTATGTGTGGGTAAGCATGCAGGCCAAATGCAGATGTGTGAGCACACATGTTTGGATTACTGTGTATGTAAGTTGGCATGGTTGTGGTGTCACACATGGATGTTGGTTCCAGCTGCATGTATCTGTACCGTGTACATGTGCATGTGTGTGTATTTGACATGGGTGCAACAGTGATGCAACATGGATGCATGTGAGACTGATATGTAGAAGACTGATTGCCAGATGTGACATGGATGCCAATCTCATCACTGCGACAGTTGGCGGAGGTGTACACATGCATGTAAGTGTGGTGGCGTGTGTGCATGTCTAGTGCACTCCCTGTGTTTCATGTGATGTCTGGCTCACCTTTGGCTGCTCATGCTGTTGTATGTGTATGGATGGTTCTGGCTGTTGCAATATGGCTGTGGAATAACTCATGTGTGTGAGTTGCAATGACATGTGTGTTGAGGATTGTGATGCCATGTCTAAAGTTTGACGATGCCAATCATGTACAACTGTCATGTGTGTATGAGTCCATTGTACAGTGCCCTGATGCCTGTCTCCTATCTCTCCCTGTCTGCAGCGTCAACTGATGAAGAGGGCGGATAAGATGCTGTGGAGCACAGCGGCAGGGATCGCACCGCCAGCCAGAGACGCAAGGCCCGGATCCCCTCCCAGGTTGTCATCTCGTCAGGGAGTGAGGAGTCCGGTGCCGCGTCCCAGGTCGCAGCTGCCGAGGGGAGGTCCAAGAGGCGGAGGTTGGAGTGGGACTCTCCGGCAGCCGAAGGGGCAGCTGAGACCCCACAGGGCCCGACGGAGGAAGATGGCACAGAGTCATCCAGGTTGGTGGGGGGTTTGGTGGAGGAGGAGGCCGTGCAAGGGACAGAGACGGGGTCTGGAGGTAGGGATTCCACTGGTGCTAGTGGTGCAGTGCAGGGGCAGGTACAGGAGGCAGCACAGGCCGCCGCGGAGGTGCCTGTGTGTAATCCTGTCCCCGATCCTGTGACTGCATCATCTTGCACCAGCAGGGATACCTACGTCCAGACCTGTTCTCAGGGAGGGGATTGGTTTACACCAACTGGCCTTCCTCTCCCTGTGGATGTGGCTATCCGGCACCGGATTGAGCCTGTCCTGGGTGGGGTGGCGTTGCGTCAACGTGCCATGCGAGCTGACCTGCAGTCTTTTCATGAGGAGACTGCACGTCTTCTCGCATGGCTCGTTGACCGCGTTGACCCACTGGGACAGCTCATCAGGGCCGGATTCCTCCATTTTCTGGACCTTGTTCCGACCCCCTCCTCAACTGAACCCCCTATGCGCCAGTCGTCCTCCGTGCCATCTTCCCACCCATGTGTCACCTGGGTGCCCTGTGGAGCTGCCTCTGACCCTGCGGCCAGGCTGGTGGAGGACACATCCCTGCCACAGTCGTGAGTCAGACGTCCAGCAGGGGTGGCCACCTCAACAACTGCACCCCAGCTGGAGGAGGATGTGCAGGCAGCAGGAGCCAGGGCACAGGCAGCGGCACAGCAGCAGCAGCAACAAGTTGGGAGCCATGATGGCTCGGGGCCTTCATCATCGGAGGGGCAGGCATCGGCCGGAGGGCAGGAGGACCCTGGACGGGAAGTGTCTTCCATGTGGCAGCGGTTGGGTCATGCGATAGATGCGGAGCGGCAGCGGGCGGAAGAGGCACGGCTCACGATGGTCAGGGCGGAGAACTCCATGCGTAGGGCCCTGAGGCGGGCCGAGTGCCTCAAGGCCATTCGCAGGGACCTGGAGTTCCAGATATCATCGTCCCTGCGAACCCTCGGGGCCATGGAAGAGGACCGCCTCCAGGACATCAAGCAGGAGTTCGATGATGCCCTGGCCCGGGACATCAACATGTGAGCCGTTGGACTTGCCCGCTGCCCTTGTAAATAGTTAGTTAGTTAGTATTAGGTTTCCTTTCATTTTTTTCTTTATTTTGGACCGCTTGGAAAATGGACCACATTTTTGTATATAGTTTTTTTATTAGGTAGTAGCTTTTGGTAGGTTTCATTTCTTAAGTTGGGCTCATGGACCCTGGATTCTTCAATTGTACATAGTTCTACATTAGATTAATCTTTTTTAATATTGTTTTTGTGTTCACCCTGGAGCAATGGTTTTTACAACATTTCTTTTAGGATTTCTTTTGCTTATGTTTTCTGGATTTTCATAATTTATCGGACATGGACCATTTCTTTTGTTATTCCCATTGTTGTGTGTTTAATTTGATTTACGTTCATGTTATGTTTAATATATATTTTTTTATGCTTCCATTTGTGGTATCATCTCATTGGTTTCATGCATGTCATGATGTGGGTTTTGACATTCACTTGCACCCATTGTGTGTGTGTGACGGACATGTGTTCATGTACATACTTGCCTTTGGGGTTGTATCATGTAATTGGCATTTCTATGTGGGTGGATGCTATACTTGGGTGGGTCTTTGGCATGTGGAGGCTGGCCATAAGGGCCAGGGATCTAGATTGTGATGGTGTGTTGGCTGGGGAACATGTGTCGGGGCCTGCTGGCAGGTGCCCTGCACTGCTGGGGGGTGGGGGTGCAGGGGACATGTGTGGGGGCCTGCTGGCAGGTGCCCCGCACTGCTGGGGGGTGGGGGTGCAGGGGACATGTGTGGGGGCCTGCTGGCAGGTGCCCCTCAGTGCTGGGGGGTGGATGTGCAAGGGGACATGAGTGGGGGCCTGCTAGCAGGTGCCCTGCACTGCTGCGGGTGTGGGGGTGCAAGGGGACATGAGTGGGACATGAGTGGGGGCCTGCTGTCAGGTGCCCTGCACTGCTGGGGGGTGGGGGGGCAAGGGGACATGAGTGGGGGCCTGCTGGCAGGTGCCCCTCAGTGCTGGGGGGTGGGGGTGCAAGGGGACATGAGTGGGACATGAGTGGGTGCCTGCTGGCAGGTGCCCCTGACTGCTGGGGGGTGGGGGTGCAAGGGAACATGAGTGGGGGCCTGCAGGCTGGTGCCCTGCACTGCTGGGGGGTGGGGGTGCTGATGGACATGAGTGTAGGCCTGCTGGCAGGTGCCCCTCAGTGCTGGGGGTGGGGGTGCAAGGGGACATGAGTGGGACATGAGTGGGGGCCTGCTGGCAGGTGCCCCTGACTGCGGGGGGGTGGGGGTGCTGGGGGACATGAGTGGGGGCCTGCAGGCAGGTGCCCTGCACTGCTGGGGGGTGGGGGTGCTGAGGGACATGAGTGGGGGCCTGCTGACAGGTGCCCTGCCCTGCTTGGGGGGTGGGGGTGCAAGGGGACATGAGTGGGGGCCTGCTGGCAGGTACCCTGCACTGTTTGGGGGGTGGGGGTGCTGGGGGACATGAGTGTGTGCCTGCTGGCGGGTGCCCTGCACTGCTAGAGGTTGGGGGTGCAAGGGGGTAATGCGTTGGTGATCACTAGTGCAAGGTGACATGTGGCTTGGCTGGGGGGGCATGCCCATGGTGGATGGGCTGCCTGCGGGACATGAACAGGGGTGCAGGGTAGTCCCCTGTGGTGTGGTCTGCCTGCAGGGGCCGTGGAGGGTGTAGAGGGAACACCTGGGAGGACCCACACTGCCAATTCACGTGTAGGACTCCCCTGCACCCCCGAAATACACATACCCCACTCGCACAGGGCCTATCGCGTGTGAAACTTGCCCGCACCCCAGTAATACACGTACCCTGCTGAAATCACGTGTTAAACTTCCCCACACCCCAGAAATACACGTACCCTGCTGAAATCGCGTGTGGATCTTCCCGCACACCCCAGAAATACACGTACCCTGCTGAAATCGCGTGTGGAACTTCCCGCGCCCCCCAGTAATACACGTACCCTGCTGAAATTGCGTGTTAAACTTCCCCGCACCCCAGAAATACACGTACCCTGCTGAAATCGCGTGTGGAACTTCCCGCGCACCCCTGTCATACATGTACCCTGCTGAAATCGCGTGTTAAACTTCCCCGCACCCCAGAAATACACGTACCCTGCTGAAATTGCGTGTGGAACTTCCCGCGCACCCCTGTAATATACGTGCCCTGCTGTAATCGCGTTTTAAACTTCCCCGCACCCCAGAAATACACGTACCCTGCTGAACTCGCGTGTGGAACTTCCCACGCACCCCTGTAATACACGTACCCTGCTGTAATCGCGTGTTAAACTTCCCCGCACCCCAGAAATAGACGTACCCTGCTGAAATCGCGTGTGGAACTTCCCGCGCACCCCAGTAATACACGTACCCTGCTGAAATCGCGTGTTAAACTTCCCCGTACCCCAGAAATACACGTACCCTGCTGAAATCGCATGTGGAACTTCCCGTACACCCCAGTAATACACGTACCCTGCTGAAATCGCGTGTTAAACTTCCCCGCACCCCAGAAATACACGTACCCTGCTGAAATCGCGTGTGGAACTTCCCGCGCACCCCTGTAATACATGTACCCTGCTGTAATCGCGTGTTGAACTTCCCCGCACCCCAGAAATACACGTACACTGCTGAAATCGCGTGTGGAACTTCCCGCGCACACCTGTAATACACATACCCTGCTGTAATTGCGTGTTAAACTTCCCCCGCACACCTGTAATACACATACCCTGCTGTAATCGCGTGTTAAACTTCCCCGCACCCCAGAAATACACGTACCCTGCAGAAATCACATGTGGCACTTCCCGTGCACCCCAGTAATACATGTTCCCCGCTCAGCGTTTGCTGTTTGGCAGCCCTGTAGACTGGTCCAGGTTTAGCGCAGCCCTTTGTGCTGAATTGGGAATTTTGATGGCTTTTCCTTGCGCGAGGGCGTTCTTGGGGGCGTAACTGGCGCTGCTGCAGGGTCGCAGCGCCACTCTGCGCCACGGCTGGTTTTGGAGGCTAAAATCCATGAATACGCTGTGCGCGGATATCGATTTTAGCGCACGCGGCTGGCGCAGACATTCGCACGTGCACTCTGTGCGCCAGCCGGGTGCGCCACTTTTGTGCGAAATTCTATGAATTACCCTGTAAAGGTAGGAGCAGTGCTGCCCTGAGTTAAACAGTACCCACTATCGAGGGAGGCAGAAGAAGGAATTAAAGGTACTATACAGGCCTTGCTTGATCAAGGCATAAAAGTGCCATCCACATCCCTGTGCAACACGGCTATTTACCCTGTGAAAATGGCAACAGGGGGCAATTGGAGGATGATACAGGAATTACGCCCCTAAATGATGTAGTACAGAAAGAGTTTTCTTTGGTTCCTAACCATGCCACTATTTTGTGCAGTATCCCCTAACAGGAGACTCACTTTACTGTAGTTGACCTGAAAAACCCCTTCTTCTCAATACCTTTACACCCTGACTCCCAATACCTCACAGCCTTTACCCATGCTGGAAAGTGCTACAAACATACTTGTTTGCCCCAGGGGTACTGCAAGAGCCCAAGCATTTTTAACAGAATAGTATAGGCTCACCTACGAAACATCCAAGTACCCAAAATGATCATCCAGTACGTGGACGATTTGCTTGTATATAGCGACAACGAGCAGCACTGAAGAAGGGATTCCATCACACCGTTACAACTATTGGCCTGACAGGGGTACATGGTTGACAAGGCCAAATTGCAATATTGTCAACTAGAAGTGTTATACCTAGGTCAGTTAATTTCAGCGAATGCCAAAAGGATAATACCAGACAGTGCGGCATCTGGCACACCACCCCCTACCCGCCACAGTGAAAGACATGCACAAATTAGGGCTGTGTAACTATTGCAGAGCATGGATCCTAGATTACACAGCATATACCTGGTCCCTCCTTCAAGCCCTCAAAGAGGCACAAAAAGACAACCCCGAATGGACAGCTGACATGGTAAAAAATGTCAACTATCTGAAGGAAGCAATATCCACAGCCCCAGTGCTCATTACCCCAGATTATACTCAAGAGTTTTAAATATTCTCCTCTAATGGCCAACTCAGGACTGCAGTATTGACTCAAAAAAGTACCATGGGCCACAAGCCACTGGCCTATTACAGCAGCACACTAGATTCTGCAAGGACAATTTGCATGTGAACAAGCACTTGGTGCAGCTGCGTTCGCAATAGAGAAAAGTTCCACCATTTTGATGGGCTGATCCGTGACGTTGTATGTTGAACACTCAGTATTTGCCATTTTAGAAAAGGCGAAATCTACCCTGACCACACAGAGCATCGGCATACGAAATTATCCTCTCAAGCCCAAACATCCATATTGTACGATGCAAAACAGTGAACCCTGCCACCTTCCTGACAGAAATGTGCACACATGAAGACTTAGCAAACCATGACTACGTGACTTGTGAGGGGGAAAAGGATGGAATCCTCAAAGCAAGCGCCGGCCCACTAGAGGAAGGCAAGGTTCTCTTCATTGACAGGTCAGAAACTATTGACCAGAAAAAAGGCTAAAGGCATACTGGCACCGCAATGGTGTGTCGCGAGGCAGGCAAATGTAAAACATTGATTATTAAAAGATTTCCAATGCACTATTCTGCTCAAGCAGCGGAACTTATAGATCTCATTGAAGCGCTGCGAATATCACAAGGTTGCCACGTGACCATTTATTCTGACTCGGCATATGTCACCACAGCAGTGCATGCCGGCCTATCATGATGGAAAAGGAGGGGCTTCCGCAGGGCAGCCGGTTCCCCGGTACAACATGCTGCTCTGCTAGACTTGTTGATTTCAGCATTGTCCCAACCCTCTGTAGCGGCAGATGTCAAATGCGCCGCCCACACGAACAATACAGATGAGATTTTGCTGGGAAATGCCACTGTGGATTCCATGGACTAAAGGCGGCCTATCCTCCAGTCCCGATAATTGCTGTATAAGTCCTGCCCACATCCTTGAGCGATAATTGCTGTATAAGTCCTGCCCACATCCTTGAGCAATCATATAAACACCCCATATGCAGCCCTGCATATTGCGCAACTCATCAAACTGCAAGACAGAGCGCCGAATGAGGAAAAGAAATGTGGTTATAGAGGGGATGCAAACAATCTTGACCGATTTACTGTAGCAACAAGACTACAGTGGCAAAGCAGTAATGCCATACGAACTGCAGAAAATAGCTTTTGATCAACTCAACTATCCCATCCACAGTTCAAGCAACACATTGCTGCAGACATACAGGAAGATTGGTTTGTGACCAATCTTCAATACCACCTCACAAAAATGGCCATACACTGCACCACCTGTCAAACATTCAGCACAGGCATGACGCTCCGAATGCTGAGGGCACTTTGCCCCACCTTATTGGACCATTCTGTGGGCTACACATAGACTATGCAGGCATGGTAGAAAGGTGCAATGGATCTCCCTACTTAATTTTTGTGGTCTGCCCCTTTTTACAGTGGGTTGAAACAGGACCCTGTGCACAACCGGATGCCAAATATGCAGCCACATTTTTGTGTGCTAGGTTTTCCCTCGATTGGGTGTGTGCAATGTGTTAAAGTCTGACAACGGCACACATTTCTTCAATGAGCTCTTCAAGGAGATCACAACACCACTTGGCATTAAACACCAGATGTGTTAAATGTATCACTGCCAGGCGAATGGGATTGTGGAGAGAATCAACAGCCTTCTAAAAAGCAAATTGTCTAAGCTTTGCACAAGGTTGAAAAACAACTGGTGCATTGCTTACCCTTGGCCCTCCTCAGTTTACGCACACAACCCAGCAAGGACCATCATTTATCACCCCAGAAGGCAGTAACTGGCCGTTGCATTAAAATAACTATATCCCCGATCTGGAGGGCATCAGATGCCCATAGGGCAGCAGCGATTCTAGGAGAAGAATTTAAACAATATTTGACAACATTAACACGCTCCATTAAACGTATCTCATGACAGATTGCCCCTGTGATGCTGGAAATGCATTGGGGGGACAGGGCCTCCATGTCCTTGTCCTGCATTCCCTTATCATGTGTGTTCTGTGTTATTTTCTGCACAGGAGTCCAGTTGAGACTTCTGGCAGTGCAGATTTTCCTCTTTGTGGTCATGGTGAACCGAGACCCTTGGGATACCCTTATGGCAACCACGGGTAGGGATACAACTCTGTACCCCTAGTGTATGCTTTTTGCTCTGAGTATCCTCCATTTTTGGAATACCCAGGCCCTGCCATAGGAATCAGTGGATTCCTGATAGGAGGCAAGATGGCCCCTGGGGCCTCTTGGTTTCTATTGCCTGTTATCTTGTTTTCCCAAAGTCCTGGGAAGCCCTGACTCTGCCCCTTCCCCTGACTGGCTGTTGGGTGGAAGAACCATATATGGTATTGTGAGGAAATCCAGACCAGACTGGCTGGAGCCTTCTCAGTGACTGTATGTTGTGGGTACACCATTGTGGTGGAACCTGTGTGAATAGAGTGAGTGACCAATATGTATTCTATGTGATATGTGTCTGGTTTCTGTGTGTGTGACATAATGAATTGAGACAGCCCTGGCTGAAACTGACATGAATGCAGTGTGGTGTGCTGAAAGGCTGGGTGCTTGCCCCAATCCACATTCCTTGTTGTGGGTGTCTGGGTGGAAGTGAATAGCCTGAATGCCAGTGGGCCTGATTGGCTGCCTGTCTGCATGAATGCCCTTCTGTGTGATTGGCTGACTGAGCCTGGCTCAGCCAGAGAGAATGAGGGCCAGATGTGTATATCTGGGGACCTCCCACTTACCAATGTGTTCAGAAGTTGAAGTTGAAACTTGAAGCTTATCCTTGAAGCCCAGCTGGAAGAAGACAAATTGCTGCTGCTTTCCTTCGATGAAATCTAAAAGCTGTTGAGTCTGTCGAGGACTGATCTGAGAGAGGACCTGGCTAGGAGACCTCTCCCGAGCTATGAGGGACCTTATGCAAAAGCTGATCTTCATCGGGCACCCTGGGAGCCAGTCCCGAAAGGCTGTCGACCAGAGACGGGGTCCGCCGAGAACCTTGAAGTAAAGCACCACGACATCGAGGTCATCGAAGTCCATTGCCATCGACCGGGGCTCAGAGGATTTCCATAACCGCTGGAAGCCAGTCAAAGTGTATCGGCCAGAAGCGGGGATACCTTGATGCTGTGCTGCTCGACGACCAGAGCTGCAATGCTCCACCGTTGCCTAAGAATATTTGAACGAAGGGCTCCCTTGCCATCACCGTCGACCGCTTTCTCCCACTGGAGAAAGTCGAAGTCGTCGGCTACTGAGGAAAGTCTGCCAGTGGGTTTCCCTCCACCGGAAGCAGACAAAGACGTCCCGAAACACTGACGAAGTGAAGACCCGAAGTCCAGCCCGTGGTCAAGTCCTGATCGCCAAAGCTATCCCGAGGTACGTGCTGCAGCACCGACAGGCCAGAGGACTGCCAAAACATCTCTGACACCCGCTGCTGGACCTACCTCCATCACTGAGTCTTCTTTGCGGCACCGAACACTTTGCATCGAGGTGGACCGCACAAATCATCTTCCCAGGACTTACATGAAAGATCGTCGAAGAGCACTGCGAAGGTCGAATCTGCTGTCTCAACGCCAGTGTTCACTTTTCTTTGAGGATCTCGATGCCATGTGGCTTCTACTTTAAAGGGAGTCCACCCTCGAGGGATCCGTCGACAAACCATCAAAGAAACTCTTCTATCTCAGGTACATTGGGGTGGTTGAAATTTTTGAAAAGGAAACAAGACTGACTAAACATTAATGGACTGGGCTTGTTAACCCTTTTATTACAGGTTGCCCAGGTGGGGGAATCCTCACTCAGAATTGTGTCTTAGTAGCTAAAGAAGCATTCAGCCATTGTTTTACCTAACTTGCCTTCCTTCCTACTTTAATCTATGCTGTTACACCTTGCTGCATGGTTTGTATGACATTATAACTGTAAGCAGTTGATGCATTTTAATGGAATATATAGCTAAGTGTGGTACCACATAGACATTGTATATATTTGCCATATTAGAATTACCAGAGTACAAAGTGTGTTATTTATTGTGTGTATATCTCTGAACCTTTTTTATATAAAGAACTGTGTTAGCACATAACATAGTGTGTGGACATTCCTTTGTGGGTGGCTTGGGGACTCACTGTACTTAAGAACCTGCCTGCATCACCTCCTGAGAGCTTAAGCTGTGGTTGCTCATCCATTTCTACCACAATAGAGAACCTTGCCTGGAATGCTCGGTGCCTCTGCTCTGCCATATAGAGGGCAGAAGTACAGATACCCCCTCAAGTCTTTACAGCCCTGCCCTGAACGGAAGACGCATCAGACACTACAGATATACCTGCAACAAGCTCCCCACCTGCCCAACCGCTGGTACCTGGGGATTTTATTTACGTCAGAAGTTTTGTCCATAAGTGGAACAACCCCAGATTTCATGGTCCCTATGAAGTGGTGTTTTCCACGCCCCTCGCTGTAAAAGTGAAAGGGCTTTGTTGCTGGATACACCTCTCAGATGTCCCTAGGGCATCCCCAGATATCAGACAATTACCTTAAAGATTACTAAATGCTATTCACTGAACCCATTGTCTACTATTAAAAGTCCCCCCGTTTCAGTATCACACTGCTTTAAACATATTTCATAAATTCTCTCTCTCTCTCTCTCTCTCTCTCTCTCGCTCTCTCTCATCTCGTTATTCTTTTTCTTCTCACTTTTTCTCTGTTGTTTTCTGACCACTACCCTCTCTTTTTCCTTCAGCTCTTATTCCCTGCTTCCCCTTCCATTCTTTTGTGTGCATTATTTGTTCTTTTCAGAGAGAAGACAATAGAACCAGCCATCTCGAACACATCTGTGTATATTAGAATTGTTTTAAAATATCAACATGTCCCTAAATGTTCCTATTCATACACATGTGGTATGCATTTTAGTGCAGAACTGTTCGCCATTTTAATGTTTGGTTTAGGAATATATTGGGGTACTTCTATATTTGGAGCTCATATAAAAGAGGGACGAAATAACATGAACCCATTAACAATGATAATAAATCAACAAGTACCCCTGTGTGTATGAGTATGACCGTGAGCATATTAGAACCCTTTTCCCCCTCTGTTTTTAAAAGTATTTATCGCAACTCAACCGTCCATGATGATGTCATTAGTATAAGTATATGGTAAGCAAACCCACTAAATTAAATATAAGAATAAAATGGCAAGCACGAAAGGTGAAATATGACGCCTACCATGGGCTTGGCATTGATGCCATTGAGGATGTACGGCATCCTGAAATGACAAATAGCTGGTATACTGACATGAGTGCGGTAGTGAGACAAACAGCAAATGGAATCTGTTACGTGTATTCACTCATTCTGCATGCCTCAGGGGTACCCAAGGTATTAGTAGTACAAGAAGTACCAATTATAGAGGCACAGTGCCTGGTTCATCTTGTAGGGTTAAAGGCACCTTCCAGGCACACATAGTATGACTCGAGCTCATTGATCCAGATCTGTTGCAATGTAATAACAACCCAAGAGACATCAAATGCCTGCAGCAGCCATGTGTAGTCATCCGGAGACTAAAATACATAAACAGCAAATGGCAAGGTACCACACTTAGCTGTCTGGCAGAAGGCCTCCTGGGATATGAAGAGGAACTCCTAGCTCGAGTGGAAGCAACCTGCGCACAAATCTGGACAGAGCACATCACAAAGTTAACATGGATTGCAACAGTGGAAAAACCAGTGAAGGTGCACCGAGAAGAAACATATGAACTTTCCTTTCACAGTGAAGTAACTACCTTTTTTTGGTCTAATGAAAAAATACAACAGAACACTCCTGATTCCAGACCTGAGGAAGGGCACGGCAGCTGTGATGGATTACAACTGGGTCTATGGCCAACAAGCGAACTTGCACCTCCTACCATTATGGAGGGGCTATTGTTCGTTGGCTTTGCTGCGCTCAGCACTACTAGTAATCTCAGAACACTTGCAAGGAGGTCCAATACCTAACACAGTCCCAACCGTCTCTCCCGGATTCAAGGAAAAGAACCCGTTACCGCCACCAGAATTTCACATTCTGGCCATAAGAGGGCACTATGAGAAGTTGAGGAGGAAGAAGAGATCATCAAATTATTTATGCAGAGACTCAGCCGCATTGCTTTGGGAGATTCCTGATGAATACCGATTGTTCAGTTCGGCAGAAACATCATTTGCCTCGCTCTTGTTACCCGGCGTACAGGCAGCAGCCAATGCCAAATGGCTGCAAATCGTGCAATGGAAACTAGAACAACTGGCGAATGACACCGAACACAAGTTCAACGTCATAAAGGTCGAGCTGCGTGCCCTGCGACTGATGACGATGCAGAACAAGTACGTCCTGGATATGCTGACGACCATGGAAGGAGGTGTGTGCTGAAAAATCCCGGATTCCTCCTGCACATTCGCACCTCCTGAAGACACGGAGAATGGGTCATTGTCCCACACAATTGCAGCCGTACATGGGATGGGAGTTCGCATAAAAAAGAAGCAGGAATCCAACGGGATGATTGGTTTGACATTGTATACGATAGGCCCCATCCTGACTAGGAGCCATTGTGAAGATGCTGGTAACTGTCATCGTGTTCATCGTAGTCATCTTCTGCACCTGACTGTCATGATGCCTACCTCCAAGGAGCCAGGTCCGACCCAGGAACCCCAGAGGCAGGCATCATTCCCCCCAGGGAAGTGCCAGCGGGCCCAAGCTGGGGCCCTTTGGACACAGTCCTGGCGCCTTAGGCGCCAGGCTTATGCTGGACCCCTGTCCTGGCGCCTTAGGCGCCAGGCTCATAAAGCTAGACATGTGTTCAAGTCTTTTAATGTGCACTTACCTGATGCAGACCATGCTGCTACATCCAGCCCCTCTTGAGGCCTGAATGGAACTACTTTACCTGTGGGACTACTTTCACCTGGGTGTGGTCGGGGAAGTATGCATACCTGATCGGTGGAAGGATACATACCTGGAACTTCTTCCAAAGCTATTTAAACCACGCCCGATCAGCAACTCACGCTTCGCGTTGTTCTGCTCCTCGCAGCTGGACGCTCACCGTGCCAGCTCCTGCATCTGGACTTCAGCCACGCCTGTCAGCATCCTGGGTCACCTGCAAAGGGAGATAAGAGAGAATTGGAGAGAAAGAAGTCCTTACCTGCTAAAGCTGTATCATGGAGACATCACACCGACGATCCTGAAAGGGAAGACATCATTTTTAAAAGCATTTCGCTTCGATCGCTGCAGCGCTGCATTTCACTCACCTTTCCTGGCACCTCCATATTCAGCAGCGATCGTCCGGATCCGCAGCCACTTCCCAGCGCCTGGAGAGAGAAAGACAAGAACACAAGGTGAGAGAATAGGAAGGGAAGGGAATAGGA
Organism: Ambystoma mexicanum; assembly: GCF_040938575.1. NCBI lineage: Eukaryota > Metazoa > Chordata > Amphibia > Caudata > Ambystomatidae > Ambystoma > Ambystoma mexicanum. Next base: position 515,586,355 of record NC_090941.1, read on the forward strand.
AAAGCTCAGTTTCCTTCTAAGACTTACCTGTTGGGTCATTCCCCTTTCATTTCGGGTCCTGCCGCTTCCTGGCATTCCGGACCCCGGCCCCTATGGGGAAAAAAGACAAAGACATTGAATGAGCGAATGCAAAGACATTACCCGAACGCTCATCCAGAACTTACCTGTCATTTATTAGAACTGCACGTTTCACTTCGGGTCGGCGCCATATCTCCGGCATTCCGAACCGCGGCCCCTAAGGGGAAAAAGACATAAGCGTTAGCGCTTGCTGCAATAAGACAAAGAACATTATTATTAAGCTTGAACTTTTGAACTTGCAACAGAACTCTTACAGCCCCTTACCTGAACAATCAAGCTTATTTGAACTTCCATCAAACCTCAATCTAGTGAAGTAGCTGGGTTTCAACGCGCCCCTGCATCAGAAGCAGGATGGAGAACTCATCCTTCCAGACCCTAAGGTGAGACTTCACGGGGAATCGTGGAAGGGGATCGTGGAGGGTTGGAAGGGAGTGGAAGGCTTGAGCATTATTCCATCAGTAGGTAATACTCCCTTTTTCACGCACAGGGGAATATTCCTGCGAGCCAGAGAAGCCAGAGTAGAGGGGCCCTACCTGTCCATCTTCAGAGTCCTGCGCTTCACCATTGAAGAAGCATCAGCACTCGAAGCCAGACCTGCGCCTCCGTGGGAATCAGGTGAGCGTGACAGAACGCGAAGCCTACCCACAATTTCCCACCCGGGCGCTATGGAGACTTCCGAGACAGATCAGCTGAACCAGCTTTTGGGGGAATTACGGGCAGAAGTGCACTCTGCCCGCCAGGAGACTAACGCTCTCAAAAGAGAACTGATCCTATCCAAGGAAAGAACAGATGACCTGGCCAAAAGGTTATTGCAGGCCCAGGCAGGGCACACTCCTTCACCTAATTCCGGAGGTACTTCCACATCAATGGGTTTGAATAACCCGGTACAAATCAATCTACCTGGACACATGCCTTTGGCCCCGCCTGAACGTTTTGCGGGGGATCCCAAGAAATATGCCGTCTTTATGAACCAATGTCGTTTACACTTTCTATGCAGACCCGGGGCCTTCCCTAACGACCAGACCAAGGTAGCCTTTATACTATCTTACCTCAGTGGCAGTGCTGCCGATTCGTCTATTCCATTGGTAAATCAGGATGATCCCATTCTCCAGAATTTTCAGGGTTTCCAGGCCAGCATGGAAAGATTGTTTGCTCGACACTCTCAAGGACAGGCCCTTGATAACGAACTGCTATCCTTACGACAAGGTAATCAGGATCTCCTGTCCTACGTTGCCACCTTTAATAGACTGGTGGTGGAAACTGGATGGCCAGAAAACAAAAGGATCACATTGTTTCATCGAGGCCTGCGCGGAGAGCTTAAGGATGTTCTAGCTCAGATAGTAGATCCACCCCAGGTCTGCGCAGACTACATAGACTTGGTGGTTCAACTTGATCACAGACTTCAAAATAGAAAAGCAGATCGGTTCAAGTACGAAACCCGAGTACCGATCAAAACCCAAGCCAACTTCAAGAGTACCGACGTATCCGAACCTATGCAAATCGGCAGTGTTAAAGGACCATTAACGCAGAAGGAACGAGAGAGAAGGCGGCAAATGCAACTTTGTCTGTATTGCGGGACCTCCGGTCACTTTCTTCGAAATTGTCCGGTTAAACCATCTAAGAAGGTGGTTGGAGCCACTGATAACGATTTATTGACACCTGATTCGGGAAACGACCTAGCCCGACAAGCGTAGGGGTCCGCTTGCAGAGCTTGAAAACAAATTCTTTGACCTCGCATTTTGTCATGCCAATGGTGCTCGTGGACCCAAAACAGCCTCAGCAGTTGCATGCTATAAAAGCATACATCGACAGTGGAGCTATTGGAAATTACATAGACCGTGAATTGGCTTCCAGGATTAAGCTCCATCTCCGCCCGAAAGTAACCCAAGATGTCATTACTACAGTAGATGGAACCGAAATAGCCTCAGGGCCTGTAACGCATTCCACTGTTGAAATGACACTGGTAGGTCAGGATGGACATTGGGAAGCAATCGTGTTTGATGTGATCAAGGCCCCACAATTTCAAGTAATTCTTGGAATTCCTTGGTTAGAAACACATAATCCCAGAATTGACTGGCGAGCAAAGAAGATAGGTTTTCCTGATTGTGAACCAACTTGTTATCCTAGAAATCCAGTTATGGGTCTAGCCTCAGCAACTTCCACCCCTGTACAGCTACCGTCAGAATACCAAGAATTCCAGGACGTTTTTCAGAAGGAACAGGCTAACACGTTACCTCCCCATCGGTCTTATGATTGCCAAATCGATCTGGTACCCAATGCTCAACTACCTTGTAGTAGGATTTATGCTCTTACGGAACCTGAGAACCTGCATTTGCGTCAGTATTTAGATCAGTACCTAGCCAATGGTTTTATTCGCCCGTCCAAGTCTCCTGTCTCCTCAGCTCTGTTCTTCGTGCCGAAAAAAGAGGGCGACCTTAGAACATGTATAGACTATCGCGCCCTAAATCAAATAACGATTAAGAATCGTTATCCTCTGCCCCTGATCCCTGAGCTTATCGACCAGGTGAAAGACGCTTGTGTGTACACCAAGTTAGATCTTCGAGGAGCTTATCACCTGGTGCGCATAAAAGAAGGCGACGAATGGAAGACTGCATTCCGCACCAGATTTGGGCTCTTCGAATAACAGGTGATGCCCTTCGGTTTGTGCAATGCACCTGCCGCCTTTCAGTACTTTATGAATGATGTTCTTCGGGAACTTATCGATGTCTGTGTCATCGTTTATATTGACGACATCCTGGTGTACTCTTCTTCAGAATCCGATCACAGAAAACATGTTAGGGCAGTTCTTGAGAAATTGCGCCAGCACAGACTATTTGCAAAGCTCGAAAAATGCGTTTTTCATACCACAGAAGTTGAGTTTCTCAGATTCATCCTGACACCACAAGGAGTCCGAATGGACTCGCGAAAGGTGGACGCCATCCTCAAATGGCCATCGCCTAGCTCGGTGAAGGGAGTTCAGAGCATGCTCGGCTTCGCCAATTTCTATGGAAGATTCATCCCGGAATTTTCCCGAACAGTCCAACCCATCACAGCTCTCCTAAAGAAAAACAAACGCTTTGAATGGACTCTTGAGGCCGAACAAGCCTTTCAGGACCTGAAAACCAAATTCACCTCTGCACCTGTATTGAAGCACCTGCACCCAGATCTCCCTTACATTGTGGAAACCGACGCATCCAGTTCGGCCATGGGAGCTGTCCTGTCGCAAAGAGACCCAGAGACTAACCAACTACACCCTGTGGCCTTTTGGTCCAGGAAATGTTGTCCTCCTGAAATCAACTACGCAATTACCGACAAAGAGTTACTGGCTATTAAATCTGCTTTCAAGGCTTGGCGTCACTACCTTCTCGGGGCAAGACACACCATCACCGTAATTACGGACCACAGAAATTTACAGTATTTAAAGACGGCCAAAGCTCAATCTTCACGACTACTCCGATGGGCTCTATTCTTTGCGGAATTTGATTTTGTAATTACCTATCGCCCTGGCTGCAAGAATGGTAAAGCGGACGCCTTATCCCGGATTGGCTTGGAAGAACCCAATTCGAGTTTAGAACCTGTGCCAATCATACCTGAACAAAGAATCTTAGGCCTAACTTCATTGCAAACTATTGAGGACATCCAAACGCAAGTAAAACAACTTCTAGACTCTTCAGCCTTACTGGAATGGAGTCAAAAGGTCCTCATTACACCGTTAAGGATGATTTACCCTACTTCCAGAAGCGGTTGTTTCTGCCAAGTAAAGAATTGCAAGAACTTGTTATTGCCCATCATCATGAATCATTAATGGAAGGACACCCTGGTATCGCTAAAACGGAGGAAAAAATCAAACGCCACTTCTGGTGGCCTTCTTGGAGCAAAGACATAAAGTCTTTTGTATTGTCTGGCGGAATTTGTGCCCGAAACAAGGGTCAAAAGAAAAGGCCAGCCGGCCTACTTCAACCCTTGGCTATTCCACCGGCACCATGGCACACCTTGTCAATGGACTTTATAACTGACCTGCCTCCTTGTGCTGGTTACAACACTATTCTTGTAATTGTGGATCTATTCTCCAAAATGGCCCACTTTATCCCTTTAAAAGGTGTGCCTTCAGCTTCCACCTTGGCCAAGGAATTTCTGGAGAATATAGTTCGCATACATGGTTTCCCTTCCATATTAGTCTCGGATCGTGGAAGTCAATTTATCTCCCATTTTTGGAAGAAGTGTTGCCAACTAGCACAAATAGATGTGCGGTTATCCACCAGCCACCACCCCCAGACCGACGGACAAACCGAGAGAACCAATCAGACTCTCGAGCAATATCTTCGGTGTATGTTACACCAATCCGAGTTAAATTGGAAAGACATCCTTTGGATCGCAGAATACGCATACAACAATTCAGTGCATTCTGGAACCGGACAAACTCCTTTTTATACTTTGTATGGTCACCATCCTCGGACCTCTGACCTAGATCCACCTCTGACCCTGGAAATGCCCGCAGTAAATCATTTGCATTCCACAATAACCCGAGCCTTCAAAGAAGCTGCAACTCATTTACAGCAAGCCAAGAAAAAGTATAAAGAAAACGCTGATTTGCACCGAAGTAAAACTCCTCCTTACCAAGTAGGAGACCAGGTATGGCTAGCAACTAAACATTTACCCCTCAAGAGCCCACAAACCTTCAATCCCAGATTCATAGGACCTTATCCCATCAAGGCTATAATCAATCCCGTGGCCTTTAAACTGGATTTACCGTCCAACATGCGTATTCATCCAGTTTTTCATGCATCACTTTTGAAGCCAGTACAACCAGCGACCCGACTGTCCAAGCCTCCAGACCCAGTTCAAATTGAAGGGGAATTAGAATTCGAAGTTAAAGACATTTTAGACTCCAAGGTGTTAAAGTCAAAGCTCTTCTATCTTGTTGACTGGAAGGGATATGGACCTCAGGAGAGATCGTGGGAGCCTAGTAACCATGTTCACGCACCTCGATTAATACAAAGGTTCCACCGGAGATTTCCGAACAAGCCAAAACCCCCGGAAGGAACAACCTTGGGAGGGGCCTTGAGGGGGGGTACTGTCATGATGCCTACCTCCAAGGAGCAAGGTCCGACCCAGCAACCCCAGAGGCAGGCATCATTCCCCCCAGGGAAGTGCCAGCGGGCCCAAGCTGGGGCCCTTTGGACACAGTCCTGGCGCCTTAGGCGCCAGGCTCATGCTGGACCCCTGTCCTGGCTCCTTGGCCGCCAGGCTCATAAAGCTAGACATGTGTTCAAGTGTTTTAATGTGCACTTACCTGATGCAGACCATGCTGCTACATCCAGCCCCTCTTGAGGCCTGAATGGAACTACTTTACCTGTGGGACTACTTCCACCTGGGTGTGGTCGGGTAAGGATACATACCTGATCGGTGGAAGGATACATACCTGGAACTTCTTCCAAAGCTATTTAAACCACGCCCGATCAGCAACTCACGCTTCGCGTTGTTCTGCTCCTCGCAGCTGGACGCTCACCGTGTCAGCTCCTGCATCTGGACTTCAGCCACACCTGTCAGCATCCTGGGTCACCTGCAAAGGGAGAGAATTGGAGAGAAAGAAGACCTTACCTGCTAAAGCTGTATCACAGAGACATCACACCGACGATCCTGAAAGAGAAGACATCATTTTTAAAAGAATTTCGCTTCGATCGCTGCAGCACTGCATTTCACTCACCTTTCCTGGCACCTCCATCTTCAGCAGCGATCGTCCGGATCCGCAGCCACTTCCCAGCGCCTGGAGAGAGAAAGACAAGAACACAAGGTGAGAGAAGGAAGGGAATAGGAAAAGCTCAGTTTCCTTCTAAGACTTACCTGTTGGGTCATTCCCATTTCATTTCGGGTCCTGCCGCTTCCTGGCATTCCGGACCCCGGCCCCTATGGGGAAAAAAGACAAAGACATTGAATGAGCGAATGCAAAGACATTACCCGAACGCTCATCCAGAATTTACCTGTCATTTATTGGATCTGCACGTTTCACTTCGGGTCGGCGCCATATCTCCGGCATTCCGAACCCCGGCCCCTAAGGGGAAAAAGACATAAGCGTTAGTGCTTGCTGCAATAAGACAAAGAACATTATTATTAAGCTTGAACTTTTGAACTTGCAACAGAACTCTTGCAGCGCCTTACCTGAACAATCAAGCTTATTTGAACTTCCATCAAACCTCAATCCAGTGAAGTAACTGGGTTTCAATGCGCCCCTGCATCAGAAGCAGGATGGAGAACTCATCCTTCCAGACCCTAAGGTGAGACTTCATGGGGAATCGTGGAAGGGGATCGTGGAGGGTTGGAAGGGAGTGGAAGGCTTGAGCATTATTCCGTCAGTAGGTAATACTCCCTTTTCACGCACAGGGGAATATTCCTGCGAGCCAGAGAAGCCAGAGTAGAGGGGCCCTACCTGTCCATCTTCAGAGTCTTGCGCTTCACCATTGAAGAAGCATCAGCACTCGAAGCCAGACCTGCGCCTCCGTGGGAATGAGGTGAGCGTGACACTGACAAATGGGCCTTCGGTGTTGTGCCAAAGCAGTACCTAGTAGCGCAATGATGATAGTGTCAATTGGGGTTGCAAAAGTACTTCGCAATACAAGAAATAGTGCTATCCATACGGACCACCCACTCCCTCACATGATCCCCATCCCGTATAAAGACGAAGTAGAATGTGTTACTGTAGAAGTAACAAAAGGGGGGAATGTTGGGAAGGAATGAACCTATCCCACTCCCCTAGGCACTTTAGGGTGAGGCAAGCCCCCTTGAGAGATCTCTAATAGCCCAGGGGGGAGGAGGGACATCCCAAAGGTCCCCACACAATCATAATATTATATCTGATTTAGAAATAGGGCACACATGTAAACAGACGCCATTTTGTAGCCATAGTTGAAGCATAGGGACTGCATGACCACGTTGTATTCAGTGTGCTGAGCACAGGCCGCAAGCTTGCAGAGGGAATCTGAACAGCCCCACAGCGGTGATGAGAGAAGCCCACGCTGTTGCTAACTTTTACAGGAACCCCCCCCTTTGTTCTTAAAGTGTTGACAATATGTTGCTCTAAGAAAGAATGTGCCCGGGAAGGCCACAAGATAGTTCTGGGCACCTCGGTGTACGTGTTATCACAGCCAAGCCGAAACAGGCCTCCGACCATCACACAGCCAACCACAAGTTATGGCCCCTGCCTCTGCACAGTCCTAAGACCCCTGAATTCCAAGACATTACTCAACCCCAGACCACCGACCATAAACCAATCAACCATAAAAGATCTAAGAGTATGGTCATCCCTTCTTTATTCCCCAAAGCATGATTAGCAATGCAAGGTGCAAGGTACAGGGAGGGATAAATTACAGTTTAAAAGCGAGGGTGGAAGCTTTGGAAGATGAGAGATGCGATAGGGGTGAGTGAAATGTGAGTGTGTGGGGGTTAGTATGCCCTAGAGACTCCCCCTATGGCAGTCTTCGAGCCTGCTAGGTGCACTGTGTAATCATAAAGTGGCACTATTTTTCAAATGTAGCTAATTGACTCTTCAGCCTTGGTTTCCTAGAGAGGATGAGCCCAGCAGACCCCACATGATGGAAGACAGACGGACTGGGCGGGGACCAATGGCCTGGAATCCCCTATGGAGTAGGCCGACCCTGTATAAGGTCACACCAACCAGCCACCCGGGCTTTCACTGTATAGAAATGACGCTGTACACCCTTTTAAGGTTGTGCACCTCTTCCCCTCAGAACGTTCTTGGAAGCAAAGTTCTTTGCTGGCGCATCTACCTTTTGTAAAAATAAAACTTGCTATCCTTGCAAGAGTTTATTGGTCCTTTTTTCTGTAGCAGGTTGTATTTTTTCTGATGTGAGTATTTAGGGGCGTGCCTTCCTTATCCCCCCTCACCTTCGCCTCTTGGCATGTTACCTACTACCAGCAACCCCCTCTGACCATGCATAGCTCTCAAAAATTTGAGTCGCAAAAGCGGGTGAAAACACCCGATTTTGTTTTTGGCGGGTGAGAGGCCCATTGAAATGAATGGGCCTGCAGGAGGCTTGGCGGGTGAGTCCACTCTTTACAAGGCAGGTGACACCCGCCAAAAGCATGTGAGTTGAGAGCTATGGACCATGGGTAGGTGGCCTCTGTAAAGTTGTGTTTCCTCCATCCCTTCGAGTGACCTGATGATAAGGTCAGGTGGCACCCCTTAACTTTTTTTCTCTGGGGGTGTGATCCTGGGCCATTAAAGAGGACTCACCAACATTAATTTCCACACCTGTTGCTCCCATTCACGATTTGCATGGGCCAACCAGAGTACTTCCCCACAGAAGAATATGCGAAATTCTTTGCTATGACCTTATGAATTGCACTCCAGGTTACTAACATAAATGGTTAGAATGATTGCCAAAGATGTGTTTTTAGAAGTCCCATTCAGACGAGAAATAAAAGTGCACACATTTTCCTGAAAATAAAATGCGATTTTAATAAATGCGTTCTGTTCTAGCATACTGTGTCTGCGTTATGTATATTTGCTTTACTGTTTGTTTTTTTTCTTTTGAGACCTATCTGTGTTGTTTTATAAGTGCGCTTGTTTTTTCATCTTATTTGGTTGGGAGTCAGCTTGTTTTGGGCGTTTTTTAGAGGGACATTCAGCTTATTTTTTCATTCTGACTCGGCAACGCTGCAAAAGACTCCGGGGCTGAAGCAGAGAACATTTACCCACAATTCTTCCTTGCGGAGTTCGTGGGAGTGGAATGAGCACGACTGTTCTTTCCTTTCAGTAGAACAGGCACGGCCAGCCCTGTGGAAGGTGCGTCATTATTAATTGGGATCAAAGAAAGGTTGGGCGGAATGCTGGCCCACGGACTGACAGGGTGGAAGAGTTTCGTGTTTCAAAGTTTGAAATATGGCCGTCAGTACTGGGGAGGGGAGACTATTTTAGGTGCAGTGCTTTCTTTAATGTTCTGCACATATGGATTAGGACACGCATTTTGTAAACTGTGCCTGGTTTGTTTATATGATGTGCCTGGTTTGTTTATATTAAAATACGAAGGTGCATTTGCATTTGGGAAGCTCCTGGTGCAGGGTTAACACGTGTCATTGACATTAAAATGCACTGCGTGCAACATTCCTCGTCCTATGTATTTCTGATCCCGGCAAACAGTTTTCGTTGTCATGTGGTGTGATTTACTTTATAGAAACGAAGGTTTAGTTGCATTTCTTGATCAATCTCTAACGTTGTATCAGTTCCTAGTAACTTAATTGAATCGTTCCATACAATGTCCACTTATTGGCTCAGACCTACCACCTCTTTATGTTAATGCATTGGTGAATTGAGTTTGGTACAATTTTACACGATCCCCTGTCTTGTGAGTTGAGTGAAACTGGGAAGGGAAGCGTTTATGTGGGAATCCTGTGGTTGACATCCCATCGCGTGTAGGTGGGCCAGGCTTCCTTCCAGTAGTGAACCATTGCAGTATTTACAAAACCCCGAAGATTGGGGAATAGGGTTTCGACACTATGTTGTGTTCTATGCAGTGCACACGTAGTCGCCCCCTTGGTCGTGATCCGATTTTCTGCTGTTCTGGGATCCCATAGTAATTGGTCATATGCCATCCGTATGCGATTACTAGAAGAAACATTTCGGTCAATAATTGTAGGTAGACTACCTAAATAATCATGTTGTTATGTTTTATACTATGGATAGCTTAGTGGGATGGCATGATTTTACGGCAATGATCACGAATCGTTGAAGTTGCCAAATTGTACATGCATATTTGGTAGGATTTTGCAGGTAATTCCTTTTGCAAGGTGGTGTAGGAGTACAGGTAAAAGTTCTTAATATAACTGAAACGTAAGCAATTCTGATGGAGGCGTTTTAGAGAAGGTCGGATGCTGCGGCAAAGGCTAAATGACATTGGAACAAACGTCAAATGAATGCTGGTTCTGGTCGTAAGTACGTCTGGTAGACCCGGACAAACAATTGACACTCGTTGAGGTCTACTTTGAGAGATTGTTTGAAAAAATGTGGCTTTGGAGTTTCACAAATGTATCCGTGGATACTTGTGATAAGAAGAAAAATGTCCGGGTTCCGATAGATGATAGTCTTACATGGGTAGGAGGCAAGCAACTAGTGACTGCACCCCTTTTTTCATGGCAAAGGTGATGGTGCTAGTATTTTATCGGCCATGGGATGGGGTATTAAGCAAGCAAAATGGTCCTTTTTGGAGTGCCCTTTTTCCATGCGCTGCATGTTGCGCGGTAAATGTTGGGTGTAGGTCAGAAGGACCCAGGTCCTATGTGGTGGTATGCTTCTATAAGTTTGGCAAATGCAATTGGCGGTTGGAGTGCTGAGAGGGTAAAAGTGTTTTTTATTGCCTGTGTGTGTTTTTTGGGGTGCAGGGGTGAAATAAGACTAGAGCTTCTTGGCGAAGGGACGATGGCTTCAAAACATTGAGGTAAGAAGTCCATGACGAAATGGGAATGAATCGACGCCAATTGAACCAGATTTTCCCAGAGGACATTTTGTGAAGAAGTTGGGGTAATCTGACTGGTTTAATGCAGGTCGTAGAAGCTTTAATATGTCTAAATGGAGAAGTTCAAGTTATACAAGGAATATTTAATTTAACTGTTCAATATGATTTAGATATCAGAATTTCTTTTGTAGACACAAATATAATATTGTGGACAGATTGTTTGCCATCTGGAAACACTTTTAGAAAGCTTCTTTTTGTTGCACTTTCAACAGTGGCCTCTGGTCTCTCACACGACTGGGCATTCTGGTGATATTAATAGATAAGGCGTTTCAGCCTAATTTTACGGTAAAATGGATTGGTATTCTCTTAATTGTAGCCTATGCGGGAAGAACCTTATCTTTGGACAGGTTGCAAACTCTTTTTGTTGGGAGTGGTTTAATCTCTGTTTGTGGGGTAATAAATTGCAACCACCCGTCTCCTCCGATGAATATCATTCCACTGTTTTTTCTCTACAAACTTCTGTATGCATTATGTGATAGTTTTTTATATTGTGTATGCATATATGATTGTGCAGGGATCGAAATTAAGATTGGACAAGCGGGAGCTAAAAGCAGCTCCTCGGTATCTGGCATTAACCAGTGAGCAGCAGCTACCACTGGGGAATGAGGAGCTAGTAGAGTGTTCTGCAAACCTAACTTCCACATAAAATGCTAACGTGTGTGTGTCTCACAATGGGACCTCCTTAGTTGTACATTTCGTGTCCTAATCTATATTGGGTGGTGCTAAAGCTAAAACGATTGCATTCGAGCATAGATGGGGAGACATGAGATATTAGGAGGGACACAAAGCTTGTAGGTGTTTGGTTATTTGGCCACCTATTGACTGCCCTTGGCCATGCTAATCATTGCACTCAAATTGTCTGTGTTTTCTCAAAGCAGTCTTCTGAAAGTTAATGACTTAATTGGGGTTGTAACCGAGCTTTTAGTGTAATAAAAATGCCCTGACTGGGTCTACCTTCAGGCACTATGCATGTCCTGCCCTGAAACCCTGTTAAAAACAAGCATTGGCAAAGGCAACAGTTTTGGCTTCTGCAGAAGTATTAGGCACTAATGGCACTTATGAGCTTGATCATTGCACTGCAAATATGCACTACACTATCAGTCCAGGAAATGCTCATGTTTGCTAATCCTGTTCATCTGGAAATCCTTGAACAGAACTACATACAGAGGGCCGTCTAGCACTTATTCTTTGCTGTTCTCACCTAGCTGGGAACTACCTATCGGGGAATCCAGTGCTCCACATAAGATTTTGAAGTGGGAGTGTTTTACTCCCTATTTCTAAAGTTGGGAGTAAAATATTTTTTTAGGGAGTACAAATTTAAGTCCAATTCCCAATTAGCGGATTTTATAAGCAAATAAAAATGTTTTAACTGGAAAATGGAAATGTTTTTGTAATAATAATTTCTTTCCCCCTAGTTATTCATACACGTTAAACAAGATACATGTTTACTTCTTCCAATCGCCCAGTAATAATAGAAGTTTCTTCCTGTGGTACTATGTGTACTACTGGTCCAAACATATCCATGGAGTTGTGGTACTATGTGTACTACTGGTCCAAACATATCCATGGAGCTATGTCCAAACAAATATTCCCCATTCCCATCTGCTGCGTGCCTGCCACCCAGGCCTTATTCGGCCCATTATTGTACGTATTGACCCAAGTCTAATCTGGGCAGGAAAATGAACATGTGTTAAAGCGGGAGCCAGGCCCTACGCCCTAATGCCCTCTAAAGCATCACTCCCGGCAAGACCCATAGCAGCCCCCACCCTCCCACTCTTCCCTCAGCACCTTGCTGTTGCGACCGCCCATTCCTTATTTGTTGTGGCCAAGACCCCTCTACCTCTCTCCGTGCCTGATGTACAGCTTGAGTCTGTTGGGTTCCCATCTGCCTATGTTCTTTATCGCCCCATCGCCTAAACCCTCCTTGTGTGCAGTAGTAGCCGCACCTATGAAAAAGGAGTGTGGGGTGTAGTGGCCCGATGCACATCCATATCGTTCCACCATGGCTGCCATTATATTTTCTTTATTTGAAATTGCGTGAGGGGTGAGCTGTCCTAGGTCTAACATATCTTTAAATATGCACGAATAACTTAGTGCAAAGAAGTATTTTTCACAAAACATTTCTGTTTTACAGTTGAAAATATTCTTTCTAGTTTATAAAATAATCCCATTGGTAACAAAAAATTAATTGTACTCCCAACATTTAAAATGGGGAGTAAAATACTCCCACTTAAAATGTTTATCTGGAGCACTGCATACAGGCATTAGAAACTTAAACCTGCAGTGGATTTATCGGAGACTGCAGTAGATGCAATAATCCCTTGAGTTATCAGAGTAATATGAACCTGTGACATCTTTGTTAATAACGACCTCCCTGCAAAAGGAACCTTACCCAAGCAGCAATCTTAATTGGATCAGAGCTAGTAGTCTACAAGGAAAGAGTGCCCTCAACAACTGAACTAACTAGATTGCGTTGACGCCAGCGACGCAAACTTTACACGCATGTTAGTGAAGCTGTTGGCTGAAGTTAATAAGTCATTCGACTGGGATTCACCCGTGGCCAGCAAATTAGTTATCGGCATTTTTGTGGCTTAGCCCAACCCTTGTAGAAGCGATCTTTAGCCTAAGCTAGGATGTCTGTAGATGCCTCGGTGAGCTATTTCAACCCCTTAACCCAATGCACCAGAGGAAGAGTGAGAAGCAGCACTGTACGTAAACCAGTACTACCGGCCTTAAGAGAAGATTTCATGACAGAAGGTACAAACAAGCTGTTAAGGTAGGCCTCCCCCTGACTGAAAGTGTATAAACAACTTGTCATCAGGCACGCATGCACACACAAGCTTGTCAAAGAGCGACTGTTAAAAGATTAAACTGCAGACGTAACATATGCTCTAACCGTTTAGCCATTGGGTCACCATAGCCCCCTCGCTCTTCCTTGTAGCCAATTGCTGCCCATGCGACATTTAAATTGCCCTGACCCTACCGGACTGGAAATAAACATATTTTCATATGCGCTGACATTCCCACTGGCACCCCTAATATCGTCACCCCGCTGCATCTAACCAGTATGTATTGGTAGACTCCCTAGCCCTTTCTCCTTTCTCCACGTAACCATTCCTGATGGTCCATCGACCCTCAAACCAGCGTGAACCTCTTCCTCCCTGCGCATCTCCATATCCACCACCACCTCATAATGCATTCATACGAAGTACATATCGCAGCACATTCGGTCCCAGCCTCCTTTAATGCAAACAAACTTCAACAACTAGTGAGGTGGCAGGGATGCTGTGTGCTGCAAAACAAGTGTTAATGAATGTGACAGACCGGTTTAGTTATTGCTGCAAGATGTGATCCAAGAGTAATTCCGCTTGCTCCGTTTAATTGTATACTTCTACCCTAAATCTATACGGTTTAGCATTGTTTCACAATTCCCATTAAATCATACCAAGCTCATGCGTTGCCTGTAAAATAGTTTGGGTTTGTTGTGGTTTCTTCTCCTAACACAGTGCTGTAAAATGAACCACCTTGTCCCAGTAATTAAAATGCGTTTGTAGGTACTCCTCCGCACCCCTGAAATATCTGCCCGAGCATCGAACTAAAGTATGCTGCAGCGGCGCGATCACCCAGCACCGGGCGTGGAGGTAACTCAATTTATTCATGTGTTTTTACATGACTGGATGGTAGTACATTCTGCTTAATTCAAGGTTGGCGTCATCACTATATTGCTTTTCTTCGTTGGACAAGTGATAGCTATCTGTTTCGGGTGTCTGGTGCAAGTTTGGGGTGGTTTCTGTTGGATCCAGGGTGTGACCCTGGAACACACATTAGTAGAATGCCTCCACAGGGGCGGGGGTCACGCTGGTGACAAACGCGGGCTCTCACCCTCTAAATAAGACACGTCAGGTAGGTGCTGATATCTACACTGGGCTGCCAGGATTTCGGATGCCTGTTCCTTTCATCTGTCATGTCCCGCCGTTGCCCGATGACGTGACACGTACATAACATCCCTCTCCTTTTTAACATTACACTAACCTCGCCTTATGGATTATGTGCAACTCTGAGTCCATATCAGCATACATAGTCCTTCAGCTTACCTGGGGGCGTTCCATAGCGGCTGTGTCTCTGGTCTGGCGTCCTCTACAGGGCTGGTTGGCACACTTGCCGCCCTTCTGTGGTCTTTGGGGTCAGGTCCATGCTCAGCATCTTCCATCGTGCTTTTGTCTCCCGTTGGTTGTCTCTTCGTCATCCTTGTCCTGTCGCTGGTATGTAATTGTAATTGGTTATTTATAACGCGCTTAATACCCGGAGGTTTCTAAGCGCGGACCCGGGGATCGAACCTGTGTTGCTCTGCGTCGTCTCGCTGCCAAGGTGATCATGTTGCCCCTGAGCTATCCTCCCTCCACATGGTGTGGGGGACACGTTTGAACCGCGTTTGAACCAGGACGCGTTCCTTGCAATAGTCTTGTGTCCTTGGCTGGCCACTACGAGTGTCCCCTTCCTCTGGTTCACAGTCCACGGGGTGGGGTCATACTGGCTTGCTAGCTTCAACTTTGAGGTATTTCGCAGGACTAACACTTGATTTTCTACCTTGTGTCGAGCGTCGTTCGCCTGGCGTTTGGTGCTCATGTGTTGCCACTCCTGGAGTGGGTTCGCCGTTGTTTCCTTTAGTTTGCCCATTTGCTCGAGTGGTGAGGTATCGATGAATTCAGGAGAGTTCCGTACATCAGGTCAGTTGGGGGCATGTCATTTGAGGTGTGAGATGTCAGCCGGTAGTTCCTCAGGAATCGATGGAGTTCGACTTTCCATGGGCTGCTTTGATTCTTTATGTTCAGCACTTTATTGATTGTCCTCATGAACTTGTGGCCATCTCGGGGTGATGTGGTGATGGTGGATATGCAGGTCATCCAGGTATTTCGCCAGCTCTCTCCTTTGAAAGGGGACCCATTGTCGCGCTGTATGTATTTTGCCCATGTGTGGCGAATATCTTTTCCAATACCGGAATGACCGCCTCCGCCGCAGTGGATTGTATGATCTCGACTTCAGGGTAGCATGAGTAGTCCTCCATGGCAAAAAGTAGGTATATGCCCTCCTGCAATGTGCAAAAGTCAATGCTTATTGCCTCCCAGCGTGTTGCGCCGCTCAGGGTGGATTGGATTGTTTCGGGTCTAGGGGGTGCACTGGTCACTTGGCATGGGTGGCATGACGATATCATGTTCTCGACCTCTGTGTCTAATTGAGGAAACACCCTATGTCGTATGTGGGCTTTGGTTCTGACAATCCCTTGGTGCCCTTCATGTGCAAGGGTGATGATTCTGTCCTGTAGGCTGCCAGGGATAAGGATTCGTATGCCTCTCAGTATCAGTACATCATTAGTGATTGATAGCTCCTGGCGGACTGAGAATACCCCTGTGAGAAAATCTTTGACTGCCACCGTACGGTTGTGGTTGTTGTGGAGAAACGATTTCCACTCGCCTGCTAATATAGCGTTCAACAAGTCCCAGTATGGGTCTGCGTTGGTTGGTTCTACAGTGTCCGCGAGGCTGACCATTATGTGTTTCATAGTGTCCACAATTTGGCAGATGTGCTCTTCAGTCTCTGTGGACTCTTGGACTTCTGCCGCGGTTGCTGCTCTCGGGTGTCTAGACAGAGGTGTGGATGAGGTAGGGCCTGAGCGGGCAAAGCCCACCCAAAAATTCTAAATGCCCGGGTTGCTCTGAGCTGGAGTGGCGCCGACATATTTTTTTTTTTTGTTGTTGCACACCTCCTCCCTCTGCTCCACGTTGCTTTGCGAGGGAGCAGGCCAGTGCAAACCTTTTTATTTTAACTTGTTGGAGCGCACGCCTGACACGCTCAGTGCTGATTGCTATGCAACCACTTTTTTCCATGCAAAGGTCTGCTCCTTGGTTTTTTGAGAACCGGTCTCCAGATTGCAAAACCGCATCTGCCTGCCGTCTTTCTCTACCAGATGCTCTGTGTGCTGAGCAGCTCCGTTTCCAGGCTGCTGCTGCTACTGTGCCTGTACTGACCGACCGAAGCAGAAGACTCTTCTTCTGAAAGTAAGCAATGGAGCATCAGCAGTGATCCGAGCATTATTTTAATGTTAATGTTATGTGTATATATGCCTGCGTATCATGAATGCTGGTGCATGCGTGCGTGTTTGTGTGTATTATGTGTCTGACATGTCTTTGTCAACATTGAGTGGGTGACTTGTGACTAAGGGACTGTAGTGTTCTCGTGTGTGTATGTTGTTAGCAGAGAGTTAGTATAGTGTGCAAGTGTGTTTGAGTGAATGTATGCTCATGGGTCGGGGGTTGACGGAATAAAGTAGGCAGATTGCAATATCTATCATTACTACTGCTGTAAGGATAGATACTGCATAGATGCCAACCAACCAGGTGTGCAGTAAGTGCCCAAGCATTCCGAGGGTGAGGGGGGCTAAGAGGTCTCAAGGTGCATCATTCTGCAAGCGCCTTCATACCTGCCCATTGCCCTCCTTCAATCACAGCCCCGGGTGCAGGTAAGTATCCAGCATTGCAAGAGTGGGGGGAGGAAAGGAGGGTGAGCCACGAAAAAAGTCCTGCTACAGTGCTAATTTTCCCCACAAATGAAGTGCACGCAATTGCATACGGTCTCAATTACACCCCCCAAACCGCCCACCTCTGCCCCAATCTACTTTTGTTTTAACATTAGTGGCAGATGACATTTTAACACATAACAAAAAAAGTTAAACTACAGGATCATAACAGATGCAGAAAACTCATCTATTGGAGGTCTTCCAGGCGCATGTGGGCAAAAAAAATGCAAACCTCCTCATTTGCATAAGGATTGCACCAACAGATGTGACTTTATAGAAAAGGACATTACAATAAGCATAATCAGTCTTTGATACTTGGACGCACCATGGAAGTGAGTTCAAGTGACTAAGTGGCAAATAACTTTGTGGTGCAAAATACCTAAATTGCAATTTTATTATATATGGAGCAACTCTGTAGGCATTTATTTTTTATAATCACAGATAAGCTTTGAAGTGAATCAGAATCACTTAGAGGGCTGCAGATAAGACACATTGGGCCTCATTACGACCCTGGCGGTCTGGGAACTACAGTACGCATGCCGGTACCGCAGTTCCCAGACTGCCATACCATGTGTTGTGGTCGCGGGTGCCTGTCAGCCCGCCAGGTTTTTCCTGGCGGGCTGACAGGCACCCGCGAGCACAGCACGTCTGATGCACCGGCACAACTCTGAATGTGCCGGTGCATTAACGTCCCCATACCCATTCAGCCCTATGGGGCGGAATGGGGATGAGAAGTCCCTTGATTCCGGCACCCGAAAATGGGCAAGTACTGGGTCCGCCTAACTCGGCATGACCCGGTTCTTGCCCATTCACGGGTGCCGGGAAAAAAAGGCAACTCCGGCAGCAGCCGTGCCTGTTTACAACCCTGACGGTAGCCGTGCCTGTAAATGAGGCCCAGTGTGATTAAATGATTTGCCCAGTATCACCCACTTTGGTTAAATTGTGAAACTGGGTTGCAGACAATTTAAGCAACTGAGCACATCTTCCCAGGCTTAGTTGATATTGATGTTTTTAGTTTTTTTTGCTTTGCATTTCATGTGCTTAAAAATTATTTATAGTAATGCCTTGGAAGCAAACCACATTACATAATAAACTAGCCTTTCATAGTAAACTAACTATGCACTATATACATTGTCATAGAAATCTATTGAGCAATACAAGTATGGCTTTAGTTTTATTCTCCCCATCCTGCATGCAAAGTCACAATAACATCATGCAGATTTATGTGAGCCTAACACATCCCCATTGGGTTTTAAAGCCATTGTCATTATTTCATGAAACATGCAACTTTATCCACCCTTCTCACTTCTGATCACTCCCTCCCATTCCCATTTCTAAAGGCTGACTGTATTCCGTTATCTGGCGTCTGATCTCTGTCAACGTCCTCTAAGTCGCATGACGGGGCTAGCCATCGGAGTCTGGTGTGATACGCGTCGAGAGTTTCCTCTTCGGTTTGGACTGTGGTGCAGAAGTTGAATGTCTCGTAGTCTGGTATCAACTGTGTCATGAAGTGTGCTGTGCGGGCGTCCTTCACTGACCTGTAGACATCGGTTCCATCTTGTGTGGCGAGAGAGTTGAAAATGTGTAATACGTCAACCCTCACATGCTCAGTAGCCGATGGGACCTCCTCTTTCTGGGCGTGGTAATGTCTTTACAGTCCATTGCCATTTATAATTTTTGAAGCCATATGGTCCACCGTGGCACCACTGATGATGGGTCAGTGTATGTCGAAAGGGCCTTGTATTGCATTCTGCTTGCTTTGGCCTTGTGTGGGCGAAGGCGGTAGTGAGTAGCACTGCCATTCTGGATGGAGTGCCTGCTCTGGGCGTGTACATCCCTGTTGCAATGGCCTTCCTGGTACAAGGCACCTGCAGCGCGGGCTGTGGTGGTTGACCTCACCTCTGGACACTGCTGCTGATTGTGGTGGGTGGAGGACTCGCTCACTGTGTCCCTTGCTTCTGAGGACGCTGGATTCAGATCCTGGTGCTTCTCCCTGGTGTGTGGGTGTTGTGCTGTAATTAAGCAGCTGGAATTTGCTTTTCAGTTGCCTGTGTGGGCAGTTTTGTTTCCTCGTCTCCAGTGTTGGATTCATGGTGTCACATGAATGTCTGCACAGGGGAGGGGTCGCGCTGGTGACCCAACGCGGGTTCCCACCCGCTAAATAAGACTCGTCAGGCAGGGCTGATATCTACACAGGGCCTGCCAGAGTTTCCAACACCGTTCCTTTAATCTGTCACATCCCGCCGTTGCGCGGTGACGTGACACGTACATAACAGTTTCCATGTGCATCCCCTGTTATGCAAAGTGTGAAACATGTTTTGTTGATACTCCTCCTGTCCCCACCAGTTATTTGAAACGTTGATGTTAAGAAACCCGTAAAATGTGCTGTAACGTCAAACGCTAACGCAGTTGCCAAAGAGTTGATAAAGTTTTGCTATATATTGGGGTACATACTGGACAGTATTAATTTCTAATTGGGAAACGGCGAGACACGCATAAAATGCTGAGATAAATAGTGTACCTCAAAAGAAGGACAACATCCCACGAAGAGGGACACCCACATGGCTATGCGCATTTTGTATGAAAATTCATGCATGCTTTTCTATTGACGTTCCGGGTAACCCATGAAATGTAAATGTGCCCTCATTCCTTTGATTTATTCATCTACAAATGTCTATCGTCCAATATCTATTACAGGTTTGGATGGACAAAACTACAGATGGTAGCATGTACAGAATACCTAGAGAGTCACGCTAATTCATGTTTATGGCTAAACTGGCAAAGCGGAGTATTTGTGCCTTCTACAGCGCCAAGTGGCGGTTTAGACTGTGTGGTAAGCTTTCTAAAGTGCCATGTCGGACGATTCCTAGCGGTGTGAGACCCAGCCAACTCCTAGCTGAGCTACGTTGTGTACATGTTTTGCTATTATATTCACAAACTGTGTCGGAGGCAGTTAACGCTTGTTACTGCTACTGAGGTGCGGCTTGACACGTAGGTTACGCTACGCTCAGTGATCCCTCAGAGAGCGGAGAGGAAATTTAAGACAGCCACTGGGAACAGCTTGGAAAGCAGCAGCCCAGAAAGCAGCTCGCTCGTTGCCGTATAACCGCAACCCGGTGGTGGTGCTGCTGCAGTCACTGTCGCCGCACAGAAGCAGGTTTGCAGAGGGGGTTTTCTTTCTTCTAAAGATTTGCATTAAAACCAACTAGTCAGCCTTGTGGCTGTTTCTGATGTTTCAACATTGATAGCCTCTTGCAGCCGCCCTGTAGCTCCTGGAGATTGCCTGCAGCTGGGCAGCGGGTTGCTGCTCTTAGCCATTCAGTAAAGAGCTAAGAAAGAAAGCTAAGAAGCAATAAGAGGCAGCGGTCCAGCAGATGTAGGAAAGTAGTTAAAACCTACATCCAAAAAGCGGTGAGTGTGCATTATTCTTCATCTTCGACTACTCTTAATGTAAGCAAATATACTAAGAGCTGATTTTCTGTCATTGCAAAGTAATATTTCTAAACCACAAAATACAATAGATCGTAATCATATGCAGTCTATGTATTCTTTAGTAGTGTGTATGTGCGGGTCTATGAGCAGACTATTTTAGTATTTTGAGTTTTTGCATATGCTTTTCACTAAGGGCACAACCACACAAGGTGCCGGGGATTACACAGAACATATGAAACTGGAGCAGTTAAGCGCTTTTGGACGTGTTGAGTCCAGAAAAAGACGGCAATCTTTCAATAATGGTATTTAGGAAAGTATAGCCTACCTTATTAGGCACATCCATTTGGGAAGTAATCTTAAACGTTCTGATAGTATTTTTATTGTCCTGGAGTCAAGAGCACCCCCACTGCTTCGGGCTCCGTGTTGCCAGATGGGGACATTTGCAAGTTTGTCCGTTTTTGTTATCCACCTTGAGAAAAGAGAAAGCAGGCTAATTCGTCCACCCTTCTTAATTAACTATTTGCTTACATATTTGTCACTGGTCATTTACTTTCAGTACTTCAAGCGTGATGCCCAAAAAATGCTCTGATGTCCACTTTTTTAGACTTGGATTTTGATGAGTTTCTCTCGCAAAAGCACATGGCATAGTCTCAGATGGAGTAAGAGAGGAGGATGGCTAATGACTACACTCTGGGCAGAACTACACTTGGGTGGTGGTTGCGCAAAGGGACGGTTGCTGTTGGTATAAGGGGCTTGTGATTGACGAGCAATCAAATGCACATGGGAAGCTGACTGATACACTCAGGATGTGTGCACTCTAGGACTCGGTTAATGCACACAGGACATAGGTACGGGCATGCGTGCCAACTTTTGATTTGCACTATGGGGGTCAGAAAGTCCCACACCGATCAAAGCAAGGCACCCCTAACCATGCCCAGTTCGAAAAACACATTGGCAGCAGGAAAGGGGGGTAAAAGACAATTTACTGGCAGGCCTAAACATGAAACATCTCAGCAACAGTCAACTAACTTGCTGAACTCTATTTAAAGCATTCTGCTTTAGGATTCTCTACTTATTCATGCTTTCAAACAGCTTTAGTCAGTCCTCTCCCACCGCTCAATCTAGGCTAAAGGGCTTTTTCACCACGTTTTGGAAAAATCCACCATCGTTCCCATTTTGTCACCCGGAGCACTGATCCTGGATGGGGAGAGAAGGGTACCTTGTTTTGTTTTTTGTTTCTCACCTACAGGATTACACCCTAGGCCCTGCTGGAAATGCTGTAGTGTCACATCTTGCTAAGCTATCACACAGGCGCTGGTGTGCTTTTGTGTATTTTAATAAACTGTTTGGGACATTACGCCCATTTCTGAGCTGTGATCAGCATTTGTGTTATGCAATTAAGCGCACGCGATTGTTTGGGCAAGTGTGTTTGGCTAAGTGTGCGCTGTCTCGCTGGAGCCGCTGCTTTTCTTGCTATCCTACCTGGATATGCGTTTGGATTACCCTTGGATCATACTTGGAATTATACTTGGATTGACAACTGGGGTATGACACAGCTAACCACGCCCAACATCCCAGCATCCTTCATAACGTCGGGGACACGCCCAAACACGCGTGCGCGCAAATGCGCAAGTGTGTTTGGCTAAATTGCTGTCTGTATGCTGGGCCTGGGCCTGGCATACAAAGTAATGGTTTTCTTTTGTGTGTACCCCTGGTCTGTCTTGTAAATCATAGAGAGGAAAAGTTAAAAAAAAAACGTGGTGAGTCACATTTACATTCAAATTTAAATCTTGTTTTCGGTACTGACCTAATTTCCACCAATTATCTTAAACTAAAATATTCGTAATGTCCTCTAGTTTCTACTCATTGAAGTCTGGCATGC
The DNA here is from genome assembly GCF_040938575.1 of Ambystoma mexicanum. Lineage (NCBI taxonomy): Eukaryota > Metazoa > Chordata > Amphibia > Caudata > Ambystomatidae > Ambystoma > Ambystoma mexicanum. Next base: position 515,608,850 of record NC_090941.1, read on the forward strand.
CACCCTTCAAAGACACAAATGGAAGCACCTCCATAAGCATCTCGCTAAGAAAATCTTTAGCGACTGCTGCAGTCAAAACACGATGTATGAAATCACAATGGCGTTCAAATTCTATGGGAGCCGATATTCGTGTTGTCACAATGGTGCATCACAGGGATTGCATATGGGAGGGGAGCTGAAATCTGATAGAGCTATAATTGTATCACAAGAAACTCACATTTTACCTCCGAACTTTAACACACTTGCCGATGGCACCTTGGTCCCTGCAGAATATGTGCCGGAGTTAACGGTCTCGGCAATCGAAACTGTTTTCTTGAACTGCAATCCGGCTTCTGGTTCTTTGGCTTCATTGATGCCGGATACCACGCAATTAAACCTCAAGCCACTACCCTGCACGGGTGCTGCTCAGCATGAATTAGGCAAGGCATACAATGTAGTTACTGTGACAGGCCATGCAGATGCAGACACGTTGGCCTTCATGAACATAGAAAACGGTACATGTTCCGAGTCGCGGTATATTTTATTAATGCAGTCGAATGTGGAGTTGGAGGATAATGTGTCTATGATTCATTCCATGGAAAGGACTATGCTGGACACTTCTTTAAATCACCACATTGTGTAAGCGAATGTCATTGATTCACCTAATGAACACAATTTATTGAAATCACCTGCGATATTTGAGCAGTCCATACATAACTCATCTGATCACTCGTTATCCTTCGTTGAATCTACCCCACGGCGTCCTAATCTTAACAGGATGTCTGAGGGTAAATAAATTCATCGTTTTCCTTCATCTGAGACTCTCGCCTTAAATAATATACTTGATGCAATGAATACATCACTTCTATCTGTAGCGAGATTGTATGAGGTGCTTGATTTTTAAAGTGAAATCATCAAACTAGCATGTTGACACAGCTGGTCATTGGCAAGACCATGCCTCATTCTTAATTTGGAGGCGCTTTCTCGTACTTGTGAAAACCCTCAGGCTTCCGCACTGCTAACTGTGAGCACGCAAACTGAAGCTTAAAATCCAATCGATCAAAAATATCTGAACCTGCAGAGGCAGCGATTAGATCTATGCAAACTGAGATGCTCATTACTGAAACATCTACAAACACAAATAATCATGCAAAGGTAATTAAAGCTGCAATACATCATCCGGCTGCTAAAGTATTAACAATGTCGCTTGTAGAAATGTTAATCCTACAATAACCCAGGACATACTTGGTGACACACAAGCATGTAAAGTGCAACTTGCAATAGATGCTGTTAAATTAAGCACTTCTACGCAACCTGCATTTACCAGGTTTAATAAAACGAAGGCAGCGACTGAAGAGAAAAAGAAAAATGCTGCGAAACTACAGATAATGGGGGGAAAAAAAGCATAAAAGCCAAAAAGTGGGGAAAATGAAAACTAGGCGATTTATTAAGGCCTTAACTATGCCAGCTAAATCGGTAGGCAACAGGACCCCTGCAGTTGCTCAGAAAGTAACTAAAATACATTCAGAGGTTGCTACAAATGAACCTATAGCACCTGTATGTATTCTAGAATACAAAACTTTAGATGAGCTAGTAGCTTTGACCTCATGTGTTGAAATGCCGAAGAGCAATATACCACCCTTAGTTTCCACAAATCGGTCAAATAACAGTACACTAAGTGAGATGTTGAATGTAACAACTTTGGAGCCTGTACATCTGACACTGGAACAAATGTGTGAGGAGATAAAGAAATCCTTAGCTCAGTACATAGGCCTCAGGTCTGGACAGTCTTGATAATAGCATGTTGATGCAACATCCTCCCACTTGGGCCTCAATTCTTCATTTGATCTATACTCCAGTCTTACACACAGGATCAATCCCGTCCACCTGGAAGAAATCGACCATTATTCAGATTATTTATTTATTTTTAAAAGGGGACAGGACCGATCCTGTGTCATATAGGCCCATAGCATTAATTGACTGTCCCGGGAAAATATTTGCCCATCTGGTATTGAGAGAATTTAATTAAAGAAAATCTGCGAAGCCATACCAGACGGGATTTATTCCTGATCTTGGTACAAGCCTTTGTATGGCGACACAGCATTGTATTTGATGAAATCTCCAAATCCAGAGCATCGTGTTAAATTCATAAACTTTAGATTCAATCTGTGGCAGACAAATGAAATTGTATCAAGACGACAATCGTCCCTTCCAATTAATTCAATGTGTCGCTTTTGTGATAAAACTTGTGAAACTTTAAAACATGTTATGTACGAATGTAACGAGTTACTATAAATGCGAATATCATTTTTAAAACCTTATTTTAATGAATATAATAATTTGAATGCTCAGGGCTTGTGTGAAGCTCTTTTTCACACTGAGTCTAAAGTAATTAAATAAGCAATTGTGAATTTCCTTCAGGCCCTGAATTTGGATCAGCATAAGGCAATAAATGATGCATTATGCAATAATTGATGCATGTGCACTGATCTCATAATCTCGAAGTAAACAGAACATGGAAGTGAAAGATCGAGGTGTGCATCACATCAGGTTATAACTATTGAGCACATCATTTTCACTTGGTTTACTTGGCTTCAGTGTGTAGAGTGGTTTGGTGTGTAGAGCGGACGAGCGTGTAGAGTTGTTGAGTACGTGTAGAGTTGATGAGTACGTAAATACAGAGAAGCAAATAGAACGCAGGAGGGCGTAGAACTGATGACTATACTGAATGGACGAACGTATAGACCGGATGAACATTTAGAGCAGATGAGCGAATGAGCGTGCAGAACGGATGAGCGCATGCGTGGGCACACTGGAGAACGAGGGATAGACTAGAGCACGCAAGGTGGACTAGAGGGCGTGAGTGTGTCGAGCAGACAGGAGTGTGTAGGGCAATCTTGAACGCCTGAAATGAAAAAAAGTGCATAGAACGGACTTGATCGCATAGAATTGCGTGACGTACATAATATGCTTTGGAATGCAGTGATCATTTGAAAGAGCATATACACCACACCCCACGCTTACTCTCTTTTTTACACCACCACTCAACTAGAACACAGAGATACTATGACACTATTCGGTATAACTGTTCTCATATCAACATCTCCCGCTCACTCCCCATCACTCTAAGTAAACACTGCTGGTTTCACACCCCCCAGCCAGGCGTTCTCCTCAGGCCTAACGCAGCCACACTCGTTCTGGATAAATCCTGCCAGAGCGAACACATACTCCTGATCTCTCAACCACCACACCTACCGCTAAGAAGCAGCTACTACACAAATTCCGCACCAGCTGCACACATACCTGGTGCGCACACGCACCTTTGGACTCTCTCTACTGACCCGAACTTCGGTTCCCAAGGGCGTTCAACCTACCAGTGCCTTCAGACCATACCAATGGTATATAAGGCGCTATATAAATGCAAAATAACATAACATAACATTCATCTGTTTTGTTATGAGTTTCTTATAGTGATTTTTTTTTTTTAGTTGATTGAAGTGAATTGTTTTTTTTCTTCTTTTCTGTTTTAAGCTTTATAATTGATAAATGTACTTGATGAAATATTGTTGAAAGGTTCAGACTGTTACTCAGCCAAATAAATTAAGCACACATGACATTTCCGCAGGCACAGCTGTGTGTGCAGGTGATGGGTGGGGAGAGTGGCAATAGTCCTTGGCATGTCCCTTAAGTGGGTGGAAAGGACAAGGTCATGGTGGTCATTTTCTTTCAATGCTTAATTCAGTGTTAATAAAAACTCAGTGTTGTGGAGGAAATGAAGGACACAGGTATGGGGCTTTTATTTGGGAGAGCCAGGGCAGATACGTGGTTGGTGGAAAGCGGGAAACATAGCTTGGTTACCTTATTTTGTGCAATTTGACCGCTGCATAGAGGTGGCACGTAGGGTAAAAGGGGCAAAGATTCTGTGCATGCAAAATGCACAAATGCAAAGTGTGTGCAATATGTGTGATGGGCTGGTGACAGTTGACTTAGGCATGTGATGCACAGAGCTTAAATAGAGTAGGCTGGTGAGCTCACACACGTTGAGTGAGCTATACATGCATGCAGGGGACCTGTGTGAACACACCGTCACGGAAATGGCAAAAGAGCACTTTAAATCACTCATAACACACAGTGTAGCATAGAGTGTGCTGCAGAGTGTACACACTGAACATGTACAGTGGCTGGTGATCACATAAATGGCATATTAGCCTAAGGCTGGTGAGTGTGCACAGAACATCCATATTCCCCCACACACCTTACCCCACTCTACCCCCTCTATCCCCTCTATTCCTCTAGTGTCATCTTACCTCTCCCACTATATTTCTTATCTTCTCACTCTCATATTTCCTCTTGCACATCATCAGTGGCATCCTCTGTCAATGGCTTCCTCCCTTGCTCTATTCCCCTTCTCATTCTGCATCCCTTATCGCATCCGCCTTTAAAACTTTGCACTCTTCCCCCTTGCGACCTAGTGCATATAAATGCAACATGCAAAGAACATCAGTAAACGCCAAAACTATTGGCATTGTCAACGCTTGTTTAAATGTGGGCTTAACTGGGCCCTCTGTCTGGATTGATCAATACATTTTAACCCCCCATACAAATTCTGAAGCTGTCTTAGTACATGTGGTTCCTTGTTAGAAATAGTTTACTGTTAGGGCGAGTTTTATGAACAATAAAAAGAGCACCAGGACCAATAAAAAGAGAAACAGGACCAATGTGCATTATGTATTTATTGGTTCAGTAACGCAACCCTTTTATCACACGCTTCTTTTGTGTCAAATTATAAAGATCTGTGGTCATTAGTATGTCCCAAAAAGGCTCTGATCTTATGCAAAGCAACATTTGTCCCATTTTCCTTTCTCATAGGGGTTTCTCATAGGGGTGTTTCTAAGAAGTGTGCCAGACAGTCCATCCTGAAATTATAAACTTCTCTGGATAGTTATACGGCTGTTCTAGGTTTTGATAAATGTCTTTGATTTCTAGGATAAGTGTAACATTCTTGTTAGGACTACCCCATAGTTAGATTTTCAAGTTGCAAGCTACAAGCCAGGTATAAAAATTCACTTGCTTCCTCAGTTCTCCACATACCGCTCACAATTTCTTACTCGCCATGAGTTAATTATCACTAGCCAGTCAGACCCTCTAGGATATTGTGGCATGAAATGGCAAATATTGCGGCACAAACCTGTTTATTGCAGCATTTATGCATGACATTTTGTATTAAATAGAGGGTGTAAGATTGACACATTGCAGGAAAGAGCAAGCGCAAGGCTACAAGAGAGCCAGGGTGTCATTATTATGTATTCATTTAATAGGAAGAGTCCCAGGTGTCTCTGGCTTGGCAGAACAGTGTTTGTTTTGGCTACATTTTTGGTTTAAGGTGCATGCCTATTTAACAGTATTAACTAAATTGACCATTATCAGTTGTAATGCTGAAAATATTATCCTTCGATGTTCTCCAATCCCCCAAACACCAACACACATCACACCTCTCGCCAACTCCCCATCTCAACTTGCATCCCTGAACCACTCACTCTGTCGTTCACATACTCGCGTGCTATGTCACACTGCCAAGTCACAATTTGCACTCCCCAGCCCCTGCCACACTCCAAATCATACTCGCACCTTACATTCTCCAATTCCTCCCGCAGTATTCAGTCCTTCATTCTTTTGTGATGCTTCTGCATCTTGCATCCTTTCTCCTCTTCTATCGCACTTTTCCCTCATGCTTTTTCCCTATATGCACCTCACTGCCTCTTTCCGGCCAACCACTTTCTCTCTGCTTTCTGGCCCACTGCTCCCCGTGAGCACACTCTGCCTCTACTTTCTGTACCTCTGCTCGCTTTCAGATTTCTGGCCCACCGTCCCACTGCTTCCTCTGCTCTCTGGTGCACTGCTTCCTCCTCTGACCCACTGCTCTCCATCCGGTTTCCTGCCTATCACTTCACATCCCACACATCAATCCCCCTCTCTCTCCTTTCCCTCTCATACTGTGACCATTTTTTAAAAATGTAGATTTTGACCCACATCCTCCTAAAATGGGGCATTTTAAAAATGGAGCCGAGGATTTAGATAACCCATTTTTGGAAATGAGCAGGTCACCTTATTCTCAAAGGTGACCTGCGCATTTCCACAGGGCTGAGCTGTAGCGCAAATTGTGCACTGACCCGCTGCCTTGAATAGAATCGCTCTCCCAGCGATGTTCTGCAGGCTCCCACCGCATTTCACTGTGACGGGCCCTTCAAGGGCCTGCCACTGGAAAATGCAACCAAAAAACGCATTTCTATCCTGTTGGAGGAACAGAAATGCAAGTGACACAGCAGCGGTTCATAACTTAAAAAGAAAGAAAATGCATGACCGGGTCAGGAAAGATCCTGTTATTCAGGAGCACCCCCATGCGTCTAGGGTTGCCTACAATTTCTGCACATTTAAAAGTGGATCTTGCTTGGAAATTTGGGATGTGCTTTTAAATAGACAGAAACGCCCCATGATTTGCGCATTCAGGTGTTATTTGTGGATTGGGCTGTTTTTTTAAAATTATTTTATTTATTTTTTTGCACAAGTGATGAGATTTTTCAGCATTTCAGTTCTTGCGTCAAAAAAAAGAACCTGGATTTCCCCCCCCCCCCCCCCCCCAACCGCTATATATATATATATATATATATATATTATTTTTTTAACCTCCCGTTCTAGCGGCGGTGGTTTTTTGGGATTGCTCTAAGGTTGAGGGGGTCTGGCTTGTGCAAATCTGGACCCTAATATAGATAAGGTAAGGTATCATTTTGAAATGAACATTGCAGGCCTTGAACATTCTTAAAAAGCCAAATAGACACCTTATTTCAGTTTACAAGGCATGTCTAACACATCAATTTTAGTTTTCAGAGGGTTCTAGAGCACTTCAACTCAGTAATTGGCAGTTTAATTGTGCCTTTCCCCAACCAGGGGCTGAACTATGTGATCTCAATTATCCTATCTCCCCTACAGGTAGCGCAGGCCACAAAATGTGCTTTTGCTGCTAGCCAATTAAGGTGCTCCCAATCAATCTATAATCAATAACAAAACGACAAAGAATTCAAGAAAATTGTGTAACTACAAGTGTATGAGAACACCCAGCTTTGATCGAATATCAACAGCCAGGAAAATACAAAAAAGCATTCTCAATCGTTATAATGAGAAACACAAGCTTTTAAATGGAAAACACCTCATAAATGGCGTCATGGTTGGTGATGTTTTTTATTTGCTTGTTTTATTGGTTAGTGAGATATAATACTTATACATGCTGTGGGCAAAGGATATTCTTTAACTGACGGCTTCTCCTAAATTCATCCTACTACAAATGTTACACTTTTATTCTCCTGTTTTATTGGTTGGCTCTATGCTACGGTAGCCAACCTGGCAGATAAAATCCTAATTGGTCGGAGGTTTGCTCATCCGACCTTGGGCACTTATGCAATAGTCGGGTGTGTGGTGAGGAAGGAGAGTTGAACGGACTGCTATAGTTCAGTTTGAAGAAGTTACTCCCTTCCCAGGCCTGAGACCTTATCTGCCAATTTGTTTGTGGCCTTGGAGTTGTCTCTGTGTCTGGCTGCACCAAGGAAATAACAGGTGCACCGTCTATTTGAGCCAGGAATATATGATCACTGTTCAGAACTCATTTTTGCATATTTGAGTTTTCCTTCTATCCTTGTCTATGTATGTTGCGCTGTATATTTATTCATTATGAGTGCATTTGGCACAGTAGCTACTTGCGAGAAAATAGAAGAGGACCCAAAAAGTGGGGCCCTCCCGTCCCCTGCACACTGTTTACTGATGCCACATAGGGCCTTCAAATATATGGATATAGATATATAACAGCAGTTTGTTAGTTGAGCATATAACAATTTATTTGGCAAAGAGGAAAACAAAATTTGCCAAAAGGCACATTCTGTTGTACAAAGTAATTCGTGACGTTTAACATATTAAAACAAATTGCGAAGAAGCAATAAATGATGGAGAGGTGATGCTGTCCAATTGTGGAGTGGCCGACGCGTTTCGAGGGTAACCTCTTCTTCATAAGGGCCCAATTGAACTGTTGACAACATTTCAAGGAGACAAAAAGTAAAATCTTTTATTTTATTTCCATAACAGTCAAGGACTGACTGACAAGCTGTACATAACTCGGGATGCTAGCGAGATGGTGAAGAGCAGAATACTGGAGATCTAGTATGGTGAAAAGAGTGAACTAACAGATCAAAGAGAAACACTCTATACTAATAGCTAAACACATAACAAAGGAGATGTATTGTGTGAGATCCACCTACATGGTGGGATCTAGAAAATGGCGTGATGAAGAGTCAGACAGATCGAGATAAGCCAAAAGCGGTAGTGGGTTCTAAATAGCAAGGACCACCCTTGAATAGTGAAAAAGCTGAGTCAATATGGGGAGCGTGTTTAAGAAAAAACCATACCCCTCCTGTGGACGGAGAAAGAATAACTCCGAAAGAGCGCTACTGAATAAAATAAATAATACTTAAAATAAACCGGAATTGGTTTTAAAGAATGCACTCACTCGAGTTGCGGGACGAGTAGCCAAGGCAACAGGGGCATCCGTGTGGTCAACAAGTATTCGAAACAATTATACGATGCAGGGCATCTGCAAAGAGACACGTACTGCTGGCACCTAAGTGGGGACATATACATTTCTGTTATACTGGAGAGAAATAAACCTGGGGTCTCCCAACCGGGCAAAGGGACCCAAGTAGCGGTAGCTTACCTGTACAGTGCGGGGAACACTGTTAGTGGAAACTGAAACCGGCAGGCAGTGGCTCCGCGCGGTCGTAACCTAGGGAACGAGCTGTGCTGGGGACACGCCGTCAGACGTAGAAAGGAAACTAAATAATAAACTTGCACCTGGAGATGGAAGCTATCTACTTTCTCACTGCTACCAACAGAAACGAATACATTTTATAGTTGCATGTTGTGTGCGTCTGGAAAATGTTATCTAGTGGTTTCGATTCTCTGTTGGGCACCCTTGTTTACTTGCGTTGACGCCCGAGTGTCTTTCGGATTATGTGCAAAGCAATTTGGCCTCTCACAGTTCTGTCTAAAATGGCGGTACTCTGGTTCAATCTTTGCCATGTTAATGTTCTTTGTGTCTCGTGCGTTGCATGCTGCCATACATTGCTCCTTGCCCATGTATACTGCAACCTACCCCAAGCTACGGCCATCTCTACACTACTTGTTTAACTCCATCTGTGTATGCTGCAACCTTTCCCTAATCTTGTGAGTGCGCTCTACTTCTCACCCTACTTGTGTGGCACGACCTATTCCATTTATGGTGGTTGCATTATCACTAATGTTTAAACTTGTTGTTTACAGGTCACTTGTCGGCTTTTAAGTTTGTTCACCTCTTCAGACGTCTAGGGACAGGGGGAAAACTTGTGGTGGTTTTATCTGCATCATCCCACTGCCCCCCTCTACCCCGGAGTGATCAATTTATTGACCACATACCCATGTGCTGTCCTCTTCTCATATGTACCTTTAGGATGCACACCTTGGAGGACCCCGCCCCTTCCCTCCAGGTACCTCCCTGTTCCACATATTCCTCTCGACCACATGTCAAAAACCGCATTCTCCACCTCTTTCAGAGTCCACCCAATCCTGTGTATTATTGTGAGAATCTACCAAGGGTTCACATCTTGTACCAGGAGGCCCAAAGTGTCTTTCTATGACATGCATACAGGGTTTTTCGAGTGTCAACATGCGTTCTTGCTGCTTTCTTTCACTGTCTCTGGTCGGGGCGTATTACTCATTGCCTCTGCTCTTTCAAGTCTGGCCATTCTCCCCTCTTCTGATATTAACTGGCCCAAATAAAGTACTTCCTGACAGTACTGATATTTCTCCTAGTCCACTTTGTATCCCCTTTTCAGCCAACATGATCAATAACGTCAGTCTGTCCTGCACAGGTCATATATGTATTGTATAATGGTACTGCGAGTCTTTGAGTTACCGAAGTCCATTTGCAGCACAATGTTACGTGGCAGTCTGGTGTCTTGTTGTCTGGTTGATCTATAGGTAAACGCTGTCAGATACTGTGAGTCTTCGTTTAAGAGGATGGAAAAGAAAGCGTTTTTCATATCATTCACTGTAGAATGTGTGGCAGTAGGTGGTACACAAAATGGTAGCTGGATTGTGCACAACTGGAAATTCTGCCTCTACGATGTTCTTTGAAGGCGTAGATCTTGTATAAATCTGCAAGACAGCATCCACCCGCCCAGCCCCTTTGGTTTTCTTTTTCTTTTTTTCTTTTCCTTCACAGGGTACACAGCCTTGTTACATGGGGATTCAGACGGCACTATTAACCCTTGCTTCATTAGGGCGGCAATGGCTTCATAAATGCAAATGAAAATTAGATTTCAAAAATTGATTAGCAGAGTTTGCTAATTAGCAAACACACCCATTTGATTAGCAGTGTTGAACTAATGCGTCACAAGAAGATTTTTGTACACACGACAATGTGAGCAACAATTAAGCGGTTTTTAGTACAGCCGAAGACATAAGTGAGATGAGTCAGGCCCAGAACATGCTTTAAAATTCCACTAAACCTGCAGGTCGAGTAACCGTTTACCCACTCGACCTAAAAGAAATGCAATTGTCACGTGGCAATGAATGGCAACAAAGGTAAATGTGCCTTCTGTAAAATGGTGCTTGTCACCACAATCCCACATTGTATGGCACACTGCTGCCACTCAGAGGCAAGCCATGCACAGCGAAACGTATTTGGACATTTACTGCAAAGTACATGTTAAATAAAAGTTTCAAACATCCCCTGCAAATGGCACTTGCCCTTCATAACATCTACTCTGCTATTCCAGTCAGCAAAGAGACTTTGTGAGCCCTAGAAGATTGCCTATAAAATGTAAAAGGTTAGCTGCGTGACAGGACAAACATATGAAAAATAAAGGCTCTGAAAACTGGTGCTAATATATAATGCAATTCTTATAAGAGCAAAGCAAGCACTGGAGGCCAACTACAGTGCATGCTAGTGCAGTAGATATTTAGATGTACAGACTGGATGGGACTATTGATCACTACTTTATGTAAACCTCTAATAAGCTTATGTATTATGTAAGAAGAAAGTAAGGGACTAAGCAGATTGTATGGCGTGGCAGGCAGAGAACTGGGCAAACTAGTTGGAATACTGAAGTTTGCGGCCATCTCATTTTCAGGGTAGCTGTATAAAGCAACAGGATGTTAAGCTAGAATGTCTAGGAGTATGGAATCAACTCATGGGCACCTGTTGCACAATGAAACCAGCAGGTCACAGAATTAGGTTTGCCATCTAACGCATTTGGCTGTGTGACCATGTACATTTTCTAAAGTGTTCACTCGTCGGTATGATGCATCTTCCACATCAAATTGAAATATAGTTGACACTATGAGATTTAGATACACAAACCTTAACTTTCCTGTAAAGCTTTGAGACAATGCAGTGTTTTACAGTAGCAATACTGTAATTGTGCATTATTTAACAATTTTTCATTTTTAGGAATGGAATTGCATGACTGTCTTAACACGCCTTTCTTTGCCTCTCAGGCTAGGGCTAAACTTGAACCCAGGTACCAGTCTCTTTCCATCCATGACTAGTATTTTGGTTTCCAAGAAGGTCAAAACACTAGGCTTTCATCTTGAGTCTTCACTCTGCTCCGAAGTCCATGTTAATCAGACCATAAAAAAAACTGTTCGTATTATCTCCATTTGCTGAGGAACATCCACCCTTTTTTATCTGAGTCCACTTTTACATGCATAGCACGGGCAATAATACTATTTCGACTCTACTATGGGAATGCCCTATTGATAGGCGCAAACAAGAAGAGCTGCAAATGACACATAATGATGCTGTGCGTATCATTAAAAGAAAAACTAGGAGAGGGTGTATTACTAGCAGTCGACAAGATCTGCACTGGCTCCCGGTCGTTGCACATGTACAATTCAAGTCAGCTGTACTTCACAGGTGCGTTCATGGAATGCTAGCCGACTATCTTAATAAACATGGTGTCATCTTACGAGCCTACAAGAAGGCTTCGATCGGCACTAGCGCTAGTAAAGAAATCCAAGCTTCAAGCGGATTAATGGCCTAGGAAGATCATTCTCGGTCACTTCAGCCAAGATATGGAACTTCCTTCCCTTGGATCTGAGACAACAAAAGAAGTACAAAATGTTCAGCTGACAGCTAAAAATTCTACTCTTTGAGTGAAGCCCCCTTTTTCTGTGTTTGATGCCAAGATCTAGTTAAACTGTCTGTCCCGTCTCTTGTATTCCTGTGTTTATTTCGTGCCCCGATGCCCACAAGTTTTTGGCGCCTTATAAATAAAATAAATACTTTTATTAAGCCAAGTATATCCTGTATCATCCCGATTACTTCTGGTTTGCAATTATTTGAAAATTAAAATAAAACTTTCTTGCGTAACACTCCCACACAGACATTTGGCACTTGACTGTAGGCTCCTGCGCTCTCTCTGTCCATTAGCCCCTTCGAACTTACAGAGAGCCCTGAAGGGAAGAGCGGAATGCAGGGCCAGCTGTGCTTTCATTGAACAAGGCAACTTAAAGCTACACACGTGCCAATTCAATTAGCAAACATGCAAATTGCTATGCAACACTGCTTATTGCCGGGGCAAAGGTGCACCTTTCTTTTCTTTTATTTTTACTGCTCCAACCCCTTTCAATAATCCTACATCATAAGTGCTGTTCGTCCATAATTCTCTGGGTACTTTTTGCCAAGTCGTCTTGTAAAAAGGATGGTACCTTTTTAACCAATGATGATATCGGGGGAGTTTCTCTATATTGTACCTGCAACTGGCATGGAATGCAGATGTAAAAAATAACGTCATACAGTGGTCCAGATATGATTTGGAAGTGGGGGTATTTTACTCCCTATTTTTTAAAGTTGGGAGTAAAATGATTTTTTTAAGGAGTAAAAATATAATTCCATTTCTCAATGGGGGTATTTTATAAACAAGTAAAAATGTTTCAACTGGAAAACGGAAATGTTTTTGTAATTATTTTTTTTTCACTCAGTTATCTATGCACAAATGCACATTAAAAGATATGTTTATTTCTTCATACTAGGCAGTAACAATAGTAGTTTCTTCCTGTGTTCCTACATGCACTACCGGCCCAAACCTATCCATGGACCTGTGTGGGTGAAAGCAGGGGCACAATGTTCTACGTGTCTTATTCCTATTTTTGTTGGTAGTATTTTTACTCCCCATTTTTATTTTTGGGGAATATTAGCCTATTTTTAAGTAGTGAAAGTAGCCATTAGACCCCCTTATCAGTAGAGCTGATGCCTCCCCCAGAGACACGCGTGTAGTCTGTACGGCAGAGAAATCAATTGCACCACAGTTGACGAACAATGGCACACAATATGTAGGCACACAACATGTAAGCGTCAAGACACTGATCAGTCTGCATTCTGCGCTTTATGCATTGTGAATATTGTATTAGGATATTAGATGCAGAGTTGGATTGGTGGGAAGTATATTTGGCACAAATGTTGGCAAACATTTCAGGGGGTGCCGCTAACCCTTCAAATGTTGGGAAAGGGACTCACTTCAGAGACTGTTGGGGGGGGGGGGGGGGGGGGAGAGGAACCCGACGAGGGGGGAACCTAACTGTCTGTGTGCATCACATTTTATTTACACATTCTAATGAGACTGACTATTCTAGTGCAGCTTCAATGTTCCAGTTAACTCTCCCTTCATGCCTGAAACAACACACTTAAGGACTGCTGTGAGATTGAGCTGTCTCCTGCCCCACCCTCCACCCCTCATCATTCCAATCACTCCCCTGACATGCAAATATTGCACCCCATCACGATTTTAATTGCCTAAAAATGTCTGCATACGAATAAAGTTGCTAAGAATGTTCTTTACAATAATAATTTCTGGGCCTTTGCTAACAGTGCAGCCCTAAGCACTGTTTGTCTGTTTCCTGTTCTGTTCGGCTACAGCCCTTTACGTCAACCAGGTCAAATCAACATAGCCCAAAGCTTTGGTGAGGGCTGGGGCAGGGGAGCGGGGGGTAATGCCTGATGTGCCCAATGGCATTGCGCCACTGACATAGCACATGGCAGGGGCACATACATCGCTATACATATGAGGGTACGTTTGACCATTGCATTCATAGGCTGGGGCTGAGCACAGCTTGGTTGTGTTTGGTGTTTGTCGTTGAGTATCATGACCGGAATCGCCACATCTCTCCCCCGACTGTCCCTTGTCTCTGCACATACAAATACCTCACTTCAGATAACGTGTAAAAACGGAACAACGTGTTTGATAGTATCAAAGGGCATGGCTGCCTTTCCATTGCATTACATTCCTATCAATTGCAGACCATCCCTTTCCATTTCAGACGACGATTTTCTAAATGGATTGGCAAACGCATGCGAAAAACTTATCCCAGAAGGAGTGTGAGAAGCAGAAAATATTGAAAATCATATGGAGAACACATTGGAAAACAATATAAAGTGTCAAATTTCAACCACCAGAACACTGCTTAAAGAAGTTATGATAGTCAGCCATCAAATAGAGACTATTAGCGAAGGTTCTAAAGAACAAACGCACCAAACTCGGTTGAAAGATGCTAGAGAAGAGATGATTAACAACTGCTCGCCCAAGCGAAGCGAGTTTTAAGCAGACAATTGCATTAAAACTGGGTTTGATAGATTCCCCAGGAGCCTCCCAAACAAAGACAAAAAATAGCTGGAGAGAAGCAATCCTCGGAAGACCCCATATTTAGAGGTGAATCAGATACTATAATGGCAAAAGAACCACTGCATTACACACAAATTCTGGCAGAAAGCGAATGGAACTTACCATCATTGAGTGATTCCGACACTTCTGACTCAGAGGATTTGGATCACAGAGGATTCGGATCAAAGAGCGAATGTTACTTACTCTGAAAACCCAGAAAGAACAAGACGACCTGCAATGAATGCCAAGGTAGTGACGACTCCCGAATGGGTGACAAGCCTGCAATCCTCAATATCAGCTGTAGCAATAACACTTGCTCCATATCTAAAACGGTATGAGACTGTAAATGACAATCAAAAAGATCAGGCTACACTGATTGCCCTTATGAACCCGAAGTTAACCCAGATAGAAGTTCTAATGGAATCTTTTCGCGAACGAGGAAGAGAAAAAGATCTGGAAGGGGTAGTCTTGAAAACTAATTGACTCACTTCAAGACGCTAAAACAAAGATCTTTTTAGAAGGTGTAAAAGAAATTGTAACAAACCTAAATCCAGGCCATAGGGAAACATTTGGTTCAACAGTATCTAAGAAGAAGAAAGATAACCAGCATGAAACCATGAACCAAATAAGCGATTTGAGTTAAGAGATTGTATGCATAGATGATGTGACTGGCTCTGCTACTGTGGTGAAAGATAAAGGAAGCGAAAACAATGAAGTGAGAAATCACCAAGCAGTAAATAACACTGAAAAGACATCAAAAACTGCTACGAATGTAACCGTGAGGGCCATGATTCATGGTAGCACTCCACAGAACACAGATAAGCCAGAAATAATGCCACCTATAGATGGACAGGCAAATCCATTTTCAATTTTTACGCAAAAAACTGCCACAACAATTGAAAAAAAGACGAAAGAAAAGAAGAAACAAACAAAAAATATCAAAAGATGTACAAAGAACAAAACGTGTGGATTAAGAAGATTCTTAAGAATCCTACAAGCAGTGGACAGTCAGAATGAGATACTTGAAGAACAAAGAATAGAGAGAGAAGATGGTTATAAAACCTGTGCACGCACAAAACAAACTGCAATGTCCCCAAAAATCTGAGAAACGGAAGAACACACTACCGTAGGTTATGACTTCAATAATGGGAGTGTTACTGGTTTACTAAATGTCTCAATATACGACGACGAACCATCTGATGTACCCACTACATCAAAGAGGCTGGTAATATTCAGCCAAATGAACAATGCTATAGAAGATTTAAAAAGTGTGTATGACCGAGCGAATTTCCCAATTTTCTGTAAAATGAGTGAAAAAAGAGACAGGCTGATCCAGAAACACGTATGATCATACCGAAACCCTGTCTGAGACGTGTGCAGAAACACCAAAAGAACCAACCAATGTTCCAAAAAAATGGTAACAAAAGATCAAGCGCGATTCAACCTAAATGACAACAAAAGGGCCAGAGAATAGAAACAAAGGAAGTAAGAACAAAAAGAAAGAAGGATTCGACATAATCCTGGAAAAGATAAAAAAATCAAAAGATGGGCTGATGTTGAACTTCTCGAATGTAATGATTCTATTCAATCATATCCCAAAACTGCGGGCTATAAATACTAAGGACATAATGGTTGTATATTTGCCAGATGAAAATCTAAATGACAAGGTTATACTGACCATGAGATCTGCTGTTGGAATAGCATTAATAAAAGAAGCAAGTGATGACCTAGGCCGGCTGGTTTTTGTAACGGACCTAGAATCCCGAAATGAGGAAGAAATTGAAAAAGATGAAATACAAATGTCAATTGAGAACTTTAAAAGTCGTAAATTAAGATCTATAGCAGTAGATGCTCCAAGCATAAATATGGAAACAAGAAAAACATCGATATGGCCAGCCTCTGTGCCCTTGAAAATAATCAAGAACCCACCTCATGGAACTTGTTAGCAACTGCGCTTGTAGCAAACCAGGACCAATAGTCAGAAGAGAAAAGAAAACAAATCTTGGAAAATAGGATGTTGGAATACCGTGGCACTAGTCATCTGTTCAATGAAATGCCAAACATCTTTGCCGATGTAGAAATAATTTGCCTGCAAGAAACTTGGCTGAAAAAAGCACCGATATTAGATGGATACAGTGCCCATTTAAACCCAACTAAAGGCAGGGCTTCCTCAGGATTACGTACATTAATAGAAAAAATATTTGAAAATACACATTATTTGAAAATAAAAGAAAGTGAACAGTCCTAATGCATATATAAAAGCGATTACGTTGGATGCACACAATAACAAAGTCAAAGACGAAAATGTATTAATTTTGAACTTCTTTTGGAACCCAGAAGTCAAAGAGGGATGCACTTTCATTGAAAAAGTGACAGACATTATTGATGAACAATTGGAAAAAGATCTAAATCTCCAAGTATGGATATGTGGAGACTTAAACACATTGTTTGACCAAGATTGATCAAAAGCCCAATGAAAGAAAATCGGACAGACTTTGAAAAGAGGGAAAGAATGGAAATGAAGATCCGAGATCTACACTGGTTAAATAGAAATGTACCGGCAGATATTCCTGCATCAACTACATGGTCTAACGGGAACAGTTGGGCAACTTTCGACTACTGCTTTGTTTCCAGTAATCTCGTTTTAGCAGTCATAAATGTGAGAGTAGAAGAGAGCACTTGTAGTGACCATGATCCCTTGATGACAACTCTAAGAAGAGTTCAAAATAAACCAAGAAAATTGTGGAAGCAAGAAATGGATATCAAACGGTTTAAACCGTTTGCGAATTAAGCAACAAGACACTTTAAAGCTCACTACAAATCTCTTAAGACTACTAAAAGAAAATCCAGATTCAGTAGAATACAAGCAAATTTTAGCACCCTTTAAAAAAGTTAAAAAGGGTTCTCTTAAAATGGGCATTAAACATGCACACGCTTACAATAAAGAAATAATAATTCAATGAAAACTACTTAGAAAAGAGCTAAGAGTAATGAACATGCAAAATAACCCAGAAAAAAAAATTAAAAAACTGAAGTAAAAATATAGAAACTGGACAAAATCACAAAAAGACAACATGCTACAAAATGATGCTGAAAATATGGTAAGAGCACTTTCGGCTACAAATGGCAGATATTTCTGGCAAATACTAAAAGAAAAAAATGACTCACCAGCATCCCATCTGATAAATCCTACAGCAGATTATGTCTGGATAGCCCACTTCACTCAATTATTTGCAGGTGCAAATACCGCAGATAAACGCGAAGTAATCGACCACCGTAAAATGGCAAAATGGGATCTAAACTGTGAAAAAGACAAGATCTTAAGGCTTATAAAGAACTGTAACCGATCAAGAGCTCCGGTGCCGGACGGCTTCTCCAATGCAATGCTGAAAGAATCTCCTGAGCTATGGGCAGATTTTAGCGAAATATTATTCACGAGAATATGCAAAAAACAAAAATCCCGGAAACGAGATATATTTATCCCAATTTTCAAACAGGTTAAAAGGCAGATTCCGACAAACTACAGGCCGATCGCTTTATTAAATCTAGTGGGAAAACTCTTTGCTACAATTACTCTAAATCGATTAAAAGATTGGATAAAGGAAACAAACACACTAGATAAAAGACAATCTGGTTTTGTTAAGGAAGAAGGGTGCAGTTTAAACCTACTAGTCCTTAATTTATTGAAAACACGAACCAAACATAATAAGGACAAAATCTGCATGGCCAGTATTGATTTGAGACCGGCATTTGACAGCATAAACCGAGAGTTACTGTGGGAACAACTAAAAAAGAGAGACTGTCCAAATGATTTAATAAACATCATTAAATAATTATACTCAGAAACATATATGCGGATCAAACTAGACCAAGAAGGATCACTGTCAAAGATAATTAAAACATCAGTTGGCTTGAAACAGGGCTGCCCATTGGCAGCAACTTTATTCAATTTCTTTATTAAAGACATAAGATCTATCCGGCAAATGTACTTTTCCACCACAAATCAATGGCATAGAAGCCAGATGGCTTCTTTATGTGGATGACACAATCCTTTTAGAACGAAAATTGGCCTGCAATGAAAGTTTAACATTACTACAGGAGTATGTGAAAAAAAGAAATATAAAAATAGCAGAGAAATATAAAATCATGGTATTCGGAAGCAAGAATAGACCAAGAAAAATAAAAGAATCATGGGTACTTGATAATGTTCGCCTATATCCAGTAAAAGAGTTAAAATATTTAGGAGTCATTGTGAACGTATTCGAAAGTGAAAAGCCTTGGATCGAAAATGTTGAGAAAGTTCGTCACTTTCCTGCCCAAGGGAAAGCATTAGACAGGAGGTTTGGAAAATTCTCACTTACTCCCATATTGGAATACTATAAGGCTCAAGTAACACCAGCACTAATATTTGGGACAGAAACCTGCATACACTTGAAAGAAAACATCTGGGACCTCCTGGAAGGACACTTCTGGAGGAGAATACTAAAATTACCACAGGCCGTACCCATCGCTATAATTCTCCATCAATTGGGTCTAAATACCCTAAAACCAAGAATACAATGGAATGAAATCTCTACAGGAAAAACATTCTTGAACAAGGCCCACCCCAATTTGAAATTCTCAAGAACAACAAGAGAAGACGAATGGGCACTTAAACAATGGAAAGACTCCTGTGAAAAGTATTTCTCAAGTTTGGGTATTATTAATGAAACACTTTGCAGAAATCCTTTGCTAGTAAAACAAACTATTTTAGCTGACGATTAGAGAAAGACCGAGGGGGGAAAAAAGAGCAGCATTAAAAACCCATACGCTTTTAAAGAACAATTCTAAATACTCCGAAAAGCTACATAAGCAAATTTCCAAGCGAGAGAATGCGGTCAATACTTATGAGAATGATGCTTAATATAACCCACACGAGAACAACTCTTAAGAGATGCAACATAATAGGAACAGATGAATGTCGGCTATGTGCCAAGCAAAAAGAAACGCTAGAACATTTGTCTATTCTGTCCAGAATTTAGAGATTTAAGAAAGATCCATCTTCTCAATGTATTATATAAAAAGTTGGTCTTGATGCTGCAAAATGGTGGGAATTGATATATGCAACTGATGACAAGAGTGAACTGTGCAACTGTACATTTTCTCTCAGCTGTTATGAAAAGCTTTGGAAATGATCAGATCTAACCTAGAAGGGCAAATAAATTGGTCTCCTAGCCTAAGGAGAGCAGTAATTTGTTACTTTCTTTTTAATCTTTTACTTTTTGCCAAAAACCAGAAGGGGGGAAAAATGTATCTAAAGATTGGAGTGTTCTTCCTTTCCTTCTGTTTTTTATACTTTTTCTATATTTTGTCTCTTGTGGTTTAAACATGTTTATCTTTTGCTAAAATATTTGTAATAAACTAAAAGCAAATAAAAAATAGAAAAATGACTTGAGCATTAAATATAATATGCATATAATATGACCTTTTTATATGTGTGCATGCGTGTAAACAGCCCATCAACGACCAAATTCTCCAAACCTTTGTTCTAACAAGCACTTCTCTATGTATGTATGTGTCTTTGTGAATTTGCGTTCGTGACTTCTAACACCCCTTGGTCCCATGTGATATTTTAATACTGTCCAGTTGTGTGTGAGTGCATGGATAGGAGAGAGGGTGGGGGTTAGGCTTTTGAAAAGCTTCAGCAGAGCTCTGCATACTTCAGGCGAGAGGGTTGTCCTTTCATTTGTAGTAAAAAAAAAAGAAAGGCAGGCGTGTCACAATGTCCCTCCCCCTGCATTGTTCTGTGATTTTGTTTTTTTTAACCAGAAAACGGTCTGTTTTATCCTGGACATGACGACTGACGAGATGAAAAGTTGCATGGTGTAAAAAAATGTATATACGAAAACCACATTCTTAGCTTTTTCCAGGTGCGAAATATTAACACTGACTATGGGGCCCCGCGCAGTGCTTTTTATTCCTTAGCAGTGGTGAAGGGTGAAATTCCAAAATGTCTCCCTCTCCCATCCCCCCTCGTGGAGTTTAATACATATTCCCTAGCTGAATTATGGGGGGGGGCGTTCTTCCGCTTTGAATATTCTCATCGAGAAGTTGTGAAAACTGACTCCATCCTGACCTCCTATCTTCAGGTGAAAAATGAAGGGGAAAATTGCCAAGATGAGAGAAGATGTCATTTCAAAAGGTCTTCTTCATTTTCGTTTTGCAATCACAAGTGTATTTTACAAAATGTGGTATGCCTTTTTGCTTTTCAGTTATTGCCAGGGGGTGAGCAGTGTCTGTGGTGACTTCCTCTTTGCTTCTGCCTTCTCTTTTCCTCTCCCCGGCTTATCTCCTGTCTGACGCTGCACTGGTCACCTGGCTACCCTCAGATTTTGGGCCCAGGTCCCTGCCCGCCCAGTTGCACACCTGCACTGCCTCCTGGCAACCCTTGCTCTTGGGTCTGTGTCTTCAACCCTACAGTCCCCTTACCTGCACTTATTGGACACCTGTTGTCTGCACTTTAACCCTTGCACTTGCCACCTGCTGTCTGCACTACTTGTTTTTGATTCCGTGAATGGCACTCTCCCATCCTCCCCTTACCCTGGAACTGTTTCCCATCCCCTGTCCCCTACACCTGCTCGCTTTCAATGTCACTACGCCTAGTGAGATCGTTCTTTGTCCTCCCTCTGTTTCCCCCTCACTTGCCTCGTCGCGCCTTGAAAAACTTGTGTATAGGCGCGTTATAAATATCATATCATCTTTGTGGTGGTGGTTTTGTGTGTGATTTGGGAAAATGTTCTTATATTGTTTACACCCTAATTTGCCATTTTAAGGGGCTGCAACATCCTTAACCGCCCTGGGTGATCCCTATATAGTTGTGATGCAGTGACCTGCAGGTTGCTCACAGATCTCTACAGTAGGCGCTCAACACGCTGAGCGAACGTGCTGAAAGAATAAAGATTGAATTTGCTGAATGGGGAAAGCCGTGTTTTTTTCCACTTGAACCCAATGCAGATAGATTCCGTATTAGGGACCACCGGAAACCTTTCACAGGAAATCTTGGTCCCTCACGACACAGAGCCCTCGTCACCCCACAGAAAGCAGACCACAGCAGTTTTTTTTTTTTGTGAAGTTGCATTGCAGAGTGTTAATGATGCAATCTGCAGTGCCATCTACTGGAAGAAAGAGTATGCTTTTTTTAAATTAACTAAATACTGTGAAAACCTATAAACGTTCCGTAGTGGAAAATGAAATGTTCAGTATTTGCCATATTGCATGCATAAAAAGGCGTATATACGCAGTTTATCTGGAGGGCTTTGTGAATCTGTTAGTTTTCTTTAACACGTTTTATTTGAAATAAATGTTTCTGTGGTTTTCTATTGATCTCCTTGCAGATAAAATGACGCTGAAACAGATTTCTAGCAATAAGTGCTGTGAAGGTTTGCAGAAGGTGATCGAACATGAGAGGTACGGTTGTCTGGAAAGTAATGTTTTCGCAGATACGAATTTGCAGAGACCTTGTAACCGCTTACTGCACAAGCCAGAACACTTCTTCTAAAATCTGTTTCTTATATGGTTCATGGCTGTGACATATTGAATTTCACTCTATAGCGCTATAGCATGCAGCGCCTAAGCGCTTACCTCACAGACCTTTTTTAGTATAACTTCTGTTCCTTTTCCTTTGTTTTTTCCTGTCTCCTTGCAATTGAAAGCACATTGGAGGTAGTTGGGTTGTTCAGGATTTTTGAGTTGGAACCAAGGCTGTCCTTAAGGGGTTACGGGTGAAGTCATTTCCAGGGCATTAGGCAAATGTGACTGCAATGTGTAACTCAATGTTGCAGACTGAGCGCAGCTGAGTCAGTCATTCCTATACTGTGATGCCTTACTCTGTACGGTCAGTAAGATGACTGGTCCATCTTCATGTAGCTTTTACGCACGTGTACGCTCGATCATATTGTTCCAGCTTTGCTGATGACCCAGTTGGAAGATGAATCCTGCAGAGCCCATAATACTTCAAATAATTGGGTATCCATTGGTAAAATCTCCTGGGAAAAGCTCACCAAGGGGTAACATTTCCCCAAATTTGCACTCCCATGAAAAGCACTTTCCCCAAATATTTTAGGACTGGAGTTAGAATAGTAATTAATGCCTATCCTAGAATATGTGGGGGGTAGGCTTTGAGGTGAGGGGGAGGAGGGGTGTGAAATCGCCTATCTGGTGGCTTTTTCCCAGAGAAACGTTTTCACATGGAATTAATAATTAATAATTGTACCTCAATGTAGACTTCCTTGTGGTTACTACTTTGGTAGTTCACTTTGTGTGCTTCTGCGGCTTGAATAGCATTGCGATGTTCCTCCTAAATGTGAGTAAATCTATAAGGCTGTAAAACCTATTTGTCACCAATTTGCTATATTACTGTAAAAAGTAAACCGATAGGTTGACATCTGAACAGACTAATGGGATAGGTGGGGTTAATGGGTTGCCATAAGGAGAATTACCTCTTTTCTTTTTTGTATTTTTTTTTGTTCCTGAAAGGCAAATGCAAGAATACAATGACATGGGCAGGCCTTGAAAAATCTTTAAAATCCTACTGTCTCAGTTTGTAATTTGATCAAATCGACCATAGGCAAACTAAATCGACCCATAAACTCGATGCCATAATAGTTCTTGTATTGTAAAACCATGGTGTGACATGAAGAAACGTTACTAGCAACGATTATTTGCCTTTTCAATATTTCCCTTTTGGACACGTTGGATCAAGAGAATACAACATCCGCTACATGTGAAGTACCATGAGGCGAGGCTAATTTTACGGTTGTAATGCATTTCAGTGACAGGCTTGGAGTTTGCATTAACTTGGTTCGAGTTAGGCTCAGTATACATCTAAATGTTGGGGCTTGAGTTGGGGTTAGGATAAAAAAAATCACATACACAGAGGAACATCAACTGAGGCCCAGAATAGGTTTAGAGTGTGAATGAGTGTTTGGACCTATTAAGCTAAAGGAGCACTATATAGTGGAGGATGTTAACAGAATGAATATGTTTGGTTGCAAACTGATGCAAAGGTATATAATAAGGAGTAACCGAGCATTTCTTTAATTCAGGTTAACCCTTTGTATCCCATGATGCAGCTTCTCACTAATGATATGTGACTTATTGCAAAACGGCAGTGGCTGAGGCACACAGAACGGGCTGCAGACCACTGCCTACTGTTGGCGCAGCAGCCACTCGTGAATGTGGGTGAGCAGGGCCATTCATGATTATAAATGAGCGTGGGTGTTGGCTGTCTTCAAGCAAACTATATTTTAAGGGCCACAATTTACATATCTATTTTGAGGTTCAACATTGGAGAACTCATCTGCCTCCTCTTAAGGGTAGGGGCTGGGTGTGTTGAGGCTGCAACAGCCAGCGATGCCACAGGCTCCAATGCAGCTGCCTCTATTCGCCAGCCCCTCACTTAAGATCTGTCCTGTCAGTAGTGTACAAAAAAAACCATAGGTCTGAAGTCTTGTGTCGATGCTGGATTGTCCTTGCGACTTCCTCAGATTTTTTATATTCTTTCTAAAGTGCATTACTCGGCTGGTAAGATGGCTCAGGGGGTTAAACGCTCATTGCTGTGATCTGTGTTTGATCTGCAGGTCACAGGGTCATATCCCGGCAAGACCAACTCAGCCTTTAATCCTTCTGCAGTTGATAAAGGAGTACCAATTTTGATTGGCTAATAATAGTAGTGTGTACGAAGGCACAAATACTGACATGCCCACCACACACACAGTGATCCTTTGAGGTAAAGCATCTCTGTGCCGTTTGGGTGCTGAAATGTCCAGTAGCTCTTAAATCAGTGAGATGAGAAAAAGCATGCACTATCTGGAAATGGCGCAAAGATAGAACTAGCTAGGCTCCTAGTATTATCCAGCCTCAGGTACTGTAATTCCCTGGACCCACAACATCAAAATGATTCACTACCTGAAGCTCGTACAAAATTGTGGGGCCAGATAGATCTTGGACCTTAATAATCGCAACCCCATTTGTACAGCCCTCAAGACCCTATGCTGACTGCCAGTGGATTGTAGTATATGGTTCAAAGTGCCATGACTAACCCACTGTTGCATGCACAATAAAAGGTACTTAATACCTTGGAGCCTTTGTAAACCTTTCCACGTTTGCATGGAATCTTCTGTCCTATGGGGACAACCTCCAGACTACTGTTGGGATGCATGTTCAGCTCACTGCCCCTTCCAAATGATTCAGATTGCGGAAAATATATTAACACGTGGAGAATGCACAGAGGGTGGTCTGAGGTTGGGGCGGGTAGAAACGTATGGGTGAAGGTAGCTGGCGGGAGGCACATGGACTCTAGGAGTTTATACAGGGGAAAACTAACAATTTGCCTTGCGATAGTGACACGTAGAATGCATTGCATGTGCGCAACATTTACAATACGAATTAGTGCGCATTTAAGAGTAGGCCTGAATCCTTGCAGGCCGTGTCGGAGACGCAGAACAACGAGGCCTCATCTCTTGATTATCACATTCCAATTCGCAGGCATGATAAGGAACACGCACATACACCCACATATAAATGGATCAAGTCAGACTACACCCACATATAAATGTATCAAATCAGACCCTTGAACAATTGGGTAGGAATGTGAGAAGTTGAATGGGAAAAGGGCTGCGACCAGTACGAAGGCCATTCTCATGGAAGCCGGGGCACAGGTCTTGAGCTGCCAAAATAAGAACTGGGATTTAGGGCACTAGTGCCCCCGCGGAATTATGGACATTCTATTTGAACTACCGGATGCCTAAGAATAATGCTCCTAAATCCATCATGAGAACTGGATGGATTAGTGGGACATGCAGGGACTCCAGGCCTACCTCTTGGGAGGAGTAGCTGATGAAGTGGGGATCAAAGTACAACAAGGTCCGTGATTTGTACTAGGGAGCGCAAAGGGTGATGCCAGTAGTTATAAGATTGCAGTTGGGAAGCATGATGGGGCGTGTGGGTCTGGTAGGAGAGAGGAGTTGCTGTGTTTGCAAGGACCAGGCTGACCTCGAAGTTATCTGTTGACGAAGTTCATGTTGACGACCAGGTGTGCATCACGTGGTTCGGAGCAAAGATGGGTGGTGTCTTTTAAGCTTAACCAATTACTTTGCAGCT
The DNA here is from genome assembly GCF_040938575.1 of Ambystoma mexicanum. Classification (NCBI taxonomy): domain Eukaryota; kingdom Metazoa; phylum Chordata; class Amphibia; order Caudata; family Ambystomatidae; genus Ambystoma; species Ambystoma mexicanum. The sequence continues at coordinate 515,634,706 of NC_090941.1, forward strand.
CCGAGATGAAGAGGCCATTACCCATGTTTGGAGAAGATGGAGGAGAAGACGACACGACCAATTGGCCAATGGTCTATATGTAACTATTGGCATGTAAATGGGCGGCAGCCAATGAGGGTGGGGGATCAAAACTGTATATCGAGTGTGTCTTGAATGACAATTTGTATGTTTAAAAGATGAACTTCACTTTGATGGAGAGAGAGCTCTTTGGCATTGGACTCATAATACCTTGCCACCATTTCCTTTTTGTATACAAAATAAAGCTCTTCTTCTCTGGGTAAAAGGGCGCACCTAGCCTTTTTCCTTACTGGGTTGTTTTTTCCTATGTCTGGTTGTTGTCGAGTCACACTACATTATTGGGGACCCCGACGTGATCCCAGACTCCCTCACGAAGATTGAGGATTCCCTTCAGCGACCAGTCCCTTTTTGTGCACACCTTTTGAGAGGTTTACAGGAGCCAGGAGCTGTTTTATCAGAATTCCTGTCTGTTCTTTGGAGCAGGGCACTGTCCCCAGATTGTGCAGGCTGTAAACGGTACCCTGTAACGGAGGACTTCAGGTGAACACGTAGATGTTAGTGCACCTTCTTCATAGAAAAACAAGTGGTGTATGGGGAGGGAGTGTGAGTGTTTGAGAGTGTGAATCAGTATGTGTGTAGTATGGGAGAAGTGTATTGATAGGTTGGAAAGCCACGTGGTGGTGTATATACGTTAAATTGATTTTTGGTTTTCTATAGATCATTGTGATGGAACAGGACCTTTTCCTATGATATTAGGGAAGACGACAGCGCTGTACAACAAAGAATAAAGGATACGGATAGAGACCCTGTATATGTAGTGGGTCTGGGATATCTCCGCCCAGTATAAAGGGGGCGTGAGAACGAGAAGTAGTTGTGATAGAGGGCCCTGTGTGCCTGGGATCTCCTCACCCAATATAAAGGGGGTGTTGGAACGAAAAGTGTTTTTTTTTGTGATCTTGTTTATGATTTGCTATTGTAACTAGAAGAGACTATGGTAGGGTCTATTGTGTTGTGTTATAGAAAGTGTGAGAGGAGTGAGTGGATGTGGGTGTACGAGTAGCATGGAAGGGGACAAGTATTAAGGGGGAATGTGGAAAAGGGGAGGGGAATTGCTTGTTGGGTTGGGGCGAGAGGGTTGATAACACTGTAAAATAGGGAGAAGGGGCGGCTGCGATGGAGCCAGCAATCCCGTTGGAGTATATGTGTAATGCCCTTACTTTGTATCGAGAAAAGATTCTCAAGTATCGTAAGGAATAGCTAGCAGAAACAAAAGGAGAAATGTATAAGCCGTGGCCTGAGCAGGGAAGAAATGAGACATATACTGAGTCATATGTACCTTTTTGGCAGCCAAATATAAGGGTACAAAATTGAAAAATAGAAAGGAGGTCTTGGAGCTATGGAAAATGGTGGAGGATTTGGAAGATGTCTGCAGAATGCCTTAACTGTCGGCAAGGCAGTCAACCCTTGTGTTTCGATAACTACGCCTACTGCCCCTGCGCCCACCAACATGGTTGCCCGATGTCCCCCCCGCTAGGATGTTATCCTACGCGTGCTGCGTCAGGATATACAAACCCTACATATGTTCCATTACCTACCACAGCTCCCCCGCTTACCCAATATCATAATCTCGCTAATCTTATAGCATCTGCCGCTGCAATGGGCAAAATGCCACCAGAGAGGACTGATGCAAAATCACAGAAGGAGTTAGTAGATGCACTAAAGAAGGTGGGAGTTGAACTAGCACGACCTGAAATTGGATGGTAGAGAGTGGCAGCACACACCTGTGGAAACAGATGAATCGAGACCGGGGGATATTTTTTTTCAAATGGACAGCACAGCTATTTAGGATGTACAAATGGAAAAGGACAGAGGAGGAGACCAGGTGAGAGTTTGGATTTTGGTACAGTACAGTCGGATGATGAGTATGACCGTACACAAGAGGGACACTGTAGACAAATTAGAAGAGGAGGAACAGCCACATGCCATCTCCCCACAAGTAGAAAGGTTGTGGGGACCTAGGTTACGAAACAGATATGGGCGTATGGCAGTGGCTAAGAGTTTGCTGACAGGGAAAAGGAAAGTGATGAAGACGGTGGGAGCGCAGTATATACCATGGGTCCACATGGATAGAAATAGTCTTATAATGGCCCACTGATTGAGCGGGGAAGAGGATGTACACTTTTGAGAAGCAGACAGCTGGTACAACTTTGGCTGTGGGGATTTGAAAAGCATGTTTGCTTTCATACTGGGAGATCAGGCTGACGATCTATGGGTTAAAGCTGTGTATCGCAGTGTGAAGTTGGGTGATGACTGTCACGATGGGGCACATTTGAATGATATCCAGCCCAAGTGTGGGTGACCTCTACGCCATGCATAACCAGACACGCGCAATCTCCAATCGATCATGCAGAGAAAAATGTGCTACGAGGACCCCGTTCAGTATATATTGAATATACAGGAAATGTGTAGGGCAAAAACAGGAGATCCTTGTGATCGAACGATTCATTGTTTTGTTTTGTTGTTAAAAGGGGACTTCCAAAGCCTTTGACAAGATAGTGGGAATTGAGGCAAAAGGACGGGCAGAAATTCAGTCTATTATCCACCAATGTAAACGGTTGAAAGAACAGAAGTAAGCACCGCGTGCAAACGGAAGAAGCAAAACTGGTTCAAAAGAAGTTAGCAAAGGTTGTGTTGGAGGGTGCCACAGCGGCAGTTCAGACAGAAGGATTGGCAGAGCTCAGGGCGATTCAGGCCGACGTGCAAGCTGCACCTGTGGGGAGGTAAAAACTATTGGGTAGGTAGGTACCAACCCCAGTATGAAGCAGGGTTTTCCAGGGTGTTTCAGTGAGGAAGAGGCAGGTTTTCTGGGGTCCAGGGAGGAGGAGCAGGTCAATGTTGGTCATGTGGGCGGATGGGTCATTTTTTCGAGAGGGTGCAGGAGTAGGCAATCGGTTGCATACCCTCAGCAACAAATGTATCCTCAAACCCAGGGAGGTCCAGCCCCATACCCCCAATCGTATGGTCGATTGCCCCTGGCATTTTCTTATGGTGCATCAGTGCTTGTTGCCCCGCCTGCACCCCACCACTGTTTCCACAGTCGCCAGCTCCCGGTTCCTGTACCATGCCTCAGTTTTCAGTGCATCAAAGACAACAGCAGGGCCCTCAGCCAACATGTACCATACCTCAGTTTTCAGTGCATCAAAGACAACAGCAGGGCCCTCGGACAACAAACAGTGATGCTGTTCCGAATGGCATAGTGATGCATTACCAAGGGGCCACAGTGGTTAATGGAATCCATTTGTTTTTCCCGGGACAAACACATATCCAGATAAGGATAGCCCACAGAGAGCCTTAGCATGCCCAGTCCGATCTGTCACTGCTGACCCAGAGGAGGAACCCTAAGTGGGCGTTGAGTTAGGCAATAAACAGTGTATTTTACTATGGTGGATATAGGTGGGACCATATCATGCATAGTGAGGGAGGATTCCCTTTGTCAGGCAAGGTCATGGATATGCAGGGCTTCTCTGGGGCGAAAGCCGTTCCTTTTATGAAAAAATTACCCATTAAGGTGGGGGGCAGAGAGGTGCGGGCCCCTTGTTGCATTCTACTGCAACCCTGATCAATTTGCTGAGAAGGGATATTTTGAGTAAGCTCAACATGACCATCTTGTTCACTAAGAGGGCCATTGTGTGTTTGCCGCCTGGTGTGTGTACTGTGAGGGCGATGTTGACTTTACATGCATTGGGAACTGAATCTGTAGCGAGAGGAATACCACTGGCCCATGATTTGTTCATATACAGTATCTCAATCCTGCTTAGTACAATACCACAGTTGGCCAACAGATACTGGGGAGTGCCTTTTGAATTTCTGTTTGGGCCTGCCCAGCCTCAGGAGGTGGTAGCAGGGACAATTGTAATGCTTGACATAGGAGTTCTGGTGTCAAAGGACAGGATCTTGTTGATCGCAGTTGATTCCGATAATTGGGAGTGGCACATAGTGTTGTGCATTGACCCTACTATACCAATGTGACATTTCGAATGAGGACCTCCCCGAGAACAAAGAAAACTAGGGCAAGATAATACTGGAAGTATATGTCCCGTGTGGGATAATGATACAATATAGGCATGCAGCCTGTTATGTTATTAGTCGGGAATGCCCCGTCTTTTGCTTCAGAAGGTCTGTCTCGGGTACCTGATAAGTTGTGGGCGAGTAATCCGCATGACGTAGGGCTATTTTACAGAGTTCACCTAGATACTTCATTCACGCCTCCAATCTCTTCTGTGACCTCTGCACTTCTCTCGCCCTCTTTATTCTCCCCTCTGGCCCTACCCACTCAGCTGGACCCCCCCCTTGATGCCTTCACCCATACTGATCTCTTGATCTCTACCCTGCCCTCTATCTGCTCAGCTGGTCTGACCACCCCCTTCTTTCCTCCCACCAGGGAGCTCTCGACGCTCTGACAGAACCTCCCCTCGCTCTGCCAGCCTTCTTTGCGTACATCTGGCAGATGGAACGAGTGTCAGTTGCTGGATTAGCTTCCACCTTCATCCCTGCTCCTCCTCCAACTACTGACTCAACTATCGAATCTGCTCTCAACAATCTAGATCTCGTTATCACTAACACTCTCGCTATTCTTGCCCCTGTCATGAGGACCCCTCTGAAACCTGCCACCAAACGAAACACTTGGTACAACTCTGACTAGCAGCCCTGAAATGCAAGTGCAGAGCTGATGAACGGAAGTGGCAGACCTTGATCTCATCCTCTGATAAACTGGCCTGTTGCCTTCTTCAAAGGCAATATCGTCGCTCCATTTGCTCCAAGAAGAGGGCTCACATCCAGGCCTGCGTCTCTGGCGCTTCTAACAACACAGCTGAACTCTTTAACATCTGTAAGGAACTAGCCAACCCATCTGCCGCCTCTACCTCACCTCGTCCCTCCCAGGCCCTCACACTGCACCGGCCTCCCACTTCACTGCTAAAACTTAGGACATCCTGAGTTCACTCTCTTCCTCCCTCGCCCCTACCCCATGCCCCTGCCATCCTCAGCCCATCCTCCCCCATCCACTCTTTCCTCCTTCTCACTTACCACTTCAGACGAGGTCACTAGAGTTGCCCGCTTTATGAAGGTCTCTTCCAAACCACTCTCCCCCTGTTCTTCCAGAGCTATTAAGGACAATATTGGCTTCCTTGCCCCTGCACTCGCAGACATCTGTAATCACTCTTACCACTGGGTCCTTCCCCTCTTCGCTCAAGCACTCCCTTGTGTGCTCCATCCTGAAAAATCTTTCTCTCTCTCTCTCGCTTTCTCTCTCTCTCCCCTTCTTTCTTTCTTCCAGAGAAGTTGGTCACCCCCCCACCAACTGACACAACATATACTGAGCTTGTTGGTTGCCTGCATGACCTATCTTGATTCCGAGCATCCAGAGGCACAGAAACTGCTCTCTTGAACACCTGTGAAGAATTGCTCGCATCTCTTGATTCCAACTCACCTGCTGTTCTCATTTTACTTGATCTCTCTTCTGCTTTTGACACGGTTAAACACTCCATTCTCGTAACACGGTATCTTGCAGCGGGCACTGGACTGGTTGACCTCCTTCCTCACTGACCGTCCCTCCCAGGTTATCCTGGGTTCCTTCTCAACCCCCTCCATCTCCACCTGTGGCGTTCCCCAGGGCTCTCTCCTTTTGCCTTGGTTCTTCAACATCTATCTCGGCCCTCTTGCTCACCTTATCCACTTTTTCCCTGCGCTTTCAGTGTTATGCAGATGACACCCAACTTTTCAGACTTCCCTCTGGATCACTTCTGACTTCCTCTGTCATCCGTGATTGCTTGTCCGTTAGCTAGCATGGTGTACCTCCAATGATCCTTCTCAACGCCAGCAAGAGTGAGATTCTTCTTATCAGGACTGCTGTTCCCTTTTTTCTCCCTTCACTCTGCCACCCTCAATGGGCTCCCCCGCCTCCGCTTCCTCTGAGACCAGAAACGTGGGAGTTACCGACTTCCCCTCTCTTTCATTCCTCACATCCAGGACCTGGTCAAGAAGGCCCATTTCCAACTCTACCTCCTCAGATGCATCTTCCCATTCCTCACTTTTCCCCATAAACTCAATGTCTTCAGAGCACTGGTTCTCTCCAAGCTGGACTATTGTGTCAGCCTCTTCCTTAACCTACCTTCTTCTCTCCGCCCCTCCAGCTAATCCAGAATAGGGCTGCAAGACCTATCCTTGGCCTTAAGCCCAGTGACCGTATCTCTCCAGCTCTAGAATCCCTCTACTGGCTCCCGGTTGCTGCAAATTCGCATTTAAATCCCTCTTCATCATGCATAAAGCTGTCTGGGGCCGCTATCTGCAACTTGCTCTCACCAAATAGTCCCCATCCAGATCCCTTCGGATACAACTCTCTGCTTGTCAAGCGCTTCACTAAGCAGAGAGCGGGCGGCTGTTCACTTTCCTCAGCTGGCTCCCTCCTCTACAGCCTCCCCCTTTCTCTCCATCTTGAGCCGGATCTCAAGTCCTGCAAGCTCCTCAAGACTTTCCTCTTCTCCTCCCTCCCGTGCTAATCCCCACAGTCGCTGTGATTGGTGACCTGGGACCTTAGGTTTCCTTCCGGTCCTGGCCTTCTGTCTGATCTCCCACAACATCCGCTCTCCCCCTGCACTTGCCTTTGGGTACCACTTAGCCTGTGTTATCGCAAAGGCCTGCACTTTCTCAGGGGTTGGTGACCCCTCTACCATCTAGTGGTCACTTACCTGTTGCCTTTGCAACTCTCTCTAATTCCAAATAAAATAATTGAATAAAATAAGTGTGCGGCAATCCACATTATGATGAAACCTGGCGCTGTGCTGCCCAGAGTTGAGCAGTATCCCCTATCGAAGGCAGTAGAGGAAAGGATTTAGGACCCCATTATGGCCCTCTTGCATCAGGGTATTATAGTTCCATCTAATTCATTGTGTAACAAAGCTATCTATCTCCTGAAGAATTGAAAAAGAGCTAGTTGGAGGATGATTCAGGATTTACACCCCCTCAAAGATGTGGTGCTGGCAGTTTCTGGTAGTTCCAAACCCTGCTACAATGTTATGCAACATACCTTTTGGGGCCACTGATTTTACTGTGGTGGATTTGAAGAATGCCTTTTTCTCAGTGCCCTTACATCCAGACTGTCAATATCTCACAGCGTTCACGTTCGCCGTGAGCCAATTTCAACATATTGGGCTTCCTCAAGGGTACTGCGAGTCTGAGTATTTTAACAGGGTCTTACATGAGGATTTAGGAAACATTGATGTCCCCAGCACTAGAATTCAATATGTGGATGATGTGTTGGTATGTAGTACCGCTGAACAACAGTGCAGGGAGGACTTCATTGCATTGTTATAACTGTCAGCTCACAAAGGATATAAGTTGGACAGAGCAAAGTTGCAGTACTGCCAGCCGGAGGTGCTGTATTTGGATCAATTGATTTCATTAAATTGTAAAAATAAAAATGACCCCAGAATGCGTAGCGGCAGTACGTGCTGTCCCTCAGCTAGCAAACTTTTCTTGGCCTGTGTAATTACTGCAGAGCATGAATCTTTGACTTCACGTCATACACTCAACGCCTGCTCCAGGCCCTTAAGGAAGCACAACAAATGAAAAATACTATTTGGTGATGAGATGGTCACCAGTTTTCAGGAGCTGAAAATGTTTTTCTTCACTGCTCCTGTACTGGCAAATCCTGATTATACCAAATAGTTTTCTTTTTTTCACACTCTTATGGCCAGGTGATGACTGCAGCTTAGACGCAATACAGCACTAAGGGTCACAAACCCCTAGCGTACTACAGTGGCATACTTTGTCATGCAAGGACAGTTTCCATGCAAACAAGCGTTGGTGGCTGCTGCTGCTTTTGCCATTGAGAAGTCTGCTACTATTCTCATGGGGTGTTCATTGACATTGTACGTCGAATGCTCTGTATTTTCAATACTGGAACGGTCAAAATCCACACGACTAAGGAAAGGGCTTCCACATATGAAGTGATCCTTTCAAGTCTGTCTATTCACATTGTTCTTTGCAAAACGGTGAACCTGACACCTTTTTGACTGAATCTATCATTGATGATGATGAAGTGCATGGCTGTGTTGCATGTGAGGGTCCTGATGATGGAGAGGTGTTCATTGTTGATGGGTCCTTAACTATTAACCAGGAGACGGGTCAACGACATACAAGGGCAGCAGTGGTGCCATTAGTTGATGGCGAGTATGAGGCTTTTGTGCAACAGAGGTTGCTAGGTCATTATTCAGCACAGGCAGTGGAACTGATTGAACTTCTTGAAGCACTTGAGGCAGCGCAAACGTGCCGAGTTACAATTTATTCCGATTCGGCTTATGTTACCACCACTGTTCATTTAGGTTTGTTGAGATGGATGAGAAGAGGATTTCGTAGAGAGATGGGTCCCCAATGCAGCATGCAGCCCTGTTGCATTGATTAATGAATGCCCTGTCATAGCCCACAGTTGCCGCAGTCGTCAAGTGTGCCGCCCACACAACTGGTGCAGACTTAGTTTCCCTCAGGAACGAAACGGCAGACACAGTGGCAAAACTGGCCAAATATTTGCCAGGAACAGATAGCCCAGAGCATGCAAGCGGTTGCAAAAATGCAGTTGCAGGTTACATACACTGCACTTCCTGTTACTGAAATAATTGAGATACAAGGCCAGGTGCCGCAGAGTGAGAAGTTGCTGTGGCAAAGACTGGGGCGTGCAGTCTCTGACTGATTTAGTGTGGAGACAGAGTAGTACAGGAAAGGTGGTGATGCCCCAGGATTTGGCATTAGTGGCGTTCGATCAACTTCATTATCCCGCCCACGTGTCCATACATCATATTGCTGCAGACTTAGAAGATTGGTATGTGCCCAATATTCAGGAATTATTGTCTATGTTGACGTCTAACTGCGTTGTCTGTCAGACATATAGCACTGGACAGAAATTAAAAACATTGAGGAACCCTGCCTCACCCTATTGGACCCGTTTGAGATCTTCATATAGACTTTGCAGACATGGGTCAAAGGTATAAAACTTTGTTACCTCATAGTGTTCCCCCAATTGGGGGTGGGGGTGCAAAACACTTAAGTGACAAGAGCACCCACTTCTTTATTGAGCTGTTTAAGGAAATTGCAGCTCTTTAGGGAATTTAACACAGGATGTGTTCCATTTGTCACCTCAGGCCAACGGCATTGTGGAGAGGATGAATGGTTTATTGAAGACTAAGTTGTCCAAACTCTGTGTGGCACTGAAGAACTGGGTGCACTGCCTTCCCTCTGGCCTTGCTCACCTTTAGGACTTCGCCCTATAAGGATCATCACCTCTCACTGCAAAAAATAGTGACGGGGAGATGTATGCACATGCTATTATCTCCTGTGCGTAGTGCATCTAAAGCTCACAGTGCTGCATCAATTATATGGGGGGAGTTTCATTCGTATTTAAGTCGTTTAACAAAGTGTATTAAATGCCTTTCTCAACAGATTTCTCCATGCCGAAAAGAAGGTGAAAACAGCTATGCACCAGAATCTGCGAGCTTGCCACCATTTCAACTATCCCCTGGGGATAGGGGATATGTTAATAACTTTGTTCGCAGGTGGAGCGAGCTGAGGTAAAACGGTCCTTGTACTGTGGTGTACACTACATCACTTTCGGTCAAACTAAAAGAATGACGGTACTGGGTGTATTTGCCTGATGTTAGGGTAAGGATGGCCTGGTATCAAACAGCAAGACAAACACAAGTGATCACAGTTCAAGGGTGTTTATTGAACTTCAGTTGGCTTTCAAAAACGCCGATCTAATCCTAAATCTAAAGATGGGAGCAAGCTGTGACCATCAAAAAATAATGCAGTCCTAGTCGAGTCTGTCAAAATAAAAAGGCCTATACTAATAAACCTATTACCAATCCTTACTTCTAAATACAAATAGTGTGGGGAAACAATCTTATGCAAAAGAAAAGTGTTCAAGAAATGATATGACGGGATATTCAAGGCGTTGGCTTCCCTTCCCCACGTTTTCAGCACAGGACAAGGCAGCACACTCGAGCTTAGCCCACTCTCTAGCTTCTCTAGCATGAGGATGCAGTTCAAAACTTCAACATCAGGGCCTTCTGTGCCAAAGTCTCTTTGCCTTCCAAAGTCTCTTATTTCAGAGGGCCTGATGCAACACGACAAACATTAAGTTCCTTTCTTTGTAGGATTTCACATACAACTTCTCGGGTGATTTACCGTTAACCCCGGGTCCACCTCTGCCGGGCTCAGACCCACTTTGACATGAAATCTTCAGTTGGTCTCCCTCCACCGGGCTCGGACCAAATATCTCTACTTCATCAAAATCGAAGACACTCGACTGTGCGTGGGATTTTGCTTGACCTGTCGCAGTACCACTTCGATTCACAATTACTCATTCTCTTCTTGATATAACCTTTTCCCCACTTTCATTTTTACCACTTCTCAGCGGGATACCTTATAGACCTTCGATTGAGCACCCACACGGTGCCGGACCACTCTGTCAAAGGTATTGTATCTTGCTTTTTAAAATTCAGTCACTCATCAGCAGTTCAATGTTACTTGCGTCTCTTATCACACAGGTTTTAACAATGTTTGTTCCAGCGCTCGCCATACAATGTTGCTGCTTGCAACTTTGGCTTCAACACCGACCGGTCTTGTATCGGTCTCCCCAACTCACGATCTGTGTTGATTCACTGGCGCTGCTTTGTTCTTGGAGCCAAAAACGGTACCCCGGTGGCTGGTGCTTCTCCCGCCGTAATTTTTGACACAGGAGGCCCCGGGTATCTCTGACACACAATGCGGGACACTTCAGCCTGGCTTCCTGGTCTTGCGCTTTCTATTCTGTAGGTCTCTGGAAAGTAACGGTTCCTTGTTGAAAAGGTCAAGGGAACTTCCCTCCTTGCGGTCCCCTTCTGGTTTGCCGTCTTTCCTCTCGTTCAGCTGTCGTCTCAAAACTGCGATTTCCTTGTGCGATTTGCCTCGCTCAGTGTGCTCTTGTGCTCCGCCTTTTATCTGTGTGGAGAACCTTAATGGAAGTCTGGTCCGATAGCACATTGAGTAGAGCGCTCGCTTTGACATCTGTGCAGAGCCTGCTGATGCAGATTTGAATCCTGGCATGGCCAAACTAAGCCTTTCATCCTTCCGAGGTCGATAAATGAGCATCACACACTGTATGTAATAAGCAGCGCTCCGATACCTGAGGGTTCGTAGCGCTATATAAATTATTATTATTATTAGGTTTGTATGATGGTCAGTAATTGCCTGACAATTGTATTGTGACACAGCGGGTATATTGCTTTGGTGTTAGTCTGTTTTCTCTCATTTCCGTGAGAAAGTGTTTGTTGTAAAAGGGGGCAAGGGTAGAGTTCCTAAAAATTCTGCACATTTGATTTGGGTGATTTCTGAAAGTTTTTTTTTTTAACATGCGTTAGTGAGTGTTTGAATTTTTTTTAGTGGTACCAACGTTGCAGTGCATTTTTTTTAGTGGTACCAACGTTACAGATGTTAAGAATATCTTTAGTCAAAGAAAAAAAAAATCTTATGTGTGGCCTTTTCTTTCATCTATTTTTATATTTATCTACTGAAATTATTTGGTTAGATCATATAAAGGGGAGTGGGGTTGTAACAGAGGGGGATGTGACATTTTTAGATGCTGCAACTGAGTGATGATTACATGACCACGGTAGTGACTTTTAAACAAATGAGAATACACAACACAATAATATGGAACGTAAAGTTGCGAGTTAAAATGTGTTTGGATGAAGAAAACAAATAGAATCAGTACAAAGGTGTAGTATCTGATACAATGTCTGATGTGCACCACCCAGAATTTAGTAACCTGTGGTATAGTTTTAGGGAAACAGAGGTATAAATGGGAGTTATGTCATGTCTGCTCCATCATCCCCCACACGTCAGGGGCCCCAACATTTCAGTAGCCCAGGAAATATTGCCCTGGGAAGCCCAGTGTTTGGTGCATCTAGCGGTGTGTCTGGTCCAGTCTGTTCCAGGGGTACAAGGTACTAGTTGTTCTAATTGACAAATATGAAGAGAATTGTGTCGCAGACGACAGAGCACCCCAATGCAAGCCACGGGCCATGTTGAAATTGGACCGAGTATTGTTTGTGTCGAACAGATGGAAGAAGGCAGTGGTGAGCTGCATGGCAGGGGGGTTGGCAGGGTTCGGAGAAGAAGTCATATGGAACATAAATAACTTTCACAAGATTGATTTATTTATAGAGCGCTTTACACCAAGGCGCTGTACAGTGGAACAACATAATACAAGATAACTGAAGGGGGGGGAGTGGGACTAGGTGTGGGGGGGTAGAGATGGATTGGGCGAGGGAAAATGGAAGGGAGAGGGAGGAGCAGGGGAGGGGAAGAGAGAAATCGGATGAAGGGGGGTGGGGGAGGGGAAGTAGAGAGGGTAGAGGGGGAGTTTTCAAGGAGGGGAATGGAGGAGGAGTGGGGATTTAAGGGGGGTGCGAAATGAGGTGAAGGTCGTGGTAGAGCAGATTGAGCGAGTTCCAGTGCAGAGGTGCAAGAAGTTGGAAGGAGCGGAAGCGCAGGGGGATGGAGGTACAGTGAGAAGGAAATGGTCAGCGGAACGAAGGGAACAGGAGGGGGGAGTAGAAGGAGAGAAGGGAGGAGAGATAAGGAGCAAGACCATAGAGGGATTTTGAGACAAGGCAGAGAAAGTGAAATTTTAGTTGTAAGCGGAAAGGTAGCCAGCCAAGGTAAGAGTGAGGAAGAGATGGAGTCACGGGAGGTGAGGAGACAAAGGGTATGAACAGCAGAGTGGTATATGGATTTAAGAGGGACAAGATGAGATGTGGGAAGTCCAAAGAATAGAGAGGAGCAGTAGAGGAGGCAGGAAAAGATGAGAGAGGAAATTAGGAGTTTGGTGGCGTAGAATGTGAGGGAGGGACGAGGGGAATTAGCAGGGAAGAAAAGGACTTCGGTTTTATCAGTGTTAAGAGAGAAAGCGGGAGGACATCCAGTTCTTGATAGCAGTGAGGCAGGAGAAGAGCTTGGGGTGAAGGTCAGTTGAGAAGGAGGAGAAAGAGAGAAGGAGTCGAGTATCATCAGCATAGATATGGTGGGGGATGCCAAACGAGGAGATAATGGGGGCAATGAGGGAGGAGTAAAGAGAGAAGAGGAAAGGACCAAGTACAGAACCTTGAGGAACACGGTAAGTAAGAGGGACGGAAGGAGAGGTCTGGCCTCCCCATGATACAGCGAAGGAACGGAACGGGAGGAGATGTAAGGGGGTAGCCATTTTAGAACAGGGCCTTTAAACCCGAAGGAGGAAAGAGTGTGGAGCAGAAGTGGATGATCGACAGTGTCAAAAGCTGCAGAGAGATCAAGAAGACTAAGGATAGAGGATTGCTTGGCATGTCGAGCAGAGAGGAGGGAGTTAAGGATAGAGGTGAGAGCAGTTTCAGTGGAATGTTTTGGACGGAAGCCAGATTGGAAGGGAGGAAGGAGAGAGGGAGTGGTGACAAAGGATGAGAGTTGAGAGTAGGCAAGGCGCTCAAGAAGCTTAGAAAGGAAAGGTAGAAGAGAGATAGGTCTGTAGTTAGCAGTGAGAAGTGGATCGGCAGAGGGTTTCTTTAGGATAGGAATAATCGTTGCATGTTTGAAAGCAGGGGGAAAGGTTGATGAGGAGAAGTAGGAGTTGAAGAAAGTGGTAAGGTAAGGGATAAGAAGAGGGTAGATCTTGGGGATAAGAACGGAGGCGAGAGGGTCAGAAGGGGCGGACGTGGGGTGGGGTTTGGATAGAAGGGAAGAGATTTCGTAAGGGGAAACAGGTGAGAAGATGGACATAGAGTAAGAGGGGGGAGGAGGAGAGGGGGAGTCAGAGAAGGAGTACATTTTTTGCCGGAGGGTGAGGATTTTGTAGGAGAAGTTGGCAAAATCCGAAGGAGAAAGTGTGGAATTGGAAAGCAGTGGATTGAAGCATGAGAAGTGCCAGTGAATGTTCAACCAGCAGAAGAATGTCAGTTTTGTTTTTTAGGACCTGGGACTGTTCCTGTAGGTACTAACACCAAGTGTAACAAGACCATGTTTATTCCAGATCTTGCAAAAGGAATGGTGGCTAAGATGGACCTGTACTGGGTATGCGGTCAACAAGCATACCTGAATCTTCCTCCTTCCTGGCGAGGCACATGTGAATTAACCACATTGCACTCAGCTATCCTAGAGGTCCCGGAAGCTCACTAGACCGTAGCGTCTAAACATGGATTGTCGCCATCTTTTAATTGTTTTTTATATTTATATGGTTTAATGCAAACCTTTACTAGAAAAGAAATTCAATCAGAAATGCATTACAACAACGAATGAACAAAAGATTAAAATATTACTTAAATACGGGCCAATGAAGACTTTAGCTTATGCTTGAATTACATCAAATTCTACATTCTCAATAGCATGATCACTTCCCATGTTAGCAAAGATTTGTGGCCCAAGCTCAGTCTTTCCCAGAATAATGTTGTCCCCAGCCACCAGTCCTTGTTGACCATTCTTGCAAACGCCTTTTCCCTTAATCCTCTTGTACCTTGACAATCCGTTAGTATATGTCGAAGAGTTTGTATTCCTGCTTTCTTGCATAGCGGGCAAAGATTATCAACATATTGATCTTTATGCCTAACAAAGAGGATCTCTCTCGTTGATGGGAGATTAAGGACGAAATCTGAGGAAATCTGATCTGGATCTGGGGTTTGGAAAGTGCTTTAAGTAACTAGCTACAGTTTGTCATATGGTGAAAATGACTGAGTGCGTTTTACTCTGCATTTCTGTTATTGTGTGAATCCAGTCTGATCTCTTCACCGGAGTGTCAGTCAAATCCTTTTCCAGGCATTCACAACCCGACAGTATTTCCAGGTGTGAAGATCGATTAGGAATTTGTTTGAAAAGTCCTCCAACATAGCTTTCAGGTCTTCATATAATGAATCTTTCCTGGGCACGAGGCTGTGCCTATAAAGAGAAAGTACCTTCCATTCAACAAGAAAGGTCAAAGAATACAGTCCCAATTCGTTCCTTAGGGAGGGAATTGTTAGACACTGAAGAGTTCCTTTTTCCATAATTTGCCCAGGATATGTCTTGGCCGTATATTAGTACGGGAATTACTGTGCCAATATAGAATTTAACCAAAGGTTCTATAGACAATTTCCAATAGTCTTGATTAATTTTCTTCATTTGGCAGCCCAATTGTATTATTTTACCCTCTAGAGCTGCCCTTACGTTGCCTTGCGACTGGAAAGATCTTATGTTGAAGTCTAAATATGGGACTTCCTTCCCGACTGATATATTTTGGCCCGATAGAAGATTTTTTTTGTGTGGCCGTTTAAATATTACTTTTTGGGATTTTGCTGGATTGATGTTTAGATCGTTGGAACGTGCGTAAACATCCAGGGCTTCCAGCAGATCCTTGAGACCCTGGGGAGTATAATCGAACAGAACTAGATCATCGGCATAGGCTACCCAGCTAAGTTTTTCCGAACCAATCTCTGGACTCACCAGGCCACGCTCAACCAAGGGAGCTGCAGACTGCAATTCCTTTCCTCCGAAACTCCCTCTTTAAAGGCTTGACAGCCCCCACAATGGAGAACTATAGCAAAACGAATGCTTACAAAAATATTGAAAATAAGGTAGATGGGGAATGTTTTCTGCTGGAATATGGGCAGGAGATAAAACATTAACAGTTAGGGAACAACATATTTGTTTGTAAAAGTTGTGTTTCCTATTTAAGTCTTGAAAGTAGTATAACCAAAAGGATAGTTTTCAGAGATCCCATGTAGTTCCATGTCAGTTGTGAAATAATTAACCATGCCTGGATATTATGCTCCCGTCGTTTTTGCGGTCCCATACATGTGGTCTTGTATTTGCAGCAGTGCACAATGACCTGCACAAAACGTGCCCAAACATGATTTAACGGGTCAGTTTTATCATTTCTTTTAAAGGAACAAAAGTGTGAATTTCACTCTCCACCCAGTCGCTGTGAGGAAAACCTATTCTTGTTGCTTTAGGACTCAAAAATCTGTTAATTTCCTGTGGCTTAGGAATGCTCTGTACTTCCCTCTTTCCCACCTTCCAAATGTATTGGCATCACTGCTGTGACAGCACACCGAACTAGAAACTGCTATTTTCAATAGAAAAAAGTCCAATCTGCAAAATTTCGAACTCCCACCCCTGCGTTCTATAAATCTGTTCACGCGTCCTGGATTACACTCGCATATACATAGCCTCTGTCACCTCCCAGTTCCCAAGATTTTTCCTTCAGCGGTCGTGGGAAGTGCTTTACACACTTTTTAGGTGTTGAGTCCAGGCGTTTTCGTTTCTGGTTTTCATTCCAATAAAACAAATCTTTTTGTATTTTTAAAAATAAAGCAGAAAAGCATATGATGCAAAGCGCCACAGACTATATCTTTACTGTAAACAGGGTTTGCACCTGCTGCTCGCCAGGTGTTATGGAATGTAACACCCACGTTAACTTACCATTTACTATTCTGGTTAAGGTTGGTGGGAACGGTATTACCACCACGTGACACAGCGGCCTCTAGCAGCGGCCGACAAAGGGTCAGCCGACTGAGCCGATGGAGACAGCCGATGGAGCCATATGAGCCACCCTCGCAGCAGGGGTCAAACCAGCTGCATGAGCTGCTACCATTCGTGCTGGCATCCACCCTGCCGGCAGAGATGCCGGAACAGTTGCAGGTGTCCACATCAATACCGCAAGAGCTGCCGGAGCAGCACAAGGAGGCCCCAGCCTCCCCTTGGTGTCACAGCAAGCCAGATTGCGCCAAGACAGCGACTCTGCGGCATGGAACGGACCGACAATGCATCGATTAAACATGGGGGGGGGGACACATGCTGACACAGAACACTGCTAAGAATCACAGGCAAAGTAAGAGACATGTTACGTTAACTGGCCAGGGTACAACTACAGCCAAACCATACGGGCAGGTTGGAAAAGGGGTATTTGGGATCAGGAGCTGCTCTTCTCTACCTGAAGAGGGGGTGAGAACTTCCTAGCCCATTGGCCAATCAGGGGAGCGTAGGGTATTTAATGGAACAGTCTGCAATAATGGAATTATTCATTCTTTTGTCAGCCTTTGACAGAGGAGGTGGTGTGGGACGAGCAGCACTTCACCTGGGATATTAAGAAGAGGACAAGTACGAGAGGAAAAGAAGAGGATCAAGGGGAAGTCCTGGTAGAAGAATAACAGATGATGACCTAAAGAAGAGAAACACTACAATGAAGTCGATTGTGGTTTGAGTGAAGCTAGTAATAAAGAAGCACTATAAATCTGCTGTCTCACAACCTCACCTACCCCCTTTCACCTCTTGGCTTACCCCAGTTTACTTTTTTTGAAAATGTCACACGCCCATGTACAAAATGTTAATATGTTTATTATTCCCAGACTAACGCATCAGTGTACATATTCTTTTTGTCTCTTAACATGAGACGTAGATTGGAGACGGTGTCATTCCCTCATCTGTGATGCTCTTATTCCGACATCTGCCCTTTATGGTAAAGGTAACTTGCACAGGGGCTGCTGCTTCCATCTTTTATGTTTTCCATGGGCATCATTTCTGTTAAAAATGACATATTTATTGTTGTAAATACACCTAGAAAAATAGTCTAAACATCTGCAGAGTTAAAGGTTGCAACCCCCCCCCGCGCCCCACATCTCTGAAGTGAAATATAAAGAATATTTCCCTGGCTTCCCCACAACTACAAGGGCCGACTGCTGGGCAGTGGGACCGTTTTCATAGACTGGGGTTGGAACCCTTGGGTTGTGAAGCAGTGCTCTAGTATCGATGGCGGGTTTTCTGGATTCTATAGATGTGTTTTTTCAATTGCAGCAATAATTTTTCTGGACTGGCTTGTTTCTTGCGCTAGGTTCCCGCCGAGAAGGAAGGGAGAGGGGTCCAATAGAGAACCGTGGCGCTTTGAAACACAATTCAATTGTATAAAGCGCCTTACAAATGCTCAATAAAATAAAAAACCATACCCGCCATGAACCAAATATTCTATTTTTGTTTGTCAAAGTCCCTTTCCTACCCTGTGCTCATAACTATATCTTCTTAACTGTTTGTTCTTGAAACTGCTTCAATTCTGGTTTTTAGTACTGATTCACATACTTAAAATAATTAACCTGTTCCTGTTCGAATATGTATAAAGATGAAGAACTTAACTGTAAGCTTGTACTTTAACAAGTAAAACTTATTTTTTTTTATCTACAAGTCGTGATTAGGGGAACTAAGCAATTGTCAACTTACTTAACAAAGCAATTGTCTTTGATCACATCTGTACCATAGGCATCTGGCATGACTCGTTCCTGGGGTACAGTTCAAGGTTTGTTGTTAACTGCAAATGGTACACAACTGAAATCCTACATCAATATGGCAAAACCGACCTTTTGTCGCAAAGCCTAGTTCTGCAGTTTGAACCAGTTGCAACACGTTATACTTTTTTTTAATGTTGTTCTTGTATCTGGACTCCCGTTCTTAATGTATTGGACTTGGGCAATAATTAAACCGTGTTGGATAAAACCTGATGATGCCAAAGGTGCGCATGTGTCAACCGTGTTTTGCTTTACACACTTTATTTTCAATTTGTTACACTGCAGTGCTTTTACTGACAAGTTGAAAGCAACATTTTATTTTTCACGTTTTCTTTGTGCATGTGAAATTGTTTGAGCCATCGCATGTCTTTTTCCTAGTGCATGCTCGTGCAGGTTTTTCAGAACTAAGATCTGGATCTTGGCCTAAGTCTCTTGCCACCTTTACAATTACAAGAGAGGTTCTTTTTAGCACTGGATCCAGTGCAAAGTGTGGCACCCACCTCTGCTAGGGATGGAAAGTTCCTGCATGCTATTGTTGCTTTTTGCCCTTCCATGAGTGCACCTTCTTTTTAGGGTTGACTCGATGTTGCAACGCTGCTTCCCAAGGACTGAACACCTAATTAGCTCCATGCATAGATTTTAGTGCTGGGGTTATACTGTTTGCACACATTTATTCCTTTGATCCACCTTGTGAATAAACATACCAGTGGCAGTAGGTTCAAAGAATAACTCTAGAGCTACCTCTACAGGGCGGTGAGAGTCGTAGATCATATGAAACGTCCAACTTTAGTACTGATTCAGTCTCGTAAATGTCAGCTTTGGCGTCCCAGAGTGGAGTCTCATTTCCATGAACACATAAACAATAAGCAGAGGGTCCAATTAAGCTGACAAGGCCTCAGCCCATCTTCAACCACCCGGATCCTGCCAGTGATCTTCGTTGGGGATGGATATGATGGAACCCATCTGTACAACACAGGCCATTAATGCTGCGGTGAAGTGGTACTGGAATAGTGCCTCAGGTGGTAGATTTTTATAGATTGAAAATGATCAGATTGAAAGAACAGCTGGAAATGCGATAGATTAAAGTTTAAACAATTGAAGCCAATAGGTGGAAAAGCGTCAAATGGTATAGTCACAGGATAAAATACAAAAACAATGTTTTTGGAGAACAAATGTAAAGCGGTTTATACTCTTTAAAGACTGAGCCTTTTTCAAATACAACAGCAAAGTGTGCTTTTGTTTTTCTGTATTGTGAACATTTTCAGTGGCTTCTAACTGGCCTAGTGGAACGTTGTTAGCAGTCTGTGCTTTGGGGTCCGTCCAGGTGAGGTGCTAGTTGCGTCTCTGCCTATATTGTGACAGGTGTAATTCGATGAGAATGGAGGTTTTCACCTTTCTGTATTGCTATGTCAATATGGCTGAGGGGAAAGGGTGGGTAATTTGGGATTTGGGCCCTTGAGTAATGCCATGCTAAGTGTCAGTAACCTTTTTCAGTGTTGTGACTATTTATTTGCATTTGTATAGCGCGCATCGGCCCTAGGGCATCGTGGCGCTTTTAAGGATACTTGCTTAGACAAAGAGCATAGCTTATAGGGTTACAAGAGCATACAGCAGTTTAGACATACATTTCAGTTACGGATTGGGCAATTAACATGGAGGAATCCACAGGTCAGGTAAGGTATGTCTGAAGTGTCTAAGGTGGCTGGCCTAGTGGAATAGTTGAGTTTTCAGATATTTATAGGACTATAGGAGGGGGCGTCTTTTATGGGCAAAGTAGTATTCATTTTATGCAAAGAAAGTAAGGTTCTGTTTTGGGGTCCACTAGCAGGCAACGGGTTTGAGGTGCACCGCAAGATTTGTGTTTGGTTTCAATGTTCACACCCTGTGACTTTTTTTTCCCTGTACAATATAGTGTTTTATTTCATGTTTATTTTTAATGAAGTACACTTTTGTAGTTCTGAAACTTTCTTAATCTGTTTTTCCTCACAAACTGATTCTGTTCAGGAGATCTTTTTCATTGCTAGCCACCCTTTTTAATAGCAGTACTATTTAGAATCTACTGTGAAAGCCTAATTTATGATGCCCGTATTTGTTTTTTTCATGCAGCTAAAATGACCTTTTTTGTTTAACTTAGTTTCTGATGTAATATTTTAAATGGGATTTGTCCAACAGTTTAGGTTTAAGACTGTTCAATTTTGAGCTGTTATACCATTTAAATTATGTTGAATGGGGATAGAATTTCCTTAGGGTTAATATTTCCTTCGAACACATTGAATTGGAACTTTGTAATTAAAGCTAAATCGTTTATACCAATTTTCAAACAAGAGGTGGATCTAGTACTGGAGTTGTGGATGAGCTAACAGATGACTTCTCTGGGGATTTAGCCTAAAAGACGCGAGGCAAGACAATTGTAGATCAGATATCCTCAACACCCTGTGGAGATTAGACCGTCTTGTGAAGGAATTTCAGAAGTGAAATTGGTGCTAAACCGGTCCACCATTCCTTCCCAAATGTCTGGGTATCATAGGGTGTACTTGGATTAGGCCTCAATGTGCATTCATTGGCCAGTGATAATTGACTGTTGGTGAGTAAGAAATGGTGGGCTGTGTGTGCAGGGTTTGAAACTAAAGGAGTAGTGCGCTCAAAAATATTATTGTCCCAACAGATGGGCAATAATTAAAAACATGCATTAAACATAATTTTAATGAAAGTTCCTATGTAAACTCTTGAGCAAACAGGGCTCAAAGCATTTACATGGGAGCATCCATTTTGCCAATTCAGGCAGCCTCCTCAGCTCAAGTTAAGCTCTGCCCAGTCGGCACTAAACAAGCAGCAAAAGCCCCCTACTGGCAGCGTTTGCTTACTGCAGCGGGAGCAGAGCTGTACATGAGCTTGGGAGGCTGCCTTCAATTTCTATTTTTCGTTTTCGGTGCTCCCCAAGCTCACCGAAGCCATAAGTAGATTACACAATTGACATTAATATCATAGTTCAAAATCACATATGACATATGAAAATTAAACATTTAAAAAGTCCCCATATTTAGATTAGACAGAGAAACAAGGGTTGGTGAAGGAGGATTAAGCGGGTTCAAAAAACACAAAATAATGTCATGGTATAGACACATGTAACCATATAAAACCACTTTTGTCTCTTTTCATATGTCATATGTGATTTTGAACTATGATGTTAATGTCAATTGTGTAATCTTCTTATGGCTTCAGTTTGAACAATATAGCCCTGATTTGATAAAGGCTCGTGGGAGCCGAAACGCGCAACCAAGTAGAGGGCTTTTGTAACAGATTGTGCAATTAAACAATCAAGTCTTAAACTGGCGCTGAGTCCTGGAGTTTCCTGTTTTTCTTGTTACTTTCAGTTTTAGCCTGTGAAGAGGCATTCGTCCTACAGCGTTTTGCTCTTTAGAGACTGAAACGTTGAGCCAATAATTAACTGTTCATTGAGACTGGAACCGCTGTGCCCTGTGTGAAAGAAGTGGGGTTGGAAAGAAGTAACTTGAAATTATTCTGAATGTTTGTGATAGCGGGTGGTGAAGGTGACCGCACAGAACCGTGCTCATTCGGTTTGTTGAAATGTTAGCTGTTGTTGAAGTGTAAGGGCACACAGAGGTGCACTTTGCCTTTGGACAGCAGAGGGCCACCTAACACTGATAAATTGCATCAGCCGATAACGGAAACATACCTAAGCACATGCACCTCTAGGGTTGTAACGCTGCAAAAAAAGAACCCAAATACTCAAGACCTTGCTACTTTTGATAAAAGACAAAGTTTGTTCAATAATAGAAATGCATCACACACACGAAAAAAAGTGAAAAGGTATTACCTCTTCACCTACATGACAGCTAAGTCTAAAAAAACACTCGCCCATCTGGGTGGAAAGATGCCATGCATTCCGCTCATTCTCACAAGCTTCCTCAGGCTGTTTACACTCCATTTTTGCGAGAAACACCATAAACTTAAAGAAGGCTGGCAAGAGCGGCATGCCCCTCTCTCTGTAGCCTGTGTGTGCTCTGATCATGTGATCTATAATTAAAGGTCTGTTGCACAAGAATAATAATGCCATCTTTGAAGGGCTAAATCCTAATGGACCTCAGGCATAATGACATGTGCGCCCAATAATGCGCATGCACGTAATTCACTGGATAGTGAGGAACGCGCATGCTAAGCTCTAAGCCTTAATTACACATTTGTAAACATGAATATATTTCAGTGTTTTTAACGCGCTGATGCGCAATAATATTCATTCAGGTCTTTAGCCATTACAACTAGTGGCTTTGTGCCAGACGCCCCAGAGGCAGGCACGTCATTTCACCAAAATGCCAGGGGTAGCGAAGTGACCTCACACGACCCTTGACCCCTGATAACATCACAGGAAGTGATGTCATGTGTCCCCACCCCGAAGTGACATCGCGCGAAGTGATGGAACACGACCTTTCACCCGTTGACAAAACAGGAAGTGGCATCAAATAGCATTGTACACTATGAAAAATATGGTTATTATATCGCTAATGTGATGTACATTTCATACAAGAATGGAACGCCATATGTATTATTTAGATCCGTGTATATAGGCCCATATTACCAAATTACTGTGAATGCAAGCAGACGTCCATGACCAAATGATAATGATGTGTTATTATATAGCACTTAAGCTCAAGTCCTTTATATAGACAAAATATACACTCAATATCACCCAACCTGTGTTGGCACTCATTTATCGACCTCAGAAGGATGAACTGCTGAGTTGAGGCGTTTAAGAACAGACTAAATCGGTGACACACCCCCTGAAGTGTGCCTGAAATAAACCTTTAATGAGTCTAGCAATTATTGTATAGAATTCCAGAAAGGCATATTATTTGGTATTCCTATTCTTTCTTTTTGGGTCAGTGCTGAAAGTGTTACACTTGTGGCACTCCTGTTCTTATTTTTCTTATTTTTATTAAGGGGCCTGAACAAGAAATCCAGCCACTCCAGAAGTAAAGAGCCACATTGTGCTGGCCACAGCGCAGGAGCTTGCATTAAAAAAAAAATAGAAAAATTAAAAACGTTTCTTTTTTTAAAAGGTCGCAAGGGAGAGCACAGAGGTCGCAGTTGCGACCGCTGGTGACCCCTAAATGACGTCCCTGCCCAGAGGGCGATGCTTTATGAGCTGCAAGACGAGCAGCGGCATGTTTTCTAGTGTCTGTTGTGCCGCATTCAGTAAATACAAAGTCCTGTGCACCTGCAATTACGACAGGGGCCACCAGGGGCCAGATTACCGAAATTTTGCACCAGTGCAAGTGCAAAGTTTGCACGGTATTAGCACTAGGGCAAAGTGTGCCCTATTTTTGGGGCACATTAAGAAACCATTGCACCTCGACAAGTGCAGTTTGGCATATTAAAAGCACCATGGCAAAAATGGCCATAGTGCAAAAAAAATGCATGTTCACTATATTTTTACACCAGGGCAAAGTTTGCCCTAATGCTAATACGGAATGGTATTAGCACTAGGGCAAAATTTGCCCTGATGCAAAAATGCATCAAAAATGTATTTGTTTAGCACTGGGACCATTTTAACCCTGGTGCTTTTAATATGCCAAACTGCACTTGTCAAGGCGCAATGGTTTTTTAATGTGTCCCAGTGTTTTCAAAAACAGGGCAAACTTTGCCCTAGCGCCAATACTGTGCAAACTTTCTGTAATCTGGCCCCAGATGGCTATTCCGCATTGCAGTAATGTTGTAATTTAAAACAATATATGCTCTAGTGTTCTACTCCAAGTGGACTAAAGAAGTCTATAAGACAACAATTTCCACAGCAGTTCAGGTGTATCAAAAGCACACGGTCAGTACAGCAAACACAAACCTTTAAAGTGCATATTATCTGGTGCAAATGCCTGGTTTCATTCATGAAAATGACACTGTGCAATTAAAGATAATATTCTTTTAGGCATCTCATTATAACCTATGACCCAAATTGTCTAATATCTCGTTCATACAACAGGGTTACAGCTATTTATCGCAAGTGCATTATGGTCCATATATATAACCATAAATGAAGCAGCTTTAAAGTGCCTCCGTGCATTAAGCTCAATTGTCTAGTCACATTTTCATTGGATAATTATACCAACTATAGTGGTAATGTTGCTTACTGCTGCTATGTATATGGAATTAACTTGATCGATTTTGACGTGCATAAATGTATGTTTCATTTGCTCTTTACATGCTATGATGGGAGAAAACCACGAAATAAAGCTTTTTGAATTGAAAGGAATTCATTTGAAGGAAGCAGCACATGTTCACAGCAAGGCTATTCAGGACAGCATTTCCTCTGCTACAAGGTGGTGGTGCCAGGTGGGAGAACTGAAGCAGTTGAGAGATGTGTATTTTTTGGGCCAGATCCAAGTGCACTTTGGCAGTCGTTAGCTCAATGATGGATATATATGTACGTCAAAATCGATCAAGTTAATTCCATATACATAGAAGCAGTGAGCAGCATTACCAA
Source organism: Ambystoma mexicanum (assembly GCF_040938575.1). Taxonomy (NCBI): domain Eukaryota; kingdom Metazoa; phylum Chordata; class Amphibia; order Caudata; family Ambystomatidae; genus Ambystoma; species Ambystoma mexicanum. The sequence goes on from NC_090941.1 coordinate 515,659,585, forward strand.
TATATACATGTATTGGTAATGCTGCTCACTGCTTCTATGTATATGGAATTAACCATATACAAAGCATGGGTAATCAGAAATCAATCTACTGCTGACCAAAATAATGGCAAATGTGGGAGGAGTTGAATAGAAGCAGTGAGCAGCATTACCAATACATGTATATATCACTGAGCTAATGACTGCCAAAGTGCACCTGGATGTGGGTAAAATAAAAGTACATCACATTGAAGGTTTAGGATAAGAGTATTAAGTAATCAATAGAAAATAAACTCCTCCCACATTTGCCATTAACCTGGTCAGCAGTAGATTGATTTCTGATTACCCATGCTTTACTTATAAAGATCTGTCATGCTCAACTTACTCTTCCAATTGGGTAAAATAGAACCATACAGTTGTTGCTAGTGTCTAGTTATTACATGGTACTCGCACCATTTGCCAGCTGTTGCCATTTTATAGCCCGATAGTGCCTTTTATGGCAGTGTCTGTTATATGCCTTTCCATTGCCTACGCAAAAGTAAAAAAAAAAATTGGCATTGCTAATGCTCATCTTTGTTGACTTCCTTGATGCCTTAGGTTTTCCCCTTTCCACCTCTCCTGACCCCATTCCTTGTCGTCTGTTTCCTGGTTAGTGGTGGCATCTGTTGTTGACGCTGATCTTTTTTTATGTTTGTGTTTTAGGGGCGGTAGTGGGTTGCGTTTGTGGCTTTCCTCTGGCCTCTTGTAAACAGCAGAGAGTAACCTATGCAATGGAGCGCTGCTGATTAAGGGGTTGACCATTTAATGTACTGTTGAATACTGACATAAATTCAGCAATTGACACTGCAGTTTCTTATTAGTAACCATGTAATGTAAAATGTAAAAGTATTTATAGAGCGCAGCAAAGACCTGTTGGCATCAAGGCGCTAAAAAGAAACCATAGAGGAGAGGGTAGCATCCCACATTTAAAACAACAATGTTTTGAGCTTTTTGCGAAAGATTGATAGAACATGGTTGCTCCTAATATGAAAAGGAAGGGCATTCCACAAAGATGGGGCCAGCACAGAAAAGGCTCTACCTCGGAAGAGGGGGACAGACAACAGAAATTGGTTGGATGAGCGGAGAGATCTCTTGGCCTGGAAAAGAGAGCTTAGCTTCGAGAAATTCAGCTCCAGCAGCGTGAATAGCATGATGAACCGTGCATAATATCTTAAAATTCCCCCTGGTTCTGACAGGCAGCTAGTGAAGGCGCTGAAGAAGGACGTGAGAATGGGGACAGTCTGGGAGCGTTGAGGGCAAGCCTAGCTGCCGCATTCTGAAGAATCTGGTGGCGCTCAAGTAGCGCCTCTGGCTGACCAAGATAAATGCCATTGTAATAATCTATTGCCCCCATAATGGAGGCAGTCGCTATTTTGGTCCTAGCCTCATTAGGAAGGAAGGGAAGAACCTTCTTCAAGATTTTCAGTTTGGCAAAGCCAGACTGGCAAACTGAAGAGATGTGTGCTTCTCTGGAACCAGAGGCCATCACCTTAATACCAAGGCTCTTGACTACAGCAAAAGGTTTTTGGCAAGGCCCAAGGCATGCTGGCCAATAATCTGAGTTCCAGCAAGGGCTGGTGGAGGCAGAGCCTCCACCAGTACCTCAGTCTTCTCCCCGTTTAACTTAAAGTAATGGTTCGCCCAAAAAATGTTATTGGCCAAAAAGATCGGCAATAATAAAAAAAAAATATACTGGCACTTTTTTTTTTTTTAAGTCCCCATGTAAAATTTTGAGCAATTGAAGCTCAAAATGTACAAAAGCAAGCACGTGGGGGCATCCACTTTGTGAAAAAGTGCCAGTATATTTTGGCCAATAAATTTTTTTGGGCCGAACCATTCCTTTAAGCCAGTTTTCGGTCATCCACATCCCCACTGCTGAGACAATCTCTCAGAAGCTGGGGGGGCGGGGGCTTTCCTTTTGGGCATTAAGACGGAAGAGAATCTGGTTGCCGATGACTGCATATAAAAAGGTGCGCACCAAAACTAGAGATGTTTGGCAAGTGCAACCATGTATAGATTAAAAATCAGTGGAGAAAGAGCCAACCCTTTTGGAACTCTGCATTCAAACACCATAGGAGGGGAGGTGAAGGAGGGGTGCGGGGGGGGGGGCGACACCACCTGAGTGCGATCAGAAAGGAAAGACGAAAACCACTTCAGGGGGACACCCGAAACTCCAGCATCTGAGAGGCACTGTAAAAGTCTCTTATCAATGGTATCGTCGGCCGCGGAGAGATCGAGTAAAATGAGGATACTCGTCTCTCTGCTGTCCTGTAACATCGCAGTATCGGCATGAAGTGCGATCATCCCTGATTCCGTGCCCATTCCTGGGCAAAGCCCAGCCTGAAGAGGGTGAAGAATATTGTTAACCATGGACAACAAATCTCCTGTAACATTTTTCAGACTGGGGGTGCTGGCTAGTAGCATCCTCTCACTAAAATCATGGGGGTTATGAATAAGCTTGGTGTTATTGAACTCGTAAATCCAGCAAAGACGCTACCTCCTTAAATATGAAAGTGAATAGTTTAAGATTTATTTATTTTTGAATTTCAAATTACAATATTTAACATCACATTCACCAAATCATTCTTGGGTCCGTTTTTTCTCTTTAGCCATGAATTCTTATATGGCCTTGCAAGCTAATTGCGGCCCTTCCGACAATGTTCTGTGCCCCCCACCTCACCTTTTGCTCTACCTCGTCTGCAAAGCCAGGCACCACAGTAATAAAGCTGATAAGGCACCTGCATGATGAACTTACCAGCTGAACCGTAGAAGTACTATTTATTTTACTATCCACTTCAGGGTCAATGCAGAAGGTCAGCCTGCCACAGTCAGAATATCTAACAAGAATGAAACTTTTAAAAATATATATTCCCTCAGTGGAAGATAAGTAATGAAATAATAAAACATAAGGTTCGGCTCTTGATTTGAATTAATTTTGTTTGCACCTCTAGGCAGCACATTTTATTTTAAATGCAGAGCATCACATGCATGTGCTGCGGTCCTATGCAAGCACTGTCTAGAATGCCCCGGTAATACCATCTAAAGCTAGTTAAGGAATCCTAGGCATCATTTAGTCACACATGTAATTAGCAACCTCACATCTAGTTGCTGCCATCCTGCCATGCACAGCTTCAAATGTCAGTAATACAACTGGTAATGTCATAAGCATGATCTATTTACTAAATGTAAGGTGCAGCCCACATGTTTTGGTGCTGCTATCATATGCCAAGTGCAGCCTTGAATCCCTCATTTGTATCATTTCTAGTCCTTCCTGACTGTGTTCTTGTATCTCTAAGCACTGTCAGGTGTTATTGATCTATGAACTTTCCTTGAATTTCTTTTCACAGCTTTTTCTCTGAGCTTATTTTTGCAAAAAGCGTGAGGTGGCCCCAGCAACCTTCCACCCTTCCTTTCTATATATCTTACCCAAACATACTATCTGTTTGCGATTTTAAAAAAAAGTGTTGCAAAATTTGGCAAGAATGCTATTCAGCAAAAATGCGTAATGCCGTTATTACTCTATTTTATGCTACTCAATATATCAACCTTGAAAGGATCAAAGTCTTAAGTCGGACCTGCTTCATGATTCGAACTTGCAAAAGACAGTTGAGTTCCATGTGAGAGAGTTGAGCACTTTACTTCTAAGCTATCCACCCATACGGCACACAGTTACAATGTGTAAGGTACTGTGCACCCTCACACATGCATGTGTCATAGGCCATGCATATCCTCAAAACCTGGATCCAGAGGTGACTACTAATCCTGCTTTAGCTTTATAAATAGTTATCATTGGATCCATAGATTGAGCCTGACAACCATTTGCAAACTTTAAAAAAACGACAGTTGCAGTTTAGGTCATTTTCAAGGTTTAGGCATTGTATAGTTTTGTTCCAAGTCATAAGAGTTGGCGATCTGCACTCCTTTTAATAGCTACATTCCTTCACCTACGCTGAAGGTACCCTCACAGATATAATTATATTTATTTGTCTTGCTCATTTCATGATTTTGAATTTTGCAACATTTGTTGAAAGGGTTTGGAGGGTCTTGGGAGTTCATGTTAAAAGGATGGAATTAACTGCACAAGATAAAACCCTATTGTTACACTGTGTAGTTCTTGGAGTATCCGGGGCAGCCTTAGGTAAACAGAACTTGAAGAATTAATACATACATTAAAAATACTATCGGCTCTTTTATTGAGAGAAATGGTGGTGGCTCGGTAAAGACAATAATGCTCTTGTATACAGCTAGGATTGTTCCAATCTTGATGTATGGCGTTAAAGTATGGGGCCACAATTTGGAATCTGAATTGTGCAAATTTGAATCTAAAATACTGCACATTCTTTTCCGTATGTCAAAGACGCAATCTATTGAATTTATTAGACTAGAGTTTGATCTCAAAGGAATTTGGGTATATTTTATAGGTAAGTTTGTCATGTGGTACGAAAGAATATTGCACCTTGAAAATGAAACTTTTATGGTTGGTTATGCCAAAACATTTGCCAGATTGAACAGACCTGCTCAAATGGGTACGCTGGGTAAAATTATGTTACGTAATACATGGCTTGTGGGATTTGAGCGTAATGGCACACAGTTGAGGGCATGTAAATGCTGGTTTAAACAGAAACTAGTTGATTACAGTTTAGCGAACGACCTAGTACAATTGGTAACAAAAAGAAATAGTGGACCATTTATACAATAAAAATGGCTAGGGTTGCCATACCGAAATGTGTTTTGGGCTATCCACGTAGCTGTATTGTGAGACAGTACTTATTGCTAAAATGTAATAAAATCCAAGTGTTAGAAATCAAGGGTTCAGAAATTGGGATTATAAAATCTGAACGTCTGTGTCGTCTGTGGAGATAATGTAATTGAATCACTGGAACCTATCTTGGTCCAATGTGCAAGGTTGGAAATGATCAGGAATACATATGCTCAATCGAACAATAGTGCTGCGAGTGTGTTGGCCGTGGTCGAGCAGGAGCTCTAACGTGCCACTTGTACACTATTCTTTCATTGCACCCAACTGTTCGTTACGTTAGTCTTTCTTCACTTGCAGCTTGTTAGGCAGAATCCTGTGCAGTTCCTTTGGGGAACACTGCAAAAAGAAAGACTACAGGAGTAAGCAGTAAACCCAATTGGTAGAAGTCTGTAGCACCCAGATTTACCTGGTAGCTGTGGCTGAGCAGTCAGACTTCTCTCAAGAAGACTAGGGCAGTATGTAGAGTATACACAATAGGGCCAAAACACAGTAGAGCAAACAAACACTGACCAGAGCTTTGTATAAAAGTATATAATTATTTATTTAAAACACACTTTATGGCATATATTAGCACTCTCAATCAAAAGCAAGTTAAAACACAGTCAGGTAAAGTATACACACCTCCCTTAATAGTTATCAGACAAGTCAGGGTTAAAACACTACTATTTGTTAGAACAGATGTGAGTGCTTAACCAAGATGGCACTCTGATAATGTAGTTAAAGGGAGAGAAAAAGGCAGAGCATAAGAATAAAACAGTTCCCAACACTTGAGTTCAGAGCAAGGGGAGAAAGGCAGGTTATACTGTAGAGCCAAAGTTCATAGGCCAGGCCCACTTTAAATGGAGCAAAGTGAAATGTGCCCAGGAGCACACGGTTTAAAGTGCCCTGAAAGTCTTTGCAGAGTGTTCAAAAGAGGTTGGGGTGATTCAAAAGATATAGTTAGAAGGCCTGGAGCCAACCCAGTTTAGAAGCCAAGGATTTAAGGGTCACCTTTAGCAATCTGTAGAAAGGGCGTCCAGGTAGGACACAGTAGCTTAAAGAGAAAGGAAGCTCCAGCGGGGGCAGTTGTTCCTGGCAGTGGCACTGCACAGGGATGAAACCAGCCGCGAAGTTCCTGATTAAAAGGTGCGGTCCTTTTATTCGCGGTCAAAAGTGGTGAGCTTGGCTATCCTGCTACTGGGGTGCTTGGCACGGGTGATTCGACCAAGAGACGTCTTTGGAAGGTGAAAAGGGCGAACTGGTTGATCCCACCAGCTCAGGGGAAGAAGACTCGTCCAGCAGAAGATCTTCTCTTGTTGTCGGGAAAGTGGTGAGATAGTTGCAGCAGGGCGTGGTGTCCTCGTTGCAGATGGCTCAGCTTCTTCCCTCTTCGGATTCTTAGGTCCTGTGGCGACTTCTGAATTTCCAGTCCCAAAGGCCCTGCTTTTATGCAGTAAAAACCCCATTCATCAACTTAGCTGTCAATCACACATGCTAAGTGGTGAGCCGGGCGGCTTACCACTGGGCCAATCGGAGTAGAGTGCGACTTGGGTTGCTAAGGCAACGCAGTCCAGGGTGCCAATTCCCCCCTCCACCATTCCTGTAGAACCCAGAGTGGCACCATTTGGAGGGCTTCTGTGGAGAAGCCCGCCAAAATAGTGGAACAAAGTGCTCGACCTTGGTCAGAGTTACAGAGACGGACACAAACGCCATTTTAGAATCGAGTTCTGACAAAAATACCCAACCAGTGATTTAATATTAAATAAATAAACCGGCGGTATCTTTAACATTGCACCAAAAAGTGGTGCGTTTAAAATCAATGGGAAAATCCCATAGAAAATATTCCGGTGGAATATTTTGTGTGGTAACCACTGCCACCAGCCAGAACTCGACGTGGGGGGACGGGACAGTGCCTCCTCGAAAACAGACCCAGGGGTAATCTAAATACCACTTACCGGTACTTCCACAATATGATGGTTTGTACTGGTTCTGTTCACAATTTTGGACTCGTAAAGCCAATGGTGACTTTACATGCCCTGGGAGACTATAGTCAGTCCCAGGGTATGGAGTCTATGTTTGGGGGTCACTGTGACACCCCTGTGGTACTGCACTGAGGGTGCTGTGTACCACACATACAGAAAAACAGATGATACCCTATGGAGTAAAAAGAAACCCCATAGCCCATAAGCACATAAGTCAAAGACATACCTCAAATCATGCCTAAGAGTGGGAAAAAGAGTCTCACTCTTAGCAGGAGAAAAAAACAAACCCCAAAAATCCAGCAAGGCTGCTGGGGGACTCACTAGGTTTGGGAAATTAGCCTTATAAGAGAATTCTCCCTAACACCGCTATACAGGAAAAGGAACTTCCCCTAAAATTTTCCTGACAAGCGAAGTGCTGCGCAGTGCTGCAAGTGTGTTGGCCGTGTTCGAGCAGGAGCTCTAACGTGCCACTTGCACACTATTCTTTCATTTCACCCAAATGTTTGTGAGTCTTTCTTCACTTGCCAGTATCCAGGAGGAGGAACTTCCCATAAAACCTTCCTGACAAGCAAAGTGCAGAGGTGTGCTGCAAGTGTGTTGGCCGTTTTAGCCGGGGAGCCGGACTTGGACCCAGACCCTCCATCAGCGGACTGCTCCACTTGGTTCACAAGGACATCAGTTTCCCCGTTGATCGCCTGTACATGCTCTTGAGTGCACGATCACACCAAACGGCGACAGTAAGTGAGGTTAGCTGCATAAAATTCCCTCACACACTCCAACGCCTTGGAGTAGCATCTACAGAGTTGCACATTGCATACCTTTATATCATAAACTTTTCTCTGTAGCCTTGGTGTTTACTAACTTGAACAGAATGTATAATTTGAGAAGCACAACTCTGAAAGATGATCTCAAGGCGCCTGAAACAGAATATCAGTCACTTACAATGCATGCAAAGCATTGCGCCTGCGACAACTCCTACTTCTGTCATGCTTGGTAAACCAAACTCAATTGAAATGGTTGACGTGGACACAGAAAGTGGGTGTCATGACAACCTCTCTTCCATCAGAATCTCCCCCAGCCCCAATCCATTTAGTTAAGAATACTATGCATCGGAACCTGGAATATACTTTGTCAACTTCTACCATGAAACAAACCATTTCTAGTCTGGCAGAAACGAAACCGAGATCACGAAGCCTAAATGGTTTGGAAAATTTGTCATGGGCAGTAAGCACAATTCACCAAACTCATGATAATGAAATAAGCACAAATGATTCACATATGCGCGGGGATGCTTTTTGCGAAATTCATATGGATCCTGATCTAAATCCACAAGAAGAGCACATTGAAAGAGATGAAGGCACTTGTGCTCTCCCAATCATAACTACGCTTAGAGGCCTTCAGTTTGCCACATCCCGTGGAAGTACTAACATAAGAGAAAGACATGATCCCTCCTCTACTGTGACAACCCAACCCGCCTGAAAAACAAAGCGGATTAATACAAACCTCAGGACCCATCTCTAACAGCATTGAGCTTTGTGTTGAACTAACTTGTAAATGTGTTTGAATCTCTAAAAGAAGAGGTACATACGTACTCTGGCATTCTGATGGAATTGTCAAAAGAAGTGGGCAGCTGCGAATCCTCTTGTTGGTCTAAATGTAGCAGTGAATAATCAACTGAAAGATCAGTTTATCTAAGTCACAACAAATGAAAAGGAACAAAGTCTCAAAGATGTAACAAAGGAATTTAACTTGTTCAAGGGTAACAACGAATCAATGTGGATGGAAATTAGATCTACCCTAGCAGATATAAAAAATTCCCACTTGAATATGAAACAGTCCAACATTGATCATGATGAAATATTTTATGGAGAAGACACTCCACTCTCAACGTCTGTCTTAGAAGAATTCATGAGACTGGCTCAAATAGTTGATGATCAAGAACTTAAACAAGGAGCAAAACCGGGAAAAGAACTTGCATCATCTGACCCACAAAGTACTGCCCCAGTACCAATTAGAGAGCCTGTTTCGCACAGCGGGGCGAAAGAAGGGCAGTAGAATTCCAATCAAGATGGAACATATGATGTGACTTCACCAATCAAAAATCAACATAAGTAAAAGAAAAACAGGAGAAAAGCAGTCAAAAGACTCCCATTATCCTAAAAGAAGATCTTGGGAAAACACTGAAGACGGGAGGAGAGCACACTCTTGGGAAACAGAAAAAAGCTGGTAAAAATAACTTTTTGAAACTCCTAAATAACATCACGGAAGACAATGAACAAAGGGAAAAGAAATCCAAGGCAAGTAACTCTGACCCACCACCTGCCCAGAATAGATTGGAATGGATGACTCGACAATAGAGAATCCAATTATGATACATCCAAGCAATCTGAAATTAAAGACTACTAGTGGGTCACAACCCGAAGAAACAATGGCTAAAGTGTATACACCTACCAAACCGTTGGAACTGGCCCCTATCTTTTGTAAGAAGAGTCATCTAAAAACAGCAGACAAATTTGAAGTCCGTATAACAGCAATTGATTCTATCCCAACATCGCTAAAGCGGACTGATCAATCCACAAATAATAAATGTCCAGTACAAATACCACAATATGTAAGCTCAAATGTTCAACAACTCGGCATCAGTAAACCTTTTGCTGCCCCCAAAGTGTGGATACGCCAAGTGAATTAGAAAAAAGGTCAAAACGCCCTCAATTGCAGTAACATTCCATCATATACTAAAAAGGTGTCTGACGTTTATCTGTTCTCTACCCAGGATATTGAGCGTTTATCCTTCCTGTATGAAAAAAGTACACACATAGTGGAACTCATATTAAAAAAACAGCGAAAGAGTGAAAGCTTTGCAAATGTGTGCGACTGAACTAAAAAAACGTAGGAGTAGGGGTTTTCACCACCTTACCTTCCCTCATCTTGAGCGAATCAAAAAATTTAAGAGCCAACTCGATTGACAACGCACAAAAAGTTGTAGAGCAGAGAAGTTATAATGGCTTTTGACAGAGGACAGATTTATTCATTTTCTTAAGGATATTGTAGTCCCTCTTTACAGCTCTGAATAGCTGTAGTGAATAAATCGATCCTCTCTTTCGCAATTCACAAACTGACTTTTGCCGTGTTCACCAGTGGCTATCAACTCATATCTTAAAAGGAGTAGTTTGGTCAGAAATTGTATTGGCCCAATCGATCGGGCATGTATTTTAGAGCATACATTGATTGTTCTTAAAATAAAATTCCAATGCAACTTACCTGAGTTTTTCTTACTTTAACAAATGCGAAAATGATGGGTCGGGCACTGCCATCTTGTGCTAATCTTATCCGTTGATCCATCGCCCTAAGTTCAAGTGCCCTTGCGGCACCAATTCAGATCACCGGCCCCTCAGTCTGCCATCACTAGACACTCACCATGAGCTCCACCCATTTTGATGACATTGGTGGGCAACTTAGCCAAACGTACCCTGTCATCAATAACGTTATGTAACGCAGAACCAGTCTGCATATCCACAGATGCACAACTTTAATTTATTTTCCCAAAAATGATAAAAAAGCAGTTTATTTTGAAGAAAACAGCAATATTCAAGAGCATAAAAAGTACTTTTTAATTTTGACATAACGCATGAAAAGAGGTGATTAAGTCCACAAAAACATTGGGTAACATTTTCCAATAGAGGTCATTGCTAGCGAACATCGCATGGTTCTCGTTTTTAGTTTTACTGTGAGCAGTGATTTTATAATGCTGATTGGGATTAATCGATAGATTAATCCCAGTTTTTTCATTCTTCATAGAACGTTATCTTCCATCGCTGATTTCTCATCCAACGCTCATGGCATTCCAATACAGAGAAGAAATGCGTGGTTTGAATTTCAAATGCAACACTTTCACATCCACATGTTTCCAAAACATATGGGCTGCCATATTGCTCCTTTTCACTGCAACCGCGAAAGGACAGATTGGTATCTGGCGATTCTCCCAGATAATGGTTATCACAGATGCGTTGTTGATGATTGTCCAATTACGGTTTAAGACGACGTCCATCGGTAGACTGTACCCATCACAGGCACATATCGATATAATATAACTATGTAAAATGACTTTCCTTTCAACGGCCGTACCACCGCAAGATCTTCGGCGATGGCTAGCGAGGACGGATTCATCATTCAGGATTACTACTTGTACCGTCTCGACTTCGGGCCTCTGCCCTTCGCAGTAGGCAGAGTGAGGGAAGGTCATAACTTTCTTCTCTTTAGAGAATGCCTGTTGCTTCCCTATCCTTTGTTTTCCATCGCCGGGCTGCCATCATTCCGTATTATGGAAAATACACCTATTAAATGTTGTCCTTCCTGTAATGGGAAGTATCCCTGGAAAGACGCACACAAGGTGTGTAACTTCTGTCTCCGCAGCAACCACCCTGAAAAATATTGCAAGTCTTGCAAATTATTTCAGCCCAAAACATTAAGGACCATAAGACAAAGCACTGGGACCCATCGCGCCATGCAGGCTGAAGCTGCTTTGGACGTGGAGGGCGATCAGGACCAGACCATTTCCTGCTTCCAACCCCAGACTCCATCAGGCAGGCTGGCGGTCCAGCTACTGAGACTACACCCGGCAGCTCAAGCACCCACACTGCACACCACACAAAGCACATCCCCTCCGCACTCCCTCACGACCGACAGTCCACCGCTTCATCACACGCGGTGTCAAAGGGAAGGTCCTCAAAGTCGTTCCTGTCCTCTGGGCCATCACGTTTGCCGCATTACAGGCTCCCAAAACATACATTGAAGTCTGTTTCCGACACCGCAAATACATCTGACCAACTTTCAGGTGCCGGAAAACATGCGTCCAAAGACTCTTCGACGGCCCCTTCGTCTACCTCCAAAATGAAAGAGTTAATTAAAAATCATTTGCCGGAAACTCTCTTAAAGTCTAAGGCGTCGAAAGAGTCAATCTTCAACGCCCCATCTTCTGAAGCCTCTACTTCCAGATCTAAAGAACCTTCTCCCTCCAGGGGCCATGCAACATAAACATCACTCTACATCAGAGAGTACCTCTACCCCTGTTTTCCCAGGTTTCCTTAACTCCAACCAATGGTCCCTGGAAGGTTTGACAAGATAATGCGAAGAATGTCATGCAGAGAATGTCATGCTTTGTAGACTTATTTGAACGCCATCCTGATCGACTCTCCAGCCTTAAAGGTCCCTCGCAAGGGGAGGCAACTGTTGCGCTCACCTGGTCTCTGCGGAAGCGTTGGGGCGCGGTTGCAGCCCTCCCGGGGGTGAGGTTGCTCGGGTCCGACTTTGCCCTCTGCGCTTATGTGGTGACTGGTGGTAATAGTTGATGCTGCTCGGGACTGCTCCTGCGTGGAGAATAGGGGGCGTGAGTATGCCAGCTTCTGCGCCTGATCCCCTTCCAGACCCCTTCTCCCAAACCGTGGTAACCGTGGGATGCGCTGTCCCTGGAAAGCTCACCTGTTGATTAGTTTTGGCAAGCACTCCGTCCTGCTGCTTCTGGCAGGGGCGCTTGTATGATCTGGACTGAGTTCCTTCACTGGTCCCTTGCATGTGGTAGTCCAGTCCTGCTGCAACTAAGCCACTATACTTCAGGTAAGTGTTCCTGTTTGCTTTTGTCTTTCCTCGTCTGTTTTTTTTGTATTGTAAAGTTTGTTGTCTTGTGTTGCTGTCCCTTCCACTTGTGACGTTTGCTCTTTTGCTTTCTTCCCTTGAAGGTGATGTTGCCGGCCCGGCAGAAGCTGCGGAGCTCGAGGCGGCAGCCGGAGGGAATGAGGAACAAAGCTGCAGTGGTACAGAAGCTGGTAAGTTGTTAACTAGGGGGCGCGCGGGGTTCATATGCGGCGCGGCCCTAGGACGGATGTTGTAACCTTGTCTTCTTCTTCACAGGGTCTGAGTTCGTGGATGCGGAGTGCGGTGTCGGGATCAAGATCACTGGATGAAAGGAGATGAGTCTGCAGATGAAGCAATGAAGCAACGGTTTCCTGGAGGTTAGTATGCAGGAAAACGCCTGGTTTCAAAGGTAAGTAAACTGGTCCAAGAGGCGGTGAGCGTCACGTTGCACGTGAGTGCACAGTAACGCGAAACACCAGCCTTAAGGATGGAGCAGCTTATGAAGCCATGCCCACCAGGTTCAGCCTGCCTGCCACACCCTGCCACACTCAATGAGTCAGCACATGAGGATGTTCTCTGGAATAATGGCTTTCGGCTCCTGGAAAGTTCTTGTAAAATAAAAGCACTCCTGAACTGAAATAGTGTTCCTGCTCACATCTCTATATGAGCCTGGCGCCAGGACAGCGTCCAGCCAGGGCCCCTGTGTTTATGGGTCCCAAAGGGACATAAATGAGTCAAGTGACCCATTGCCCCCTTCACTAGATGGTGTGGTTTTTGTGTTCTGGGGCCTGTGGCCATGACAGCAGCTAAATCAACCTGCTGCCAAAAAACCACAATTGGACACCTTCCAGCCCAGCACCTCGCAGGACACTTCTCAGGATCTTTACTATATTGACAATTCAGGCTCTGAAGATCCTGGTTCACTAGCGGATTAAGGGGACCAGTATGATCTTGACCAGTATTATAACGATGTCTACATCGTGCAATCTCCAGACCATCATTGTGACGTGACTCCTCTCTAGATAATAGGCTACAGTACAATGAGATCCTCCTAAAAGCTGCAAACATTTTAAAATTGATACACAAGAAGCCCAGGTAGATAAAGACTATGTAGACGATATCCTCAGGGATAAAAAGTCAGCGGCACAATATATACCCCTCCTACAGTCCATTTAAAGGCGCATTCAGCCTTCCCTACTCGCCCCAACCTTACGAGAGCGGTTAACGCCCGTATTCAGAACGTTTTCAGACCAGCCTCCGCTGATCCCTTGTACGTAAGGGATCAAGTAAAGCCTGACTCATCGTTGTTACCACCACAAGAAAGAGGGTGGGCACGCCTTTATCCTCTACTGAGGCCGCTCCTGATAAGGAAAGTAAAGGGATTATACACTGGCCAGGAAAGTGGCTTCCTCGCTGCATACCAAGCAAGAATCGCAAATAACACCACACTCTTGGCTAGTAACAACTGCCATAAGTGGGACGAAATACTCCAACAAATTGAAACCGTTCCAGAGTCATTGAAATCACAGTTCCTGAACACAGTCGCTGTGGGTATGCAGGTGGCCAACTGCATCCTGAACAATAACATGGACGCTGCAGATACTGCAGGCCGTATACCAGCAGAGGGCAATCTTATTAAATGCCATGCCTGGTCAAGACAATCCAGCTTTAAGCAGGAAACTCAAGTCACCCTACCCAATTGAACCGGATGCCTTATTTGGGAAAGCAGTCGAGGATGCACTTAAAAGTGCTAAAGAACAGTACGGCATCCTAAAGTCCCTGGGACAACTAACAAACAAGCCCTTTGTTCAAAGAGGTGCGTTCAACACACAGCAGTGTCGAGGACAACGTTCTCAACGCTTCTCTACCTAAAGTCAAGGTGGACAAACTTCATCTTGGGGTTCCTCGCAAGGGCAGTCCTCTCAAAATGGTCCAAGGGGCTACAGAAGGTCTAGAAGTAGAGGCACCTCTGCAGCCAGGTGCGCAACTCCCCCCAAAACAATGAAGCCTTGCTCCAGATCCCCTCCCATGCCTCTGCAGTAGCAGGTCGCATTTCACAATTTACCCACGCATGGGAGGGATCACTTCAGACAAATGTGTACTATCCACCGTGATGGGGTGCTACTGGATAGAACCTATACAAAGACCATCCAACCACCTGCCAAGACAGAGGAAAACAATGCAGGAGGAACAATGCATTCTGCTAGAAGAGGTCAAAGCACTGCTGAATAAGGACGCTATAGAAATCGTCCCGGAAAACCAGGTGAACAAGGGTATCTATTCAACGTACTTCCTTTTGCCAAAGAAAGACCCATCAATATGCCCTGTCCTAGACCTGCGCCCTGCAAACACATATGTCAAGCCACAAAAGTTCTGCATGACAATGTGACATACAGTAATCCCCTTACTGAAACAAAGGGACTACATGGCAACATTGTATTTGAAAGATGCATACTTTCATATTTCAATGTTCCCAACGCACAGAAAATGTCTGCGTTTCAAAATAACAAATCAACACTACCAGTCCAAGGTACTCCCCTTTGGCATAGCCTCGACTACAAGGGTATTCACCAAGGTATTTGTGGTAGTAGCTGAGCACATATGCAGTGAATCTATCCCAGTGTACCCTTATCTGGACGACTGGCTGATGGAGAATCCCCTCAAATTTGCAAGCAGAATACCCGAAGAACAATCAACCTTTTGTTCCAATTGGGGTTTTCAATCAACGAGAAATAATAAAGCCTTGTTCCAAGACAAACCAAGCAGTTCCTGGGAGCTATCATAAAGACAAGAGGGTCTAGTCTTCCCCTCAAATGAGAGTTCAAAACATGCTGCTGCAGATGCCTCATTATCTCACCAGTGGCCAAATAACCGTACGCAAGGCAATGCGCCTGCTTGGGACGATGGCTTCGTGCATTTATCTAGTTCCACACACACACAGCTGCACATGCGTCCAAAGCAGGAGTGGTTAGCGAAACAATGGTCTCGGGCAAGCAGTCAGTGGGACGATCTAGTGGTTGTTTCCCTAACCCTAGTACAAGCACTTCCCTGGTGGTCCAAGGAAGATCTATAAATGGAAAACCTTTTCACAGTCCACCAGTTCAAGCAATACTTGGAGCAGATGCCTCATTCTCCGGATGGGGAGCCGATTTATCTTCACCACACAGCGCATGGCCAGTTGATACAGATCACAGTCCAAAACCAGATCAACCTTTTGGAGCTGCTAGCGGTACTCGAAGTCCTACAAGCTTTTCAACTGCAACCAGCAGGTCCCACAGTGCAAGTCCTCACAGACAACACCACTGCCATGTTTTACATAAACAAGCAGGGAGGCACAAACTCTGTTCAGGCTATCCGAA